>NC_090923.1:3132375-3758850 GCF_040938575.1 Ambystoma mexicanum
GCTTGACCAAATACTCTTTCTTTTGGCTCCAGTCGGGTTTAGTCGCCATTTCTTTTTGTTAAGGTCCTTCTTGTGTTTTACTTTGCACAAACCAGGTTTGCCTTCTTTGTTCGCCAACCTTTGGCGTGCTTCTATGAAGAAGCCCTCCTTTGGCGTCTGGGTGTCTAGGTGGGCTGAATGTGAGGCCCACGTCGTGCTTTGTTTCCATTGGCTGGAGGGGTTGTGCGGGCTGGACAACCCATCTGCTGTGTGATTGACAGCGAGGCTGTGTGAATGGGGGATTTTCGCATAAAATGCAGGACTCTTGGGCTGGAAATCAGAGTCGCCACTGGAACTACAAGAACCGAAGAGAAGCAGAGAAGAAGGCGGCTGCTGCAACTCCCGATTCGCGGTGAAGCCCTGCTGCAGTCCTGAGCTATCTACCCTTCAACAACAGAGAAGATACAGTCCAGAGTCTTCTTCCCTTGAGCCTGTTGGGATCAACCAGCTCACCTTTCTACAGCCAGAGAATCCTCTCCTGCGTCTAAATCGCTGCACGAAGCTGTAGTGGTCCGGATAGCCATCAGAAGAGCCCTCTCCTGTTTTAAAGGAGCATACCTTTGATTCACCGTTGCTTTTGCTGCTGCTGGCCTCATCCCTGGGCAGTGCAGATCGCTCCAGATGCCCTCCTTCTTGTCCCCATGACTGAAGCTTCAGGAACCGTGAGTCTGCAGGAACTACCAGGAACAACTGCCGTGGCACAAGCTTTTCTTCCTACGAATAAGGTACTGTCCACATTTGGTCGTTCTCTACGTCCGACCTCGAGAAATCGGGGTGAACCCCTTTTTCTTACCGAAGGCTTGTCCTTTCTTCCTTCCCTCTTATAACTTTTGCCTCATTTTGGCAATATCTAAGTACTCCTGGCAACGTAGATCTCAAACTGTTCTAGTCTGTGATCCTGGGCAACCGAACCCTGCTCCATTTGACACTTGCGCAGGCTATTGACTTTATCTGCATTTTTGTACACGTCCTCTGATACTAGTGCCTTGACAAAAGTATTTCCTATGATTTTTATCAGAGTGAGTTTGCTACCATTAACTGCGCACACAAACACAATTAGTAAGGCTCGGTTGAGCTCGGTTGAGCCTTACTAATTGTGTTTGTGTGCTCAGTTAATGGTAGCAAACTCACTCTTATCACAGTCCTTGACGTGGACAGCTTGGCAGGGTGCCCACAACTAGCTCCCATTTGCAGCCTCCCAACACATCCAATTTCCTGTCAGGGCGCCTAACCTCAACTGTCCACCACTGCCAAAACCCTCTCTTTCCTATGATTTTTATCCTCTTTGCCTTGGTTCTTCTTCAAAGTGCTAAGTGTGTTTGACTGCAGTTACATTTCTTCCCGTGGGTACGTTTTTTTTCTCGTAAGACCGAACTGTCATTACTGTCAAAAAGTGAGCGTTTCTTAACCACTGGTACGTCTTTTGTTTCACAACACCGGTCTGTCAAATCCTAAGGTACTTACCTTGAATTGCCCTAAACCAAGGGAATTGGTTGTGTGTAGTATATTTAAGAGTGTGGTTTTGTTTAATAGAAGTGAATTGTTTTGTGAACAGATGGTTTAAAAATAAATGTACTTATATTTTTTAACCAGAAACCTTGGGTCAGTGTTTGCTTGAGTGACAGTAATTATAGTCCTTTGTGTAATCCCTATTACTGCTCATTTGCTCTTGAGATAAGCCTGGCTGCTCCGCTACTGCTACCACTATAACTGTGTAGTACATGCTTGTACCAAAGTTGAAATTGTACTGCCACTTGTGGACTTAATCACCTGTAGTGTTCCCTAAGGGTACTATAGAGGGTTCTGCCTAACAAGAAGCATAATACGAGCCTCTGTGTCTTGACATAAAGGGGCTGATTCATGGAATTTGTGTGCCGAAAAACGGGGATTTGTGCGCCATTCTGCCCGCAAATCCCTGTTTAACAAATGGGGATTTGTGGGCAGAATGGCGCACAAATCACCATTTTTTTGGCGCACAAATTCCATGAATCAGCCCCAGAATCTGATAAGTGGGTCAGCAGTAGGGAGTTCCCTTTCCTTACCCCGTGCCTAAGACTTCTCTTCTCCTCTTTGGGGCGCAAGTCCTGTCAGAATGTATGAACATTTCTTATCATTAAAAATATGGACATTATAGAACAAATCCAATTCCCAAACCCGTTAGGGAAGGGTAGCCTTTCATATACGCTATCAGGATTACCTGCTGCAGTCTCTACCTCTCCTTTCCCACCCAGGCCCTCTGCTCGGCCTTGGCCTCCCATTTCACCAGTAAAACTCAGCCCATCCTGTCCACCCTCTCTTCCTCTACTTCTTCTTCCCCCTCCTCTACCACTCCTGGCCCATTTTCCGCCGCTGTCCTCCTCCTTTCTTCTCCTTTCCCCTAGTCACAGCTGACAATGTTTCTAGACTAGGCCGACCTGTGAAAGTCTCATCAAAGAAGGTTGCCCCCTGCTCATCCAGAACCATCAAGGACCGCATCAACACCTTTGCTCCAGCCTTGGCCGACTTCTGCAATCACTCCTTTGCCACTGGAACGTTCCTTTCCCCCTTAAGCACTCCCTCACTCCCTGGCTGTTCAACCAATACCTGACACCTCTCGTGCACTTGCAGCCATCGACTGTACACATGCTGCGCTACGCCTTGCCCCACAATTGAGGGAGCACATATACTGCAATCACAAGCACTGGCAGTCCATCATCATGGTGGTCATCTGTGATGCAAATCAAGTGATTGTGCGAGCCAATGCCAATTTCCTTCACAGCACGCATGGCTGCTATATTTACCAGCAGTCAGCAGTCTACTGGGCCCTGGCATCGGTAAAATATGGAATCACCTGGCTCATTGCATAGCTCTCAACCATTTGAGTCGCAAAAGCGGGTGAAAACACCCGATTTTGTTTTTGGCGGGTGAGCGGCCCATTGAAATGAATGGGCCTGCAGGAGGCTTGGCGGGTGAGTCCACACTTTACAAGGCGGGTGACACCCGCCAAAAGCGAGTGAGTTGAGAGCTATGTCATTGGTGAGTATGAACTGTCACGCACATGCATTCATGCATGCACGTGACACACTGAACAACAGACCATGACAATAAATGCCAATAACAACCATGTACACATTTGCTGGGGACAGTGGCAACCCGCTTCCACCATTCCTGCTGATGCCATACAGGAATCCTGCCACACCAGCTGAGTTAGGATATAATGCAGCACAGTTAGCCACTAGGGGCATGGTGGAGCGCACATTCTGGGTACTTCAGTCACGTTTCTGCTCCCTAGACCACTCTGGAGGGATTTTGCTATATGCCTCACCAGTTCTCTGTAAAATCATTGTGGCAGCATATCTAGTGCACAACGTTGCCACATGGCATGCGGGTGGGGATATGTGGCCTCTCCCCTAATTGAACAGCTAATTAATTCTTCACTGAAACTGCACTTATCCTGCAACTGGACCACTCTAGACGGCCTCGGTCCTTGGCCCAGCCACTCTCCTCTTGCACTGATGCCCTGGAACCCCTTTGCACTGCGGGACTGTCTCTGTATCCCTACAGCCCCCCCCTTTCCCATCACTTGCTCTGCACTTACCTCGCACTTGCCACCAGCTGGCCCTATTTATTTATTTATTTATTTATTACTTTACCCCACTTACCTTGTACTGCACTTCCCCCCCTCCCCTTCCCCTTGCACTTTTCCCCCTCCCCCACCCCTGCACTTGAGCGATCTGAATGACACCTAGCCTAGAAGGATCGTTGTCTGTCTCCCCTTGTCCCTCCCCTCCCTGCCTCGTTGCGCCTTGAAACACCTGTGTGTAGGCGCGTTACAAATACCATATCATATCATATCATATCATATCATATCATATCATATTATTTATTGTATTTGGGCAACTTTAAAAAGGGAATATGTGGGGTTATTTGGACTATTACTCATAGGGAATGTGCGGGTGGGGTTATTTGGGCTGTTATTAATAGGGAATGAGTGGGGTTATTTGAATATTATTCATAGGGAGTGTGCAGTGTGGGGTTATTCAGCAAATGATTGCACTAACTCCTTGCGCGCGCAAATGCGATGCGCATGCGCAGCCTCGTTCCCAAACACCAGGGCTGAGACATTCCAATCCCGCGGGCAACGCCAGAGACAGTGAAAACGGACTAGGAAGCAGGGGCAACTGTACATCCGGGTACCCAGAGGGCCTAGCGAAAATCTGCATGCGCTTAATCCGTTTCCTAATATCTCCCCGGGGAGGGTTTTGAGGGGGAGGGAGTGTTTCGGGGGAGGAGAGTGCGTGCAGCGTGAGTGCTTGAGCGTGTTGCGGGGGTGATGGGGCTGCACTAGGTGTTAGGGGCGCCGTGTTTACTGGAGACCCTCCGCGTCCATTTATCCATTAACTGATATTTCATGTGATCCTCGCGCGTCACTCGCACCTCGTGTGGCGGTGATACCGAGGCTTACAATTTTTGGAAAGTCTCTCCTTTGAGGGACTTCAAATCCAAGTGAAAAAGAAAGTTCAGTGCTGCCTCTGCAGCAGAAGTGAGGGCTCCGAGTGCTGTCTCTGCAGCAGAGATGAGGTCTCCCAGTGCTGTCTCTGCAGCAGAGGTGAGGGCTCCAAGTGTTGTCTCTGCGGCAGAGGTGAGGTCTCCCAGTGCTGTCTCTGCAGCAGAGGTGGGGACCCCAGTGCTGTCTCTGTGGCAGAGATGAGGGCTCCCAGTGCTGTCTCTGTGGCAGAGATGAGGGCTCTCAGTGCTGTCTCTGTGGCAGAGGTTAGGGCCCCCAGTGCTGTCTCTGTAGCAGAGATGAGGGCTTCTAGTGCTGTCTCTGTAGCAGAGGTGAGGGCCCCAGTGCTGCCTCTGCAGCAGAGGTGAGGGCTCCCAGTGCTGTCTCTGCAGCAGAGGTCAGGGCTCCCAGTGCTGTCTCTGCAGCAGAGATGAGGTCTCCCAGTGCTGTCTCCGCAGCAGAGGTGAGGGCTCCAAGTGCTGTCTCTGCGGCAGAGGTGAGGTCTCCCAGTGCTGTCTCTGCAGCAGAGGTCAGGGCTCCCAGTGCTGTCTCTGCAGCAGAGATGAGGGCTCCTAGTGCTGTCTCTGCAGCAGAGGTGGGGACCCCAGTGCTGTCTCTGTGGCAGAGATGAGGGCTCCCAGTGTTGTCTCTACAGCAGAGATGAGGGCTCCCAGTGCTGTCTCTGTGGCAGAGATGAGGGCTCTCAGTGCTGTCTCTGTGGCAGAGGTTAGGGCCCCCAGTGCTGTCTCTGTAGCAGAGATGAGGGCTTCTAGTGCTGTCTCTGTAGCAGAGGTGATGGCCCCAGTGCTGTCTCTGCAGCAGAGGTGAGGGCTCCCAGTGCTGTCTCTGTAGCAGAGATGAGGGCCCCAGTGCTGTCTCTGCAGCAGAGGTGAGGACACCCAGTGTTCTCTCTGCAGCAGAGGTGAGGACGCCCAGTGCTGTCTCTGCAGCAGAGGTGCGGGCCCCCAGTGCTGTCTCTGCAGCAGAGGTGAGGGCCCCCAGTGCTGTCTCTGCAGCAGAGGTGAGGGCCCCCAGTGCTGTCTCTGAAGCAGAGTTGAGGGCTCCCAGTGCTGTCTCTGCAGCAGAGGTGGGGGCACCCAGTGCTGTCTTCGTAAGAGGGGTTTGGCCTCCAGCCCATAAAGGATGACTGGCACTATTTTTGCCCTGTAGAATTTAATCAAGGGGATGAGGGAGAATTTACTGTATCTAAACAAAACCTTCTTCATTTGGGGGACCAGCTGTGAAATTTTCCACTGGACATCCAACTCAACCGTACCCACTGAGGGTGATGCATAAATCAGATAACCTAGATAGACAACCTCTTCCACTCTCGGAATCACCTGCCCTTCTAGAACCCACTGGGTGTAAGCTACTCTCTTCCGTTGGTGCCTAAAAACCACTACCTTTGATTTTGATGGATTGATGGAAAGACCGTTTTCCTTTGCGGATACACCCCCACCGCTGTACTATCCAGCAAAACAAGGTCATCAGCATAAGCCAGCCGCAGATCTTAACTCCATTTATTGCCAGACTGGCCAATGCCGATGACCCTACGAATGCTCCCAAAGGGGCGGGGGGGCTCCCAGGCAACCCTGTCTCACATCCATTTCAACTCTAATGGGGTCTGACAGTTTCCCTCCTCAGCCAACCTCACTCTCAATGTGGTATTTTTATGGAGCTCCACTAGCATTGCTAGTATACCATGGGGGACACCCCAATGGCTGAGCTTGTTCCACAATCGTTCTCTAATCACCTGATCGGTCCAGGCACCATAGAGCTGAATATTTCCCTTTCCTCTCGGGCTCTCACTCACTATTGAGTGCTACCCCATTCACAGCAGTGGAGTGTACTTTTCTGAAACCCGCTAGGACCTTTGTCAGTATATGTGCACTTTCCACCCACTTTTCCAATTCATTAAGCAGAATTCTCATGAATATCCTACTTTCAATGTCAAGGAGGGCAATCGGGCAATAGTTTGCCGGGTTTAAACGATCGCCCCCCATTGAACAACGGGATAATGGTGGAGGTCTTCCAGGAACTGGGGAATATTTTTCGCTCCAAGATCTCCTTAAAGAGCCAAAACAACAACTTAGTCCAAAGAGCAACATTATTCTTTAGGACCTGATATGTAAGGCCATCTGGACCTGCTGCCTTTGAGTTGGAGGACCCAGTAATCAGATCAACTATGTCTTGTTCCTGAAACGGCAGAAACCATTCAACTTCCTGGTATACAGTACACATGGAACACGTTTGATTTGTAAAGTGGTGTATTGAATAGCCTTCCCACATTGATTGTGACACCAGATCACATTGATTACTTCCCACATTGCTAGTGACACCCAATCACATTGATTACTTTCCAACATTGATTGTGACACCAGATTATTTTTTTTATTTTTTATTTTTATCTGCATTTGTTAAGCACACTTGCAGCCCATAAGGCATCAAGGAGCTGTTACAGAGGATACACAGATTTAAGATTACAGGTTGGTGCCAGGAGGGCTCTTAGTTACAGATTGGCAGGCATATATGCAGTGGATGATACAAATTCAGCACGTTAGACAAAAAGTCTAGTTTTGATAGCCTTACGAAAGGCTAGGTGGGACTCAATGAGTCTTAGGTGAGGTGGCAGAGCGTTCCAGTGCGTGGCTGCTTGGGTGGGGAAGCTGGAGCCCCCAGCGCGCACTTTACGTGTAGTAGGCATAACAATTGAGTTGGCATAAAGGGATCTGAGAGGTCTCGTGGCGGTGTGCCTGGTAATTCTGTTAGTCAGGTAAGGAAGGGCAAGTTCGTGAAGGCATTTGTGGGTGAGGGCAAGAGTTTTAAAGATAACTCTCTCTTTGACAGGGAGCCAGTGGACTTGCCTTCTGACTTTGGAGATATGGTTTCTTTTTGCGGTGCCGGTGGCTGCCCTTAGTGCATTGTTTTGGGCTAGATGGAGATTGGCCAGGTTTTTGTTAGATGTCCCCACGAGAAGGGCATTACAGTAGTCTAGTCTTGACCCGATGATTGCCCTGGCAATTGTGAGGCAACTTTGACGGTCCAAGAAGGGCCTGGCTGCGTTGAGGACTTTGGAATAGTAGGCTGAGGATGCAGCGATAGCATTGACCTGTCTATCCATCGACAGGTCGGAGTCAAGGTAGACTCCGAGTGTCTTAACATGGTTCGAGACCTTAATTGGAATGTTATCAATAGTGAAGGAGGCGTACTGATCTCTGAGGTTACCGTGAGTGAAGGGTGACCCAATGAGGAGGAGTTCGGTCTTTTTGCTATTGAGGCAAAGCCAATTCTCCGCCATCCAGGATTGGATGGTAGAATAGATAGGGGTGAGGGTGTTGGTGTCTGCTAGGTAGTCGCCCGTGAGTGGGATGAGTACCGGTGTATCGTCCGCATAGTTGGTATATGAAATGCCAAGGGAGTGCAGGATGCTAAACATGGAACTAGTAAAGAGGTTGTAGAGTGTGGGTGCGATACAGGATCCCTTAGGGAGACCGCAGGTGAGGAGGATAGAGGTGGCAGCGGCAACTTCAGAAAATACTTTTATGGCCCTTTCTTGGAGAAAGGAAGTGATCCACTGGCAGGCTTTAGGGGAGAAGTTGTCTTGGGTGGCTAGGTGGTGACACAAGGTATTGTGGTCAACCAGATCAAACGCTGTGGATAGGTCAAGGAGCAGTAGGAGGGCAGGTTTGCCTGCATCTCTGAGATCATCCATTTGATTCTTAAGGTCTAGGAGGGCCGTTTCAGTGCCATGTCGGGGGCGGAACCCAGAATGCAGCAGGCAGAGGAGACGGTTGTCCTCTAGGAACTTTTGGACTTGCAGGTAGGCTGCTTTGTCCAAAATTTTGAGCAGGAATGGTACAGTCATGATGGGCCTGTAGTTCCCCGGGACGGTTGGGTCGAGTGAGGGTTTCTTAATGAGTGGACGTACCCACGCTTCCGTAAGTCCTGATGGGACATGGCCTGATTGGAAGGAGGAGTTGATAAAGGGGCTGGGCAGGCATCACCTTTGCAATTGGAAGGTTTGATAGAGTTGAGCAGGGTGATGACCTCTTGCTCAGTGATGTCTTTGAATTCGAACAACGGGGATGAGGTGGTCCTGGTGTGTGGCTTGGCGTGCAAGTTCGCTATAATGTGGGAGAGAGCTTTTGGTGGCCACACATTTTTGTTTGGAGGGTGTTGAGCTTCTCTAGCATGGCAGATTGAATGCTGTTACACCACTTGTCATCTTTGATGACTGAGGGGGGGGGGGGCAGATGGTTTTTCAAGTTCCCTAAAGATTGTGAATAGTTCCTTAGATTCGGACTTGGCATCAGCGATCCTGGCATTAAAGGAAGCAGACTTTGCCAGAGTGATGTTAGTCTTGTATGATTTGGAGATGGCTTTGAACTTCTGTTTAGTGGCTTCAGAGGGGTTTGCTTTCCAGGTGGATAGTGCAATCCTCTTTTGCGCACGTTGGTCGAGGAGTTCTTTGGAGAACCATGAATTGGTATGTTTGGCTTTCTTAGCTTTTTTGAGAGTCAGGGGAGCAATGGCGTCCACGGCTGACGTGATGTCATCCTTGAAGGTGTCAGCTAAGGTATCAGGGTTATTCGATGAGGGGGCCTGAAGGGCTGGGTTAAGGAGGTAAGGTGCTAGGTTCTCGACTGTGAGAAGGCATGAGCTCCTTGCGTAGGTGGCGAGGCACGGTGGTGGCGGAGAGAGAGCCACTTTTTTGGTTCTGAGGTTGAATTGGATGTAGTGATGGTCGGACCAGGGGATAGGGGTGTTGGCCGTGATGAGAAGGGAGCAGTTGTGATGGCTGATCCAGTCAAGGGTGCGTCCTTTGATGTGCGTGGGGTGAGAAATGAAGTGCGCAAAGCCGAGGTTGGAGAGTGCCTTCTTGAGGTGTTTTGCAGAGGAGTCTTTGGGGTCGTTCAGCCGTAGGTTGAGGTCACCGAGGAGAAGAACCTGTGAGGTATTTTTGATGTTGTGAGACAGTGCAGGGATAATGGTGTCATGGAAGTCGGTACACAGGCCTTGGGGTCTGTAGACAATGTGCATGGATATGGTGCATTTGGGTGAGACATTGGCCCTCATTACGACCCTGGCGGAAAGCGACTGACCGGACCGCCACAGCGTAAATAGCGTTTCCGCCATAGCACGAAGGAGCAAAGTGCGGCCCATTCCGACCCATCGAGCACGAGCACCACGGCATGGCGGAAGTGCAAAGTCCGCGATGGCGGAAATGACCCCAAAACGGCCCACACCGCCGCCGTACGGCGCCCCAGGTGCAATACCGCCACCCCTCTTAGCGGTCACCGCAGTGTGCGCCTACCGGAAAGTACGGTGGCCGGAAATATACGGAAACGGAAGTTAAAACACGGGGCCGGAACGGGAAACATCCCGGCGTACACCTATAAATACACTAAAACCACACAACCACTAAAAACACTACCCTGAGACACACCCCACCCCGTCAACCACCCTAGCGAAACCAAGAAAAATGGGAAAAGTAGCAAAGAAAGCGTGCGATCGCAAGCGGCAGGTCCACTTCTCCCGCGAGGAACTCACCGTGCTAACAGAGACCCTCCAGGAGAATGCTGCCGTCGTCTTCAGCACGCAAATGACCAGGACGGCACTTGCAAACAAGAAGGCCATATGGGCTCTGGTGGCACAGCGTGTAAGTGCGGTGGGGACCGCACCCCGCACCCCACAGCAATGCCGCAAGCGATGGGACGACCTGCGGATACGCGTCCGCAGCATACTCTCTGCCAACCGCAACATTGCCACAGCCACCGGGGGAGGTCCTGAATCACCCATCAAGTTGACCCCCTGGGAAGAAATCTGTGCCTCCACCATCGGAATGGAGAGCATTGAGGGAGTCGGAGGGATGGAGAAAGGAGTGCAGACATCCGAAGAATCAGGTAGGTGGGCCAGATATAACAATCCACACAGTCCATCCATGTGAAGTACCATGCGTCCACATAGTGCAACAGAAACACATGTCCAGGAGAACGTCCACACACATCGTCCTGATAGCGCACGTTAAAATCCACAATAAATACATAAATAATTAAAAACCCCTAATACACGCACTACACGTGCAGCAGGCACACCCAAACTGCAGGCTGCCAAACAACTGCACCCTCACTCCACACACAAATCAAAGCACCTCCAAGTCCCCGACCCAAATCACCCTCAGGTACCACCCCAAAGCATGTGATACAATGCCATTCCAATTCCCACAGACCCATCAATAACCCTCGCCCTCCTTTACTCCACCACAGGGTCCGATCCAAACGACGAGCTACAGGACACCCCTACCAGCACACCTGCAAAGAGGGCCAAGACCAACGGCCAGAGACCCTCCACCTCAGCTGCACGCATCAAGACACGGCAGCAGCACAAATCAGGTGGCAGCACAGAGGAGGGAACATCAACAGGCACCCCAGCAGCCAGCATGGCCACAACACCACCACCACAGGTCCCCCCAATGGATGCCACAGAAGGCACTGCCTCTGGTGGCAGCAGCACCATAGGTGACACCCCATTGATGGCAGCATGCTCGGACACAGAAGACGGGGATGTCGAGGTCAGATCCATCCATGACCTGTCCCAATCCCCCTGTCTGTCCCATCCCGTACAACATGAGGATACCACGCAGGTGCAGCCACAAGACGACGACTGGCCATCCCCCACAAGCCCTGTGGCAAGGCAACATGAGGACAACAGCCCCTCTGTGACACCCCCGCAAATGGCCATGGCCCAGCAGAGGCAACAGTCCCTCGACAAGTTAATCGTCCAACAGCAGCAAATGGCCACACTCCTCAAGGACCATGCCGATGAATGTGGGGGCACCAAGGCAGACATAGAAACATCAACAGAGACACTTAGGGCAGAAATGGAGAGAGGTACAGAGACGCTAAGGGCACAAATTGAGAGTAGCACCGAGAGCCTGAGAGTCCAAATGGAGAGTAGCACCGAGAGCCTGAGAGTCCAAATGGAGAGAAGCACCGAGAGCCTGAGGGGGGAACTGCATGCGACGTCCAAAGACGTATGTGCCGAACTTGCCGCAGTGCGCCGTGTGCTCACTGAGCTCTCGCAAACCCTTAGGGACATGCATGGACGTGAGCAGGCAGACACATCATCCGTTGCAAGTTCCGTCCAGGGCAGCCCCCAACGTAGATCAGGGAGGAACCTGCGCTCCACAGGCAGGGGTGCCCCTGATACCCGCAGAGGGGGCTTGCAATAGCGACAGGCCACTGACAATGAGCATCTTTGGACACTGGTGTTCGGGTGGGAGGTAGGAGGGTGGAGGGGGTGTGTTGGGCTCACTTGGGTGGCGGGTCGATAGGGTGTTCAACATGATATCACATATGCCATAAAAAGTGCACGATCAACCAATGAGATGTGTGGACATTGATCTTTGTGTACTAGGCCATCATAGGCGTACAGTCCATATTGTGCATGTCCCAGACACACGCAGTGCCACGAGTCCCGTGTCCATGTATCAGCCACCAGGCGTGAGTGCTAGAAGCATACATCAATGAGATGCTGACGGATGTCACGGGCCTCCGGTGCCTCGCAGACTCCATGAGGTGCTGCCACATCCCCAGCCTCATCATGACCATCATCTGGTGCTTGCAGTTCTGCGTCAGGGGGCATGGGCACATTTCTACGTACGCACATGTTGTGGAGCATGACACATGCCATGACCATCTTTGCAACCTTCTCATGGCGGTACAGGAGTGCCCCGCCAGACCTGCTCAGGCAGCGGAAACGAGTCTTCAGTAGGCCGAATGCCTGTTCTATGACTACACGGGTACGTGAGTGGGCATGGTTGTAGTCCTCCTCATGCTGGTCCCGTGGGTTCCGGACTGGTGTGAGGAGCCATCTCTTCAGTGGATATCCAGCATCACCTGTATGTGGACGAGAAACGTAGGATGTGGAATGCCATTGATACGTACGCACACCCCCCCCTTCCTGCCAGTACATTGCCAAATCACATACCCCACATCATCATGCATGCAATGAGACTCACCGAGTAGCCAGGATCTGTTCCCTGCGTGTCGCTCCATGTAGCGTGGTATGGTAGAGTTCCTCAAGACCATGGAATCATGGGTTGATCCAGGGAATCGGGCACAACAATGCGTAATGATCCTGTTGGAGTCACACACCATTTGTACATTCAGGGAATGAAATTGTTTTCGGTTGCGGTACTGGGCCTCCATGGCATGTGGGACGACCAATTCAACATGGGTGCAGTCGATGGCACCAATACAACCCGGTATGCCGGCAAGTGCATGGAATCCAACTTTTGTGTTGGTTATTTCCTGCTCCGAGCGTGGTAGAGAGATGTAGTCGTCTGCGTGCTGCAGGAGGGCATCGAGCACTTGGAATAGTGTCCGTGAGAACAGTGGCTGAGAAATGCCATGCAACTGTCCGACTGTGTGCTGGTAGGTGCCAGTGGCCAGGAAGTGTAGTACAGACACCACCTTCAGTAGGGGTGGGATGGCGGTTGGGCTCTCTATCATGCTGACTAGGTCAGCCTGTGTCATGTCCACAATGGCGGCTATGGTGTCCCGGTCCAGACGGTAGAGGGTGTGGATCTGCTCATCAGTGAGGTTGAACGGATGTGCTCGGAGGCGTGGGATTGCGGGCTGCCTGCGTGGTGGTAGTGGCTGTGCTGCTGGGCCTTGCTGGCCCTGCCTTGGCCTCCTCCTCCTCCTGCGTCTCCTCCGTGCGGCTGGTTGTAGTTGTTGTTCGTCTTCTTCTTGGAGTCGGAGCACTTGCAGTGCTATCAGGTCCCCCAGGGCCAACATCGCGAGTCCTGCCGGTAGCATTTCGCTGTGGGTGTGGGAGGAGACTGGCCGTGCAATTTATGTGTTTCCAGGCTGTATGGCCTCCACCTGTGGTGATTGATTCCACCTGTGCAAACTGCTCTCCCCTTTGGCCGAGCATGTCCCGCGCACGACGCTGCAAATCGGGTATTTGTATCTTGCTATTGCATTCATGTATTTGTACCCGATGGCCGTGTAAGATTGGTTGATATGTTCATTCTGCTGTGGTCCCATTGTTTCCCATACTGTCTGTGCAGTCGCGGACAGACTTGTGAAGGGTCAGTGGAACGTAGTACTCGAGTAACGGTGGGCCCTCATGCATCACTGTACTGAGTTGCAACGACGGGCGTGGCTTCCCATTCGTGGGTGAAGGCAGTTGCCATTTTCACGCACAGCCGCACTCGATGGAATAATTAGTGATTTCAAATGGCCACAGATGCCTTCTCGACGTGATGTTGCAAATGAGGAATTCGAAGGGCGGCGCTTTCGGTTTCCGGCTAGCGGCGAGGAGATGCCCACAGGTCTGTCTGCAAATATAACGTTCTATTGTTCTATGTCCTTGAGACAGGGCCCATGGCGAGGGAGCAATGATTGATATGAATAGTTTGGGATGCGCAATAGCTACGTGGGCGATGAGGCCGGGCATTCCCAAATACATGTTACTTCACAACACTGGATTTACGGGCTGGGGCACTGTGGATTTAGCAGGCTGCATTACGCACAGACTCAATGGATGTTTCTAATGTCATGTGAGTAATTATTCAGGCGTTTTGATTCCGGGATGAGGGAATGATGAATGGATGCATGGGCAGGTGATTTGATGCAGAGTTTCCCTTGTACAGGGCTTCTTGGGGTCTATCCGCCTACCCTACGCTATGTGATGCAGGGCTGCCATAGTGGGCCCATCGTCTATCTGGCCTTGTTGAGCCCTCCCTGTCTCGACGCGCACTCAGCCACTTGTGTCCATGCACGTTAACATTCCCATCTGATGGATTCTGTTATGGCAGACGCATGCACAGGTACACTCGTTCGTGATGGTGTTTACACCTAGGTATAGATGGTTATGAGTCGCAAGTGGCTTTGGGGTGGTGATGATCCTTTGGAGTGGGCTAGCATGCATATGGCTGTGGATTTCGTGTGCTCATTGAAGTGAGTTGTTCGTATGTGGTTCTGATGGCCATTCTGTTCTTGTTCTTTTCTTTTGGTTGACAGGTATCTCCTCCCCTTTTGCCACTGCCATCTGTATGCCACTCCTGCAGATGGATTTTACTCCCGACACCTGCTGCTTCGTGTTAATCGGTGGAGCAGCATTACGATCTTATGGGACGATCGCCAGTGGCCCACATGCCCTTACGCAGTACTGGTGGCTCGGAGCAACATTTCGGCCTTTCAGCTGGACTAGTGCCTCCACATTGGGACGGCCCTGCGGTTGTGTGCGCTTCCATGTAGCCTTTTCATACGTGAATGTGGCTCTGTGTACCATGCTGGAACAGGGCGTCACACAAGTGGTGGCTGGTCATTTCTTGCGGATGCAGCCCTCAATGGTGAAATGTGTTTTGGAGTTCGTGGCCTGATGGCTGTATGGGCTTGGTGATTTAGTTGTGCATTAAATTTCTGATCTGATTTGGCCCGTGTAGCGTTTTTCTTTGCAAGTGATGTGGCATGTGCCTATTTGTGGGGCGATGTATTGTGAGGAGATCTGCATTGGGTTCCTGCTTCGGGGTTTAGTTGCGTGGTACTGTACTGGGCGCGTTTGCCTACTGAGCCCGTGAGGTCAGGGATGGGGGCTGCCAATGTGACAGTTTGAATGTTGTCATGCTCAGGGGCGGGGGATTGGGTTTTGTGTAACAGATGGCGGTCAGCCAGGTGGACTGGTGGTATGATGTGTTTTCGGAATGTTGCTGGGCACAGGTGCCTGTGTTTGCGTGCGTTTCTTGGTGGGGGACTGTGGTCATGTCCATTGGGATGGCTTCTGTATTCGTGCCATCTGTGCCCTGCAGCTCCCATTGGCACCTCTTGTGTTGCTTTTGTTCGTTGGCATGCATGGGTGCTTTGTACTTTTCAATGGTTGCATTGTGACTTCTTTGCACCTACAGGGAGTTGTACTTTGTGGGCAGGGAGCGGTGTACAGGCACTCAGTGGGGCCGTTTACGGTTGATTCGCGATGCCGTACTTCTCGCCATGGCGGAATGGTCCATTCCGCCATGCCTGATGGCGTTAGGTACATGTCCGCTAGGGTCGGAATTGGCGTACCGTTGCACCATGGTGGTGTTTGCGGTTTGGCATGGCGCGCGCGCGCGTGCTTAGTGCAGTTAGCGTTGGCGTTCACTACGGTGTCGCTAATGGCTTCGTACTTTGCGGTGACGGGTCATAGTCGCACCGAGCGCTATTCGATGGCGGTATTGCATTTCCGCCATCGTTTTCCCATTTCCGCCAGGGTCGTAATGAGGGCCATTGACTTTTAGAGGGAGGTAGTCGCTGTTGCTGTCAAGGTGTGGCCATGGGGGCACCAACAATAGGATCAATAGGCACAGAAACATCAAACATCATTGAGCTGCACAATATCAATGGAGGCTCCAACAATAGGATCAATAGGCACAGAAACATCATTGAGCTGCACAATATCAATGGGGGCTCCAACAATAGAATCAATAGGCACAGAAACATCAAACATCATTGAGCTGCACAATATCAATGGGGGCACCAACAATAGGATCAATAGGCACAGAAACATCATTGAGCTGTACAATGTCAGTGGGGGCGCCAAGAATAGGATCAATAGGCACTATATTGATTACTTCCCCACATTGTGATACCAGATCACATTGATTACTTTCCCACATTGATTGTGACACCAGATTATATTGATTACTTCCCCACATTGTGATACCAGATCACATTGATTACTTTCCCACATTGATTGTGACACCGGATCACATTGATTTCTTTCCCACAATGATTGTGATACCAGATCACATTGATTACTTCCCACATTGATTGTGACACCAGATTTAATTGATTATTCCCCACTTTGATTCTGACACCAGATCATATTGATAACTTTCCCACATTGAGGATACCAGATCACATTGATGATTATTTGATGGTTTTTCCAGCTCATGAATAATCGACCAGAAATTCCTAGTGTTGCTTCTGCTAATGATATTTAGCATTAGTTCCCCATCCTGTTGTAAACGCCACATCCTCCTCCCACTGACCATTGTTTATATTCCAGGATTACACTCCTAGACTCCCTCTTATACTTTTCTCTACTTGAATAAAGGTTGATTTGGAATTTGTGAGACCTCTTGCTCTGAGCTACTGCACTATAAAGATTTCCATATTGCACCAGTGTTTCTTGCTTCTTATAACATAATTGTATTGTTTACATTTTTTCATTTTTAAATTTGATTCATTCAAAAATAACCCCTCAATTCTACTTTTGACTGGTCTCTTTGTTTACAATGGATTGATTTCATTCAATTTGTTCTAATTTCAGATTGACTTCATTCACAGTACAGTTGTACCTATTTCATTCAGTGTATTCTAGTGGATGTTGCCCTTCTTTAGTTTGCCCCAACACAAACTTATCTAAAAGTAAATGATGCCAAATCTTATTAGTGTTTGTGCCATGGGATTTAGAAAACACATTTTTCAAGTCAATCACCGCGAAATATTGTGCATCAACAGGTATATTACATAGAATTGTAGACGGGTTCGGGACTAGTGAAACCTCGGCCTCTACAATCTGGTTTATCGGTCTAATATCTTGAATTAAATGCTGTAATCCCCCTTTTGATTTCTTAATCGGATGAACTGATGTATTACATGACGACTCTGATGTCACTGAGATACCCTGGTCCATCATGGCAGAAATTGTCTTAAATATTCCTTCATCTGCCTCTCGAGACATGAGATACTGCCGTGCTCGAGGTAAAATTGCTCCTGGTTTCAATGTAATCTTCACTTCCCCACCCCCCTTTAGTAAGCCTACGTCATAGGGGCCAGTGGTCCATAATGAGACAGGTACCTTTTCCATGTCCTCATCAAATATTCAGGACGCTTCTGCGCTAACTTCATTGTCTGAGGCACTTCTCTTTTAATTACTTCTACCCAATAAGTAATGTTTCTCACAAATATTGCCTTGTCCTCAAACAGGTGATCCTCAAACAGATTGTCGTCAGTGACGTCAGTCAACCTGTACCTTCTCCTATGGTGATTATTGCCCATCATTCTCTGCCTTCATCATCACACCCGTCAAGCAGAGCCATTCCTCTTCACACTATGGCTGCTTGTATCAATAAGGGAAATACTCGTCCCTTTTCCTCATGCATAGGTATTCTTGGTCTAAACAGAAACTCATCAAGAGGTCTCATTGTTCTGTCTGATAGGCCTGGAAGCTTGGACATTAGTATGCTTACTCCATAGTGAAAAATCTCTGGTTGTAGTGGGATTGCTCTCATAGCCATCCACCCTGCGTATGCCATAATCATTTCGCACACGTTTAAATAATGCATTCATGGAGTTGAACGTATTATGCCTTCATCAGTGAATGAGATTGTCATATTTAACTTTGTCATCAAATCAGTCCCAATATATTGACAGGTGTTAGGGAGAATTCTCATTCTATGGCTAATTTCCCTTACCTATAGAGTCCCCCAGCAGCTTTGCTGTATTTGAAGGGTTTATTTCTTTTTACCTGCTAAGAGTGAGGCTCTTTTTCCCACTCTTAGGCATTGTTGCTATGTGTGTTGCAGGCTATTTTTGTGTTCAATGCCTATGGGATCTTTTCACTCACCCATAGGAACCATCTTTGTGCACATGTGTTACACAGCACCCTCCGTGCAGTGACACAGGGGTGTCGTAGCGACCCCCAGACATAGCCTCCATTCCCTGGGACTGACTACTGTCTCCCAGGGCATGTAAAGTCCCCATTGACTTTACTAGTCAATCTCTATGAACTAAACCAGTACACCCCATCTTAATATGGAAGTACTGGAAGGGGTTAATAGTGTTTCCCCTATGTTCATTTTTGAGAGGGTACCTTAAAGTCCCCTCTACAAAGTTACTGGCTAGTGGCAGTGGTTATTACCTTTTATATTCGACCGCAAATATTTTCCTATGGGATTTTCCCATTGTTCGAGGCTAATACTTTTACTGACAGCCTCTAACATACCGCCGGTTTATTTTATTATTAACTTTACTCCGCTAGGTTTTATTTGCCAGAACTTTGATATAACTTCTTTCTCGAGTCTCCTAACCTAGGTCGTGGATCCTTTGTTTGCTCTTTTGGCAGGCTTCTGCCTCATTGTGGGCTCCCAAAAAAGAATTAGCACCCTCCACCCGGACTACTCTCACATTAATATCGACTGTACCCGGATCCCAGTACTTAAACAAGTCAAAACATTAGGTGTCTACATTGACGCCAACCTGTCCATGCATAAACAAATAGCAGCCCTTTCCTCGTCCACAGCCTACACAGCAAAACTTATTGCACTCAGTCGCCAATTTCTCACCCCTGTAAATTGCATCACCCTGGCTAGAGCCCTAATCCTAACAAAACTAGATTACTGTAACGTCCTCTTCCTAGGAACTTCCAAAACCAATTTAAACAAAATCCAATTACTACAGAATAAAGCCCTCAGAGCGGCTTTAGGGATAAAGAAATCTGAACATATATCCAGCACTAGAAGAGATAACCACTGGCTGCCAATTGAAGCAAGGATCATATTCAAAACCCTTAGTATCGTCTACAAATGTACCACCAACAAAGCGCCCAGCTACCTCAACAACTCCATTAAAAAAAAAATGTCATGTAGGTCGCTGAGATCTAATAATCTGGCCCTCTTAGAAGTTCCTCAATACAAATACAGCAGAGCAGGAGGAAGTAGTTTCAAAGTTCTACCCCTTCGCACTGGAACGCACTACCTCTGAGCATCAAAAACAAGGATTCCTTACGAAAATTCAAAAAAGCATTGAAAACCTGGTTATTCAATAAATATTAACCGCTCAAGCCCTACCCTCCCATGACCAACTACACTGCTTAGGGCAGCCGCTGTACTGCAAATAAGGCTGAAACAAAATGGGAAGGACTAACTGACCAATTGGAATCTGGTATATGACTACATGAAATCTTGTAACCTATGTATAAAGAAAAATGTATTATTTGTAATGTAACTGCAACATTGTATAATAATGAGTTTAACTCTCCTGTATCTTCCGCCGTGATACCCTAGGGTCTGGGCGAGTAACAAATGCAATAAATAAATAAATAAATAAGAAGCCCTCCTTTTGGCGGCTCTGAGTCTGGGGTGGGTCTGTTGTTTGGGAGAGGGAGTAGAACCCCTGGACAGAGTTGCCACAGCAACTCAGGTCGTACTCTAACCTGATAGGCTGCAGGGTCTCCCACCAAGATGACCACTCCACTGTGTGAGTGACAGTTAGGCTGTATGAATGGGTCTCTTTATGCATAAAAGCAGGGTCCTGTGGACTGGAAGAGCAAGACGTCACTACTGGAACTACAGAACCGAAGGGGAGAGAAGCCACAGACATCTTCAGCATCTACACCACCGGTGAAGCCCTGCCGGATCGTCTCACCACTTTTCTTCCACGCGACGAGAGGAGATCTTCAGCAAAAGAGCCTCCTTCCCTTGAGCTCGTGGGGTCAACCAGTTCACCTATCGCTTCCTCGGACCTGCCTTGGTCGAATCGACAGTGCCCAGCACTTGGAGACCGGATAGCCAGGCAGCTATCGACCCGGACCACGATTAAAAGGAGCGTACCTTTTAAACTTCATTTGGCAGCACCGCGGCTGGTTTCATTCCTGGGTAGTGCAGTGACTCGAACCTTCCTCCACGACGAGGGCCTCTCTTCCTCTGCTGGACCCCTCGACCTGCAGGAACTACCAGGAACAACCGCCACCACAGGAGCCACTTTTTCACATTTAAGGTACATTGTTCCGCCAGGCCGCCCTTTTTCCGTGGTAGCCCTAAAGGTGTTTTAAATCCTTTAACTACTTGTGGGGTCGGCCGCCCACTCTCTTAACATTGTCTTTCGCCTCGCATCTACCTCTTCAATATTTTTCTACTAAAGACTTGACTGCAGCTACTAGAACATTTTTGCTCCTAAGCTCTTGGTCCTGTACCACTCACTCTGGCTTAGACCTATTGACTCTGGCTCATTTGTTAGATCTGCTCTCACTAGATTGGTTTTCAATGAGAAATGTGTTGATGCACCTAAATCTTCTAAACCCCTCTTCCTTCCTACTGTTGTAACTTGTGGAGTGCCATTTTGCTCAGTTTTCATTCACTTATCTTTCTGCTAAAGTGTTACTGTGCATTACTTGTTCACAAAACCTCAGGGAAGTGTTCCTAGGGGTGTCTGAAGATATTTCGGTTTAACTTGTGCTTTCCCTCCCTTTCGTTGAATTGCTAGAGTGCCATTTGTAGTTGGTTTTCACTGTGCCGTTTTGCACAGTTTTCACTCTACCGCAAACTTGTCTACAATTGAATAGGGAGTTATATATTCTTTTCTTTTGACTAAACGTAACTTAATTTATTAACTGTGATCTATGTGTTGACTTAGAAGTGTATAAATAAATATATATTCCCTTTTTTAATACAAAACTTTGGTCAGTGTTTCCTTGCTCCATAGTACTGTACTACCTATTGTGTCAACCCTGAATACTGCTCATCTCCCTCTTGAGATAAGTCTGACTGCTCAGCCACAGCTACCAACTAAATCTTTGTGGTACAGACTGATACCAAAGGGGATTAATTGCTTTCACCTGTAGTCCTAATCTGGGGTAGTGCTCCCTAAAGGAACTTCCCTGGATTCTGCCTAGCAACAGGTGTTTGCCTCGAATAAAGCAGTGGCACCTTCATGTCACACTCTCCTATAGAGACTGGAAGTTCTTTGGTAAAAGGAACACGACTTGTAGCTCCTGTTAATCCCTGAGTATTCATGGCATTGCCGGACATCGAAAACCTGCCCTCACGTATACATGAGCGCGCTGCACCTGTGTCCACTAAGAACAAATAATCCTTGCCCCCTACAGTGACGTCTACCCTTGGCTCCACATGAGGGTCTGGCGTCACTGATTGTATGGCACACATCAGGTCTCCCACTGAGCTGTCCTAGTCCATGTACATCCTCGTCCCATTGTTTGTAAATGGATTTCCTCCATCAACAGTAGCACTCCCTACTCTGGATTTACTACTTGTCCTGTGCTTGTGGTTTGCTGAAGTTGCATGGGGGACTGCTGCGATTGCCCTTGCGGAGGGTTTCCTGCTATTTGCTGTGGCTGCAAGCCTTGCTGCATTCTCGGTGCTTGCTGCTGCACTGTTTGATTCTGCACAAATCCCTCTCCATTCTGCTGTGAATATGCAGGTGGATTTGGCATCCCCCCTCTTGAAAACTGGTCATTCTGCACCATCCCTTGACTTCTACACATACGAGCTAAATGCCCTTTCATTCCACACGTCCAACATATAGGCGCTGGTCTTCCCATCTGCCCATTTTGCATACTTCGATTACCGCTTTGCATATTCTGAAACCCACCTTGGTTGTTCTGAAAATGTCCCTGATTATTCTGCCAGTTTCCTTGATTACCTTGCCATCCTCTACCTCGGAAACCTCTCCCTCTTGGAGCATACCCATTGTTGCTTTGATCAAACTGCCTTTGGTTATTCGCCTGTGACATGTTAATCGCCTGCCTGTGAATTGGATCCGTCTGTACTAGTTAACATTGCCCCTTCAATGGCGTACTTTGAAATTTCTTTCTTTACCAACTTCGCCTCTTCGTCTTTTTCTCGGATCATCTTTTTTTTCGATTCTTTTCCTGTAATACCCTGCAATAATGTGCAATGTTCAACTGGATCTCCAACCATAGTTTAGCTTCTATACCTACTAATTTCTTGAGCTGTTTCTGTACTTGCTCTGGCAGCCCTTGGCACCATATATGATAGAATACAGGTATAGATTTTCCCCGAGATTCACGAGTTTCAAGCACCCAAGCATCTTGGAAACTCTGGAAATAAAGCAACGGATCCTCTCCTTCCTTCATCTTCCTTGTCATTATAGCTCCCATATCGGACGTATCCAGATATAGCACTCGAAGCGCTTTCCAAACTGCTGCTCTACAATTGTTAAACAGTGTTCCATCATGCGCGGTGTTGACTGAAGTCACACCAGGGTAACCTGCTCGTGTCCATACCTTGTCAGCTCTCTCACCAAGTATGGCAATCAAAAGACCTTTGTGTCCCCTATAGCTAACATATTAACTCCCGTCATTTTTTCTAACTCATGTATCCATTTCCCAGCCCCAGAAGTCAAAATCGGGAGCTTACATTTTAGGTTCTCTCTGTCCATCTGCGGCCATGGTATATACTGTGGCCTTGTTCCTCCTTTTTCTAGCAAGGGGAACTGTGATGCACCACACTCATTCTCATCTCTCATCATTTGTCTGTTTACGGCAGGGGTGATATTCCCACATCGCCGTCTACCTGGCAATGATCTCAGCCTGCTTACATAAGGCAGAGACACCCCCCTCCTACTGTGGGGTTGCCCCCGGGGTCCGACAGACTGTGTCAGTGGCTCTGGTGCCTTAGATGCGGGCAAATTGAAATCGGACCATTTTATTCCCTTATCCATAGAAAAACATCCCTCTGGACCTTGCACATTAGCTCTCTCTTCCCTCTCAAAGGCTTCCCTCTCTTCATCTGATATTGCCTGTGCTCAACTTGTACAACTCCTCTCATCTTCATCATTTCTATTGATCCCGGGTCCCGGGAGGATAGCCCAGCAGCAACGTGCTCGCCTTGGACATAAGATGACACGGAGCAACGCATGTTCGATCCCCGGGTCGGCGCTTAGAAACCTCTGGGTAGTAAGCGCATTATAAATAACCTATCATATCATATCATATCATATTCAGAGTCAGTCTGTCTAAAGACAGCTCCTTACGTCTTGTGCTACACAAAGCTTCCGCCGTGTCATACAACTGAGTGCTCTCGAGACGATCATCTTTTCCCTTCCTCTGAGCTTCTTTCTGAGCTCTCATTTCATGGTATACTTTATCGATTGCTTCCCCAATGCTTCTTGAGTCAAACTCGTATTCTAGATTTGCTCTAGACATGCCTGGTAATGACTCGTATTTATCAAAGAAATTCCTCTATGTCTTCCCATTATACTAATGGATCGGGATTTCTGACTTCCCTTTCCAGATAATCAAGATCGTGTGCTCTCTGTCTTCGTTTGTGTTACATATTCTCATCAAAATCTCTGCGTTTTCTCGCTTCCTCTCTTACTCTGTCTTCCTCTCTTTTTTCGTATCGCTTCTTTCATTGGCCCTTCGCATTTCCTCATATTTTCATCTTTTTATTCTCCTCTCTCGTATTTTTTGCTCTTCATCTTCTTTTCTGTTCTACCCTTTCTCGCTCATCAGCTGTTCTTTGTTTATTATCGCGTTTTTTTGCTCTTCTGCTCTCTCTTGTTTTTTAGCTTGTTCATCTTGGTATAACTGCTCTCGTTTCTGTCTATCCTTTCTTCTTGCTCCTTCATCTTTTAATCGTCCTTCTCTTTCCCTGTCCTTCTTATCTTGTTCATCTCGTTCTTCCCTTTGTCTCATATCCTCAATGCCTTTACCATTGAGTTTCAAAAGGATCTGACCTCCCATCCGTTTGTTCTATAAGAGTGCTATCTCATCAGTTCTATCTCTGTCTCCTTTCCACCTCTTTATTTCTCTTCCTGTGTCTAGAGATGTGCTTGCTCGATCATTTCTTTCCTTATCGTGTCTCTCCTTGTCCGATGGGACTGTGGTGGTTATATTCCTTTCAATGGGCCTCATTAGGACCCAGGCGGACTTCGCGGTGCTAAATGCACCGCGAAGCATGGCGGAAAGCCGCCGATAGCGCCATGGGGGTTGGCGGATTCACCGCCCCATTCCGACCTTGGCGGAGCGGTGAATCCCCATTCCCCATTTTACCCTTCCCCATTCCCATTTTTGCCCCATAGGGTATAATGGGAGTGGGGAAGGCGTTAATTACGCCACCGTAAATTACGGTGGCGTAATTAACAACGAGGTCCCGTAGCGCCATGGTTTTCTCCGCCTGGTAAAACCAGCCGGAAAAGGCCGCCATGGCGCTACGGGAACTCGTAGTATGGCGGAGAGGTACGCCATGCACTACGCTGGCGTAATACCCTCTCCGCCAGGGTCCTAATGAGGCCCAATATCTTTTCCAGGATTTCGTCACTACTTTGCATAGGTGACTCATATGATGGATTGCTATATCCTGCCGCTGCTTTAAGTTCCCTTAATCGGTACAACCCATCGTCCTTTCTTGCTTTGTCTCTTGTTTCAGATGGGGCGGGTGGAGCAGAAGGCTCTTCACCCACCTCTTTGCATATATTTAATATCCAATCTGAAGGAGGCTCCTCCTCTTTTTCTACCTGGTACATTTTCTAAAGTTCCAGGCTAGCTAGGCACTTTTCTAACTTCTTTCCAGTATACGCTGCATGCAAATATGTCGTCATATGCTGCAGTAATGTCTTCGATAATGATCCTCCCTGTGGCCACGGCATAAACCTTTCATCAGCGGTTCCCTTAACCCATTCTGAACTGTACTGCTTAAGCTTAGGTGTGTGTTTCGGCAGCTGCTTGCAGAGGTGTACTAGTGGAGTAACATCCTCCATTCTTAATTCGCCTATCTCTGTTTATGTAGCACTCGTTTATTTCTTTGACCACAGTTTCTTAAATTACGTCTCAGAAAAATTATACAATATGAGCGAGCACCACCAGTTGCAAGCTCCAATCCCGTTAATTTACAATTTCTTACTTTAATCTTGCTTAAAAAAACCTTCAAATAATATAATAAACAACACTCAATTTTCTCTTACCCAGCGTCACACTTTTTTATCATAAAACATTTTCTTCCACTATGACATCATCATACCTTTCAATCACATAAACCAAACAGACAAACTTGACCGGTCACACAAAGTTTTCACAATCTATTCTCTTAGACTTGTCTCGCCCTCTAAATTCTGCTCTGATTGGTACTTAATCTCTTTATGGATCGCCTTTAATCGATCCCGTCCCCTACGTCATCCACTTATGGGACTCTAGATAAAAAGCTTCTTCTAGCGTTCTTTAAAACCTAGGAACAGGGCGTATCCTCTTATCGTTGCCACACTCACGATTTCTCTTTATATTGCTCGACCACACTCAAGTCAATATCTTATTTCCCACCTCCCTCCATTACTCTCCCTTACTTGTTATGCATGCATTGCTTTTCAGTCTTTTTTACTCACCGGTCGCATGTTTTTCCGCTTCGGAACCTCTGGATCACCGCCTTTGTCACTGCCTCTCTGAGCTTCTTTCCGATCCGCTACTGGGAGGGGTTCCTGTAGAAACTAGGGGTCCTGTCAACCATCCCTTGCAAGGTATTGCAGAAATGAAACTAGCCACTATGTATAGGGAGCTTCACATTCTGCCAGCCGAATGGCAAAGGTCAGGTGATATTGCCGAGACTCTAAAGTTACTTATGTCGAAGTCCGATGGGTATCTTATAAAACCATCCTCTCTCCACTACCAAGTGAGCTGGGTGGATTAATCCAAACAGCCCTTTAAGATGAGTAGCATTACCCTGGAGATGGATGGGGATGCAGATTCTTACTCATACATCAATAATCAAGACGACTCAATAGTTTGGCAAAGTGAGTCCTTTTTATTAACAAACTCATAAAACAGGGAGTACAATGAACATTAGCAATCACTCGATCTTCTCACTCTCAATACTTTAAGAAAAAACAGATCTTTTATAAGCAATATGTGTCATCAATGACGTATGACCTGCGCATGTACTAACGTTATCCTACGTGGCAAACTAAAAAACCTACCAGGAGATAGGAGGTAGGATTGGTTCTAGGAGAGTAACTAAACATAGGTTTGATATCTGTATAGAGTAACTGAGAGAGGTAATTGGATAATTAACATCAGGTGGGGCAACTAAGCCCTCCCTTCAAAATGGCCACTATGAGTGTCACTAAATATACAACATCCCATTGGCTCTACAAACTATAGGAGCCCCAACTATGTGGTCCTCTACAATTGGTTGGCATCAATCCCATTCATACTTTTCCACCTACGTCTAGCAGCATGCAGAAGGAACAGCCAGGTGTGGGTGAGGTCGTCTGAACACCAGCTTCCCACCAATTATATCTCAATCAATCACACCTCAATAGTCTAGTGTCAATTAGTGCTTTGAAGATTGGCCTTGAGTCTGCACTGTGCTCTGAGAATTTTTAAGGAGTATGGATATGGCTGGCCTTCATGCATAGGCACGACCATCTCACCCTCCCAACTTCCTTCCATCACGTGACTGGACACCATGAAATCGGGCCTTTTTGTGTATTTGATTTTAATTCTAATAGTCCTCTGACGTCTTTTGTTTGTCTTGCCATTTCTGAACAGGATCCTCTGTTCCTTCTTTTTAATTGTATCCAATGTCAGACCATTCCAGTTTGATAAAACATTGGCTTTCTTGGCACAGTCAACTCCTTAGCTGAGCTTCATTCTGTTTAATTCAATTGCTTTTCTTGCTGCGACACACTCGAACATTGAGGCTTTCTGGCTTTGTTCAATACCGCTTATAATGTCTAGTGGCAACATCCATTCACTAAATGTCTTGAGGTATATATATGTATATATTGGCGCTTGCCGCGATATATCTATTTAAAGCATGCGGCTAGCTTCATGATAATTTTGCTGCTTGCGGTTACTTGCTGCATCTGTACACGTTTAAGCTACTAAATATCTTCATTGTGTCTGTGGCATAACCTTCTTCAGCTTGATCCCAAGATGTCACTTATCCTTAGTATTTATTAATGTCTTGTCGATTGTCTGCATTCTCTGGTCTCTTTATCTCTTATATGGACATCGTTCGATTTTGCATGATGTCACCACTCGTCTTCATTTGTTATCTTCTTTGCTTCTTCAGGGATTTCATTCAAATGGCCATCATATTGTCTCGAATGTAGGTATGGCTTCCTCAACGGGTATCTTGCTTCCCAGATTCTCTTAGGTATTGGTATTCTTATGGGTACCGCAGAGAGTCCATGCTCTGCTCTCTGTTGGTTCAACTGTTCAGTAGGAGTCACATACTTCGGTTCCCATTCTTAAGGTAATGTAGGCGGGGCAATTAAAGGGGGGTACTTAGCTCCTCCTCTACACTCCAATCCAAGCAAGTTCCATAAAGAAACCCTCATTAAGTGCCTCGAATTTAGGCAACACCAAACAAGAGTCCTTCGCAATTTCCTCCCTCAAGATTGAGAGCACAGAAGGTTAACCGAGCACATTAGCTTTATAAATAGGTTTTCCGATTTTCGGTAAAATCCGTTAAACTCCGGTAATCAACCCCCGTTATTCATTTTAAAATCCTCGGGTGAATCCGATAAACCCCAGGGCCGAGAGCATCTTTATTGCGGTTATTCCATCCAGCCAGGAGGAGCATTCCTTTATTCCAACTATCATGGTAAGCCTTCAACGTTCTCAATCGGGGCTCATAATTAAATTCATAGTTTCCAAACGTCTCTTGGTATCATTATTCCTAAATATTTTATACGCTCCTTCTCTATGTGCATCCCACATGTGTCCAAGCAAAGATCTCTTTCACATCATTTGCCGCCAATTAAGAAAACTTGCCATTTAGAGCAATTTTTAACCCCACTAGCTTACCATATTCCCTCGACTCTCCCAACACATGTCTTAGCAAGGCATCTGGGCTTGATAAGTACAAGAGTATATTAACAGAAAATAATTATATTTTAAACTCAACCTCCTCCAACAGGTGTTGTAGCCTGCACTTACCTAACACGTCACTGCTTAGCTGTGCAGCACTGGAGACTGCCGTGGCGCCTCGCAGAAGGTCAGAGGGAGCGGACTGCATTTCCCAGTGCTCCACATGGCATGGTGGGCTGAACGGAGGCATGCACAAAGAACGGTATGCCCGAAAATAAAGAGAAGCCGGCTCCATTGAGCCGTGCTTCTCCAGACAGCTCCGACAGTTGGTTGCCGTTTCATTTCTCATTTCTTTGGTGTGTGGTTTCCTGGTGTTCAACCACCCTCTATTGCTGCAGATTTGGTGTCTAGATTTCCTTGTATTCAGGAACTGACCTCTGGATTGGATAGTGGACTGACCTGGACTTTCTCATGGATTGGTGCCTGGATTAGTGCTTCCCTGGAACCCTGAACCCTTACCCTGAATCATGGCCTGCCTTGGATTTCCCTTCAGCTTGTCACCCTGAGTGAAACAACTGTTGGTTGTGTGTGTTGATTTTATGAAAGGCAAATGCCATTCATCCTGTGCAATTTGGGTGGCTATGCAAAGCCAATGTAATGAAATGTGCATATTTCACATTGATAGGCTGGCGACGTCACATCCCATTGCATTTCTTGATGACCCCCCCACTTTAATTTTTAGGACTTGACCCCTGAATAAAAGTGAATGCAGCAGATTATAAGTGCCAGGGAGAGGGAAAGGGGAAGTGCAATCAGGGCAGCATTGCTCTGAGTGAGTGCAGCCAGGGCAGGGCAGCTCTGGGTAAGTGCGAGGTGGCAGGGGGCTGTAGAGGTTAATGTTACAACACCTAAGTATGTGGTAGGCCCAGAGACAGTGCAGGGAAGACTCATCATGGATTAGCCTGGTTCCCAGTGAGATTCTGTCTGTAGCCAAGCAACCAGCCGGTGCAGCAGACAGGTAGATCAGCAGCGGAGAGAGACAGAGATAGAGAACGCAGAGGAGAAGAGTGTGATGCAGGAAATGCATTGGAGAGACAGGGCTTACCTGTCCTTGTCCTGTAGTCCTTTTTCATTTGTGTTCTGTATTGTTTTCTGCCCAGGAGTCCATGTGGGACTCCGGGCAGTGCAGCTCTTCCTGTTTTTGGTTTGGTGTACAGACCCATGGGATACCCTGTGCCACCCATGGGCGGGGGTACAGCCCTGTGCCCCTATTGTATGTGTCTGAGCACCTGTGTGTGGCCCACAGAGCAGGGTAGGGGCTGGTGGCAGCTCCATGCTGGATTTGACAGGTGCTCTGAGTATCCTCCATTTTGGGATACCCAGGCCCTGGCATTGGAATACGTTGATTCCTGATAGGAGACAAGATGGCCCTTGTGGCCTCTTGCTTTCTATTGCCTGTTACCTTGTTTACCCAAAGTCCTGGGAAGCCCTGACTCTGTCCCTTCCCCCTGACTGGCTGTTCGGTGGAAGTTCCATATATGGTGTTGTTGTGAAGTCCAGGCCAGACTGTCTGGAGCCTTCCCAGTGACTGTATGTTGTGGGTACACCCTGTGAGTGGGACCTGGGTGAATGGAGTGTGTGACGAATATGCACTTCTTGTTGTGGATGTCTAGTTTCTGGTATTTGACACAATGACTGAGACAGCTCTGCCCGAAACTGGTATGAATGCATTGTGGAGTGTTGAATGACTGGGTACTTGTCCCAATACACATTCCTTGTTGTAATTGTCTGAGAGGGAGGACAATGGCCTGAATGCACTGTATGCCTGATTGGCTGCCTGCCTGCTGAATGCCCTTCTGAGTGATTGGCTGCCTAAGTGTGACCCAGCAGAATGAATGAGAGATCAACTAGTATATCTGGGGGCCTCTCACTGCTAGAATTCGTTCAGAAGCTGGAGTTGAAACTAACATTGAAACTGAAGCTGAATCTCGAAGTCGAGCTTGAAGAAGAAGGTTGACTGCTGTCTCCCTTCGCTGAAATCCAAAAGCCGAAAGCCGTCGAGACTGATCTAAGAGAGGACCTGGTTAGGTGCCCTCTTCCCGTGCTCCGAGGGACCATCAAGCACTGCTAACCTTTGCCGAAGCACCTTGGAAGTAAGACCCTTGTCAGGCTGCCGACCGGAGATGGGGACCGCTGAGGAAAATGAAGATAAGCACCAGACATTCCGTCCACCGCCGTCAACCTGTATATATATTGCTTGCTAATGACCATGTAACTAAGTAACTAAGCTTTGTACCGTAACAAGTGCCACGATGTCCTCGGGCTGTTGTGCGCTATATAAATACGAATAAAACAAAACAAACAAATAAACCAGGGTTTGCAGGTTTGCATAACCGCTGGAGGCCCATCGAAGCCGTGTTGCCCAGAAGAGGGGACCGCTTGACGCCGTGCCATCGATGACCGGAGCCGCAATGCTCCATTGCCTAAGACTTTTGATTCAGAAACGTGCTTGTCCACCCCACCAGAGAAGGCCAGGCCGTCGACGCACCGAGGAGCATCCGCCGGTGGGTTTCCCGCCACCCAACGACCGTAGAGATGCCAGACGACTCTACGCCCTTGCTGGGCTACAGTCCTTCACAATATCTTTGCGGTGCTGAACTACCGACATCGAGGTGCCCCGCACGCCTTTTCCTTGCAGGACGTCTTCAAATCGTCATCAATGAGCACCGCTGGGACCGAAGTTGCTGCCTCGACGCCAAGTTCACTTTCTTCGAGGGTTCTCGAGAATCCGTGGTGCCTGCTTTAAAGGGAGCTGCTCAAGAAGGATACGTCAACGACTCGTTATCTAAATCTGTTATTCCAGATACATTGGGGTGGTAGAAACATTATAGAAGGAAATAAGAATTATTGAGCAATATATGGACTGGACTTGTAGTGTATCTTTATTTTACAGGTTGCCCAGGTGGGGGGATCTCCACACAGAACTGTGTCTAGTGGTAGGGGCCTGTATTCTGACAATTGTTCTAACCAACTGCTTTCCTCCTATGTCTATTGTTGGTTACCTTTATTAAGTGATTTGTGTGACATTTAACCAGAGTACAGTTGATGCACTTTAATTAAATCTAAAAATAATTGTGGTACCACTTAGACCTGTATATATTTGCCATTGTAGATTTACTGAGCACAAAATGAGTTATTGTGATTGTGTATATAAAGACTGTGTTTTAACTAATACAGTGTGTGGACATTCCTTTGCCGGGGCTTGGGGACTACACTGTACTTAGAAACCAGCCCGCATCACCACCTGAGAAGCTAGGCCTTGATTGCTCAACCACGTACCAATAATAGAGAATCTTGGCTGGGGTCCTCTGTGCCTCTCCTCTACCATATAGAGAGCAGAAGTACAGACCCCCCCCTCCAGTCTTTACAAAGAGGAAGGCCTTGAGGCGCTTTCAGAACTTCAGATGGTCCAGCTCAAATTTGAGAGGGGCAGGAGGGCCATTCCAGAGGGAGGCACCTACAGAGTTGAGAGATCTATCCAACACTCTCTGCCTGGCAAATCATCTGACCCTCAGGGGGTGGGAGTTAGCAGAGCGAAAAGCTTGAGAAAGAAGGTATTTTGGAAAAGAGAGTTGGATGTAATGCGTGCCCCGGCCCCAGAAAGCCTTGTGGATGATGCAGAGGGTCGTGAACTTTATCCTTGCAGCCACGGGGAGCCAGTGGAGAGATTTCAGGGCTGGAGAGATATGGTACCTGGCCTTGAGGCCAAGGATACATCTTACAGTCCTGTTAAGGATTAGTTGCAGAGGGCAGAGAGTAGAGAAAGGCAGATTGAGGAAGAGGCTGTTACAGTAGTCCAGCCTAGAGAGAACCAGGGCTCTGGAGACAGTTTCTGGGGGAAAGTAGGAAAATGATGACTACCTCTGAGGAGGTGCAGCTGGTAGTGGGCCTTCTTGGCAAAGTCTGTGTTCTGAGGATAGAAGGAGAGAGTGGAATCGAAGATGACCTCAAAGTTTTTTTCCTCACAGGAAGGTGAAGGCAGAGGGCCCAAGGAGGGTGGCCAGATTGAGAGAAGGAAAGAGGGAGCAGGGGTCCCAGTGAGAAGGATCTCTGTCTTACTCCCACTCTCTTTAACTTATATATTCGTCCTCTCTTTGACATTCTTGACCGCATCAGCGTGAGTTATACCAACTAAATTGATGAAACTCAGGTGGTGATCAAATTGACTGGCAATTATTTGTTGGACCTCATAAAAATCACTTCTTTCTATGCAACCATTGAGGACTGGAGGATCAAAAATGCCCTTGCCCTCAATGGCAATAAAACTGAGATTGTGCGTGTTGGGACTCCTCAACGTCTTGCCAAACTGGATTCTAGATACTCAGCTTTTAACATCTCCGGAACTACAATTCAGACCTGCCCCTGCGTCACAAACCTTTGGGTTTATTTAGATGTAAATCTAAACATGAACAAACATGTCAGTCAGCTGAAGTCCTTCTGCACCTATACAACATGCCTTATCGGACAAATCAAAACTTTCTTACCCACCACCAACACCGTACCCCTTGCCGGTACCCTGGTTAACTCCAGACATGACTGCAGCACCTAACTCTTGGCTGGTACATCTCAGTCAAATCTAGTTTCCTTACAGGTGGTTCAGAATAAGGCCGTTTGTGCAGTAAATGGTATCTCCAGAAGGAGCCATGTCACTGAAGCCCGTCCCTCCTTACGCTGGCTCCCTGTTAAGCACTGCATTGCATGTAAGGTACTTTCCCTCACTCATAAGTGCCTCACAGACAATGCCCATCTTACTTGAAAGAAAGGATTAAGCTTTCTCAGTCATCTCGCGCGCTACGATCCAACAACTCCAATAGCCTTACATAGCCTTGTTTCAAGCTTGCCCGCTTTGGCGGCACCAGCTTTGTATCTGTTGCCCCACGTTTCCTTCAAGAAATCTCTTAAAACATTTATTTTGAATTCTTCTGATTAGTGCCTATCACCCCTGTGTCTCCAAGGTCTACCCTTTGCTTCTCTCTACTGAGCTCTCTTACTTGCTGCGCACTGAGGCCTACCGGCGAGTTGCACCATATAAGAAATAATGAACATTAACATCCTGAATCGTGGATAGACAGTCAGGAATGAGTGGGAGAGGAGGAGAGGAGGCTGAGTGGAGCCTGAAAGAGAGCTGAGTGTCATCCGCATAGCACTGAACATTAGAGTAGAGGGTAGAGACCAGATGGGCCAAAGGGGCCAAATATTGAAGAGCCAGGGAGAGAGGTTGGAGCCCTGGGGAACACCACATGTGGAGAGAGAGGTGGTGGAGAGAATCGCCCAAGTTGGTGCTGGGAGGATTGGTCCAGGAGGAAGGATGTCAACCAGTCCAGGGCCTGACCTCTAATACCCAGGTCCTTGTTGAGTCGATTGAGCAGAATGGTGATTGACCATGTCAAAGGCAGAGGAAAAGTCCAGGAGTATGAGGACAGAAGGAGGCTGGAATTAAGATTAGAGAGCAGATCTTCATGGGTGTTCAGGAGAGAGGTTTGCGTGCCTGCGGCTGCTCAGAAGCCATTGCATTTAGGGTATTGTCCGTATGCTACCCCCTCACGCTCCTCCTGCTCGGTGGGAGCCTTGTTAAACATTTCCTTGTTAGCAAGCAAGTTGTACATCTTTTTATTGCCTTAATGGGGTATTTGGAAAGCCAGCCGTGCCTCTAAATCGGAGCTTGCTTCAATTAGAGTAGTATAAAGTCACTCACCACAAACAACGAGCCGTAGAGCAGAAACAAAGCACCGCAATGAATCCCTCAGATCCCGCAGAGGGGGCTCCATCTTGGCTCTGACTTTACTCTGAACACGTACACAGGACATCAGACCCCCCCACTGCTCCCCTAAATCACCTGGCACATTGCCATCCACACAGATCACTTCCTCATCCAGTGCAATATCACGTATCTTTCTCCCCTGGAAACCATCACTCAAGAGCGAGGCGAGATGTTCCAACTTAACCCCAATAGTGCCTCATTCGCCCAATACTTCATCATTAAACCCCAATAGCTTATTGTCATTAAAACCTAATTGCAATTTTTCCAACAATAATTTTTGTTGAGACTCAAATCTAGACTCAAACTGTTAATACACTCTCCATTGCTAAGTATTAAGTGATTGAGGCCACGCTCTCATGGTCACTACTTCCAGACTCATTGTGTAGCGCAATGTCCTCCACCACAGCCTCCCCTCCTGTTTGCATTACTCCGATATCAGACCTAGAAAAATAGTCTGGGATTTATTAATGTCGCATTCAGGTGCCATATGGACTTCCATTGAGGGTGTTGGCTCAGCCCGGCTCTCTAAGTCAATATTAGTGTCTATTCGTGTAGCAGGTGCCCCAGTCCTTCACCCATTAAGCCGCGCTGCTGTTATCCACCCGACGTATTTAACTTAGCGTGGGGATCCCAGGTTACACTAGGCATCACCAGCAAAGGGTTAAGAGCTTTTTTAATGCTCTCAACCACTGTGTACCCCAAGGATGCCAACGAGGAAGAAACATCAGGTTGCCAGGGCTGTGGGTTTGGTCTTCTTTCAGGGCCACTTACTGGAAAGAAATTGGTGATCTTGCTGGAGGGCGTCGCCGATCTCACATTTCTGGCTAGAAATACTGGTGCTTTAATAATGTTTGCCGGACATGTCCTATGATATCTGAATGAGTACTCACAGTTAGTATGCAGAGTAGAAATGGTTTCACTCACCATACCCATGTCGCTGGTATTTTATGGGTCTACAATCATCATGGTAGCTCCCACTGGAGTACCAACACCAGATTCCATTTCCTCCATCGCCTCAACACCTGACCGTGTGACGTCGCTGTGCATTGCACGTGTTGAGTGAAAACCGCACGTCGCGTCACTTCAGCACGATGCAGGTGTTAAATAGGAGACAATTGGAATGAGGATTCAACAAGAGAACCCTCCCGTCCCCTGCACACTTTAGGATGTTTGGACTAAGTCCACTACTGTTTTCTCATATTAATACAAAAAACATTTAAACCAAAGGGTTCAGTTGTGTGTTTTTTATAGCAAAAGTTTATATCTAAAGTGTCAAATACACAATATTTCAAAAGGGGAAATATTTTCTCCAGCACTTGCCACTCCTCTTGTACGCCCCACAGGTACTACATTTCTTCTAGTGCCTAGGGTTGAACTTACCTTTCATCATTGTTTGATTTCTACTCACTTGCTCCTCATTTTTGTTGCAGCTGTGTCTTCTTCTTGACTACAGCAAACTATATTTCCCGTGGAGGATCTACACATCGCTTGATTCACCACCAAGGATCTCTATCTGCACCCGATGCCCTCGAACACTTTGCTTACTGGTAACTAAATTCTCTTATATCTTGTCCTATATGGCTCCTTTACCTACCTACATTCTTTCTAAACACTTTTGAACGACGACTTCTCTTGCACTGGACTAGAAACGTCTCTCTGAACCACTTCTCCTCCCCTCACCCTGAATTTAACTGGGAATGAATGTGCCCTTGTGGTACTAGATTAATTACAATTTCTCTGACAATGTAGTCTGTTCTGGCTCACAGATGCGACTGAAATTTACAGCCTGAGTTTAATGAATTACCTCAAGGTATAAAAAACTTGTACAAACGTTCTCCCCTTTGTTTTTTTCCTTTTGTATGAAGAATTCAATTTTGGCCATATGAAGAAGAGGAAAGTATCCTCGAAACGCGTCGCCACATGAATTGGATTCCACCATTGTTTCAAATTTATTGTGACCTACTATTGCACAGCTTTGCTTCTTGAATTTGTAAATGTTTCTCCTTTTGAAATATTGTGTATTTGACACTTTAGATATAAACTTTTGCTATAAAAACACACAACTGAACCCTTTGGTTTATATGTTTTTTGTATTAATATGAGAAAACAGTAGTGGACTTAGTCCAAACATCCTAAAGTGTGCAGGGGACGGGAGGGTTCACTTGTTGAATCCTCATTCCAATTGTCTCTTGTTTGTAGGGGTCTTGTGCCATGGCCTCAGTTCCTCCCCCGGACCTAAAATTAATCTACAGCATCTCTTAAATGTATGTTTCATTGCCATTTAATTTGAGGTGTGCATCAATAAGCAACCTTTTTCTGCAGGTGTTAAATAGGGCACCAGGGGGCTCAAAGGGACACACCCGAAGCTTCCTCACTGGCCCTCTGAGAATTGTAGATCCAGGATTTCTCCACCGGTCTCTCGCTTGCAGAAGCCAAACAGCCAAAAACAGGTTGTGTTTTTATTGAAGTCGTTTAAAATCTCCCAGGCCTCTGAATTCTGAATACAAAGTTACCATTCCAGCACCCTCAGCTGTTGTGATGTGTATGGGAAGGAACAGTGATTGCAACACGTCTGGGAAAGTAGACTAATGCAAACATTTAAATTCACTTTAACAACAAAATGCCTGTAATGTGCAGCTGATTGACAATAAGGGAACTAGGAAATGGAAATATGACCTCAAGGGGGTCATTTGCTTAAGCCCCGCCCACAGACTCTGCTTTTCACCAATCCACGAGGTCTCGGAAAGACGTTCCAAAATCAGCACCACTCGAGGTGCGAGTGACGCGCTTCTTCTTCTTCTTGGGATGGCTCCTCAAGGGCGGGAGCCGGCGATTTCCATCTGGAGAGATGATGTTCGCTGTTAGTCACCCTTGTCAGTCACACAACTCTTCTAAAGCTCCTCCCACTTGCCAGGATCCCTGACACATTGAAGGAGGAACCTGCACTCCTTATCCTCAGACCCCGTTTTGAAGTGAAGCAAGTCAACTATTCTCTTCACTGCCATCCCGATGCTACGCATCCTGGCTATTAGCAATTCCCTCTGCAATCTGAACCTTTCACATCCCATCATATAGTGATCCACCGTTTCTGGGCTTCCCCACACCTCACAATTCCCAGAATGGACCCCAAACATCTTAAACCTCCGTCCTTTCAAACCTGCATGTCCCAATCTTACCCGATTCAGAATAGTTTCTTCCCTGCATGATAACTCTGCATTCCCCCCACATCTTTTACACTGATCCTTGCTTCGTACTGTGTACAAGAGCCTCCCCTTCCTGCTCGTTTTCCCACCTGCATTACCATTCTCCCTTAACTCCGCCTTTTACCACCACCTGGACCTCACAGACGCTTTAGGGGATCTCTATATCCACTACCCCCCTAGTCGTGGCCTCATACGCAGCTCTGTCCACCAACTCGTTTCCCAAAATCCCACAATGACTGGGGATCCATGCCAACGTAATCCCCATCCCACGCAGCGTGCATTTCTCCAGCTGTTGTCTAATACGCAACACAATGGGCCTCATTACAAGTATGAGGTAACCATGCCCTTAATAAGGGCATGGCTGCCTCCATACCGGGTCCCAGTACCGGGTTCCTTCAATGAGGAATAACCAAGTCATTCCGACTTTGGAGGACCCGGTAATTCCTCCTTGAAGGAACCATTCCCCATTCCCATTTGAGCCCCCATAGGGCTCAATGGGAATGGTGAGGGAGCTAATAACGGACACGTTAATAACGGCCCATAATTAGCTCCCTGTTCCCCTTGTTGGACCCGGAAAGGACGTCTGGTTTTACCAGACGTCTGTTCCAGATCCCGCAAAGGGAACCTCGTAATAGGCACTCCCGTAATGAAGGGTGCCTGTCCCGTACCGGCATCCTTCATTACGGGACCGCCAGGGTCGTAATGAGGCCCAATGTCTTTTCTTTTGCCGTTCCTTTGTGGCTTGTAACGCACTAAACAAATCTACAAATACCACTACATTTGCAGCCGTTTCTCCATAGCTCTAACCACCGCCATATTCACTGCCATCAACTCTGCCATTCATACGGAGACATTGGGCCTCATCACGAGTTTGGCGGTAACCCTTAAATGCGGCCGTAGCGCTATTACCGCTGCATTTAAGGGTCCGCCAGATCATGGCCTTGGCGGATATCCCCCCAGCTCTGGGCTGGGTGGAAATCCGGTGCAAATTTGCTGATTTTCGGTGCCATTACTGCCGGCGGGAAATCCGCCGATGCGAACAGCACAAATTTCCCCCATTGGGCCGAATGGGGAATGAGGAATTCCCAAATGGGCCCAATGGGGAATGGGCACTAACCGTTCCACCAAACCCGTGATTCGGCGCTAATAGTGCCGAGGGGTTTGGCGGTAGGGCTAATAGCAATGGCGCTAATAGCGCCGGCATTACCGCCCTTCTCGTGATGAGGCCCATTATCTGATAACCTCGTCCTTATACTAGTACGCCATACCTTCTTTGTGCTTGTCGGGGTCCCTGTATCCATCGGTATACACTTGTGCACCTACATCACCCTCCACATACCCAAGCGCCAATGTTTTGATTTCCCTTCTATCACCCTTTTATTTCAGGCGTTCCTCTGCCATATCTGCTCCTTCTCTCATACCAGACTGTCGGGCTGCAAATCAGGAGTGGTGTGCCCTAATGATCTCTGCCTCTATGCCAGTAAGACTGAGATCCTCCTCATTGGGACTCCTGCTCCCTCCTTTCCTCTCTCTCTCTCTCTGGCCACCCACTCTGGGCCCTCATCCTGCTCCTTCCTGTGAGGCTAAGAACCTTAGTGTCATCTTCAACCTTCTCTACTCTACTCACATTTCTGACGTCTCTAAGAAGTCAAGCTATCAGCTGCACCTCCTCAGACGTATTCCTCCTTTACTCACTTCCCCACAGAAGCTCCCCGTCTCCAGAGCTCAGGTCATGTCTAGGCTGGACTACTGCAACAGCCTCTTTCTAAATCTGCCTGCCCCTACTGTTTGACCTTTACAACATATCCAGAACAGGACTGCAAGACTTGTCCTTGGCCTCAAGCCCAGGGATCGTATCTCTCCAGCACTGAAATCTCTTCACTGGCTCCCGTGGATACAGGGATCATGTTCAAGACCCTCTGCATCATTCACAAGGCTTTCTGGGACCAGGGACTGCTCTACCTCCAGCTTTCTCTCCCAAAACCTCTTCCTTCTCGAGCTCGCCGCTCAGCCACCACGAACTCTCTGAAAGTCAGATGGTTCTCCAAGCAGAGAGTTGGGGGCAGATCTCGCTCCTCGGCTGGGGCCTCCCTCTGGAACAGCCTTCCAGCATCTCTCAAAATTGAGCTGGATCGCCTTCGGTTCTGGAAACAACTCAAGACCTTTCTTTTCACCTCTGCTTTCTCTCTTCCTCTCCCCTGCTGATTTACTTTACTTTACTTTAGTTTAGTTTCTTTATTTGTACCGTGCACCAAACCCTCAAGTAACTGGGCACCAACTTAAGCGAATGTTACAGACAGATTACAACAACAACGAAAACAACCATAAGTGCAGGTAGACCATGCTTACAGAGTGGTTGAGAGTCAAGAGGGTCAGTTACAATACCAGGCTGCTAGTGATACAGATAAACGTAAAGAGATTGAGCAGGCAAGGTCATTTGACAAGTGAGATCGCCTGATCACTAGTGTTTCTTAACGGAGAGCCCGCTCTTTACTTTAGCTCTAAAGGTCCAGAATGAGGGTTCCATTCTGAGGCTGAGGGGTAAGGCATTCCATTGTTTAGCGGCTAACACCAGGAAGATCACTCCCCCTGCTCCTTTTAGCTGGAATCTAGGGACGGTAAGGCAGTGCGAGTACACAGCTCTCGTCGGTCTAGCAGGTTGGTGTTTGTTGACTTTGTGTGCCAGGTACTTGGGGCAGAGTTTGATAGGCATTTGTGGGTGATGTCAAGCGTGCAAAGGGCTGTTCTATCTCGTACTGGTAGCCAGTGGGTGTCCTGCCTGAAGCTAGTGATATGGGTAAATCTAGGGATGCTGATTTACCTGACTGCTCCTCGCGCTGGTTACCTGGGTACCCTCTGAACTTGGGCCCAGGTTCTTGCTTGTCCAGTTGCCCTTGCACTGCCTCCGGGCTCCCCAGCACTCAAGGATCTGTTCCTGCAACTCGCAGTGTCTTCTCACTGCACTTACGAGCCACCTGCTCGCTGCACTTATTGATTTACCTGCACTTCTCCCTTCCCTCTCCCCTGGCACTTCTCCCCTTTCCTCTTCCCTGTACTTGCATGCTCTGAATGACACATGGCCTAGTAGGATCGTTGTTTTGTCTTCCCTTTGTTTTCCCTGCCTTGTCTTGTCGTGCCTAGAAACACTTGAGAACAGGCGCGTTATAAATGCTATATCATAGTCAATGGACATCTCAGGCCACACAATCCTGCTGTGTCCACCAGTTATTGGGTTGCCTAACATCATGTGTTTGTGTGTGTGTGTAAGCACAAACATATGCCGAGAACACTGGGAGAAAGGCAGAGAGTGTGCCAGGATTTCTATGCGGTTGCAAACTTTACACGTCTACTTGCAGCAATCGACCGTACACATGCTGCGCTACGCCCTGCCCCACAATTGAGGGAGCACCTATTCTGCAATCACTCCTTTTCCACTGGAACGTTGCCGTACCCCTTAAGCACTCCCTCTCTCCCTGGCTGTTCAACCAATACCTGGCACCTCTCGTGTACTTGCAGCCATCGACTGTACACATGCTGCGCTTCGCCCTGCCTCACAATTGAGGGAGCACATATACTGCAATCACAAGCACTGGCATTCCATCATCATGCTGGTCCATCTGTGACGCAAATCGAGTGATCGCCAATTTCCTTGACAGCACGCATGACCGCTATATTTACCACCAGTCAGCAGTCTACTGAGCCCTGGCATCAGTAAAATATGGAAACACCTGGCTCATTGGTGAGTATGAACTGTCACGCACATGCATTCATGCATGCACATGACACACTGAACAACAGACCATGGGCCTCATTCCGACTCAGGCGTTAAGGGGTTTACGGCGCCGTAAACGGCGTCGACCCTTAAAGCCTGATTACAGGGTTCCCTTTGCGGGATGGCAGTTTAACGCCTGCTTTTTGCAGGCGTTAAAAGCCATGCCGCAAAAGGACCTTGGCGATAATTACGGCACCATAATTTACAGTGCCGTAATTATCGCCTTTCCCCATTCCCAATATGCCCTATGGGGCAAAAATGGGAATGGGGAAGGGGCCATTGGTGAATGGGGAATTACCGCCCCACTCACCTTGGAATGGGGCGGTAATTCCGCCATCCACCATGGCGGAATTGCAAATTTAGCGGCATGGACCATGGTGCTAATAGCACCATGGTCCTCCGCCAAGGTTGTAATGAGGCCCCATGACAATAAATGCAAATAACAACCATGTACACATTTACTGGGGACAGTGGCAACCCGCTTCCACCATTCCTGCTGATGCCATACAGGAATCCTGCCACACAAGCTGAGTCAAGATATAATGCAGCACAGGTAGCCAGTAGGGGCATGGTGGAGCGCACATTCTGGGTACTTCAGTCACGTTTCTGCTCCGTAGACCACTCTGGTGGGGTTTTGCTACATGCCCCACCAGTATTGTGTAAAATCATTGTGGCAGCATATCTACTGCACAATGTTGCCACACGGCATGCGGGTGGGGATATGTGGCCTATTATTCACAGGGAATGTACGGGGTGGTGTATTTGGGCTACTTTTAATAGGGAATATGTGGCGTTATTTGGGCTGTTATTCACAGGGTGTGTGCAGGGTGGGGTTATTTCGGCTGTAGTTCCAATGATCACCTATTTAGGTCGCCACAAGAGAGCACGGAGACCAAACATTCCAGTTCCAAGGATCACCTCCAAAGGTCCCCAAAAGAGAGTGGCCCTCATTACATTACATCAAAAGAGAGTGTAGAGACCAAACAATGCAGTCCCAAAGACTGCATATAGAGGTCCGCATAAGAGAGCACAGAGGACCAACCCTGCAGTTCCAAGGGTCGCCTCCAGGGGTCCCCACAGGAGAGCAGACTCTGTAGTTCCAAGGGTCACCTCAAGGGGTCCTCACAGGAGAACAGACACTGCAGTTCCAAGGATGGTCTCCAGGGGTCCCCACAGAAGAGCAGACATTGTAGTTCCAAGGGTCGCATCCAGGGGTCCCCACAGGACCTCCCAGTCATATTTATGGCTGGCATCTGCCGCAGGGGTTTCTGGGAAATATAAACATGAAGATCTTTTACTCTCGGGTTTTTGAGGCCAGTCCTTGACCCCAGAATACTTTTGCACCAACTCCTTGCGCGCGCAAATGCGATGCGCATGCGCAGCCTCGTTCCCAAACACCAGGTCTGGAACATTCCAATCCGCGGGCAGAGCCACAGACAGTGAAAACGGACTTGGAAGCAGGGCCGACAGCACATCCGGGTACCCAGACTCCCTTGCGTAAATCTGCATGCGCTTAATCCATTTCCTAATATCTCCCCGGCGGTGTGAGTGGGAAGGAGTGTTTGCAGCGAGGGTGAGTGCGTGCAGCGTGCGTGCCTGAACGTGATACGGGTGTGAGGGGACTGCACTAGGTATTATGGGCACCATGTTCAGCGGAGAATCTCTGAGTCGTTCTGGTGCTGAAATGAAAACATTGGGCTTTATTAACACGAGGGCGGCCACGAAATGAGCGGTGCCCATAAGGGACTGGCACCATCCTGCACACCTGGTCAGACCAGATGTGCAACAGGTCTGTTGTTAGTGTCCTCCCATGGGGGCTCAACTGTGAATGGTGATGTACCAGGTCCCCAGTAGAAACTGCATGGCTACCTCCAAACTGCTAATGACGCCCATTGTCCCGTAATCCTCGTGCATCACTCACACCCTGTGTGGTGACACCGAGTCTGTGAAAAAATAAATCCAGGTGCTGTCTCTGCAGCAGAGGTGAGGGCTCCCGGTGCTGTCTCTGCAGCAGAGATGAGGGTGCCAAGTGCTGTCTCTGCAGCAGAGGTGAGGTCTCCCAGTGCTGTCTCTGCAGCAGAGGAAAGGTCTCCCAGTGCTGTCTCTGCAGCAGAGGTGAGGTCTCCCTGTGCTGTCTCTGCAGCAGAGGTGAGGTCTCCCAGTGCTGTCTCTGCAGCAGAGCTGAGAGCCCCAGTGCTGTCTCTGCAGCAGAGATGAGGGCTCCCAATGCTGTCTCTGCAGCAGAGATGAGGGCTCCCAGTGCTGTCTCTGCAGCAGAGGTGAGGGCTCCCAGTGTTGTCTCTGCAGCAGAGTTGAGGGATCCCAGTTCTCTCTCTGCTGCAGAGGTGAGGGCCCCCAGTGCTGTCTCTGCAGCAGAGGTGAGGGCTCCCAGTGCTGTCTCTGCAGCAGAGGTGAGGTCTCCCAGTGCTGTCTCTGCAGCAGAAATGAGGGCTCCCAGAGCTGTCTCTGCAGCAGAGATGAGGGCTCCCAGTGCTGTCTCTGCAGCAGAGATGAGGGCTTCCAGTGCTGTCTCTGCAGCAGAGGTGAGGGCTCCCAGTGTTGTCTCTGCAGCAGAGTTGAGGGATTCCAGTTCTCTCTCTGCTGCAGAGGTGAGGGCCCCCAGTGCTGTCTCTGCAGCAGAGGTGAGGGCTCCCAGTGCTGTCTCTGCAGCAGGGGTGAGGTCTTCCAGTGCTGTCTCTGCAGCAGAGGTGAGGTCTCCCAGTGCTGTCTCTGCAGCAGAGATGAGGGCTCCCAATGCTGTCTCTGCAGCAGAGATGAGGGCTCCCAGTGCTGTCTCTGCAGCAGAGATGAGGGCTCTCAGTGCTGTCTCTGCACCAGAGGTGAGGTGCCCCAGTGCTGTCTATCAGAAAAGGTCAGGGCTCCCAGTGCTGTCTCTGCAGCAGAGATGAGGGCTCCCAGTGCTGTCTCTGCAGCAGAGGTGAGGTCTCCCAGTGCTGTCTCTGCAGCAGAGATGAGGGCTCCCAGTGCTGTCTCTGCAGCAGAGGAGAGGGCTCCTGGCGCTGTCTCTGCAGCAGAAACGAGGGCTCTCTGTGCTGTCTCTTCAGCAGAGATGAGGGCTCCCAGTGCTGTCTCTGCAGCAGAAGAGTGGGATCCCAGTGCTGTCTCTGCGGCAGAGGTGAGGGCCCCCAGTGCTATCTCTGCAGCAGAGGTGAGGGCTCCCAGTTCTGTCTCTGCAGCAGAGATGAGGGCTCCCAGTGCTGTCTCTGCAGCAGAGGTGAGGTCTCCCAGTACTGTCTCTGCAGCAGAGATGAGGACTCCTAGTGCTGTCTCTGCAGTAGAGGTGAGGTCTCCCGGTGCTGTCTCTTCAGCAGAGATGAGGGCTCCCAGTGCTGTGTCTGTAGCAGAAGAGTGGGATCCCAGTGCTGTCTCTGCGGCAGAGGTGAGGGCCCCATTGCTATCTCTGCAGCAGAGGTGAGGGCTCCCAGTTCTGTCTCTGCAGCAGAGATGAGGGCTCCCAGTGCTGTCTCTGCAGCAGAGGTGAGGTCATCCCAGTGCTGTCTCTGCAGCAGAGATTAGGGCTCCCAGTGCTGTCTCTGCATCAGAGGTGAGGCACCCAGTGCTGTCTCTGCAGCAGAGTTGAGGGCTCCTAGTGCTGTCTCTGCAGCAGAGGTGAGGGCTCCCAGTGCTGTCTCTGCAGCAGAGGAGAGGTCCCCCAGTGCTGTCTCTGCAGCAGAGGTGAGGGCTCCCAGTGCTGTCTCTGCATCAGAGGTGAGGCACCCAGTGCTGTCTCTGCAGCAGAGGTGAGGCTCCCAGTGCTGTCTCTGCAGCAGAGGTGCTGGCTCCCAGTGCTGTCTCTGCAGCAGAGGTGAGGGCTCTCAGTGCTGTCTCTGCAGCAGAGGTGAGGGCTTCTAGTGCTGTCTCTGCAGCAGAGTTGAGGGCTCCCAGTGCTGTCTCTGCAGCAGAGGTGAGGGCTCCCAGTGCTGTCTCTGCAGCAGAGATGAGGTCTCCCAGTGCTGTCTCTTCAGCAGAGATGAGGGCTCCCAGTGCTGTCTCTGCAGCAGAAGAGTGGGATCCCAGTGTTGTCTCTGCGGTAGAGGTGAGGGCCCCCAGTGCTATCTCTGCAGCAGAGGTGAGGGCTCCCAGTTCTGTCTCTGCAGCAGAGATGAGGGCTCCCAGTGCTGTCTCTGCAGCAGAGGTGAGGTCTCCCAGTACTGTCTCTGCAGCAGAGATGAGGACTCCCAGTGCTGTCTCTGCAGCAGAGGTGAGGTCTCCCGGTGCTGTCTCTTCAGCAGAGATGAGGGCTCCCAGTGCTGTCTCTGTAGCAGAAGAGTGGGATCCCAGTGCTGTCTCTGCAGCAGAGGTGAGGGCTCCAGTGCTATCTCTACAGCAGAGGTGAGGGCTCCCAGTTCTGTCTCTGCAGCAGAGATGAGGGCTCCCAGTGCTGTCTCTGCAGCAGAGGTGAGGTCTCCCAGTGCTGTCTCTGCAGCAGAGATGAGGGCTCCCAGTGCTGTCTCTGCAGCAGAGACGAGGGTTCCCTGCGCTGTCTCTGCAGCAGAGACGAGGGCTCCCGGTGCTGTCTCTGCAGCAGAGTTGAGGGCTCCCAGTGCTGTCTCTGCAGCAGAGGTGATGGCTCCCAGTGCTGTCTCTGCAGCAGAGGAGAGGTCCCCAAGTGCTGTCTCTGCAGCAGAGGTGAGGGCTCCCAGTGCTGTCTCTGCATCAGAGGTGAGGCTCGCAGTGCTGTCTCTGCAGCAGAGGTGATGGCTCCCAGTGCTGTCTCTGCAGCAGAGGTGAGGGCTCTCAGTGCTGTCTCTGCAGCAGAAGAGTGGGATCCCAGTGCTGTCTCTGCGGCAGAGGTGAGGGCCCCCAGTGCTATCTCTGCAGCAGAGGTGAGGGCTCCCAGTTCTGTCTCTGAAGCAGAGGTGATGGCTCCCGGCGCTGTCTCTGCAGCAGAGACGAGGGCTCCCAGTGCTGTCTCTGCAGCAGAGGTGAGGTCTCCCAGGGCTGTCTCTGCAGCAGAGATGAGGGCTCCCGGTGCTGTCTCTGCAGCAGAGGTGAGGGCTCCCGGCGCTGTCTCTGCAGCAGAGACGAGGGCTCCCAGTGCTGTCTCTGCAGCAGAGGTGAGGTCTCCCAGTGCTGTCTCTGCAGCAGAAATGAGGGCTCCCAGAGCTGTCTCTGCAGCAGAGATGAGGGCTCCCAGTGCTGTCTCTGCAGCAGAGATGAGGGCTCCCAGTGCTGTCTCTGCAGCAGAGGTGAGGGCTCCCAGTGTTGTCTCTGCAGCAGAGTTGAGGGATTCCAGTTCTCTCTCTGCTGCAGAGGTGAGGGCCCCCAGTGCTGTCTCTGCAGCAGAGATGAGGGCTCCCAGTGCTGTCTCTGCAGCAGGGGTGAGGTCTTCCAGTGCTGTCTCTGCAGCAGAAATGAGGGCTCCCAGTGCTGTCTCTGCAGCAGAGGTGAGGGCTCCCAGTGCTGTCTCTGCAGCAGAGGTGAGGTCTCCCAGTGCTGTCTCTGCAGCAGAGGTGAGGGCTCCCAATGCTGTCTCTGCAGCAGAGATGAGGGCTCCCAGTGCTGTCTCTGCAGCAGAGATGAGGGCTCTCAGTGCTGTCTCTGCAGCAGAGGTGAGGTGCCTCAGTGCTGTCTCTCAGAAAAGGCCAGGGCTCCCAGTGCTGTCTCTGGAGCAGAGATGAGGGCTCCCAGTGCTGTCTCTGCAGCAGAGGTGAGGTCTCCCAGTGCTGTCTCTGCAGCAGAGATGAGGGCTCCCAGTGCTGTCTCTGCAGCAGAAATGAGGGCTCCCATAGCTGTCTCTGCAGTAGAGATGAGGGCTCCCAGTGCTGTCTCTGCAGCAGAGATCAGGGCTCCCAGTGCTGTCTCTGCAGCAGAGGTGAGGGCTCCCAGTGTTGTCTCTGCAGCAGAGTTGAGGGATTCCAGTTCTCTCTCTGCTGCAGAGGTGAGGGCCCCCAGTGCTGTCTCTGCAGCAGAGGAGAGGGCTCCCAGTGCTGTCTCTGCAGCAGGGGTGAGGTCTTCCAGTGCTGTCTCTGCAGCAGAGGTGAGGTCTCCCAGTGCTGTCTCTGCAGCAGAGATGAGGGCTCCCAATGCTGTCTCTGCAGCAGAGATGAGGGCTCCCAATGCTGTCTCTGCAGCAGAGATGAGGGCTCTCAGTGCTGTCTCTGCACCAGAGGTGAGGTGCCCCAGTGCTGTCTCTCAGAAAAGGTCAGGGCTCCCAGTGCTGTCTCTGCAGCAGAGGTGAGGTCTCCCAGTGCTGTCCCTGCAGCAGAGATGAGGGCTCCCAGTGCTGTCTCTGCAGCAGAGGAGAGGGCTCCTGGCGCTGTCTCTGCAGCAGAAACGAGGGCTCTCGGTGCTGTCTCTTCAGCAGAGATGAGGGCTCCCAGTGCTGTCTCTGCAGCAGAAGAGTGGGATCCCAGTGCTGTCTCTGCGGCAGAGGTGAGGGCCCCCAGTGCTATCTCTGCAGCAGAGGTGAGGGCTCCCAGTTCTGTCTCTGCAGCAGAGATGAGGGCTCCCAGTGCTGTCTCTGCAGCAGAGGTGAGGTCTCCCAGTACTGTCTCTGCAGCAGAGATGAGGACTCCTAGTGCTGTCTCTGCAGTAGAGGTGAGGTCTCCCGGTGCTGTCTCTTCAGCAGAGATGAGGGCTCCCAGTGCTGTGTCTGTAGCAGAAGAGTGGGATCCCAGTGCTGTCTCTGCGGCAGAGGTGAGGGCCCCAGTGTTATCTCTGCAGCAGAGGTGAGGGCTCCCAGTTCTGTCTCTGCAGCAGAGATGAGGGCTCCCAGTGCTGTCTCTGCAGCAGAGGTGAGGTCATCCCAGTGCTGTCTCTGCAGCAGAGATTAGGGCTCCCAGTGCTGTCTCTGCATCAGAGGTGAGGCACCCAGTGCTGTGTCTGCAGCAGAGTTGAGGGCTCCCAGTGCTGTCTCTGCAGCAGAGGTGAGGGCTCCCAGTGCTGTCTCTGCAGCAGAGGAGAGGTCCCCCAGTGCTGTCTCTGCAGCAGAGGTGAGGGCTCCCAGTGCTGTCTCTGCATCAGAGGTGAGGCACCCAGTGCTGTCTCTGCAGCAGAGGTGATGGCTCCCAGTGCTGTCTCTGCAGCAGAGGTGAGGGCTCTCAGTGCTGTCTCTGCAGCAGAGGTGAGGCTCCCAGTGCTGTCTCTGCAGCAGAGGTGCTGGCTCCCAGTGCTGTCTCTGCAGCAGAGGTGAGGGCTCTCAGTGCTGTCTCTGCAGCAGAGGTGAGGGCTTCTAGTGCTGTCTCTGCAGCAGAGTTGAGGGCTCCCAGTGCTGTCTCTGCAGCAGAGGTGAGGGCTCCCAGTGCTGTCTCTGCAGGAGAGATGAGGTCTCCCAGTGCTGTCTCTTCAGCAGAGATGAGGGCTCCCAGTGCTGTCTCTGCAGCAGAAGAGTGGGATCCCAGTGCTGTCTCTGCGGTAGAGGTGAGGGCCCCCAGTGCTATCTCTGCAGCAGAGGTGAGGGCTCCCAGTTCTGTCTCTGCAGCAGAGATGAGGGCTCCCAGTGCTGTCTCTGCAGCAGAGGTGAGGTCTCCCAGTACTGTCTCTGCAGCAGAGATGAGGACTCCCAGTGCTGTCTCTGCAGCAGAGGTGAGGTCTCCCGGTGCTGTCTCTTCAGCAGAGATGAGGGCTCCCAGTGCTGTCTCTGTAGCAGAAGAGTGGGATCCCAGTGCTGTCTCTGCAGCAGAGGTGAGGGCTCCCGGTGCTATCTCTACAGCAGAGGTGAGGGCTCCCAGTTCTGTCTCTGCAGCAGAGATGAGGGCTCCCAGTGCTGTCCCTGCAGCAGAGGTGAGGTCTCCCAGTGCTGTCTCTGCAGCAGAGATGAGGGCTCCCAGTGCTGTCTCTGCAGCAGAGACGAGGGTTCCCTGCGCTGTCTCTGCAGCAGAGACGAGGGCTCCCGGTGCTGTCTCTGCAGCAGAGTTGAGGGCTCCCTGTGCTGTCTCTGCAGCAGAGGTGATGGCTCCCAGTGCTGTCTCTGCAGCAGAGGAGAGGTCCCCAAGTGCTGTCTCTGCAGCAGAGGTGAGGGCTCCCAGTGCTGTCTCTGCATCAGAGGTGAGGCTCGCAGTGCTGTCTCTGCAGCAGAGGTGATGGCTCCCAGTGCTGTCTCTGCAGCAGAGGAGAGGTCCCCAAGTGCTGTCTCTGCAGCAGAGGTGAGGGCTCCCAGTGCTGTCTCTGCATCAGAGGTGAGGCTCGCAGTGCTGTCTCTGCAGCAGAGGTGATGGCTCCCAGTGCTGTCTCTGCGGCAGAGGTGAGGGCCCCCAGTGCTATCTCTGCAGCAGAGGTGAGGGCTCCCAGTTCTGTCTCTGCAGCAGAGGTGATGGCTCCCGGCGCTGTCTCTGCAGCAGAGACGAGGGCTCCCAGTGCTGTCTCTGCAGCAGAGGTGAGGTCTCCCAGTGCTATCTCTGCAGCAGAGATGAGGGCTCCCGGTGCTGTCTCTGCAGCAGAGGTGAGGGCTCCCGGCGCTGTCTCTGCAGCAGAGACGAGGGCTCCCAGTGCTGTCTCTGCAGCAGAGGTGAGGTCTCCCAGTGCTGTCTCTGCAGCAGAAATGAGGGCTCCCAGAGCTGTCTCTGCAGCAGAGATGAGGGCTCCCAGTGCTGTCTCTGCAGCAGAGATGAGGGCTCCCAGTGCTGTCTCTGCAGCAGAGGTGAGGGCTCCCAGTGTTGTCTCTGCAGCAGAGTTGAGGGATTCCAGTTCTCTCTCTGCTGCAGAGGTGAGGGCCCCCAGTGCTGTCTCTGCAGCAGAGGCGAGGGCTCCCAGTGCTGTCTCTGCAGCAGGGGTGAGGTCTTCCAGTGCTGTCTCTGCAGCAGAAATGAGGGCTCCCAGTGCTGTCTCTGCAGCAGAGGTGAGGGCTCCCAGTGCTGTCTCTGCAGCAGAGGTGAGGTCTCCCAGTGCTGTCTCTGCAGCAGAGGTGAGGGCTCCCAATGCTGTCTCTGCAGCAGAGATGAGGGCTCCCAGTGCTGTCTCTGCAGCAGAGATGAGGGCTCTCAGTGCTGTCTCTGCAGCAGAGGTGAGGTGCCCCAGTGCTGTCTCTCAGAAAAGGTCAGGGCTCCCAGTGCTGTCTCTGGAGCAGAGATGAGGGCTCCCAGTGCTGTCTCTGCAGCAGAGGTGAGGTCTCCCAGTGCTGTCTCTGCAGCAGAGATGAGGGCTCCCAGTGCTGTCTCTGCAGCAGAGGAGAGGGCTCCTGGCGCTGTCTCTGCAGCAGAAACGAGGGCTCTCTCTTCAGCAGAGATGAGGGCTCCCAGTGCTGTCTCTGCAGCAGAAGAGTGGGATCCCAGTGCTGTCTCTGCGGCAGAGGTGAGGGCCCCCAGTGCTATCTCTGCAGCAGAGGTGAGGGCTCCCAGTTCTGTCTCTGCAGCAGAGATGAGGGCTCCTAGTGCTGTCTCTGCAGCAGAGGTGAGGTCTCCCAGTACTGTCTCTGCAGCAGAGATGAGGACTCCTAGTGCTGTCTCTGCAGCAGAGGTGAGGTCTCCCGGTGCTGTCTCTTCAGCAGAGATGAGGGCTCCCAGTGCTGTCTCTGTAGCAGAAGAGTGGGATCCCAGTGCTGTCTCTGCGGCAGAGGTGAGGGCCCCAGTGCTATCTCTGCAGCAGAGGTGAGGGCTCCCAGTTCTGTCTCTGCAGCAGAGATGAGGGCTCCCAGTGCTGTCTCTGCAGCAGAGGTGAGGTCATCCCAGTGCTGTCTCTGCAGCAGAGATGAGGGCTCCCAGTGCTGTCTCTGCATCAGAGGTGAGGCACCCAGTGCTGTCTCTGCAGCAGAGTTGAGGGCTCCCAGTGCTGTCTCTGCAGCAGAGGTGAGGGCTCCCAGTGCTGTCTCTGCAGCAGAGGAGAGGTCCCCCAGTGCTGTCTCTGCAGCAGAGGTGAGGGCTCCCAGTGCTGTCTCTGCATCAGAGGTGAGGCACCCAGTGCTGTCTCTGCAGCAGAGGTGATGGCTCCCAGTGCTGTCTCTGCAGCAGAGGTGAGGGCTCTCAGTGCTGTCTCTGCAGCAGAGGTGAGGCTCCCAGTGCTGTCTCTGCAGCAGAGGTGCTGGCTCCCAGTGCTGTCTCTGCAGCAGAGGTGAGGGCTCTCAGTGCTGTCTCTGCAGCAGAGGTGAGGGCTTCTAGTGCTGTCTCTGCAGCAGAGTTGAGGGCTCCCAGTGCTGTCTCTGCAGCAGAGGTGAGGGCTCCCAGTGCTGTCTCTGCAGCAGAGATGAGGTCTCCCAGTGCTGTCTCTTCAGCAGAGATGAGGGCTCCCAGTGCTGTCTCTGCAGCAGAAGAGTGGGATCCCAGTGCTGTCTCTGCGGTAGAGGTGAGGGCCCCCAGTGCTATCTCTCCAGCAGAGGTGAGAGCTCCCAGTTCTGTCTCTGCAGCAGAGATGAGGGCTCCCAGTGCTGTCTCTGCAGCAGAGGTGAGGTCTCCCAGTACTGTCTCTGCGGCAGAGATGAGGACTCCCAGTGCTGTCTCTGCAGCAGAGATGAGGTCTCCCGGTGCTGTCTCTTCAGCAGAGATGAGGGCTCCCAGTGCTGTCTCTGTAGCAGAAGAGTGGGATCCCAGTGCTGTCTCTGCAGCAGAGGTGAGGGCTCCAGTGCTATCTCTACAGCAGAGGTGAGGGCTCCCAGTTCTGTCTCTGCAGCAGAGATGAGGGCTCCCAGTGCTGTCTCTGCAGCAGAGGTGAGGTCTCCCAGTGCTGTCTCTGCAGCAGAGATGAGGGCTCCCAGTGCTGTCTCTGCAGCAGAGACAAGGGCTCCCTGCGCTGTCTCTGCAGCAGAGACAAGGGCTCCCGGTGCTGTCTCTGCAGCAGAGTTGAGGGCTCCCAGTGCTGTCTCTGCAGCAGAGGTGAGGGCTCCCAGTGCTGTCTCTGCAGCAGAGGAGAGGTCCCCAAGTGCTGTCTCTGCAGCAGAGGTGAGGGCTCCCAGTGCTGTCTCTGCATCAGAGGTGAGGCTCCCAGTGCTGTCTCTGCAGCAGAGGTGATGGCTCCCAGTGCTGTCTCTGCAGCAGAGGTGAGGGCTCTCAGTGCTGTCTCTGCAGCAGAGGTGAGGGCTTCTACTGCTGTTTCTGCAGCAGAGGTGAGGTTCCCAGTGCAGTCTCTGCAGCAGAGACGAGGGCTCCCGGTGCTGTATCTGCAGCAGAGTTGAGGGCTCCCGGTGCAGTCTCTGCAGCAGAGGTGAGGGCTCCCAGTGCTGTCTCTGCAGCAGAGGAGAGGTCCCCCAGTGCTATCTCTGCAGCACAGGTGAGGGCTCTCAGTGCTGTCTCTGCAGCAGAGGTGTGGGCTCCCAGTGCTGTCTCTGTAGCAGAGATGAGAGTGCCCAGTGCTGTCTCTGAGGCAGAGGTGAGGGCTCCCGGTGCTGTCTCTGCAGCAGAGATGAGGGCTCCCAGATCTGTCCCTGCAGCAGAGATGAGGGCTCCCAGTGCTGTCTCTGCAACAGAGGTGAGGGCTCCCGGTGCTGTCTCTGCAGCAGAGATGAGGGCTCCCAGATATGTCCCTGCAGCAGAGATGAGGGCTCCCAGTGCTGTCTCTGCAACAGAGGTGAGGTCTCCCGGTGCTGTCTCTGCAGCAGAGATGAGGGCTCCCGGTGCTGTCTCTGCAGCAGAGGTGAGGGCTCCCGGCACTGTCTCTGCAGCAGAGACGAGGGCTCCCGGTGCTGTCTCTGCAGCAGAGTTGAGGGCTCCCAGTGCTGTCTCTGCAGCAGAGGTGAGGGCTCCCAGTGCTGTCTCTGCAGCAGAGGAGAGGTCCCCCAGTGCTGTCTCTGCAGCAGAGGTGAGGGCTCCCAGTGCTGTCTCTGCATCAGAGGTGAGGCTTCCAGTGCTGTCTCTGCAGCAGAGGTGATGGCTCCCAGTGCTGTCTCTGCAGCAGAGGTGAGGGCTCTCAGTGCTGTATCTGCAGCAGAGGTGAGGGCTTCTAGTGCTGTCTCTGCAGCAGAGGTGAGGCTCCCAGTGCTGTCTCTGCAGCAGAGGTGAGGGCTCCCGGCGCTGTCTCTGCAGCAGAGAGGAGGGCTCCCGGTGCTGTCTCTGCAGCAGAGGTGAGGGCTCCCAGTGCTGTCTCTGCAGCAGAGGAGAGGTCCTCCAGTGCTATCTCTGCAGCAGAGGTGAGGGCTCTCAGTGCTGTCTCTGCAGCAGAGACGAGGGCTCCCGGTGCTGTCTCTGCAGCAGAGTTGAGGGCTCTCAGTGCTGTCTCTGCAGCAGAGGTGAGGGCTCCCAGTGCTGTCTCTGCAGCAGAGGAGAGGTCCCCAAGTGCTGTCTCTGCAGCAGAGGTGAGGGCTCCCAGTGCTGTCTCTGCATCAGAGGTGAGGCTCCCAGTGCTGTCTCTGCAGCAGAGGTGATGGCTCCCAGTGCTGTCTCTGCAGCAGAGGTGAGGGCTCTCAGTGCTGTCTCTGCAGCAGAAGAGTGGGATCCCAGTGCTGTCTCTGCGGCAGAGGTGAGGGCCCCCAGTGCTATCTCTGCAGCAGAGGTGAGGGCTCCCAGTTCTGTCTCTGCAGCAGAGATGAGGGCTCCCAGTGCTGTCTCTGCAGCAGAGGTGAGGTCTCCCAGTACTGTCTGTGCAGCAGAGATGAGGACTCCCAGTGCTGTCTCTGCAGCAGAGGTGAGGTCTCCTGGTGCTGTCTCTTCAGCAGAGATGAGGGCTCCCAGTGCTGTCTCTGTAGCAGAAGAGTGGGATCCCAGTGCTGTCTTTGCAGCAGAGGTGAGGGCTCCAGTGCTATCTCTACAGCAGAGGTGAGGGCCCCCAGTTCTGTCTCTGCAGCAGAGATGAGGGCTCCCAGTGCTGTCTCTGCAGCAGAGGTGAGGTCTCCCAGTGCTGTCTCTGCAGCACAGATGAGGGCTCCCAGTGCTGTCTCTGCAGCAGAGACGAGGGCTCCCTGCGCTGTCTCTGCAGCAGAGACAAGGGCTCCCGGTGCTGTCTCTGCAGCAGAGTTGAGGGCTCCCAGTGCTGTCTCTGCAGCAGAGGTGAGGGCTCCCAGTGCTGTCTCTGCAGCAGAGGAGAGGTCCCCAAGTGCTGTCTCTGCAGCAGAGGTGAGGGCTCCCAGTGCTGTCTCTGCATCAGAGGTGAGGCTCCCAGTGCTGTCTCTGCAGCAGAGGTGATGGCTCCCAGTGCTGTCTCTGCAGCAGAGGTGAGGGCTCTCAGTGCTGTCTCTGCAGCAGAGGTGAGGGCTTCTACTGCTGTCTCTGCAGCAGAGGTGAGGTTCCCAGTGCAGTCTCTGCAGCAGAGACGAGGGCTCCCGGTGCTGTATCTGCAGCAGAGTTGAGGGCTCCCGGTGCAGTCTCTGCAGCAGAGGTGAGGGCTCCCAGTACTGTCTCTGCAGCAGAGGTGAGGCTCCCAGTGCTGTCTCTGCAGCAGAGGTGAGGGCTCTCAGTGCTGTCTCTGCAGCAGAGGTGTGGGCTCCCAGTGCTGTCTCTGTAGCAGAGATGAGGGTGCCCAGTGCTGTCTCTGCAGCAAAGGTGAGGGCTCCCGGTTCTCTCTCTGCAGCAGAGATGAGGGCTCCCAGTTCTGTCTCTGCAGCAGAGGTGAGGTCTCCCAGTGCTGTCTCTACGAATTACCCCCTTAGTCTCCATACAATCTGTGGAAGCCTCTGTAGATGAACTGCAACATTTACTCTCTATTGGATCTTTTGTGGGGATCTTTGTGGGGACCTCTGCAGGCGATCCTGGGAACTGCAGCCTTTAATCTCCTTAAGAACTCTTGTGGGGACCTCTGGAGGCGATCCTCGGAACTGCAGCATTTAGTCTCCATATTGTGATGGTGCAGGTGGGGCAAATATGTCACACAACGATCTCCATCCGCTGAAATATGCCAGCCAATAGACATGTGAGCTGATGATGTTCACTGTAAAGACCTTATGGGTGATGGGTTGCCCCTGGGTGGGTCTGGAGATACTGGACTATCCAATAGTAGAGTAGCCAATGACTATGTTAGAATGTTATCTAATGTCAATTTGTAATTATGTAGATGTTGCAATTTTCCGCTATATAATCCTTTGTCCGATGTGTGTTTAACAAGAGTTACCTCTATTTCCCTACTGGAAATATACGTTTACTTAGAAATTAAGTAAATGAAGCAGGGTTTTCTTTCACTTGTAGCGTTTTCCTATTTCTTGTCATTGTATTGTTTTTGGAGCACCTCTACACCTGGTGGCCCCTACGTGGGCCTCCAGTGTCCTCAGAGAGGTTGAGGGTTCCTCAGGACTCCAGTGTCCTCAGAGAGGTGAGTCCCCAGAGAGGTTAAGGGTTCCTCAGGACTCCAGTGTCCTCAGAGAGGTTGAGGGTTCCTCAGGACTCCAGTGTCCTCAGAGAGGTGAGTCCCCAGAGAGGTTGAGGGTTCCTCAGGACTCCAGTGTCCCCAGAGAGGTTGAGGGTTCCTCAGGACTCCAGTGTCCTCAGAGAGGTGAGTCCCCATAGAGGTTGAGGGTTCATCAGGACTCCAGTGACCTCAGAGAGGTTGAGGGTTCCTCAGGACTCCAATGTACTCAGAGAGGTGAGTCCCCAGAGAGGTTGAGGGTACCTCAGGACTCCAGTGTCCTCAGAGAGGTTGAGGGTTCCTCAGGACTCCAGTGTCCTCAGAGAGGTTGAGGGTTTCTCAGGAGAGGTTGAGGGTTCCTCAGGACTCCAGTGTCCTCGGAGAGGTTGAGGGTTCCTCAGGACTCCAGTGTCCTCAGAGAGGTGAGTCCCCAGAGAGGTTGAGGGTTCCTCAGGACTCCAGTGTCCTCAGAGAGGTTGAGGGTTCCTCAGGACTCCAGTGTCCTCAGAGAGGTGCGTCCCCATAGAGGTGGAGGGTTCCTCAGGACTCCAGTGTCCTCAGAGAGGTTGAGGGTTCCTCAGGACTACAGTGTCCTCAGAGAGGTTGAGGGTTCCTCAGGACTCCAGTGTCCTCAGAGAGGTGAGTCCCCAGAGAGATTGAGGGTTCCTCAGGACTCCAGTGTCTTCAGAGAGCTTGAGGGTTCCTCAGGACTCCAGTGTCCCCAGAGAGATTGGGGGTTCCTCAGGACTACAGTGTCCTCAGAGAGGTTGAGGGTTCCTCAGGACTCCAGTGTCCTCAGAGAGGTGAGTCCCCATAGAGGTTGAGGGTTCCTCAGGACTCAGTGTCCTCAGAGAGGTTGAGGGTTCCTCAGGACTCCAATGTCCTCAGAGAGGTGAGTCCCCAGAGAGGTTGCGGGTTCCTCAGGACTCCAGTGTCCTCATAGAGGTTGAGGGTTCCTCAGGACTCTAGTGTCCTCAGAGAGGTTGAGGGTTCCTCAGGACTCCAGTGTCCTCAGAGAGGTGAGTCCCCAGAGAGGTTGAGGGTTCCTCAGGACTCCAGTCTCCTCAGAGAAGTTGAGGGTTCCTCAGGCCTCCAGTGTCCTCAGAGAGGTTGAGTGTTTCTCAGGACTCCAGTGTCCTCAGAGAGGTGAGTCTCCAGAGAGGTTGAGGGTTTCTCAGGACTCCAGTGTCCTCGGAGAGGTGAGTCCCCAGAGAGGTTGAGGGTTCCTCAGGACTCCAGTGTCCTCAAAGAGGTTGAGGGTTCCTCAGGACTCCAGTGTCCTCAGAGGGGTTCAGGGTTCCTCAGGACTCCAGTGACCTCAGAGAGGTGAGTCCCCAGAGAGGTTGAGGGTTCCTCAGGACTCCAGTGTCCTCAGAGAGGTGAGTCCCCAGAGAGGTTGAGGGTTCCTCAGGACTCCAATGTCCTCAGAGAGGTGAGTCCCCAGAGAGGTTGAGGGTTCCTTAGGACTCCAGTGTCCTCAGAGAGGTGAGTCCCCAGAGAGGTTGAGGGTTCCTTAGGACTCCAGTGTCCTCAGAGAGGTTGAGGGTTCCTCAGGACTCCAGTGTCCTCAGAGAGGTGAGTCCCCAGAGAGGTTGAGGGTTCCTCAGGACTCCAGTGTCCTCAGAGAGGTGAGTCCCCAGAGAGGTTGAGGGTTCCTCAGGACTCCAGTGTCCTCAGAGAGGTGAGTCCCCAGAGAGGTTGAGGGTTCCTTAGGACTCCAGTGTCCTCAGAGAGGTTGAGGGTTCCTCAGGACTCCAGTGTCCTCATAGAGGTTGAGGGTTCCTCAGGACTCCAGTGTCCTCAGAGAGGTTGAGGGTTCCTCAGGACTCCAGTGTCCCCATAGAGGTTGAGGGTTCCTCAGGACTCCAGTGTCCTCAGAGAGATTGAGGGTTCCTCAGGACTCCAGTGTCCCCATAGAGGTTGAGGGTTCCTCAGGACCCCAGTGTCCTCAGAGAGGTTGAGGGTTTCTCAGGACTCCAGTGTCCTCAGAGAGGTGAGTCTCCAGAGAGGTTGAGGGTTCCTCAGGACTCCAGTGTCCTCAGAGAGGTTGAGGGTTTCTCAGGACTCCAGTGTCCTCAGAGAGGTGAGTCCCCAGAGAGGTTGAGGGTTCCTCAGGACTCCAGTATCCTCAGAGAGGTTGAGGGTTCCTAGTGCTGTCTCTGCAGCAGAGGTGAGGTTCTAAGTGCAGTCTCTGCAGGAGAGACGAGGGCTCCCGGTGCTGTATCTGCAGCAGAGTGGAGGGCTCCCGGTGCAGTCTCTGCAGCAGAGGTGAGGGCTCCCAGTGCTGTCTCTGCAGCAGAGGAGAGGTCCCCCAGTACTATCTCTGCAGCAGAGGTGAGGGCTCTCAGTTCTGTCTCTGCAGCAGAGGTGTGGGCTCCCAGTGCTGTCTCTGTAGCAGAGATGAGGGTGCCCAGTGCTGTCTCTGCAGCAGAGGTGAGGGCTCCCGGTGCTGTCTCTGCAGCAGAGATGAGGGCTCCCAGTTCTGTCCCTGCAGCAGAGATGAGGGCTCCCAGTGCTGTCTCTGCAACAGAGGTGAGGTCTCCCGGTGCTGTCTCTGCAGCAGAGTTGAGGGCTCCCAGTGCTGTCTCTGCAGCAGAGGTGAGGGCTCCCAGTGCTGTCTCTGCAGCAGAAGAGAGGTCCCCCAGTGCTGTCTCTGCAGCAGAGGTGAGGGCTCCCAGTGCTGTCTCTGCATCAGAGGTGAGGCTTCCAGTGCTGTCTCTGCAGCAGAGGTGATGGCTCCCAGTGCTGTCTCTGCAGCAGAGGTGAGGGCTCTCAGTGCTGTATCTGCAGCAGAGGTGAGGGCTTCTAGTGCTGTCTCTGCAGCAGAGGTGAGGCTCCCAGTGCTGTCTCTGCAGCAGAGGTGAGGGCTCTCAGTGCTGTCTCTGCAGCAGAGGTGTGGGCTCCCAGTGCTGTCTCTGTAGCAGAGATGAGGGTGCCCAGTGCTGTCTCTGCAGCAAAGGTGAGGGCTCCCGGTGCTGTCTCTGTAGCAGAGATGAGGGTGCCCAGTGCTGTCTCTGCAGCAAAGGTGAGGGCTCCCGGTGCTGTCTCTGCAGCAGAGATGAGGGCTCCCGGTTCTGTCTCTGCAGCAGAGATGAGGGCTTCCAGTTCTGTCTCTGCAGCAGAGGTGAGGTCTCCCAGTGCTGTCTCTGCAGCAGAGGTGAGGGCTCCCAGTGCTGTCTCTGCAGCAGAGGTGATGACTCCCAGTGCTGTCTCTGCAGCAGAGGTGAGGGCTCCCAGTGCTGTCTCTGCAGCAGAGGAGAGGTCCCCCAGTGCTGTCTCTGCAGCAGAGGTGAGGGCTCCCAGTGCTGTCTCTGCAGCAGAGGAGAGGTCCCCCAGTGCTGTCTCTGCAGCAGAGGTGAGGGCTCCCAGTGCTGTCTCTGCATCAGAGGTGAGGCACCCAGTGCTGTCTCTGCAGCAGAGGTGAGGCTCCCAGTGCTGTCTCTGCAGCAGAGGTGAGGGCTCTCAGTGCTGTCTCTGCAGCAGAGGTGAGGGCTCCCGGGGCTGTCTCTGCAGCAGAGGTGTGGGCTCCCAGTGCTGTCTCTGTAGCAGAGATGAGGGTGCCCAGTGCTGTCTCTGCAGCAGAGATGAGGGCTCCCAGTTCTGTCTCTGCAGCAGAGGTGAGGTCTCCCAGTGCTGTCTCTACGAATTACCCCCTTAGTCTCCATACAATCTGTGGAAGCCTCTGTAGATGAACTGCGACATTTACTCTCTATTGGATCTTTTGTGGGGATCTTTGTGGGGACCTCTGGAGGCGATCCTGGGAACTGCAGCATTTAGTCTCCATATTGTGATGGTGCAGGTGGGGCAAATATGTCACACAACGATCTCCATCCGCTGAAATATGCCAGCCAATAGACATGTGAGCTGATGATGTTCACTGTAAAGACCTTATGGGTGATGGGTTGCCCCTGGGTGGGTCTGGAGATACTGGACTATCCAATAGTAGAGTAGCCAATGACTATGTTAGAATGTTATCTAATGTCAATTTGTAATTATGTAGATGTTGCAATTTTCCGCTATATAATCCTTTGTCCGATGTGTGTTTAACAAGAGTTACCTCTATTTCCCTACTGGAAATATACGTTTACTTAGAAATTAAGTAAATGAAGCAGGGTTTTCTTTCACTTGTAGCGTTTTCCTATTTCTTGTCATTGTATTGTTTTTGGAGCACCTCTACACCTGGTGGCCCCTACGTGGGCCTCCAGTGTCCTCAGAGAGGTTGAGGGTTCCTCAGGACTCCAGTGTCCTCAGAGAGGTGAGTCCCCAGAGAGGTTGAGGGTTCCTCAGGACTCCAGTGTCCTCAGAGAGGTGAGTCCCCAGAGAGGTTGAGGGTTCCTCAGGACTCCAGTGTCCTCAGAGAGGTGAGTCCCCAGAGAGGTTGAGGGTTCCTCAGGACTCCAGTGTCCCCAGAGAGGTTGAGGGTTCCTCAGGACTCCAGTGTCCTCAGAGAGGTGAGTCCCCATAGAGGTTGAGGGTTCATCAGGACTCCAGTGACCTCAGAGAGGTTGAGGGTTCCTCAGGACTCCAATGTACTCAGAGAGGTGAGTCCCCAGAGAGGTTGAGGGTACCTCAGGACTCCAGTGTCCTCAGAGAGGTTGAGGGTTCCTCAGGACTCCAGTGTCCTCAGAGAGGTTGAGGGTTTCTCAGGAGAGGTTGAGGGTTCCTCAGGACTCCAGTGTCCTCGGAGAGGTTGAGGGTTCCTCAGGACTCCAGTGTCCTCAGAGAGGTGAGTCCCCAGAGAGGTTGAGGGTTCCTCAGGACTCCAGTGTCCTCAGAGAGGTTGAGGGTTCCTCAGGACTCCAGTGTCATCAGAGAGGTGAGTCCCCATAGAGGTTGAGGGTTCCTCAGGACTCCAGTGTCCTCAGAGAGGTTGAGGGTTCCTCAGTACTACGGTGTCCTGAGAGAGGTTGAGGGTTCCTCAGGACTCCAGTGTCCTCAGAGAGGTGAGTCCCCAGAGAGGTTGAGGGTTACTCAGGACTCCAGTGTCCTCAGAGAGCTTGAGGGTTCCTCAGGACTCCAGTGTCCCCATAGAGGTTGAGGGTTCTTCAGGACTCCAGTGTCCTCAGAGAGGTTGAGGGTTTCTCAGGACTCCAATGTCCTCAGAGAGGTGAGTCCCCAGAGAGGTTGCGGGTTCCTCAGGACTCCAGTGTCCTCATAGAGGTTGAGGGTTCCTCAGGACTCCAGTGTCCTCAGAGAGGTTGAGGGTTCCTCAGGACACCAGTGTCCTCAGAGAGGTGAGTCCCCAGAGAGGTTGAGGGTTCCTCAGGACTCCAGTCTCCTCAGAGAGGTTGAGGGTTCCTCAAGCCTCCAGTGTCCTCAGAGAGGTTGAGGGTTTCTCAGGACTCCAGTGTCCTCAGAGAGGTGAGTCCCCAGAGAGGTTGAGGGTTTCTCAGGACTCCAGTGTCCTCGGAGAGGTGAGTCCCCAGAGAGGTTGAGGGTTCCTCAGGACTCCAGTGTCCTCAAAGAGGTTGAGGGTTCCTCAGGACTCCAGTGTCCTCAGAGAGGTTCAGGGTTCCTTAGGACTCCAGTGTCCTCAGAGAGGTGAGTCCCCAGAGAGGTTGAGGGTTCCTCAGGACTCCAGTGTCCTCAGAGAGGTGAGTCCCCAGAGAGGTTGAGGGTTCCTCAGGGCTCCAGTGTCCTCAGAGAGGTGAGTCCCCAGACAGCTTGAGGGTTCCTTAGGACTCCAGTGTCCTCATAGAGGTTGATGGTTCCTCAGGACTCCAGTGTCCTCAGAGAGGTTGAGGGTTCCTCAGGACTACAGTGTCCTCAGAGAGGTTGAGGGTTCCTCAGGACTCCAGTGTCCTCAGAGAGGTGAGTTCCCAGAGAGATTGAGGGTTCCTCAGGACTCCAGTGTCTTCAGAGAGCTTGAGGGTTCCTCAGGACTCCAGTGTCCCCAGAGAGATTGGGGGTTCCTCAGGACTACAGTGTCCTCAAAGAGGTTGAGGGTTCCTCAGGACTCCAGTGTCCTCAGAGAGGTGAGTCCCCATAGAGGTTGAGGGTTCCTCAGGTCTCAGTGTCCTCAGAGAGGTTGAGGGTTCCTCAGGACTCCAATGTCCTCAGAGAGGTGAGTCCCCAGAGAGGTTGCAGGTTCCTCAGGACTCCAGTGTCCTCATAGAGGTTGAGGGTTCCTCAGGACTCTAGTGTCCTCAGAGAGGTTGAGGGTTCCTCAGGACTCCAGTGTCCTCAGAGAGGTGAGTCCCCAGAGAGGTTGAGGGTTCCTCAGGACTCCAGTCTCCTCAGAGAAGTTGAGGGTTCCTCAGGCCTCCAGTGTCCTCAGAGAGGTTGAGTGTTTCTCAGGACTCCAGTGTCCTCAGAGAGGTGAGTCTCCAGAGAGGTTGAGGGTTTCTCAGGACTCCAGTGTCCTCAGAGAGGTGAGTCCCCAGAGAGGTTGAGGGTTCCTCAGGACTCCAGTGTCCTCAAAGAGGTTGAGGGTTCCTCAGGACTCCAGTGTCCTCAGAGGGGTTCAGGGTTCCTCAGGACTCCAGTGACCTCAGAGAGGTGAGTCCCCAGAGAGGTTGAGGGTTCCTCAGGACTCCAGTGTCCTCAGAGAGGTGAGTCCCCAGAGAGGTTGAGGGTTCCTCAGGACTCCAGTGTCCTCAGAGAGGTGAGTCCCCAGAGAGGTTGAGGGTTCCTTAGGACTCCAGTGTCCTCATAGAGGTTGAGGGTTCCTCAGGACTCCAGTGTCCTCAGAGAGGTTGAGGGTTCCTCAGGACTCCAGTGTCCTCAGAGAGGTGAGTCCCCATAGAGGTTGAGGGTTCCTCAGGACTCCAGTGTCCTCAGAGAGGTTGAGGGTTCCTCAGGACTCCAGTGTCCTCAGAGAGTTGAGTCCCCAGAGAGGTTGAGGGTTCCTCAGGACTCCAGTGTCCTCATAGAGGTTGAGGGTTCCTCAGGACTCCAGTGTCCTCAGAGAGGTTGAGGGTTCCTCAGGACTCCAGTGTCCCCATAGAGGTTGAGGGTTCCTCAGGACTCCAGTGTCCTCAGAGAGATTGAGGGTTCCTCAGGACTCCAGTGTCCCCATAGAGGTTGAGGGTTCCTCAGGACCCCAGTGTCCTCAGAGAGGTTGAGGGGTTCTCAGGACTCCAGTGTCCTCAGAGAGGTGAGTCTCCAGAGAGGTTGAGGGTTCCTCAGGACTCCAGTGTCCTCAGAGAGGTTGAGGGTTTCTCAGGACTCCAGTGTCCTCAGAGAGGTGAGTCCCCAGAGAGGTTGAGGGTTCCTCAGGACTCCAGTATCCTCAGAGAGGTTGAGGGTTCCTAGTGCTGTCTCTGCAGCAGAGGTGAGGTTCTCAGTGCAGTCTCTGCAGGAGAGACGAGGGCTCCCGGTGCTGTATCTGCAGCAGAGGTGAGGGCTCTCAGTTCTGTCTCTGCAGCAGAGGTGTGGGCTCCCAGTGCTGTCTCTGTAGCAGAGATGAGGGTGCCCAGTGCTGTCTCTGCAGCAGAGGTGAGGGCTCCCGGTGCTGTCTCTGCAGCAGAGATGAGGGCTCCCAGTTCTGTCCCTGCAGCAGAGATGAGGGCTCCCAGTGCTGTCTCTGCAACAGAGGTGAGGTCTCCTGGTGCTGTCTCTGCAGCAGAGATGAGGGCTCCCGGTGCTGTCTCTGCAGCAGAGGTGAGGGCTCCCGGTGCTGTCTCTGCAGCAGAGACGAGGGCTCCCGGTGCTGTCTCTGCAGCAGAGTTGAGGGCTCCCAGTGCTGTCTCTGCAGCAGAGGTGAGGGCTCCCAGTGCTGTCTCTGCAGCAGAAGAGAGGTCCCCCAGTGCTGTCTCTGCAGCAGAGGTGAGGGCTCCCAGTGCTGTCTCTGCATCAGAGGTGAGGCTTCCAGTGCTGTCTCTGCAGCAGAGGTGATGGCTCCCAGTGCTGTCTCTGCAGCAGAGGTGAGGGCTCTCAGTGCTGTATCTGCAGCAGAGGTGAGGGCTTCTAGTGCCGTCTCTGCAGCAGAGGTGAGGCTCCCAGTGCTCTCTCTGCAGCAGAGGTGAGGGCTCCCGGCGCTGTCTCTGCAGCAGAGACGAGGGTTCCCGGTGCTGTCTCTGCAGCAGAGGTGAGGGCTCCCAGTGCTGTCTCTGCAGCAGAGGAGAGGTCCCCCAGTGCTATCTCTGCAGCAGAGGTGAGGGCTCTCAGTGCTGTCTCTGCAGCAGAGGTGTGGGCTCCCAGTGCTGTCTCTGTAGCAGAGATGAGGGTGCCCAGTGCTGTCTCTGGAGCAAAGGTGAGGGCTCCCGGTGCTGTCTCTGCAGCAGAGATGAGGGCTCCCAGTTCTGTCTCTGCAGCAGAGGTGAGGTCTCCCAGTGCTGTCTCTACGAATTACCCCCTTAGTCTCCATACAATCTGTGGAAGCCTCTTTAGATGAACTGCAACATTTACTCTCTATTGGATCTTTTGTGGGGATCTTTGTGGGGACCTCTGCAGGCGATCCTGGGAACTGCAGCCTTTAATCTTCTTAAGAACTCTTGTGGGGACCTCTGGAGGCGATCCTCGGAACTGCAGCATTTAGTCTCCATATTGTGATGGTGCAGGTGGGGCAAATATGTCACACAACTATCTCCATCCGCTGAAATATGCCAGCCAATAGACATGTGAGCTGATGATGTTCACTGTAAAGACCTTATGGGTGATGGGTTGCCCCTGGGTGGGTCTGGAGATACAGGACTATCCAATAGTAGAGTAGCCAATGACTATGTTAGAATGTTATCTAATGTCAATTTGTAATTATGTAGATGTTGCAATTTTCCGCTATATAATCCTTTGTCCGATGTGTGTTTAACAAGAGTTACCTCTATTTCCCTACTGGAAATATACGTTTACTTAGAAATTAAGTAAATGAAGCAGGGTTTTCTTTCACTTGTAGCGTTTTCCTATTTCTTGTCATTGTATTGTTTTTGGAGCACCTCTACACCTGGTGGCCCCTACGTGGGCCTCCAGTGTCCTCAGAGAGGTTGAGGGTTCCTCAGGACTCCAGTGTCCTCAGAGAGGTGAGTCCCCAGAGAGGTTGAGGGTTCCTCAGGACTCCAGTGTCCTCAAAGAGGTTGAGGGTTCCTCAGGACTCCAGTGTCCTCAGAGAGGTTCAGGGTTCCTCAGGACTCCAGTGTCCTCAGAGAGGTGAGTCCCCAGAGAGGTTGAGGGTTCCTCAGGACTCCAGTGTCCTCAGAGAGGTTGAGGGTTCCTCAGGGCTCCAGTGTCCTCAGAGAGGTGAGTCCCCAGAGAGGTTGAGGGTTCCTTAGAACTCCAGTGTCCTCATAGAGGTTGATGGTTCCTCAGGACTCCAGTGTCCTCAGAGAGGTTGAGGGTTCCTCAGGACTCCAGTGTCCTCAGAGAGGTTGAGGGTTCCTCAGGACTCCAGTGTCCTCAGAGAGGTGAGTCCCCAGAGAGGTTGAGGGTTCCTCAGGGCTCCAGTGTCCTCAGAGAGGTGAGTCCCCAGAGAGGTTGAGGGTTCCTTAGGACTCCAGTGTCCTCATAGAGGTTGATGGTTCCTCAGGACTCCAGTGTCCTCAGAGAGGTTGAGGGTTCCTCAGGACTCCAGTGTCCTCAGAGAGGTGAGTTCCCATAGAGGTTGAGGGTTCCTCAGGACTCCAGTGTCCTCAGAGAGGTTGAGGGTTCCTCAGGACTCCAGTATCCTCAGAGAGGTGAGTCCCCAGAGAGGTTGAGGGTTCCTCAGGACTTCAGTGTCCCCATAGAGGTTGAGGGTTCCTCAGGACTCCAGTGTCCTCAGAGAGGTGAGTTCCCAGAGAGGTTGAGGGTTCCTCAGGACTCAAGTGTCCTCAGAGAGGTTGAGGGTTCCTCAGGACTCCAGTGTCCTCAGAGAGGTGAGTCCACAGAGAGGTTGAGCGTTCCTCAGGACTCCAGTGTCCTCATAGAGGTTGAGGGTTCCTCAGGACTCCAGTGTTCTCAGAGAGGTGAGTCCCCAGAGAGGTTGAGGGTTCCTCAGGACTCCAGTGTCCTCAGAGAGGTTGAGGGTTCTTCAGGACTCCAGTGTCCTCAGAGAGGTGAGTCCCCAGAGAGGTTGATGGTTCCTCAGGACTCCATTGTCCTCAGAGAGGTTGAGGGTTCCTCAGGACTCCTGTGTCCTCAGAGAGGTGAGTCCCCAGAGAGGTTGAGGGTTCCTCAGGACTCCAGTGTCCCCATAGAGGTTGAGGGTTCCTCAGGACTCCTGTGTCCTCAGAGAGGTGATTCCCCAGAGAGGTTGAGGGTTCCTCAGGACTCCAGTGTCCCCAAAGAGGTTGAGGGTCCCTCAGGACTCCACTGTCCTCAGAGAGGTGAGTCCCCAGAGAGGTTGAGGGTTCCTCAGGACTCCAGTGTCCTCAGAGAGGTGAGTCCCCATAGAGGTTGAGGGTTCCTCAGGACTCCAGTGTCCTTAGAGAGGTGAGTCCCCATAGAGGTTAAGGGTTCCTCAGGACTCCAGTGTCCTCAGAGAGGTTGAGGGTTCCTCAGGACTCCAGTGTCCTCAGAGAGGTGAGTCCCCAGAGAGGTTGAGGGTTCCTCAGGACTCCAGTGTCCTCAGAGAGGTTGAGGGTTCCTCATGACTCCACTGTCCTCAAAGAGGTGAGTCCCTAGAGAGGTTGAGGGTTCCTCAGGACTCAAGTGTCCTCAGAGAGGTTGAGGGTTCCTAAGGACTCCAGTGTCCTCATGGAGGTGAGTCCCCAGAGAGGTTGAGGGTTCCTCAGGACTCCAGTGTCCTCAGAGAGGTTGAGGGTTCTTCAGGACTCCAGTGTCCTCAGAGAGGTGAGTCCCCAGAGAGGTTGAGGGTTCCTCAGGACTCCAGTGTCCTCAGAGAGGTGAGTCCCCAGAGAGGTTGAGGGCTCCTCAGGACTCCAGTGTCCTCAGAGAGGTTGAGGGTTCCTCAGGACTCCAGTGTCCTCAGAGAGGTGAGTCCCCAGAGAGGTTGAGGGTTCCTCTGGACTCCAGTGTCCTCAGAGAGGTGAGTCCCCAGAGAGGTTGAGGGCTCCTCAGGACTCCAGTGTCCTCAGAGAGGTTGAGGGTTCCTCAGGACTCCAGTGTCCTCAGAGAGGTGAGTCCCCAGAGAGGTTGAGGGTTTCTCAGGACTCCAGTGTCCTCAGAGAGGTGAGTCCCCAGAGAGGTTGAGGGTTCTTCAGGATTCCAGTGTCCTCAAAGAGGTTGAGGGTTCCTCAGGACTCCAGTGTCCTCAGAGAGGTTGAGGGTTCCTCAGGACTCCAGTGTCCTCAGAGAGGTGAGTCCCCAGAGAGGTTGAAGGTTCCTCAGGACTCCAGTGTCCTCAGAGAGGTGAGTCCCCAGAGAGGTTGAGGGTTCCTCAGGACTCCAGTGTCCTCAGAGAGGTGAGTCCCCAGAGAGGTTGAGGGTTCCTCATGCCTCCAGTGTCCTCAGAGAGATTGAGGGTTCCTCAGGACTCCAGTGTCCTCAGCTCAGAGAGGTGAGTCCCCAGAGAGGTTGAGGGTTCCTCAGGACTCCAGTGTCCTCATAGAGGTTGAGGGTTCCTCAGGACTCCAGTGTCCTCAGAGAGGTTGAGGGTTCCTCATGACTCCAGTGTCCTCAGAGAGGTGAGTCCCCAGAGAAGTTGAGGGTTCCTCAGGACTCCAGTGTCCTCAGGGAGGTTGAGGGTTCCTCAGGATTCCAGTGTCCTCAGAGAGGTGAGTCCCCAGAGAGGTTGAGGGTTCCTCAGGACTCCAGTGTCCTCAGAGAGGTTGAGGGTTCCTCAGGACTCCAGTGTCCTCAGAGAGGTGAGTCCCCAGAGAGGTTGAGGGCTCCTCAGGACTCCAGTATCCTCAGAGAGGTGAGTCCCCAGAGAGGTTGAGGGCTCCTCAGGACTCCAGTGTCCTCAGAGAGGTTGAGGGTTCCTCAGGACTCCAGTGTCCTCAGAGAGGTGAGTCCCCAGAGAGGATGAGGGTTTCTCAGGACTCCAGTGTCCTCAGAGAGGTGAGTCCCCAGAGAGGTTGAGGGTTCTTCAGGATTCCAGTGTCCTCAAAGAGGTTGAGGGTTCCTCAGGACTCCAGTGTCCTCAGAGAGGTTGAGGGTTCCTCAGGACTCCAGTGTCCTCAGAGAGATGAGTCCCCAGAGAGGTTGAAGGTTCCTCAGGACTCCAGTGTCCTCAGAGAGGTGAGTCCCCAGAGAGGTTGAGGGTTCCTCAGGACTCCAGTGTCCTCAGAGAGGTGAGTCCCCAGAGAGGTTGAGGGTTCCTCAGGCCTCCAGTGTCCTCAGAGAGATTGAGGGTTCCTCAGGACTCCAGTGTCCTCAGCTCAGAGAGGTGAGTCCCCAGAGAGGTTGAGGGTTCCTCAGGACTCCAGTGTCTTCATAGAGGTTGAGGGTTCCTCAGGACTCCAGTGTCCTCAGAGAGGTTGAGGGTTCCTCATGACTCCAGTGTCCTCAGAGAGGTGAGTCCCCAGAGAAGTTGAGGGTTCCTCAGGACTCCAGTGTCCTCAGGGAGGTTGAGGGTTCCTCAGGATTCCAGTGTCCTCAGAGAGGTGAGTCCCCAGAGAGGTTGAGGGTTCCTCAGGACTCCAGTGTCCTCAGAGAGGTTGAGGGTTCCTCAGGACTCCAGTGTCCTCAGAGAGGTGAGTCCCCAGAGAGGTTGAGGGCTCCTCAGGACTCCAGTATCCTCAGAGAGGTGAGTCCCCAGAGAGGTTGAGGGTTCCTCAGGACTTCAGTGTCCCCATAGAGGTTGAGGGTTCCTCAGGACTCCAGTGTCCTCAGAGAGGTGAGTCCCCATAGAGGTTGAGGGTTCCTCAGGACTCCAGTGTCCCCATAGAGGTTGAGGGTTCCTCAGGACTCCGGTGTCCTCAGAGAGGTGAGTCCCCAGAGAGGTTTAGGATTCCTCAGGACTCCAGTGTCCTCAGAGAGGTGAGTCCCCATAGAGGTTGAGGGTTCCTCATGACTCCAGTGTCCTCAGAGAGGTGAGTCCCCATAGAGGTTGAGGGTTCCTCAGGACTCCAGTGTCCTCAGAGAGGTTGAGGGTTCCTCAGGACTCCAGTGTCTTCAGAGAGGTGAGTCCCCAGAGAGGTTAAGGGTTCCTCGGGACTCCAGTGTCCTCAGAGAGGTTGAAGGTTCATCAGGACTCCAGTGTCCTTAGAGAGGTGAGTCCCAATAGAGGTTGAGGGTTCCTCAGGACTCTAGTGTCCTCAGAGAGGTTGAGGGTTCCTCAGGACTCCAGTGTCCTCAGAGAGGTTGAGGGTTCCTCAGGACTTCAGTGTCCTCAGAGAGGTGAGTCCCCAGAGAGGTTGAGTGTTCCTCAGGACTCCAGTGTCCTCAGAGAGGTTGAGGGTTCCTCAGGACTCCAGTGTCCTCAGAGAGGTTGAGGGTTCCTCAGGACTCCAGTGTCCTCAGAGAGGTGAGTCCCCAGAGAGGTTGAGGGTTCCTCAGGACTCCAGTGTCCTCAGAGAGGTTGAGGGTTCGAGGTGAGTCCCCAGAGAGGTTGAGGGTTCCTCAGGACTCCAGTGTCCTCAGAGAGGTTGAGGGTTCCTCATGACTCCAGTGTCCTCAGAGAGGTGAGTCCCCAGAGAGGTTGAGGGTTCCTCAGGACTCCAGAGTCCTCAGAGAGGTTGAGAGTTCCTCAGGACTCCAGTGTCCTCAGAGAGGTGAGTCCCCAGAGAGGTTGAGCGTTCCTCAGGACTTCAGTGTCTTCAGAGAGGTTGAGGGTTCCTCAGGACTCCAGTGTCCTCAGAGAGGTGAGTCCCCAGAGAGGTTGAGGGTTCCTCAGGGCTCCAGTGTCCTCAGAGAGGTGAGTCCCCAGAGAGGTTGAGGGTTCCTCAGGACTCCAGTGTCCTCAGAGAGGTTGAGGGTTCCTCAGGACTCCAGTGTCCTCAGAGAGGTGAGTCCCCAGAGAGGTTGAGGGTTTCTCAGGACTCCAGTGTCCTCAGAGAGGTGAGTCGCCAGAGAGGTTGAGGGTTCCACAGGATTCCAATGTCCTCAAAGAGGTTGAGGGTTTCTCAGGACTCCAGTGTCCTCGGAGAGGTTCAGGGTTCCTCAGGACTCCAGTGTCCTCAGAGATGTTGAGGGCTCCTCAGGACTCCAGTATCCTCAGAGAGGTGAGTCCCCAGAGAGGTTGAGGGTTCCTCAGGACTCCAGTGTCCCCAGAGAGGTTGAGGGTTCCTCAGGACTCCAGTATCCTCAGAGAGGTGAGTCCCCAGAGAGGTTGAGGGTTCCTCAGGACTCCAGTGTCCCCATAGAGGTTGAGGGTTCCTCAGGACTCCAGTGTCCTCAGAGAGGTGAGTCCCCATAGAGGTTGAGGGTCTCCTCAGGACTCCAGTGTCCCCATAGAGGTTGATGGTTCCTCAGGACTCCGGTGTCCTCAGAGAGGTGAGTCCCCAGAGAGGTTTAGGATTCCTCAGGACTCCAGTGTCCTCAGAGAGGTGAGTCCCCAGAGAGGTTGAGGGTTCCTCATGACTCCAGTGTCCTCAGAGAGGTGAGTCCCCATAGAGGTTGAGGGTTCCTCAGGACTCCAGTGTCCTCAGAGAGGTTGAGGGTTCCTCGGGACTCCAGTGTCCTCAGAGAGGTTGAGGGTTCCTCAGGACTCCAGTGTCCTCAGAGAGGTGAGTCCCCATTGAGGTTGAGGGTTCCTCAGGACTCCAGTGTCCCCATAGAGGTTGAGGGTTCCTCAGGACTCCAGTGTCCTCAGAGAGGTGAGTCCCCAGAGAGGTTGAGGGTTCCTCAGGACTCCAGTGTCCTCAGAGAGGTGAGTCCCCATAGAGGTTGAAGGTTCATCAGGCCTCCAGTGTCCTTAGAGAGGTGAGTCCCCATAGAGGTTGAGGGTTCCTCAGGACTCTAGTGTCCTCAGAGAGGTTGAGGGTTCCTCAGGACTCCAGTGTCCTCAGAGAGGTTGAGGGTTCCTCAGGACTTCAGTGTCCTCAGAGAGGTGAGTCCCCAGAGAGGTTTAGTGTTCCTCAGGACTCCAGTGTCCTCAGAGAGGTTGAGGGTTCCTCAGGACTCCAGTGTCCTCAGAGAGGTTGAAGGTTCCTCAGGACTCCAGTGTCCTCAGAGAGGTGAGTCCCCAGAGAGGTTGAGGGTTCCTCAGGACTCCAGTGTCCTCAGAGAGGTTGAGGGTTCCGAGGTGAGTCCCCAGAGAGGTTGAGGGTTCCTCAGGACTCCAGTGTCCTCAGAGAGGTTGAGGGTTCCTCAGGACTACAGTGTCCTCAGAGAGGTGAGTCCCCAGAGAGGTTGAGGGTTCCTCAGGACTCCAGTGTCCTCAGAGAGGTTGAGGGTTCCTCAGGACTCCAGTGTCCTCAGAGAGGTGAGTCCCCAGAGAGGTTGAGCGGTACTCAGGACTTCAGTGTCCTCAGAGAGGTTGAGGGTTCCTCAGGACTCCAGTGTCCTCAGAGAGGTGAGTCCCCAGAGAGGTTGAGGGTTCCTCAGGACTCCAGTGTCCTCAGAGTGGTGAGTCCCGAGAGAGGTTGAGGGTTCCTCAGGACTCCAGTGTCCTCAGAGAGGTTGAGGGCTCCTCAGGACTCCAGTGTCCTCAGAGAGGTGAGTCCCCAGAGAGGTTGAGGGTTTCTCAGGACTCCAGTGTCCTCATAGAGGTTGAGGGTTCCTCAGGACTCCAGTGTCCTCAGAGAGGTTGAGGGTTCCTCATGACTCCAGTGTCCTCAGAGAGGTGAGTCCCCAGAGAGGTTGAGGGTTCCTCAGGACTCCAGTGTCCTCAGAGAGGTTGAGGGTTCCTCAGGATTCCAGTGTCCTCAGAGAGGTGAGTCCCCAGAGAGGTTGAGGGTTCCTCAGGACTCCAGTGTCCTCAGAGAGGTTGAGGGTTCCTCAGGACTCCAGTGTCCTCAGAGAGGTGAGTCCCCAGAGAGGTTGAGGGTTCCTTAGGACTCCAGTGTCCTCAGAGAGGTTGAGGGTTCCTCAGGACTCCAGTGTCCTCAGAGAGGTGAGTCCCCAGAGAGGTTGAGGGTTCCTCATGACTCCAGTGTCCTTAGAGAGGTGAGTCCCCAGAGAGGTTGAGGGTTCCACAGGATTCCAATGTCCTCAAAGAGGTTGAGGGTTTCTCAGGACTCCAGTGTCCTCGGAGAGGTTGAGGGTTCCTCAGGACTCCAGTGTCCTCAGAGATGTAAGTCCCCAGAGAGGTTGAGGGTTCCTCAGGACTCCAGTGTCCTCATAGAGGTTGAGGGTTCCTCAGGACTCCAGTGTCCTCAGAGAGGTTGAGGGTTCCTCATGACTCCAGTGTCCTCAGAGAGGTGAGTCCCCAGAGAAGTTGAGGATTCCTCAGGACTCCAGTGTCCTCAGAGAGGTTGAGGGTTCCTCAGGATTCCAGTGTCCTCAGAGAGGTGAGTCCCCAGAGAGGTTGAGGGTTCCTCAGGACTCCAGTGTCCTCAGAGAGGTGAGTCCCCAGAGAGGTTGAGGGTTCCTCAGGACTCCAGTGTCCTCAGAGAGGTTGAGGGTTCCTCAGGACTCCAGTGTCCTCAGAGAGGTGAGTCCCCAGAGAGGTTGAGGGTTCCTCAGGACTCCAGTGTCCCCATAGAGGTTGAGGGTTCCTCAGGACTCCAGTGGCCTCAGAGAGGTGAGTCCCCATAGAGGTTGAGGGTTCCTCAGGACTCCAGTGTCCCCATAGAGGTTGAGGGTTCCTCAGGACTCCAGTGTCCACAGAGAGGTGAGCCCCCAGAGAGGTTGAGGGTTCCTCAGGACTCCAGTGTCCTCAGAGAGGTTGAGGGTTCCTCAGGACTCCAGTGTCCTCAGAGAGGTTGAGGGTTCCTCAGGACTCCAGTGTCCTCAGAGAGGTGAGTCCCCAGAGAGGTTGAGGGTTCCTCAGGACTCCAGTGTCCTCAGAGAGGTTGAGGGTTCTGAGGTGAGTCCCCAGAGAGGTTGAGGGTTCCTCAGGACTCCAGTATCCTCAGACAGGTTGAGGGTTCCTCAGGACTCCAGTGTCCTCAGAGAGGTGAGTCCCCAGAGAGGTTGAGGGTTTCTCAGGACTCCAGTGTCCTCAGAGAGGTTGAGGGTTCCTCAGGACTCCAGTGTCCTCAGAGAGGTGAGTCCCCAGAGAGGTTGAGCGTTCGTAGGGACTTCAGTGTCCTCAGAGAGGTTGAGGGTTCCTCAGGACTCCAGTGTCCTCAGAGAGGTGAGTCCCCAGAGAGGTTGAGGGTTCCTCAGGACTCCAGTGTCCTCAGAGTGGTGAGTCCCGAGAGAGGTTGAGGGTTCCTCAGGACTCCAGTGTCCTCAGAGAGGTTGAGGGTTCCTCAGGACTCCAGTGTCCTCAGAGAGGTGAGTCCCCAGAGAGGTTGAGGGTTTCTCAGGACTCCAGTGTCCTCATAGAGGTTGAGGGTTCCTCAGGACTCCAGTGTCCTCAGAGAGGTTGAGGGTTCCTCATGACTCCAGTGTCCTCAGAGAAGTGAGTCCCCAGAGAGGTTGAGGGTTCCTCAGGACTCCAGTGTCCTCGGAGAGGTTGAGGGTTTCTCAGGATTCCAGTGTCCTCAGAGAGGTGAGTCCCCAGAGAGGTTGAGGGTTCCTCAGGACTCCAGTGTCCTCAGAGAGGTTGAGGGTTCCTCAGGACTCCAGTGTCCTCAGAGAGGTGAGTCCCCAGAGAGGTTGAGGGTTCCTTAGGACTCCAGTGTCCTCAGAGAGGTTGAGGGTTCCTCAGGACTCCAGTGTCCTCAGAGAGGTGAGTCCCCAGAGAGGTTGAGGGTTCCTCATGACTCCAGTGTCCTTAGAGAGGTGAGTCCCCAGAGAGGTTGAGGGTTCCACAGGATTCCAATGTCCTCAAAGAGGTTGAGGGTTTCTCAGGACTCCAGTGTCCTCGGAGGGGTTAAGGGTTCCTCAGGACTCCAGTGTCCTCAGAGATGTAAGTCCCCAGAGAGGTTGAGGGTTCCTCAGGACTCCAGTGTCCTCATAGAGGTTGAGGGTTCCTCAGGACTCCAGTGTCCTCAGAGAGGTTGAGGGTTCCTCATGACTCCAGTGTCCTCAGAGAGGTGAGTCCCCAGAGAAGTTGAGGATTCCTCAGGACTCCAGTGTCCTCAGAGAGGTTGAGGGTTCCTCAGGATTCCAGTGTCCTCAGAGAGGTGAGTCCCCAGAGAGGTTGAGGGTTCCTCAGGACTCCAGTGTCCTCAGAGAGGTTGAGGGTTCCTCAGGACTCCAGTGTCCTCAGAGAGGTGAGTCCCCAGAGAGGTTGAGGGTTCCTCAGGACTCCAGTGTCCTCAGAGAGGTTGAGGGTTCCTCAGGACTCCAGTGTCCTCAGAGAGATGAGTCCCCAGAGAGGTTGAGGGTTCCTCAGGACTCCAGTGTCCCAATAGAGGTTGAGGGTTCCTCAGGACTCCAGTGTCCTCAGAGAGGTGAGTCCCCATAGAGGTTGAGGGTTCCTCAGGACTCCAGTGTCCCCATAGAGGTTGAGGGTTCCTCAGGACTCCAGTGTCCACAGAGAGGTGAGTCCCCAGAGAGGTTGAGGGTTCCTCAGGACTCCAGTGTCCTCAGAGAGGTGAGTCCCCATAGAGGTTGAGGGTTCCTCAGGACTCCAGTGTCCTCAGAGAGGTTGAGGGTTGCTCAGGACTCCAGTGTCTTCAGAGAGGTGAGTCCCCAGAGAGGTTGAGGGTTCCTCAGGACTTCAGTGTCCTCAGAGAGGTTGAGGGTTCCTCAGGACTCCAGTGTCCTCAGAGAGGTGAGTCCCCAGAGAGGTTCAGGGTTCCTCAGGACTTAAGTGTCCTCAGAGAGGTTGAGGGTTCCTCAGGACTCCAGTGTCCTCAGAGAGGTGAGTCCCCAGAGAGGTTGAGGGTTCCTCAGGACTCCAGTGTCCTCGGAGAGGTTGAGGGTTCCTCAGGACTCCAGTGTCCTCAGAGAGGCGAGTTCCCATAGAGGAAGAGGGTTCCTCAGGACTCCAGTGTCCTCATAGAGGTGAGTCCCCAGAGAGGTTGAGGGTTCCTCAGCTCTCCAGTGTCCTTATAGAGGTTGAGGGTTCCTCAGGACTCCAGTGTCCTCGGAGAGGTTGAGGGTTCCTCAGGACTCCAGTGTCCTCAGAGAGGTGAGTCCCCATAGAGGTTGAGGGTTCCTCAGGACTCCAGTGTCCTCAGAGAGGTGAGTCCCGAGAGAGGTTGAGGGTTCCTCAGGACTCCAGTGTCCTCAGAGAGGTGAGTCCCCAGAGAGGTTGAGGGCTCCACAGGATTCCAATGTCCTCAAAGAGGTTGAGGGTTCCTCAGGACTCCAGTGTCCTCGGAGAGGTTGAGGGTTCCTCAGGACTCCAGTGTCCTCAGAGAGGTTGAGGATTCCTCAGGACTCCAGTGTCCTCAGAGAGGTTGAGGGTTCCTCAGGACTCCAGTGTCCTCAGAGAGGTGAGTCCCCTGAGAGATTGAGGGTTCCTCAGGACTCCAGTGTCCTCATAGAGGTTGAGGGTTCCTCAGGACTCCAGTGTCCTCAGAGAGGTTGAGGGTTCCTCAGGACTCCAGTGTCCCCATAGAGGTTGAGGGTTCCTCAGGACTCCAGTGTCCTCAGAGAGATTGAGGGTTCCTCAGGACTCCAGTGTCCCCATAGAGGTTGAGGGTTCCTCAGGACCCCAGTGTCCTCAGAGAGGTTGAGGGTTCCTCAGGACTCCAGTGTACTCAGAGAGGTGAGTCTCCAGAGAGGTTGAGGGTTCCTCAGGACTCCAGTGTCCTCAGAGAGGTTGAGGGTTTCTCAGGACTCCAGTGTCCTCAGAGAGGTGAGTCCCCAGAGAGATTGAGGGTTCCACAGGACTCCAGTGTCCTCAGAGAGGTTGAGGGTTCCTCGGGACTCCAGTGTCCTCACAGAGGTGAGTCCCCAGAGAGGTTGAGGGTTCCTCAGGACCCCAGTGTCCTCAGAGAGGTGAGTCCCCAGAGAGGTTGAGGGTTCCTCAGGCCACCAGTGTCCTCAGAGAGGTGAGTCTCCAGTGAGGTTGAGCGTTCTTCAGGACTCCAGTGTCCTCAGAGAGGTTGAGGGTTCCTCAGGACTCCAGTGTCCTCAGAGAGGTGAGCCCCCAGAGAGGTTGAGGGTTCCTCAGGACTCCAGTGTCCTCATAGAGGTTGAGGGTTCCTCAGGACGCCAGTGTCCTCAGAGAGGTTGAGTGTTCCTCAGGACTCCAGTGTCCTCAGAGAGGTGATCCCCAGAGAAGTTGAGGATTCCTCAGGACTCCAGTGTCCTCAGAGAGGTTGAGGGTTCCTCAGGATTCCAGTGTCCTCAGAGAGGTGAGTCCCCAGAGAGAATGAGGGTTCCTCAGGACTCCAGTGTCCTCGGAGAGGTTGAGGGTTCCTCAGGACTCCAGTGTCCTCAGAGAGGTGAATCCCCAGAGAGGTTGAGGGTTCCTCAGGACTCCAGTGTCCTCAGAGAGGTTGAGGGTTCCTCAGGACTCCAGTGTCCTCAAGGAGGTGAGTCCCCAGAGAGGTTGAGGGTTCCTCAGGACTCAAGTGTCCTCAGAGAGGTTGAGGGTTCCTCAGGACTCCAGTGTCCTCAGAGAGGTGAGTCCCCAGAGAGGTTGAGGGTTCCTCAGGACTCCAGTGTCCTCAGAGAGGTTGAGGGTTCCTCAGGACTCCAGTGTTCTCAGAGAGGTGAGTCCCCAGAGAGGTTGAGGGTTCCTCAGGACTCCAGTGTCCTCAGAGAGGTTGAGGGTTCCTCAGGACTCCAGTGTCCTCAGAGAGGTGAGTCCCCAGAGAGGTTGAGGGTTCCTCAGGACTCCAGTGTCCTCAGAGAGGTTGAGAGTTCCTCAGGACTCCAGTGTCCTCAGAGAGGTGAGTCCCCAGAGAGGTTGAGGGTTCCTCAGGACTCCAGTGTCCCCATAGCGGTTGAGGGTTCCTCAGGAATCCTGTGTCCTCAGAGAGGTGAGTCCCCATAGAGGTTGGGGGTTCCTCAGGACTCCAGTGTCCCCATAGAGGTTGAGGGTTCCTCAGGACTCCAGTGTCCTCAGAGAGGTGAGTCCCCATAGAGGTTGAGGGTTCCTTAGGACTCCAGGTTCCTTGGAGAGGTGAGTCCCCATAGAGGTTAAGGGTTCCTCAGGACTCCAGTGTCCTCAGGGAGGTTGAGGGTTCCTCGGGACTCCAGTGTCCTCAGAGAGGTGAGTCCCCAGAGAGGTTGAGGGTTCCTCAGGAATCCAGTGTCCTCAGAGAGGTTGAGGGTTCCTCAGGACTCGACTGTCCTTAAAGAGGTGAGTCCCCAGAGAGGTTGAGGGTTCCGCAGGACTCAAGTGTCCTCAGAGAGGTTGAGGGTTCCTAAGGACTCCAGTGTCCTCAGAGAGGTGAGTCCCCAGAGAGGTTGAGGGTTCCTCAGGACTCCAGTGTCCTCAGAGAGGTTGAGGGTTCTTCAGGACTCCTGTGTCCTCAGAGGGGTGAGTCCCCAGAGAGGTTGAGGGTTCCTCAGGACTCCAGTGTCCTCAGAGAGGTGAGTCCCCAGAGAAGTTGAGGGCTCCTCAGGACTCCAGTGTCCTCAGAGAGGTTGAGGGTTCCTCAGGACTCCAGTGTCCTCAGAGAGGTGAGTCCCCAGAGAGGTTGAGGGTTCCTCAGGACTCCAGTGTCCTCAGAGAGGTGAGTCCCCAGAGAGGTTGAGGGTTCCTCAGGACTGCAGTGTCCTCAGAGAGGTTGAGGGTTCCTCAGGACTCCAGTGTCCTCAGAGAGGTGAGCCCCCAGAGAGGTTGAGGGTTCCTCAGGACTCCAGTGTCCTCATAGAGGTTGAGGGTTCCTCAGGACGCCAGTGTTCTCAGAGAGGTTGAGGGTTCCTCAGGACTCCAGTGTCCTCAGAGAGGTGATCCCCAGAGAAGTTGAGGATTCCTCAGGACTCCAGTGTCCTCAGAGAGGTTGAGGGTTCCTCAGGATTCCAGTGTCCTCAGAGAGGTGAGTCCCCAGAGAGAATGAGGTTTCCTCAGGACTCCAGTGTCCTCAGAGAGGTGATCCCCAGAGAAGTTGAGGATTCCTCAGGACTCCAGTGTCCTCAGAGAGGTTGAGGGTTTCTCAGGACTCCAGTGTCCTCAGAGAGGTGAGTCCCCAGAGTGGTTGAGGGTTCCTCAGGATTCCAGTGTCCTCAAAGAGGTTGAGGGTTCCTCGGGACTCCAGTGTCCTCAGAGAGGTTGAGGGTTCCTCAGGACTCCAGTGTCCTCAGACAGGTGAGTCCCCAGAGAGGTTTAAGGTTCCTCAGGACTCCAGTGTCCTCAGAGAGGTGAGTCCCCAGAGAGGTTGAGGGTTCCTCAGGCCTCCAGTGTCCTCAGAGAGGTGAGTCCCCAGAGAGGTTGAGGGTTCCTCAGGACTCCAGTGTCCTCAGAGAGGTTGAGGGTTCCTCAGGACTCCAGTGTCCTCAGAGAGGTGAGTCCCCAGAGAGGTTGAGGGTTCCTCAGGACTCCAGTGTCCTCATAGAGGTTGAGGGTTCCTCAGGACTCCAGTGTCCTCAGAGAGGTTGAGGGTTCCTCATGACCCCAGTGTCCTCAGAGAGGTGAGTCCCCAGAGAAGTTGAGGGTTCCTCAGGACTCCAGTGTCCTCAGAGAGGTTGAGGGTTCCTCAGGATTCCAGTGTCCTCAGAGAGGTGAGTCCCCAGAGAGGTTGAGGGTTCCTCAGGACTCCACTGTCCTCAGAGAGGTTGAGGGTTCCTCAGGACACCAGCATCCTCAGAGAGGTGAGTCCCCAGAGAGGTTGAGGGTTCCTCAGGACTCCAGTGTCCCCATAGAGGTTGAGGGTTCCTCAGGACTCCAGTGTCCTCAGAGAGGTGAGTCCCCATAGAGGTTGAGGGTTCCTCAGGACTCCAGTGTCCCCATAGAGGTTGAGGGTTCCTCAGGACTCCAGTGTCCTCAGAGAGGTGAGTCCCCAGAGAGGTTTAGGATTCCTCAGGACTCCAGTGTCCTCAGAGAGGTGAGTCCCCATAGAGGTTGAGGGTTCCTCAGGACTCCAGTGTCCTCAGAGAGGTGAGTCCCCATAGAGGTTGAGGGTTCCTCAGGACTCCAGTGTCCTCAGAGAGGTTGAGGGTTCCTCAGGACTCCAGTGTCTTCAGAGAGGTGAGTCCCCAGAGAGGTTGAGGGTTCCTCAGGACTCCAGTGTCCTCAGAGAGGTTGAGGGTTCCTCAGGACTCCAGTGTCCTCAAAGAGGTGAGTCCCCATAGAGGTTGAGGGTTCCTCAGGACTCCAGTGTCCCCATAGAGGTTGAGGTTCCTCAGGACTCCAGTGTCCTCAGAGCGGTGAGTCCCCAGAGAGGTTGAGGGTTCCTCAGGACTCCAGTGTCCTCAGAGAGGTGAGTCCCCATAGAGGTTGAGGGTTCCTCAGGACTCCAGTGTCCTCAGAGAGGTTGAGGGTTCCTCAGGACTCCAGTGTCCTCAGAGAGGTGAGTCCCCAGAGAGGTTGAGGGTTCCTCAGGACTCCAGTGTCTTCAGAGAGGTGAGTCCCCAGAGAGGTTGAGGGTTCCTCAGGACTCCAGGTGTCCTCAGAGAGGTTGAGGGTTCCTCAGGACTCCAGTGTCCTCAAAGAGGTGAGTCCCCAGAGAGGTTGAGGGTTCCTCAGGACTCAAGTGTCCTCAGAGAGGTTGAGGGTTCCTCAGGACTCCAGTGTCCTCAGAGAGGTGAGTTCCCAGAGAGATTGAGGGTTCCTCAGGACTCCAGTGTCCTCAGAGAGGTTGAGGGTTCCTCAGGACTCCAGTGTCCTCAGAGAGGTGAGTCCCAAGAGAGGTTGAGGGTTCCTCAGGACTCCAGTGTCCCCATAGAGGTTGAGGGTTCCTCAGGACTCCAGTGTCCTCAAAGAGGTGAGTCCCCAGAGAGGTTGAGGGTTCCTCAGGACTCAAGTGTCCTCAGAGAGGTTGAGGGTTCCCCAGGACTCCGGTGTCCTCAGAGAGGTGAGTTCCCAGAGAGGTTGAGGGTTCCTCAGGACTCCAGTGTCCTCAGAGAGGTTGAGGATTCCTCAGGACTCCAGCATCCTCAGAGAGGTGAGTCCCCAGAGAGGTTGAGGGTTCCTCAGGACTCCAGTGTCCCCATAGGGGTTGAGGGTTCCTCAGGACTCCAGTGTCCCCATAGAGGTTGAGGGTTCCTCAGGACTCCAGTGTCCTCAGAGAGGTGAGTCCCCATAGAGGTTGAGGGTTCCTCAGGACTCCAGTGTCCCCATAGAGGTTGAGGGTTCCTCAGGACTGCAGTGTCCTCAGAGAGGTGAGTCCCCAGAGAGGTTTAGGATTCCTCAGGACTCCAGTGTCCTCAGAGAGGTGAGTCCCCATAGAGGTTGAGGGTTCCTCAGGACTCCAGTGTCCTCAGAGAGGTGAGTCCCCATAGAGGTTGAGGGTTCCTCAGGACTCCAGTGTCCTCAGAGAGGTTGAGGGTTCCTCAGGACTCCAGTGTCTTCAGAGAGGTGAGTCCCCAGAGAGGTTGAGGGTTCCTCGGGACTCCAGTGTCCTCAGAGAGGTTGAGGGTTCCTCAGGACTCCAGTGTCCTCAAAGAGGTGAGTCCCCATAGAGGTTGAGGGTTCCTCAGGACTCCAGTGCCCCCATAGAGGTTGAGGTTCCTCAGGACTCCAGTGTCCTCAGAGAGGTGAGTCCCCAGAGAGGTTGAGGGTTCCTCAGGACTCCAGTGTCCTCAGAGAGGTGAGTCCCCATAGAGGTTGAGGGTTCCTCAGGACTCCAGTGTCCTCAGAGAGGTTGAGGGTTCCTCAGGACTCCAGTGTCCTCAGAGAGGTGAGTCCCCAGAGAGGTTGAGGGTTCCTCAGGACTCCAGTGTCCTCAGAGAGGTGAGTCCCCAGAGAGGTTGAGGGTTCCTCAAGACTCCAGTGTCCTCAGAGAGGTTGAGGGTTCCTCAGGACTCCAGTGTCCTCAAAGAGATGAGTCCCCAGAGAGGTTGAGGGTTCCTCAGGACTCAAGTGTCCTCAGAGAGGTTGAGGGTTCCTCAGGACTCCAGTGTCCTCAGAGAGGTGAGTTCCCAGAGAGGTTGAGGGTTCCTCAGGACTCCAGTGTCCTCAGAGAGGTTGAGGGTTCCTCAGGACTCCAGTGTCCTCAGAGAGGTGAGTCCCCAGAGAGGTTGAGGGTTCCTCAGGACTCCAGTGTCCTCAGAGAGGTTGAGGGTTCCTCAGGACTCCAGTGTCCTCAGAGAGGTGAGTCCCCAGAGAGGTTGAGGGTTCCTCAGGACTCCAGTGTCCTCAGAGAGGTTGAGGGTTCCTCAGGACTCCAGTGTCCTCAGAGAGGTTGAGGGTTCCTCAGGACTCCAGTGTCCTCAGAGAGGTGAGTCCCCAGAGAGGTTGAGCGTTCCTCAGGACTCAAGTGTCCTCAGAGAGGTTGAGGGTTCCTCAGGACTCCAGTGTCCTCAGAGAGGTGAGTCCCCAGAGAGGTTGAGGGTTCCTCAGGACTCCAGTGTCCTCAGAGAGGTGAGTCCCCAGAGAGGTTGAGGGTTCCTCAGGACTCCAGTGTCCTCAGAGAGGTTGAGGGTTCCTCAGGACACCAGTGTCCTCAGAGAGGTGAGTCCCCAGAGAGGTTGAGGGTTTCTCAGGACTCCAGTGTCCTCAGAGAGGTGAGTCCCCAGAGAGGTTGAGGGCTCCACAGGATTCCAATGTCCTCAAAGAGGTTGAGGGTTCCTCAGGACTCCAGTGTCCTCGGAGAGGTTGAGGGTTCCTCAGGACTCCAGTGTCCTCAGAGATGTGAGTCCCCAGAGAGGTTGAGGGTTCCTCAGGACTCCAGTGTCCTCATAGAGGTTGAGGGTTCCTCAGGACTCCAGTGTCCTCAGAGAGGTTGAGGGTTCCTCATGACTCCAGTGTCCTCAGAGAGGTGAGTCCCCAGAGAAGTTGAGCATTCCTCAGGACTCCAGTGTCCTTAGAGAGGTTGAGGGTTCCTCAGGATTCCAGTGTCCTCAGAGAGGTGAGTCCCCAGAGAGGTTGAGGGTTCCTCAGGACTCCAGTGTCCTCAGAGAGGTTGAGGGTTCCTCAGGACTCCAGTATCCTCAGAGAGGTGAGTCCCCAGAGAGGGTGAGGGTTCCTTAGGACTCAAGTGTCCTCAGAGAGGTTGAGGGTTTCTCAGGACTCCAGCATCCTCAGAGAGGTGAGTCCCCATAGAGGTTGAGGGTTCCTCAGGACTCCAGTGTCCCCATAGAGGTTGAGGGTTCCTCAGGACTCCAGTGTCCTCAGAGAGGTGAGTCCCCAGAGAGGTTGAGGATTCCTCAGGACTCCAGTGTCCTCAGAGAGGTGAGTCCCCATAGAGGTTGAGAGTTCCTCAGGACTCCAGTGTCCTCAGAGAGGTGAGTCCCCATAGAGGTTGAGGGTTCCTCAGGACTCCAGTGTCCCCATAGAGGTTGAGGGTTCCTCAGGACTCCAGTGTCGTCAGAGAGGTGAGTCCCCAGAGAGGTTTAGGATTCCTCAGGACTCCAGTGTCCTCAGAGAGGTGAGTCCCCATAGACGTTGAGGGTTCCTCAGGATTCCAGTGTCCTCAGAGAGGTGAGTCCCCATAGAGGTTGAGGGTTCCTCAGGACTCCAGTGTCCTCAGAGAGGTTGAGGGTTCCTCAGGACTCCAGTGTCTTCAGAGAGGTGAGTCCCCAGAGAGGTTGAGGGTTCCTCGGGACTCCAGTGTCCTCAGAGAGTTTGAGGGTTCCTCAGGACTCCAGTGTCCTCAAAGAGGTGAGTCCCCATAGAGGTTGAGGGTTCCTCAGGACTCCAGTGTCCCCATAGAGGTTGAGGGTTCCTCAGGCCTCCAATGTCCTCAGAGAGGTGAGTCCCCAGAGAGGTTGAGGGTTCCTCAGGACTCCAGTATCCTCAGAGAGGTGAGTCCCCATGGAGGTTGAAGGTCCCTCGGGACTCCAGTGTCCTTAGAGGTGAGTCCCCATTGAGGTTGAGGGTTCCTCAGGACTCCAGTGTCCTCAGAGAGGTTGAGGGTTCCTCAGGACTCCAGTGTCCTCAGAGAGGTGAGTCCCCAGAGAGGTTGCGGGTTCCTCAGGACTCCAGTGTCCTCAGAGAGGTTGAGGGTTCCTCAGGACTCCAGTGTCCTCAAAGAGGTGAGTCCCCAGAGAGGTTGATGGTTCCTCAGGACTCAAGTGTCCTCAGAGAGGTTGAGGGTTCCTCAGGACTCCAGTGTCCTCCCTCAGAGAGGTGAGTCCCCAGAGAGGTTGAGGGTTCCTCAGGACTCCAGTGTCCTCAGAGAGGTTGAGGGTTCCTCAGGACTCCAGTGTCCTCAGAGAAGTTGAGGGTTCCTCAGGACTCCAGTGTCTTCAGAGAGGTGAGTCCCCAGAGAGGTTGAGGGTTCCTCGGGACTCCAGTGTCCTCAGAGAGGTTGAGGGTTCCTCAGGACTCCAGTGTCCTCAAAGAGGTTGAGGGTTCCTCAGGACTCCAGTGTCTTCAGAGAGGTGAGTCCCCATAGAGGTTGAGGGTTCCTCAGGACTCCAGTGTCCCCATAGAGGTTGAGGTTCCTCAGGACTCCAGTGTCCCCATAGAGGTTGAGGTTCCTCAGGACTCCAGTGTCCTCAGAGCGGTGAGTCCCCAGAGAGGTTGAGCGTTCCTCAGGACTCCAGTGTCCTCAGAGAGGTGAGTCCCCATAGAGGTTGAGGGTTCCTCAGGACTCCAGTGTCCCCATAGAGGTTGAGGTTCCTCAGGACTCCAGTGTCCTCAGAGCGGTGAGTCCCCAGAGAGGTTGAGGGTTCCTCAGGACTCCAGTGTCCTCAGAGAGGTGAGTCCCCATAGAGGTTGAGGGTTCCTCAGGACTCCAGTGTCCTCAGAGAGGTTGAGGGTTCCTCAGGACTCCAGTGTCCTCAGAGAGGTGAGTCCCCAGAGAGGTTGAGGGTTCCTCAGGACTCCAGTGTCTTCAGAGAGGTGAGTCCCCAGAGAGGTTGAGGGTTCCTCAGGACTCCAGTGTCCTCAGAGAGGTTGAGGGTTCCTCAGGACTCCAGTGTCCTCAGAGAGGTGAGTTCCCAGAGAGGTTGAGGGTTCCTCAGGACTCCAGTGTCCTCATAGAGGTTGGACTCCAGTGTCCTCAGAGAGGTGAGTCCCCAGAGAGGTTGAGGGTTCCTCAGGACTCCAGTGTCCCCATAGAGGTTGAGGGTTCCTCAGGACTCCAGTGTCCTCAAAGAGGTGAGTCCCCAGAGAGGTTGAGGGTTCCTCAGGACTCAAGTGTCCTCAGAGAGGTTGAGGGTTCCCCAGGACTCCAGTGTCCTCAGAGAGGTGAGTTCCCAGAGAGGTTGAGGGTTCCTCAGGACTCCAGTGTCCTCAGAGAGGTTGAGGGTTCCTCAGGACTCCAGTGTCCCCATAGAGGTTGAGGGTTCCTCAGGACTCCAGTGTCCTCAGAGAGGTGAGTCCCCATAGAAGTTGAGGGTTCCTCAGGACTCCAGTGTCCCCAGAGAGGTTTAGGATTCCTCAGGACTCCAGTGTCCTCAGAGAGGTGAGTCCCCATAGAGGTTGAGGTTTCCTCAGGACTCCAGTGTCCTCAGAGAGGTTGAGGGTTCCTCAGGACTCCAGTGTCTTCAGAGAGGTGAGTCCCCAGAGAGGTTGAGGGTTCCTCGGGACTCCAGTGTCCTCAGAGAGGTTGAGGGTTCCTCAGGACTCCAGTGTCCTCAAAGAGGTGAGTCCCCATAGAGGTTGAGGGTTCCTCAGGACTCCAGTGTCCCCATAGAGGTTGAGGTTCCTCAGGACTCCAGTGTCCTCAGAGCGGTGAGTCCCCAGAGAGGTTGAGGGTTCCTCAGGACTCCAGTGTCCTCAGAGAGGTGAGTCCCCATAGAGGTTGAGGGTTCCTCGGGACTCCAGTGTCCTCAGAGAGGTTGAGGGTTCCTCAGGACTCCAGTGTCCTCAGAGAGGTGAGTCCCCAGAGAGGTTGAGGGTTCCTCAGGACTCCAGTGTCTTCAGAGAGGTGAGTCCCCAGAGAGGTTGAGGGTTCCTCAGGTCTCCAGTGTCCTCAGAGAGGTTGAGGGTTCCTCAGGACTCCAGTGTCCTCAGAGAGTGAGTTCCCAGAGAGGTTGAGGGTTCCTCAGGACTCCAGTGTCCTCAGAGAGGTTGAGGGTTCCTCAGGACTCCAGTGTCCTCAGAGAGGTGAGTCCCCAGAGAGGTTGAGGGTTCCTCAGGACTCCAGTGTCCCCATAGAGGTTGAGGGTTCATCAGGACTCCAGTGTCCTCAAAGAGGTGAGTCCCCAGAGAGGTTGAGGGTTCCTCAGGACTCCAGTGTCCTCAGAGAGGTTGAGGGTTCCCCAGGACTCCAGCATCCTCAGAGAGGTGAGTCCCCAGAGAGGTTGAGGGTTCCTCAGGACTCCAGTGTCCCCATAGAGGTTGAGGGTTCCTCAGGACTCCAGTGTCCCCATAGAGGTTGAGGGTTCCTCAGGACTCCAGTGTCCTCAGAGAGGTGAGTCCTTAGAGAGGTTTAGGATTCCTCAGGACTCCAGTGTCCTCAGAGAGGTAAGTCCCCATAGAGGTTGAGGGTTCCTCGGGACTCCAGTGTCCTCAGAGAGGTGAGTCCCCATAGAGGTTGAGGGTTCCTCAGGACTCCAGTGTCCCCATAGAGGTTGAGGGTTCCTCAGGACTCCAGTGTCCTCAGAGCGGTGAGTCCCCAGAGAGGTTGAGGGTTCCTCAGGACTCCAGTGTCCTCAGAGAGGTGAGTCCCCATAGAGGTTGAGGGTTCCTCGGGACTCCAGTGTCCTCAGAGAGGTTGAGGGTTCCTCAGGACTCCAGTGTCCTCAGAGAGGTGAGTCCCCAGAGAGGTTGAGGGTTCCTCAGGACTCCAGTGTCTTCAGAGAGGTGAGTCCCCAGAGAGGTTGAGGGTTCCTCAGGTCTCCAGTGTCCTCAGAGAGGTTGAGGGTTCCTCAGGACTCCAGTGTCCTCAGAGAGTGAGTTCCCAGAGAGGTTGAGGGTTCCTCAGGACTCCAGTGTCCTCAGAGAGGTTGAGGGTTCCTCAGGACTCCAGTGTCCTCAGAGAGGTGAGTCCCCAGAGAGGTTGAGGGTTCCTCAGGACTCCAGTGTCCCCATAGAGGTTGAGGGTTCATCAGGACTCCAGTGTCCTCAAAGAGGTGAGTCCCCAGAGAGGTTGAGGGTTCCTCAGGACTCCAGTGTCCTCAGAGAGGTTGAGGGTTCCCCAGGACTCCAGTGTCCTCAGAGAGGTGAGTTCCCAGAGAGGTTGAGGGTTCCTCAGGACTCCAGTGTCCTCAGAGAGGTTGAGGGTTCCTCAGGACTCCAGCATCCTCAGAGAGGTGAGTCCCCAGAGAGGTTGAGGGTTCCTCAGGACTCCAGTGTCCCCATAGAGGTTGAGGGTTCCTCAGGACTCCAGTGTCCCCATAGAGGTTGAGGGTTCCTCAGGACTCCAGTGTCCTCAGAGAGGTGAGTCCTTAGAGAGGTTTAGGATTCCTCAGGACTCCAGTGTCCTCAGAGAGGTAAGTCCCCATAGAGGTTGAGGGTTCCTCGGGACTCCAGTGTCCTCAGAGAGGTGAGTCCCCATAGAGGTTGAGGGTTCCTCAGGACTCCAGTGTCCCCATAGAGGTTGAGGGTTCCTCAGGACTCCAGTGTCCTCAGAGAGGTGAGTCCTTAGAGAGGTTTAGGATTCCTCAGGACTCCAGTGTCCTCAGAGAGGTGAGTCCCCATAGAGGTTGAGGGTTCCTCAGGACTCCAGTGTCCCCATAGAGGTTGAGGGTTCCTCAGGACTGCAGTGTCCTCAGAGAGGTGAGTCCCCAGAGAGGTTTAGGATTCCTCAGGACTCCAGTGTCCTCAGAGAGGTGAGTCCCCATAGAGGTTGAGGGTTCCTCAGGACTCCAGTGTCCTCAGAGAGGTGAGTCCCCATAGAGGTTGAGGGTTCCTCAGGACTCCAGTGTCCTCAGAGAGGTTGAGGGTTCCTCAGGACTCCAGTGTCTTCAGAGAGGTGAGTCCCCAGAGAGGTTGAGGGTTCCTCGGGACTCCAGTGTCCTCAGAGAGGTTGAGGGTTCCTCAGGACTCCAGTGTCCTCAAAGAGGTGAGTCCCCATAGAGGTTGAGGGTTCCTCAGGACTCCAGTGCCCCCATAGAGGTTGAGGTTACTCAGGACTCCAGTGTCCTCAGAGAGGTGAGTCCCCAGAGAGGTTGAGGGTTCCTCAGGACTCCAGTGTCCTCAGAGAGGTGAGTCCCCAAAGAGGTTGAGGGTTCCTCAGGACTCCAGTGTCCTCAGAGAGGTTGAGGGTTCCTCAGGACTCCAGTGTCCTCAGAGAGGTGAGTCCCCAGAGAGGTTGAGGGTTCCTCAGGACTCCAGTGTCCTCAGAGAGGTGAGTCCCCAGAGAGGTTGAGGGTTCCTCAGGACTCCAGTGTCCTCAGAGAGGTTGAGGGTTCCTCAGGACTCCAGTGTCCTCAAAGAGATGAGTCCCCAGAGAGGTTGAGGGTTCCTCAGGACTCAAGTGTCCTCAGAGAGGTTGAGGGTTCCTCAGGACTCCAGTGTCCTCAGAGAGGTGAGTTCCCAGAGAGGTTGAGGGTTCCTCAGGACTCCAGTGTCCTCAGAGAGGTTGAGGGTTCCTCAGGACTCCAGTGTCCTCAGAGAGGTGAGTCCCCAGAGAGGTTGAGGGTTCCTCAGGACTCCAGTGTCCTCAGAGAGGTTGAGGGTTCCTCAGGACTCCAGTGTCCTCAGAGAGGTGAGTCCCCAGAGAGGTTGAGGGTTCCTCAGGACTCCAGTGTCCTCAGAGAGGTTGAGGGTTCCTCAGGACTCCAGTGTCCTCAGAGAGGTTGAGGGTTCCTCAGGACTCCAGTGTCCTCAGAGAGGTGAGTCCCCAGAGAGGTTGAGCGTTCCTCAGGACTCAAGTGTCCTCAGAGAGGTTGAGGGTTCCTCAGGACTCCAGTGTCCTCGAGAGGTGAGTCCCCAGAGAGGTTGAGGGTTCCTCAGGACTCCAGTGTCTTAGAGAGGTGAGTCCCCAGAGAGGTTGAGGGTTCCTCAGGACTCCAGTGTCCTCAGAGAGGTTGAGGGTTCCTCAGGACACCAGTGTCCTCAGAGAGGTGAGTCCCCAGAGAGGTTGAGGGTTTCTCAGGACTCCAGTGTCCTCAGAGAGGTGAGTCCCCAGAGAGGTTGATGGCTCCACAGGATTCCAATGTCCTCAAAGAGGTTGAGGGTTCCTCAGGACTCCAGTGTCCTCGGAGAGGTTGAGGGTTCCTCAGGACTCCAGTGTCCTCAGAGATGTGAGTCCCCAGAGAGGTTGAGGGTTCCTCAGGACTCCAGTGTCCTCATAGAGGTTGAGGGTTCCTCAGGACTCCAGTGTCCTCAGAGAGGTTGAGGGTTCCTCATGACTCCAGTGTCCTCAGAGAGGTGAGTCCCCAGAGAAGTTGAGCATTCCTCAGGACTCCAGTGTCCTCAGAGAGGTTGAGGGTTCCTCAGGATTCCAGTGTCCTCAGAGAGGTGAGTCCCCAGAGAGGTTGAGGGTTCCTCAGGACTCCAGTGTCCTCAGAGAGGTTGAGGGTTCCTCAGGACTCCAGTATCCTCAGAGAGGTGAGTCCCCAGAGAGGGTGAGGGTTCCTTAGGACTCCAGTGTCCTCAGAGAGGTTGAGGGTTTCTCAGGACTCCAGCATCCTCAGAGAGGTGAGTCCCCATAGAGGTTGAGGGTTCCTCAGGACTCCAGTGTCCCCATAGAGGTTGAGGGTTCCTCAGGACTCCAGTGTCCTCAGAGAGGTGAGTCCCCAGAGAGGTTGAGGATTCCTCAGGACTCCAGTGTCCTCAGAGAGGTGAGTCCCCATAGAGGTTGAGAGTTCCTCAGGACTCCAGTGTCCTCAGAGAGGTGAGTCCCCATAGAGGTTGAGGGTTCCTCAGGACTCCAGTGTCCCCATAGAGGTTGAGGGTTCCTCAGGACTCCAGTGTCGTCAGAGAGGTGAGTCCCCAGAGAGGTTTAGGATTCCTCAGGACTCCAGTGTCCTCAGAGAGGTGAGTCCCCATAGACGTTGAGGGTTCCTCAGGATTCCAGTGTCCTCAGAGAGGTGAGTCCCCATAGAGGTTGAGGGTTCCTCAGGACTCCAGTGTCCTCAGAGAGGTTGAGGGTTCCTCAGGACTCCAGTGTCTTCAGAGAGGTGAGTCCCCAGAGAGGTTGAGGGTTCCTCGGGACTCCAGTGTCCTCAGAGAGTTTGAGGGTTCCTCAGGACTCCAGTGTCCTCAAAGAGGTGAGTCCCCATAGAGGTTGAGGGTTCCTCAGGACTCCAGTGTCCCCATAGAGGTTGAGGGTTCCTCAGGCCTCCAATGTCCTCAGAGAGGTGAGTCCCCAGAGAGGTTGAGGGTTCCTCAGGACTCCAGTGTCCTCAGAGAGGTGAGTCCCCATGGAGGTTGAAGGTCCCTCGGGACTCCAGTGTCCTTAGAGGTGAGTCCCCATTGAGGTTGAGGGTTCCTCAGGACTCCAGTGTCCTCAGAGAGGTTGAGGGTTCCTCAGGACTCCAGTGTCCTCAGAGAGGTGGGTCCCCAGAGAGGTTGCGGGTTCCTCAGGACTCCAGTGTCCTCAGAGAGGTTGAGGGTTCCTCAGGACTCCAGTGTCCTCAAAGAGGTGAGTCCCCAGAGAGGTTGATGGTTCCTCAGGACTCAAGTGTCCTCAGAGAGGTTGAGGGTTCCTCAGGACTCCAGTGTCCTCCCTCAGAGAGGTGAGTCCCCAGAGAGGTTGAGGGTTCCTCAGGACTCCAGTGTCCTCAGAGAGGTTGAGGGTTCCTCAGGACTCCAGTGTCCTCAGAGAAGTTGAGGGTTCCTCAGGACTCCAGTGTCTTCAGAGAGGTGAGTCCCCAGAGAGGTTGAGGGTTCCTCGGGACTCCAGTGTCCTCAGAGAGGTTGAGGGTTCCTCAGGACTCCAGTGTCCTCAAAGAGGTTGAGGGTTCCTCAGGACTCCAGTGTCTTCAGAGAGGGGAGTCCCCATAGAGGTTGAGGGTTCCTCAGGACTCCAGTGTCCCCATAGAGGTTGAGGTTCCTCAGGACTCCAGTGTCCCCATAGAGGTTGAGGTTCCTCAGGACTCCAGTGTCCTCAGAGCGGTGAGTCCCCAGAGAGGTTGAGCGTTCCTCAGGACTCCAGTGTCCTCAGAGAGGTGAGTCCCCATAGAGGTTGAGGGTTCCTCAGGACTCCAGTGTCCCCATAGAGGTTGAGGTTCCTCAGGACTCCAGTGTCCTCAGAGCGGTGAGTCCCCAGAGAGGTTGAGGGTTCCTCAGGACTCCAGTGTCCTCAGAGAGGTGAGTCCCCATAGAGGTTGAGGGTTCCTCAGGACTCCAGTGTCCTCAGAGAGGTTGAGGGTTCCTCAGGACTCCAGTGTCCTCAGAGAGGTGAGTCCCCAGAGAGGTTGAGGGTTCCTCAGGACTCCAGTGTCTTCAGAGAGGTGAGTCCCCAGAGAGGTTGAGGGTTCCTCAGGACTCCAGTGTCCTCAGAGAGGTTGAGGGTTCCTCAGGACTCCAGTGTCCTCAAAGAGGTGAGTCCCCAGAGAGGTTGAGGGTTCCTCAGGACTCAAGTGTCCTCAGAGAGGTTGAGGGTTCCTCAGGACTCCAGTGTCCTCAGAGAGGTGAGTTCCCAGAGAGGTTGAGGGTTCCTCAGGACTGCAGTGTCCTCATAGAGGTTGGACTCCAGTGTCCTCAGAGAGGTGAGTCCCCAGAGAGGTTGAGGGTTCCTCAGGACTCCAGTGTCCCCATAGAGGTTGAGGGTTCCTCAGGACTCCAGTGTCCTCAAAGAGGTGAGTCCCCAGAGAGGTTGAGGGTTCCTCAGGACTCAAGTGTCCTCAGAGAGGTTGAGGGTTCCCCAGGACTCCAGTGTCCTCAGAGAGGTGAGTTCCCAGAGAGGTTGAGGGTTCCTCAGGACTCCAGTGTCCTCAGAGAGGTTGAGGGTTCCTCAGGACTCCAGTGTCCCCATAGAGGTTGAGGGTTCCTCAGGACTCCAGTGTCCTCAGAGAGGTGAGTCCCCATAGAGGTTGAGGGTTCCTCAGGACTCCAGTGTCCCCAGAGAGGTTTAGGATTCCTCAGGACTCCAGTGTCCTCAGAGAGGTGAGTCCCCATAGAGGTTGAGGTTTCCTCAGGACTCCAGTGTCCTCAGAGAGGTTGAGGGTTCCTCAGGACTCCAGTGTCTTCAGAGAGGTGAGTCCCCAGAGAGGTTGAGGGTTCCTCGGGACTCCAGTGTCCTCAGAGAGGTTGAGGGTTCCTCAGGACTCCAGTGTCCTCAAAGAGGTGAGTCCCCATAGAGGTTGAGGGTTCCTCAGGACTCCAGTGTCCCCATAGAGGTTGAGGTTCCTCAGGACTCCAGTGTCCTCAGAGCGGTGAGTCCCCAGAGAGGTTGAGGGTTCCTCAGGACTCCAGTGTCCTCAGAGAGGTGAGTCCCCATAGAGGTTGAGGGTTCCTCGGGACTCCAGTGTCCTCAGAGAGGTTGAGGGTTCCTCAGGACTCCAGTGTCCTCAGAGAGGTGAGTCCCCAGAGAGGTTGAGGGTTCCTCAGGACTCCAGTGTCTTCAGAGAGGTGAGTCCCCAGAGAGGTTGAGGGTTCCTCAGGTCTCCAGTGTCCTCAGAGAGGTTGAGGGTTCCTCAGGACTCCAGTGTCCTCAAAGAGGTGAGTCCCCAGAGAGGTTGAGGGTTCCTCAGGACTCAAGTGTCCTCAGAGAGGTTGAGGGTTCCTCAGGACTCCAGTGTCCTCAGAGAGGTGAGTCCCCAGAGAGGTTGAGGGTTCCTCGGGACTCCAGTGTCCTCAGAGAGGTTGAGGGTTCCTCAGGACTCCAGTGTCCTCAAAGAGGTGAGTCCCCATAGAGGTTGAGGGTTCCTCAGGACTCCAGTGTCCCCATAGAGGTTGAGGTTCCTCAGGACTCCAGTGTCCTCAGAGAGGTGAGTCCCCAGAGAGGTTGAGGGTTCCTCAGGACTCCAGTGTCCTCAGAGAGGTGAGTCCCCATAGAGGTTGAGGGTTCCTCAGGACTCCAGTGTCCTCAGAGAGGTTGAGGGTTCCTCAGGACTCCAGTGTCCTCAGAGAGGTGAGTCCCCAGAGAGGTTGAGGGTTCCTCAGGACTCCAGTGTCCTCAGAGAGGTGAGTCCCCAGAGAGGTTGAGGGTTCCTCAGGACTCCAGTGTCCTCAGAGAGGTTGAGGGTTCCTCAGGACCCCAGTGTCCTCAAAGAGGTGAGTCCCCAGAGAGGTTGAGGGTTCCTCAGGACTCAAGTGTCCTCAGAGAGGTTGAGGGTTCCTCAGGACTCCAGTGTCCTCAGAGAGGTGAGTTCCCAGAGAGGTTGAGGGTTCCTCAGGACTCCAGTGTCCTCAGAGAGGTTGAGGGTTCCTCAGGACTCCAGTGTCCTCAGAGAGGTGAGTCCCCAGAGAGGTTGAGGGTTCCTCAGGACTCCAGTGTCCTCAGAGAGGTTGAGGGTTCCTCAGGACTCCAGTGTCCTCAGAGAGGTGAGTCCCCAGAGAGGTTTAGGATTCCTCAGGACTCCAGTGTCCTCAGAGAGGTGAGTCCCCATAGAGGTTGAGGGTTCCTCAGGACTCCAGTGTCCTCAGAGAGGTGAGTCCCCATAGAGGTTGAGGGTTCCTCAGGACTCCAGTGTCCTCAGAGAGGTTGAGGGTTCCTCAGGACTCCAGTGTCTTCAGAGAGGTGAGTCCCCAGAGAGGTTGAGGGTTCCTCAGGACTCCAGTGTCCTCAGAGAGGTTGAGGGTTCCTCAGGACTCCAGTGTCCTCAAAGAGGTGAGTCCCCATAGAGGTTGAGGGTTCCTCAGGACTCCAGTGTCCCCATAGAGGTTGAGGTTCCTCAGGACTCCAGTGTCCTCAGAGCGGTGAGTCCCCAGAGAGGTTGAGGGTTCCTCAGGACTCCAGTGTCCTCAGAGAGGTGAGTCCCCATAGAGGTTGAGGGTTCCTCAGGACTCCAGTGTCCTCAGAGAGGTTGAGGGTTCCTCAGGACTCCAGTGTCCTCAGAGAGGTGAGTCCCCAGAGAGGTTGAGGGTTCCTCAGGACTCCAGGTGTCCACAGAGAGGTTGAGGGTTCCTCAGGACTCCAGTGTCCTCAAAGAGGTGAGTCCCCAGAGAGGTTGAGGGTTCCTCAGGACTCAAGTGTCCTCAGAGAGGTTGAGGGTTCCTCAGGACTCCAGTGTCCTCAGAGAGGTGAGTTCCCAGAGAGGTTGAGGGTTCCTCAGGACTCCAGTGTCCTCAGAGAGGTTGAGGGTTCCTCAGGACTCCAGTGTCCTCAGAGAGGTGAGTCCCCAGAGAGGTTGAGGGTTCCTCAGGACTCCAGTGTCCCCATAGAGGTTGAGGGTTCCTCAGGACTCCAGTGTCCTCAAAGAGGTGAGTCCCCAGAGAGGTTGAGGGTTCCTCAGGACTCAAGTGTCCTCAGAGAGGTTGAGGGTTCCCCAGGACTCCGGTGTCCTCAGAGAGGTGAGTTCCCAGAGAGGTTGAGGGTTCCTCAGGACTCCAGTGTCCTCAGAGAGGTTGAGGGTTCCTCAGGACTCCAGCATCCTCAGAGAGGTGAGTCCCCAGAGAGGTTGAGGGTTCCTCAGGACTCCAGTGTCCCCATAGGGGTTGAGGGTTCCTCAGGACTCCAGTGTCCCCATAGAGGTTGAGGGTTCCTCAGGACTCCAGTGTCCTCAGAGAGGTGAGTCCCCATAGAGGTTGAGGGTTCCTCAGGACTCCAGTGTCCCCATAGAGGTTGAGGGTTCCTCAGGACTCCAGTGTCCTCAGAGAGGTGAGTCCCCAGAGAGGTTTAGGATTCCTCAGGACTCCAGTGTCCTCAGAGAGGTGAGTCCCCATAGAGGTTGAGGGTTCCTCAGGACTCCAGTGTCCTCAGAGAGGTGAGTCCCCATAGAGGTTGAGGGTTCCTCAGGACTCCAGTGTCCTCAGAGAGGTTGAGGGTTCCTCAGGACTCCAGTGTCTTCAGAGAGGTGAGTCCCCAGAGAGGTTGAGGGTTCCTCGGGACTCCAGTGTCCTCAGAGAGGTTGAGGGTTCCTCAGGACTCCAGTGTCCTCAAAGAGGTGAGTCCCCATGGAGGTTAAGGGTTCCTCAGGACTCCAGTGCCCCCATAGAGGTTGAGGTTCCTCAGGACTCCAGTGTCCTCAGAGAGGTGAGTCCCCAGAGAGGTTGAGGGTTCCTCAGGACTCCAGTGTCCTCAGAGAGGTGAGTCCCCATAGAGGTTGAGGGTTCCTCAGGACTCCAGTGTCCTCAGAGAGGTTGAGGGTTCCTCAGGACTCCAGTGTCCTCAGAGAGGTGAGTCCCCAGAGAGGTTGAGGGTTCCTCAGGACTCCAGTGTCCTCAGAGAGGTGAGTCCCCAGAGAGGTTGAGGGTTCCTCAGGACTCCAGTGTCCTCAGAGAGGTTGAGGGTTCCTCAGGACTCCAGTGTCCTCAAAGAGATGATTCCCCAGAGAGGTTGAGGGTTCCTCAGGACTCAAGTGTCCTCAGAGAGGTTGAGGGTTCCTCAGGACTCCAGTGTCCTCAGAGAGGTGAGTTCCCAGAGAGGTTGAGGGTTCCTCAGGACTCCAGTGTCCTCAGAGAGGTTGAGGGTTCCTCAGGACTCCAGTGTCCTCAGAGAGCTGAGTCCCCAGAGAGGTTGAGGGTTCCTCAGGACTCCAGTGTCCTCAGAGAGGTTGAGGGTTCCTCAGGACTCCAGTGTCCTCAGAGAGGTGAGTCCCCAGAGAGGTTGAGGGTTCCTCAGGACTCCAGTGTCCTCAGAGAGGTTGAGGGTTCCTCAGGACTCCAGTGTCCTCAGAGAGGTGAGTCCCCAGAGAGGTTGAGCGTTCCTCAGGACTCAAGTGTCCTCAGAGAGGTTGAGGGTTCCTCAGGACTCCAGTGTCCTCAGAGAGGTGAGTCCCCAGAGAGGTTGAGGGTTCCTCAGGACTCCAGTGTCCTCATAGAGGTGAGTCCCCAGAGAGGTTGAGGGTTCCTCATGACTCCAGTGTCCTCAGAGAGGTTGAGGGTTCCTCAGGACACCAGTGTCCTCAGAGAGGTGAGTCCCCAGAGAGGTTGAGGGTTTCTCAGGACTCCAGTGTCCTCAGAGAGGTGAGTCCCCAGAGAGGTTGAGGGCTCCACAGGATTCCAATTTCCTCAAAGAGGTTGAGGGTTCCTCAGGACTCCAGTGTCCTCGGAGAGGTTGAGGGTTCCTCAGGACTCCAGTGTCCTCAGAGATGTGAGTCCCCAGAGAGGTTGAGGGTTCCTCAGGACTCCAGTGTCCTCATAGAGGTTGAGGGTTCCTCAGGACTCCAGTGTCCTCAGAGAGGTTGAGGGTTCCTCATGACTCCAGTGTCCTCAGAGAGGTGAGTCCCCAGAGAAGTTGAGCGTTCCTCAGGACTCCAGTGTCCTCAGAGAGGTTGAGGGTTCCTCAGGATTCCAGTGTCCTCAGAGAGGTGAGTCCCCAGAGAGGTTGAGGGTTCCTCAGGACTCCAGTGTCCTCAGAGAGGTTGAGGGTTCCTCAGGACTCCAGTATCCTCAGAGAGGTGAGTCCCCAGAGAGGGTGAGGGTTCCTTAGGACTCCAGTGTCCCCATAGAGGTTGAGGGTTCCTCAGGACTCCAGTGTCCTCAGAGAGGTGAGTCCCCAGAGAGGTTGAGGATTCCTCAGGACTCCAGTGTCCTCAGAGAGGTGAGTCCCCATAGAGGTTGAGAGTTCCTCAGGACTCCAGTGTCCTCAGAGAGGTGAGTCCCCATAGAGGTTGAGGGTTCCTCAGGACTCCAGTGTCCCCATAGAGGTTGAGGGTTCCTCAGGACTCCAGTGTCGTCAGAGAGGTGAGTCCCCAGAGAGGTTTAGGATTCCTCAGGACTCCAGTGTCCTCAGAGAGGTGAGTCCCCATAGACGTTGAGGGTTCCTCAGGATTCCAGTGTCCTCAGAGAGGTGAGTCCCCATAGAGGTTGAGGGTTCCTCAGGACTCCAGTGTCCTCAGAGAGGTTGAGGGTTCCTCAGGACTCCAGTGTCTTCAGAGAGGTGAGTCCCCAGAGAGGTTGAGGGTTCCTCGGGACTCCAGTGTCCTCAGAGAGTTTGAGGGTTCCTCAGGACTCCAGTGTCCTCAAAGAGGTGAGTCCCCATAGAGGTTGAGGGGTCCTCAGGACTCCAGTGTCCCCATAGAGGTTGAGGGTTCCTCAGGCCTCCAATGTCCTCAGAGAGGTGAGTCCCCAGAGAGGTTGAGGGTTCCTCAGGACTCCAGTGTCCTCAGAGAGGTGAGTCCCCATGGAGGTTGAAGGTCCCTCGGGACTCCAGTGTCCTTAGAGGTGAGTCCCCATTGAGGTTGAGGGTTCCTCAGGACTCCAGTGTCCTCAGAGAGGTTGAGGGTTCCTCAGGACTCCAGTGTCCTCAGAGAGGTGAGTCCCCAGAGAGGTTGCGGGTTCCTCAGGACTCCAGTGTCCTCAGAGAAGTTGAGGGTTCCTCAGGACTCCAGTGTCCTCAAAGAGGTGAGTCCCCAGAGAGGTTGATGGTTCCTCAGGACTCAAGTGTCCTCAGAGAGGTTGAGGGTTCCTCAGGACTCCAGTGTCCTCCCTCAGAGAGGTGAGTCCCCAGAGAGGTTGAGGGTTCCTCAGGACTCCAGTGTCCTCAGAGAGGTTGAGGGTTCCTCAGGACTCCAGTGTCCTCAGAGAAGTTGAGGGTTCCTCAGGACTCCAGTGTCTTCAGAGAGGTGAGTCCCCAGAGAGGTTGAGGGTTCCTCGGGACTCCAGTGTCCTCAGAGAGGTTGAGGGTTCCTCAGGACTCCAGTGTCCTCAAAGAGGTTGAGGGTTCCTCAGGACTCCAGTGTCTTCAGAGAGGTGAGTCCCCATAGAGGTTGAGGGTTCCTCAGGACTCCAGTGTCCCCATAGAGGTTGAGGTTCCTCAGGACTCCAGTGTCCCCATAGAGGTTGAGGTTCCTCAGGACTCCAGTGTCCTCAGAGCGGTGAGTCCCCAGAGAGGTTGAGCGTTCCTCAGGACTCCAGTGTCCTCAGAGAGGTGAGTCCCCATAGAGGTTGAGGGTTCCTCAGGACTCCAGTGTCCCCATAGAGGTTGAGGTTCCTCAGGACTCCAGTGTCCTCAGAGCGGTGAGTCCCCAGAGAGGTTGAGGGTTCCTCAGGACTCCAGTGTCCTCAGAGAGGTGAGTCCCCATAGAGGTTGAGGGTTCCTCAGGACTCCAGTGTCCTCAGAGAGGTTGAGGGTTCCTCAGGACTCCAGTGTCCTCAGAGAGGTGAGTCCCCAGAGAGGTTGAGGGTTCCTCAGGACTCCAGTGTCTTCAGAGAGGTGAGTCCCCAGAGAGGTTGAGGGTTCCTCAGGACTCCAGTGTCCTCAGAGAGGTTGAGGGTTCCTCAGGACTCCAGTGTCCTCAAAGAGGTGAGTCCCCAGAGAGGTTGAGGGTTCCTCAGGACTCAAGTGTCCTCAGAGAGGTTGAGGGTTCCTCAGGACTCCAGTGTCCTCAGAGAGGTGAGTTCCCAGAGAGGTTGAGGGTTCCTCAGGACTCCAGTGTCCTCAGAGAGGTTGGACTCCAGTGTCCTCAGAGAGGTGAGTCCCCAGAGAGGTTGAGGGTTCCTCAGGACTCCAGTGTCCCCATAGAGGTTGAGGGTTCCTCAGGACTCCAGTGTCCTCAAAGAGGTGAGTCCCCAGAGAGGTTGAGGGTTCCTCAGGACTCAAGTGTCCTCAGAGAGGTTGAGGGTTCCCCAGGACTCCAGTGTCCTCAGAGAGGTGAGTTCCCAGAGAGGTTGAGGGTTCCTCAGGACTCCAGTGTCCTCAGAGAGGTTGAGGGTTCCTCAGGACTCCAGCATCCTCAGAGAGGTGAGTCCACAGAGAGGTTGAGGGTTCCTCAGGACTCCAGTGTCCCCATAGAGGTTGAGGGTTCCTCAGGACTCCAGTGTCCCCATAGAGGTTGAGGGTTCCTCAGGACTCCAGTGTCCTCAGAGAGGTGAGTCCCCATAGAGGTTGAGGGTTCCTCAGGACTCCAGTGTCCCCAGAGAGGTTTAGGATTCCTCAGGACTCCAGTGTCCTCAGAGAGGTGAGTCCCCATAGAGGTTGAGGTTTCCTCAGGACTCCAGTGTCCTCAGAGAGGTTGAGGGTTCCTCAGGACTCCAGTGTCTTCAGAGAGGTGAGTCCCCAGAGAGGTTGAGGGTTCCTCGGGACTCCAGTGTCCTCAGAGAGGTTGAGGGTTCCTCAGGACTCCAGTGTCCTCAAAGAGGTGAGTCCCAATAGAGGTTGAGGGTTCCTCAGGACTCCAGTGTCCCCATAGAGGTTGAGGTTCCTCAGGACTCCAGTGTCCTCAGAGCGGTGAGTCCCCAGAGAGGTTGAGGGTTCCTCAGGACTCCAGTGTCCTCAGAGAGGTGAGTCCCCATAGAGGTTGAGGGTTCCTCAGGACTCCAGTGTCCTCAGAGAGGTTGAGGGTTCCTCAGGACTCCAGTGTCCTCAGAGAGGTGAGTCCCCAGAGAGGTTGAGGGTTCCTCAGGACTCCAGTGTCTTCAGAGAGGTGAGTCCCCAGAGAGGTTGAGGGTTCCTCAGGACTCCAGTGTCCTCAGAGAGGTTGAGGGTTCCTCAGGACTCCAGTGTCCTCAAAGAGGTGAGTCCCCAGAGAGGTTGAGGGTTCCTCAGGACTCAAGTGTCCTCAGAGAGGTTGAGGGTTCCTCAGGACTCCAGTGTCCTCAGAGAGTGAGTTCCCAGAGAGGTTGAGGGTTCCTCAGGACTCCAGTGTCCTCAGAGAGGTTGAGGGTTCCTCAGGACTCCAGTGTCCTCAGAGAGGTGAGTCCCCAGAGAGGTTGAGGGTTCCTCAGGACTCCAGTGTCCCCATAGAGGTTGAGGGTTCCTCAGGACTCCAGTGTCCTCAAAGAGGTGAGTCCCCAGAGAGGTTGAGGGTTCCTCAGGACTCCAGTGTCCTCAGAGAGGTTGAGGGTTCCCCAGGACTCCAGTGTCCTCAGAGAGGTGAGTTCCCAGAGAGGTTGAGGGTTCCTCAGGACTCCAGTGTCCTCAGAGAGGTTGAGGGTTCCTCAGGACTCCAGTGTCCCCATAGAGGTTGAGGGTTCCTCAGGACTCCAGTGTGAGTCCCCAGAGAGGTTTAGGATTCCTCAGGACTCCAGTGTCCTCAGAGAGGTGAGTCCCCATAGAGGTTGAGGGTTCCTCAGGACTCCAGTGTCCTCAGAGAGGTGAGTCCCCATAGAGGTTGAGGGTTCCTCAGGACTCCAGTGTCCCCATAGAGGTTGATGGTTCCTCAGGACTCCAGTGTCCCCATAGAGGTTGAGGGTTCCTCAGGACTCCAGTGTCCTCAGAGAGGTGAGTCCCCAGAGAGGTTTAGGATTCCTCAGGACTCCAGTGTCCTCAGAGAGGTGAGTCCCCAGAGAGGTTGAGGGTTCCTCAGGACTCCAGTGTCCCCATAGAGGTTGAGGGTTCCTCAGGACTCCAGTGTCCCCATAGAGGTTGAGGGTTCCTCAGGACTCCAGTGTCCCCATAGAGGTTGAGGGTTCCTCAGGACTCCAGTGTCCTCAGAGAGGTGAGTCCCCAGAGAGGTTTAGGATTCCTCAGGACTCCAGTGTCCTCAGAGAGGTGAGTCCCCAGAGAGGTTGAGGGTTCCTCAGGACTCCAGTGTCCCCATAGAGGTTGAGGGTTCCTCAGGACTCCAGTGTCCCCATAGAGGTTGAGGGTTCCTCAGGACTCCAGTGTCCTCAGAGAGGTGAGTCCCCAGAGAGGTTTAGGATTCCTCAGGACTCCAGTGTCCTCAGAGAGGTGAGTCCCCATAGAGGTTGAGGGTTCCTCAGGACTCCAGTGTCCTCAGAGAGGTGAGTCCCCATAGAGGTTGAGGGTTCCTCAGGACTCCAGTGTCCTCAGAGAGGTTGAGGGTTCCTCAGGACTCCAGTGTCTTCAGAGAGGTGAGTCCCCAGAGAGGTCGAGGGTTCCTCGGGACTCCAGTGTCCTCAGAGAGGTTGAGGGTTCCTCAGGACTCCAGTGTCCTCAAAGAGGTGAGTCCCCATAGAGGTTGAGGGTTCCTCAGGACTCCAGTGTCCCCATAGAGGTTGAGGTTCCTCAGGACTCCAGTGTCCTCAGAGAGGTGAGTCCCCAGAGAGGTTGAGGGTTCCTCAGGACTCCAGTGTCCTCAGAGAGGTGAGTCCCCATAGAGGTTGAGGGTTCCTCAGGACTCCAGTGTCCTCAGAGAGGTTGAGGGTTCCTCAGGACTCCAGTGTCCTCAGAGAGGTGAGTCCCCAGAGAGGTTGAGGGTTCCTCAGGACTCCAGTGTCCTCAGAGAGGTGAGTCCCCAGAGAGGTTGAGGGTTCCTCAGGACTCCAGTGTCCTCAGAGAGGTTGAGGGTTCCTCAGGACTCCAGTGTCCTCAAAGAGGTGAGTCCCCAGAGAGGTTGAGGGTTCCTCAGGACTCAAGTGTCCTCAGAGAGGTTGAGGGTTCCTCAGGACTCCAGTGTCCTCAGAGAGGTGAGTTCCCAGAGAGGTTGAGGGTTCCTCAGGACTCCAGTGTCCTCAGAGAGGTTGAGGGTTCCTCAGGACTCCAGTGTCCTCAGAGAGGTGAGTCCCCAGAGAGGTTGAGGGTTCCTCAGGACTCCAGTGTCCTCAGAGAGGTTGAGGGTTCCTCAGGACTCCAGTGTCCTCAGAGAGGTGAGTCCCCAGAGAGGTTGAGGGTTCCTCAGGACTCCAGTGTCCTCAGAGAGGTTGAGGGTTCCTCAGGACTCCAGTGTCCTCAGAGAGGTGAGTCCCCAGAGAGGTTGAGCGTTCCTCAGGACTCAAGTGTCCTCAGAGAGGTTGAGGGTTCCTCAGGACTCCAGTGTCCTCAGAGAGATGAGTCCCCAGAGAGGTTGAGGGTTCCTCAGGACTCCAGTGTCCTCAGAGAGGTGAGTCCCCAGAGAGGTTGAGGGTTCCTCAGGACTCCAGTGTCCTCAGAGAGGTTGAGGGTTCCTCAGGACACCAGTGTCCTCAGAGAGGTGAGTCCCCAGAGAGGTTGAGGGTTTCTCAGGACTCCAGTGTCCTCAGAGAGGTGAGTCCCCAGAGAGGTTGAGGGCTCCACAGGATTCCAATGTCCTCAAAGAGGTTGAGGGTTCCTCAGGACTCCAGTGTCCTCGGAGAGGTTGAGGGTTCCTCAGGACTCCAGTGTCTTCAGAGATGTGAGTCCCCAGAGAGGTTGAGGGTTCCTCAGGACTCCAGTGTCCTCATAGAGGTTGAGGGTTCCTCAGGACTCCAGTGTCCTCAGAGAGGTTGAGGGTTCCTCATGACTCCAGTGTCCTCAGAGAGGTGAGTCCCCAGAGAAGTTGAGCGTTCCTCAGGGCTCCAGTGTCCTCAGAGAGGTTGAGGGTTCCTCAGGATTCCAGTGTCCTCAGAGAGGTGAGTCCCCAGAGAGGTTGAGGGTTCCTCAGGACTCCAGTGTCCTCAGAGAGGTTGAGGGTTCCTCAGGACTCCAGTGTCCTCAGAGAGGTTGAGGGTTCCTCATGACTCCAGTGTCCTCAGAGAGGTGAGTCCCCAGAGAGGTTGAGGATTCCTCAGGACTCCAGTGTCCTCAGAGAGGTGAGTCCCCATAGAGGTTGAGAGTTCCTCAGGACTCCAGTGTCCTCAGAGAGGTGAGTCCCCATAGAGGTTGAGGGTTCCTCAGGACTCCAGTGTCCCCATAGAGGTTGAGGGTTCCTCAGGACTCCAGTGTCGTCAGAGAGGTGAGTCCCCAGAGAGGTTTAGGATTCCTCAGGACTCCAGTGTCCTCAGAGAGGTGAGTCCCCATAGAGGTTGAGGGTTCCTCAGGACTCCAGTGTCCTCAGAGAGGTGAGTCCCCATAGAGGTTGAGGGTTCCTCAGGACTCCAGTGTCTTCAGAGAGGTGAGTCCCCAGAGAGGTTGAGGGTTCCTCGGGACTCCAGTGTCCTCAGAGAGTTTGAGGGTTCCTCAGGACTCCAGTGTCCTCAAAGAGGTGAGTCCCCATAGAGGTTGAGGGTTCCTCAGGACTCCAGTGTCCCCATAGAGGTTGAGGGTTCCTCAGGCCTCCAGTGTCCTCAGAGAGGTGAGTCCCCAGAGAGGTTGAGGGTTCCTCAGGACTCCAGTGTCCTCAGAGAGGTTGAGGGTTCCTCAGGACTCCAGTGTCCTCAGAGAGGTGAGTCCCCATAGAGGTTGAGGTTTCCTCAGGACTCCAGTGTCCTCAGAGAGGTTGAGGGTTCCTCAGGACTCCAGTGTCTTCAGAGAGGTGAGTCCCCAGAGAGGTTGAGGGTTCCTCGGGACTCCAGTGTCCTCAGAGAGGTTGAGGGTTCCTCAGGACTCCAGTGTCCTCAAAGAGGTGAGTCCCCATAGAGGTTGAGGGTTCCTCAGGACTCCAGTGTCCCCATAGAGGTTGAGGTTCCTCAGGACTCCAGTGTCCTCAGAGCGGTGAGTCCCCAGAGAGGTTGAGGGTTCCTCAGGACTCCAGTGTCCTCAGAGAGGTGAGTCCCCATAGAGGTTGAGGGTTCCTCGGGACTCCAGTGTCCTCAGAGAGGTTGAGGGTTCCTCAGGACTCCAGTGTCCTCAGAGAGGTGAGTCCCCAGAGAGGTTGAGGGTTCCTCAGGACTCCAGTGTCTTCAGAGAGGTGAGTCCCCAGAGAGGTTGAGGGTTCCTCAGGTCTCCAGTGTCCCCAGAGAGGTTGAGGGTTCCTCAGGACTCCAGTGTCCTCAGAGAGGTTGAGGGTTCCTCAGGACTCCAGTGTCCTCAGAGAGGTGAGTCCCCATAGAGGTTGAGGTTTCCTCAGGACTCCAGTGTCCTCAGAGAGGTTGAGGGTTCCTCAGGACTCCAGTGTCTTCAGAGAGGTGAGTCCCCAGAGAGGTTGAGGGTTCCTCGGGACTCCAGTGTCCTCAGAGAGGTTGAGGGTTCCTCAGGACTCCAGTGTCCTCAAAGAGGTGAGTCCCCATAGAGGTTGAGGGTTCCTCAGGACTCCAGTGTCCCCATAGAGGTTGAGGTTCCTCAGGACTCCAGTGTCCTCAGAGCGGTGAGTCCCCAGAGAGGTTGAGGGTTCCTCAGGACTCCAGTGTCCTCAGAGAGGTGAGTCCCCATAGAGGTTGAGGGTTCCTCGGGACTCCAGTGTCCTCAGAGAGGTTGAGGGTTCCTCAGGACTCCAGTGTCCTCAGAGAGGTGAGTCCCCATAGAGGTTGAGGGTTCCTCAGGACTCCAGTGTCTTCAGAGAGGTGAGTCCCCAGAGAGGTTGAGGGTTCCTCGGGACTCCAGTGTCCTCAGAGAGTTTGAGGGTTCCTCAGGACTCCAGTGTCCTCAAAGAGGTGAGTCCCCATAGAGGTTGAGGGTTCCTCAGGACTCCAGTGTCCCCATAGAGGTTGAGGGTTCCTCAGGCCTCCAGTGTCCTCAGAGAGGTGAGTCCCCAGAGAGGTTGAGGGTTCCTCAGGACTCCAGTGTCCTCAGAGAGGTTGAGGGTTCCTCAGGACTCCAGTGTCCTCAGAGAGGTGAGTCCCCGTAGAGGTTGAGGTTTCCTCAGGACTCCAGTGTCCTCAGAGAGGTTGAGGGTTCCTCAGGACTCCAGTGTCTTCAGAGAGGTGAGTCCCCAGAGAGGTTGAGGGTTCCTCGGGACTCCAGTGTCCTCAGAGAGGTTGAGGGTTCCTCAGGACTCCAGTGTCCTCAAAGAGGTGAGTCCCCATAGAGGTTGAGGGTTCCTCAGGACTCCAGTGTCCCCATAGAGGTTGAGGTTCCTCAGGACTCCAGTGTCCTCTGAGCGGTGAGTCCCCAGAGAGGTTGAGGGTTCCTCAGGACTCCAGTGTCCTCAGAGAGGTGAGTCCCCATAGAGGTTGAGGGTTCCTCGGGACTCCAGTGTCCTCAGAGAGGTTGAGGGTTCCTCAGGACTCCAGTGTCCTCAGAGAGGTGAGTCCCCAGAGAGGTTGAGGGTTCCTCAGGACTCCAGTGTCTTCAGAGAGGTGAGTCCCCAGAGAGGTTGAGGGTTCCTCAGGTCTCCAGTGTCCTCAGAGAGGTTGAGGGTTCCTCAGGACTCCAGTGTCCTCAAAGAGGTGAGTCCCCAGAGAGGTTGAGGGTTCCTCAGGACTCAAGTGTCCTCAGAGAGGTTGAGGGTTCCTCAGGACTCCAGTGTCCTCAGAGAGGTGAGTCCCCAGAGAGGTTGAGGGTTCCTCGGGACTCCAGTGTCCTCAGAGAGGTTGAGGGTTCCTCAGGACTCCAGTGTCCTCAAAGAGGTGAGTCCCCATAGAGGTTGAGGGTTCCTCAGGACTCCAGTGTCCCCATAGAGGTTGAGGTTCCTCAGGACTCCAGTGTCCTCAGAGAGGTGAGTCCCCAGAGAGGTTGAGGGTTCCTCAGGACTCCAGTGTCCTCAGAGAGGTGAGTCCCCATAGAGGTTGAGGGTTCCTCAGGACTCCAGTGTCCTCAGAGAGGTTGAGGGTTCCTCAGGACTCCAGTGTCCTCAGAGAGGTGAGTCCCCAGAGAGGTTGAGGGTTCCTCAGGACTCCAGTGTCCTCAGAGAGGTGAGTCCCCAGAGAGGTTGAGGGTTTCTCAGGACTCCAGTGTCCTCAGAGAGGTTGAGGGTTCCTCAGGACCCCAGTGTCCTCAAAGAGGTGAGTCCCCAGAGAGGTTGAGGGTTCCTCAGGACTCAAGTGTCCTCAGAGAGGTTGAGGGTTCCTCAGGACTCCAGTGTCCTCAGAGAGGTGAGTTCCCAGAGAGGTTGAGGGTTCCTCAGGACTCCAGTGTCCTCAGAGAGGTTGAGGGTTCCTCAGGACTCCAGTGTCCTCAGAGAGGTGAGTCCCCAGAGAGGTTGAGGGTTCCTCAGGACTCCAGTGTCCTCAGAGAGGTTGAGGGTTCCTCAGGACTCCAGTGTCCTCAGAGAGGTGAGTCCCCAGAGAGGTTTAGGATTCCTCAGGACTCCAGTGTCCTCAGAGAGGTGAGTCCCCATAGAGGTTGAGGGTTCCTCAGGACTCCAGTGTCCTCAGAGAGGTGAGTCCCCATAGAGGTTGAGGGTTCCTCAGGACTCCAGTGTCCTCAGAGAGGTTGAGGGTTCCTCAGGACTCCAGTGTCTTCAGAGAGGTGAGTCCCCAGAGAGGTTGAGGGTTCCTCAGGACTCCAGTGTCCTCAGAGAGGTTGAGGGTTCCTCAGGACTCCAGTGTCCTCAAAGAGGTGAGTCCCCATAGAGGTTGAGGGTTCCTCAGGACTCCAGTGTCCCCATAGAGGTTGAGGTTCCTCAGGACTCCAGTGTCCTCAGAGCGGTGAGTCCCCAGAGAGGTTGAGGGTTCCTCAGGACTCCAGTGTCCTCAGAGAGGTGAGTCCCCATAGAGGTTGAGGGTTCCTCAGGACTCCAGTGTCCTCAGAGAGGTTGAGGGTTCCTCAGGACTCCAGTGTCCTCAGAGAGGTGAGTCCCCAGAGAGGTTGAGGGTTCCTCAGGACTCCAGGTGTCCACAGAGAGGTTGAGGGTTCCTCAGGACTCCAGTGTCCTCAAAGAGGTGAGTCCCCAGAGAGGTTGAGGGTTCCTCAGGACTCAAGTGTCCTCAGAGAGGTTGAGGGTTCCTCAGGACTCCAGTGTCCTCAGAGAGGTGAGTTCCCAGAGAGGTTGAGGGTTCCTCAGGACTCCAGTGTCCTCAGAGAGGTTGAGGGTTCCTCAGGACTCCAGTGTCCTCAGAGAGGTGAGTCCCCAGAGAGGTTGAGGGTTCCTCAGGACTCCAGTGTCCCCATAGAGGTTGAGGGTTCCTCAGGACTCCAGTGTCCTCAAAGAGGTGAGTCCCCAGAGAGGTTGAGGGTTCCTCAGGACTCAAGTGTCCTCAGAGAGGTTGAGGGTTCCCCAGGACTCCGGTGTCCTCAGAGAGGTGAGTTCCCAGAGAGGTTGAGGGTTCCTCAGGACTCCAGTGTCCTCAGAGAGGTTGAGGGTTCCTCAGGACTCCAGCATCCTCAGAGAGGTGAGTCCCCAGAGAGGTTGAGGGTTCCTCAGGACTCCAGTGTCCCCATAGGGGTTGAGGGTTCCTCAGGACTCCAGTGTCCCCATAGAGGTTGAGGGTTCCTCAGGACTCCAGTGTCCTCAGAGAGGTGAGTCCCCATAGAGGTTGAGGGTTCCTCAGGACTCCAGTGTCCCCATAGAGGTTGAGGGTTCCTCAGGACTCCAGTGTCCTCAGAGAGGTGAGTCCCCAGAGAGGTTTAGGATTCCTCAGGACTCCAGTGTCCTCAGAGAGGTGAGTCCCCATAGAGGTTGAGGGTTCCTCAGGACTCCAGTGTCCTCAGAGAGGTGAGTCCCCATAGAGGTTGAGGGTTCCTCAGGACTCCAGTGTCCTCAGAGAGGTTGAGGGTTCCTCAGGACTCCAGTGTCTTCAGAGAGGTGAGTCCCCAGAGAGGTTGAGGGTTCCTCGGGACTCCAGTGTCCTCAGAGAGGTTGAGGGTTCCTCAGGACTCCAGTGTCCTCAAAGAGGTGAGTCCCCATAGAGGTTGAGGGTTCCTCAGGACTCCAGTGCCCCCATAGAGGTTGAGGTTCCTCAGGACTCCAGTGTCCTCAGAGAGGTGAGTCCCCAGAGAGGCGAGGGTTCCTCAGGACTCCAGTGTCCTCAGAGAGGTGAGTCCCCATAGAGGTTGAGGGTTCCTCAGGACTCCAGTGTCCTCAGAGAGGTTGAGGGTTCCTCAGGACTCCAGTGTCCTCAGAGAGGTGAGTCCCCAGAGAGGTTGAGGGTTCCTCAGGACTCCAGTGTCCTCAGAGAGGTGAGTCCCCAGAGAGGTTGAGGGTTCCTCAGGACTCCAGTGTCCTCAGAGAGGTTGAGGGTTCCTCAGGACTCCAGTGTCCTCAAAGAGATGATTCCCCAGAGAGGTTGAGGGTTCCTCAGGACTCAAGTGTCCTCAGAGAGGTTGAGGGTTCCTCAGGACTCCAGTGTCCTCAGAGAGGTGAGTTCCCAGAGAGGTTGAGGGTTCCTCAGGACTCCAGTGTCCTCAGAGAGGTTGAGGGTTCCTCAGGACTCCAGTGTCCTCAGAGAGCTGAGTCCCCAGAGAGGTTGAGGGTTCCTCAGGACTCCAGTGTCCTCAGAGAGGTTGAGGGTTCCTCAGGACTCCAGTGTCCTCAGAGAGGTGAGTCCCCAGAGAGGTTGAGGGTTCCTCAGGACTCCAGTGTCCTCAGAGAGGTTGAGGGTTCCTCAGGACTCCAGTGTCCTCAGAGAGGTTGAGGGTTCCTCAGGACTCCAGTGTCCTCAGAGAGGTGAGTCCCCAGAGAGGTTGAGCGTTCCTCAGGACTCAAGTGTCCTCAGAGAGGTTGAGGGTTCCTCAGGACTCCAGTGTCCTCAGAGAGGTGAGTCCCCAGAGAGGTTGAGGGTTCCTCAGGACTCCAGTGTCCTCATAGAGGTGAGTCCCCAGAGAGGTTGAGGGTTCCTCATGACTCCAGTGTCCTCAGAGAGGTTGAGGGTTCCTCAGGACACCAGTGTCCTCAGAGAGGTGAGTCCCCAGAGAGGTTGAGGGTTTCTCAGGACTCCAGTGTCCTCAGAGAGGTGAGTCCCCAGAGAGGTTGAGGGCTCCACAGGATTCCAATTTCCTCAAAGAGGTTGAGGGTTCCTCAGGACTCCAGTGTCCTCGGAGAGGTTGAGGGTTCCTCAGGACTCCAGTGTCCTCAGAGATGTGAGTCCCCAGAGAGGTTGAGGGTTCCTCAGGACTCCAGTGTCCTCATAGAGGTTGAGGGTTCCTCAGGACTCCAGTGTCCTCAGAGAGGTTGAGGGTTCCTCATGACTCCAGTGTCCTCAGAGAGGTGAGTCCCCAGAGAAGTTGAGCGTTCCTCAGGACTCCAGTGTCCTCAGAGAGGTTGAGGGTTCCTCAGGATTCCAGTGTCCTCAGAGAGGTGAGTCCCCAGAGAGGTTGAGGGTTCCTCAGGACTCCAGTGTCCTCAGAGAGGTTGAGGGTTCCTCAGGACTCCAGTATCCTCAGAGAGGTGAGTCCCCAGAGAGGGTGAGGGTTCCTTAGGACTCCAGTGTCCTCAGAGAGGTTGAGGGTTTCTCAGGACTCCAGCATCCTCAGAGAGGTGAGTCCCCATAGAGGTTGAGGGTTCCTCAGGACTCCAGTGTCCCCATAGAGGTTGAGGGTTCCTCAGGACTCCAGTGTCCTCAGAGAGGTGAGTCCCCAGAGAGGTTGAGGATTCCTCAGGACTCCAGTGTCCTCAGAGAGGTGAGTCCCCATAGAGGTTGAGAGTTCCTCAGGACTCCAGTGTCCTCAGAGAGGTGAGTCCCCATAGAGGTTGAGGGTTCCTCAGGACTCCAGTGTCCCCATAGAGGTTGAGGGTTCCTCAGGACTCCAGTGTCGTCAGAGAGGTGAGTCCCCAGAGAGGTTTAGGATTCCTCAGGACTCCAGTGTCCTCAGAGAGGTGAGTCCCCATAGACGTTGAGGGTTCCTCAGGATTCCAGTGTCCTCAGAGAGGTGAGTCCCCATAGAGGTTGAGGGTTCCTCAGGACTCCAGTGTCCTCAGAGAGGTTGAGGGTTCCTCAGGACTCCAGTGTCTTCAGAGAGGTGAGTCCCCAGAGAGGTTGAGGGTTCCTCGGGACTCCAGTGTCCTCAGAGAGTTTGAGGGTTCCTCAGGACTCCAGTGTCCTCAAAGAGGTGAGTCCCCATAGAGGTTGAGGGGTCCTCAGGACTCCAGTGTCCCCATAGAGGTTGAGGGTTCCTCAGGCCTCCAATGTCCTCAGAGAGGTGAGTCCCCAGAGAGGTTGAGGGTTCCTCAGGACTCCAGTGTCCTCAGAGAGGTGAGTCCCCATGGAGGTTGAAGGTCCCTCGGGACTCCAGTGTCCTTAGAGGTGAGTCCCCATTGAGGTTGAGGGTTCCTCAGGACTCCAGTGTCCTCAGAGAGGTTGAGGGTTCCTCAGGACTCCAGTGTCCTCAGAGAGGTGAGTCCCCAGAGAGGTTGCGGGTTCCTCAGGACTCCAGTGTCCTCAGAGAAGTTGAGGGTTCCTCAGGACTCCAGTGTCCTCAAAGAGGTGAGTCCCCAGAGAGGTTGATGGTTCCTCAGGACTCAAGTGTCCTCAGAGAGGTTGAGGGTTCCTCAGGACTCCAGTGTCCTCCCTCAGAGAGGTGAGTCCCCAGAGAGGTTGAGGGTTCCTCAGGACTCCAGTGTCCTCAGAGAGGTTGAGGGTTCCTCAGGACTCCAGTGTCCTCAGAGAAGTTGAGGGTTCCTCAGGACTCCAGTGTCTTCAGAGAGGTGAGTCCCCAGAGAGGTTGAGGGTTCCTCGGGACTCCAGTGTCCTCAGAGAGGTTGAGGGTTCCTCAGGACTCCAGTGTCCTCAAAGAGGTTGAGGGTTCCTCAGGACTCCAGTGTCTTCAGAGAGGTGAGTCCCCATAGAGGTTGAGGGTTCCTCAGGACTCCAGTGTCCCCATAGAGGTTGAGGTTCCTCAGGACTCCAGTGTCCCCATAGAGGTTGAGGTTCCTCAGGACTCCAGTGTCCTCAGAGCGGTGAGTCCCCAGAGAGGTTGAGCGTTCCTCAGGACTCCAGTGTCCTCAGAGAGGTGAGTCCCCATAGAGGTTGAGGGTTCCTCAGGACTCCAGTGTCCCCATAGAGGTTGAGGTTCCTCAGGACTCCAGTGTCCTCAGAGCGGTGAGTCCCCAGAGAGGTTGAGGGTTCCTCAGGACTCCAGTGTCCTCAGAGAGGTGAGTCCCCATAGAGGTTGAGGGTTCCTCAGGACTCCAGTGTCCTCAGAGAGGTTGAGGGTTCCTCAGGACTCCAGTGTCCTCAGAGAGGTGAGTCCCCAGAGAGGTTGAGGGTTCCTCAGGACTCCAGTGTCTTCAGAGAGGTGAGTCCCCAGAGAGGTTGAGGGTTCCTCAGGACTCCAGTGTCCTCAGAGAGGTTGAGGGTTCCTCAGGACTCCAGTGTCCTCAAAGAGGTGAGTCCCCAGAGAGGTTGAGGGTTCCTCAGGACTCAAGTGTCCTCAGAGAGGTTGAGGGTTCCTCAGGACTCCAGTGTCCTCAGAGAGGTGAGTTCCCAGAGAGGTTGAGGGTTCCTCAGGACTCCAGTGTCCTCAGAGAGGTTGGACTCCAGTGTCCTCAGAGAGGTGAGTCCCCAGAGAGGTTGAGGGTTCCTCAGGACTCCAGTGTCCCCATAGAGGTTGAGGGTTCCTCAGGACTCCAGTGTCCTCAAAGAGGTGAGTCCCCAGAGCGGTTGAGGGTTCCTCAGGACTCAAGTGTCCTCAGAGAGGTTGAGGGTTCCCCAGGACTCCAGTGTCCTCAGAGAGGTGAGTTCCCAGAGAGGTTGAGGGTTCCTCAGGACTCCAGTGTCCTCAGAGAGGTTGAGGGTTCCTCAGGACTCCAGCATCCTCAGAGAGGTGAGTCCACAGAGAGGTTGAGGGTTCCTCAGGACTCCAGTGTCCCCATAGAGGTTGAGGGTTCCTCAGGACTCCAGTGTCCCCATAGAGGTTGAGGGTTCCTCAGGACTCCAGTGTCCTCAGAGAGGTGAGTCCCCATAGAGGTTGAGGGTTCCTCAGGACTCCAGTGTCCCCAGAGAGGTTTAGGATTCCTCAGGACTCCAGTGTCCTCAGAGAGGTGAGTCCCCATAGAGGTTGAGGTTTCCTCAGGACTCCAGTGTCCTCAGAGAGGTTGAGGGTTCCTCAGGACTCCAGTGTCTTCAGAGAGGTGAGTCCCCAGAGAGGTTGAGGGTTCCTCGGGACTCCAGTGTCCTCAGAGAGGTTGAGGGTTCCTCAGGACTCCAGTGTCCTCAAAGAGGTGAGTCCCATAGAGGTTGAGGGTTCCTCAGGACTCCAGTGTCCCCATAGAGGTTGAGGTTCCTCAGGACTCCAGTGTCCTCAGAGCGGTGAGTCCCCAGAGAGGTTGAGGGTTCCTCAGGACTCCAGTGTCCTCAGAGAGGTGAGTCCCCATAGAGGTTGAGGGTTCCTCAGGACTCCAGTGTCCTCAGAGAGGTTGAGGGTTCCTCAGGACTCCAGTGTCCTCAGAGAGGTGAGTCCCCAGAGAGGTTGAGGGTTCCTCAGGACTCCAGTGTCTTCAGAGAGGTGAGTCCCCAGAGAGGTTGAGGGTTCCTCAGGACTCCAGTGTCCTCAGAGAGGTTGAGGGTTCCTCAGGACTCCAGTGTCCTCAAAGAGGTGAGTCCCCAGAGAGGTTGAGGGTTCCTCAGGACTCAAGTGTCCTCAGAGAGGTTGAGGGTTCCTCAGGACTCCAGTGTCCTCAGAGAGTGAGTTCCCAGAGAGGTTGAGGGTTCCTCAGGACTCCAGTGTCCTCAGAGAGGTTGAGGGTTCCTCAGGACTCCAGTGTCCTCAGAGAGGTGAGTCCCCAGAGAGGTTGAGGGTTCCTCAAGACTCCAGTGTCCCCATAGAGGTTGAGGGTTCCTCAGGACTCCAGTGTCCTCAAAGAGGTGAGTCCCCAGAGAGGTTGAGGGTTCCTCAGGACTCCAGTGTCCTCAGAGAGGTTGAGGGTTCCCCAGGACTCCAGTGTCCTCAGAGAGGTGAGTTCCCAGAGAGGTTGAGGGTTCCTCAGGACTCCAGTGTCCTCAGAGAGGTTGAGGGTTCCTCAGGACTCCAGTGTCCCCATAGAGGTTGAGGGTTCCTCAGGACTCCAGTGTGAGTCCCCAGAGAGGTTTAGGATTCCTCAGGACTCCAGTGTCCTCAGAGAGGTGAGTCCCCATAGAGGTTGAGGGTTCCTCAGGACTCCAGTGTCCTCAGAGAGGTGAGTCCCCATAGAGGTTGAGGGTTCCTCAGGACTCCAGTGTCCCCATAGAGGTTGATGGTTCCTCAGGACTCCAGTGTCCCCATAGAGGTTGAGGGTTCCTCAGGACTCCAGTGTCCTCAGAGAGGTGAGTCCCCAGAGAGGTTTAGGATTCCTCAGGACTCCAGTGTCCTCAGAGAGGTGAGTCCCCAGAGAGGTTGAGGGTTCCTCAGGACTCCAGTGTCCCCATAGAGGTTGAGGGTTCCTCAGGACTCCAGTGTCCCCATAGAGGTTGAGGGTTCCTCAGGACTCCAGTGTCCCCATAGAGGTTGAGGGTTCCTCAGGACTCCAGTGTCCTCAGAGAGGTGAGTCCCCAGAGAGGTTTAGGATTCCTCAGGACTCCAGTGTCCTCAGAGAGGTGAGTCCCCAGAGAGGTTGAGGGTTCCTCAGGACTCCAGTGTCCCCATAGAGGTTGAGGGTTCCTCAGGACTCCAGTGTCCCCATAGAGGTTGAGGGTTCCTCAGGACTCCAGTGTCCTCAGAGAGGTGAGTCCCCAGAGAGGTTTAGGATTCCTCAGGACTCCAGTGTCCTCAGAGAGGTGAGTCCCCATAGAGGTTGAGGGTTCCTCAGGACTCCAGTGTCCTCAGAGAGGTGAGTCCCCATAGAGGTTGAGGGTTCCTCAGGACTCCAGTGTCCTCAGAGAGGTTGAGGGTTCCTCAGGACTCCAGTGTCTTCAGAGAGGTGAGTCCCCAGAGAGGTCGAGGGTTCCTCGGGACTCCAGTGTCCTCAGAGAGGTTGAGGGTTCCTCAGGACTCCAGTGTCCTCAAAGAGGTGAGTCCCCATAGAGGTTGAGGGTTCCTCAGGACTCCAGTGTCCCCATAGAGGTTGAGGTTCCTCAGGACTCCAGTGTCCTCAGAGAGGTGAGTCCCCAGAGAGGTTGAGGGTTCCTCAGGACTCCAGTGTCCTCAGAGAGGTGAGTCCCCATAGAGGTTGAGGGTTCCTCAGGACTCCAGTGTCCTCAGAGAGGTTGAGGGTTCCTCAGGACTCCAGTGTCCTCAGAGAGGTGAGTCCCCAGAGAGGTTGAGGGTTCCTCAGGACTCCAGTGTCCTCAGAGAGGTGAGTCCCCAGAGAGGTTGAGGGTTCCTCAGGACTCCAGTGTCCTCAGAGAGGTTGAGGGTTCCTCAGGACTCCAGTGTCCTCAAAGAGGTGAGTCCCCAGAGAGGTTGAGGGTTCCTCAGGACTCAAGTGTCCTCAGAGAGGTTGAGGGTTCCTCAGGACTCCAGTGTCCTCAGAGAGGTGAGTTCCCAGAGAGGTTGAGGGTTCCTCAGGACTCCAGTGTCCTCAGAGAGGTTGAGGGTTCCTCAGGACTCCAGTGTCCTCAGAGAGGTGAGTCCCCAGAGAGGTTGAGGGTTCCTCAGGACTCCAGTGTCCTCAGAGAGGTTGAGGGTTCCTCAGGACTCCAGTGTCCTCAGAGAGGTGAGTCCCCAGAGAGGTTGAGGGTTCCTCAGGACTCCAGTGTCCTCAGAGAGGTTGAGGGTTCCTCAGGACTCCAGTGTCCTCAGAGAGGTGAGTCCCCAGAGAGGTTGAGCGTTCCTCAGGACTCAAGTGTCCTCAGAGAGGTTGAGGGTTCCTCAGGACTCCAGTGTCCTCAGAGAGATGAGTCCCCAGAGAGGTTGAGGGTTCCTCAGGACTCCAGTGTCCTCAGAGAGGTGAGTCCCCAGAGAGGTTGAGGGTTCCTCAGGACTCCAGTGTCCTCAGAGAGGTTGAGGGTTCCTCAGGACACCAGTGTCCTCAGAGAGGTGAGTCCCCAGAGAGGTTGAGGGTTTCTCAGGACTCCAGTGTCCTCAGAGAGGTGAGTCCCCAGAGAGGTTGAGGGCTCCACAGGATTCCAATGTCCTCAAAGAGGTTGAGGGTTCCTCAGGACTCCAGTGTCCTCGGAGAGGTTGAGGGTTCCTCAGGACTCCAGTGTCTTCAGAGATGTGAGTCCCCAGAGAGGTTGAGGGTTCCTCAGGACTCCAGTGTCCTCATAGAGGTTGAGGGTTCCTCAGGACTCCAGTGTCCTCAGAGAGGTTGAGGGTTCCTCATGACTCCAGTGTCCTCAGAGAGGTGAGTCCCCAGAGAAGTTGAGCGTTCCTCAGGGCTCCAGTGTCCTCAGAGAGGTTGAGGGTTCCTCAGGATTCCAGTGTCCTCAGAGAGGTGAGTCCCCACAGAGGTTGAGGGTTCCTCAGGACTCCAGTGTCCTCAGAGAGGTTGAGGGTTCCTCAGGACTCCAGTGTCCTCAGAGAGGTTGAGGGTTCCTCATGACTCCAGTGTCCTCAGAGAGGTGAGTCCCCAGAGAGGTTGAGGATTCCTCAGGACTCCAGTGTCCTCAGAGAGGTGAGTCCCCATAGAGGTTGAGAGTTCCTCAGGACTCCAGTGTCCTCAGAGAGGTGAGTCCCCATAGAGGTTGAGGGTTCCTCAGGACTCCAGTGTCCCCATAGAGGTTGAGGGTTCCTCAGGACTCCAGTGTCGTCAGAGAGGTGAGTCCCCAGAGAGGTTTAGGATTCCTCAGGACTCCAGTGTCCTCAGAGAGGTGAGTCCCCATAGAGGTTGAGGGTTCCTCAGGACTCCAGTGTCCTCAGAGAGGTGAGTCCCCATAGAGGTTGAGGGTTCCTCAGGACTCCAGTGTCTTCAGAGAGGTGAGTCCCCAGAGAGGTTGAGGGTTCCTCGGGACTCCAGTGTCCTCAGAGAGTTTGAGGGTTCCTCAGGACTCCAGTGTCCTCAAAGAGGTGAGTCCCCATAGAGGTTGAGGGTTCCTCAGGACTCCAGTGTCCCCATAGAGGTTGAGGGTTCCTCAGGCCTCCAGTGTCCTCAGAGAGGTGAGTCCCCAGAGAGGTTGAGGGTTCCTCAGGACTCCAGTGTCCTCAGAGAGGTTGAGGGTTCCTCAGGACTCCAGTGTCCTCAGAGAGGTGAGTCCCCATAGAGGTTGAGGTTTCCTCAGGACTCCAGTGTCCTCAGAGAGGTTGAGGGTTCCTCAGGACTCCAGTGTCTTCAGAGAGGTGAGTCCCCAGAGAGGTTGAGGGTTCCTCGGGACTCCAGTGTCCTCAGAGAGGTTGAGGGTTCCTCAGGACTCCAGTGTCCTCAAAGAGGTGAGTCCCCATAGAGGTTGAGGGTTCCTCAGGACTCCAGTGTCCCCATAGAGGTTGAGGTTCCTCAGGACTCCAGTGTCCTCAGAGCGGTGAGTCCCCAGAGAGGTTGAGGGTTCCTCAGGACTCCAGTGTCCTCAGAGAGGTGAGTCCCCATAGAGGTTGAGGGTTCCTCGGGACTCCAGTGTCCTCAGAGAGGTTGAGGGTTCCTCAGGACTCCAGTGTCCTCAGAGAGGTGAGTCCCCAGAGAGGTTGAGGGTTCCTCAGGACTCCAGTGTCTTCAGAGAGGTGAGTCCCCAGAGAGGTTGAGGGTTCCTCAGGTCTCCAGTGTCCTCAGAGAGGTTGAGGGTTCCTCAGGACTCCAGTGTCCTCAAAGAGGTGAGTCCCCAGAGAGGTTGAGGGTTCCTCAGGACTCAAGTGTCCTCAGAGAGGTTGAGGGTTCCTCAGGACTCCAGTGTCCTCAGAGAGGTGAGTCCCCAGAGAGGTTGAGGGTTCCTCGGGACTCCAGTGTCCTCAGAGAGGTTGAGGGTTCCTCAGGACTCCAGTGTCCTCAAAGAGGTGAGTCCCCATAGAGGTTGAGGGTTCCTCAGGACTCCAGTGTCCCCATAGAGGTTGAGGTTCCTCAGGACTCCAGTGTCCTCAGAGAGGTGAGTCCCCAGAGAGGTTGAGGGTTCCTCAGGACTCCAGTGTCCTCAGAGAGGTGAGTCCCCAGAGAGGTTGAGGGTTCCTCAGGACTCCAGTGTCCTCAGAGAGGTTGAGGGTTCCTCAGGACCCCAGTGTCCTCAAAGAGGTGAGTCCCCAGAGAGGTTGAGGGTTCCTCAGGACTCAAGTGTCCTCAGAGAGGTTGAGGGTTCCTCAGGACTCCAGTGTCCTCAGAGAGGTGAGTTCCCAGAGAGGTTGAGGGTTCCTCAGGACTCCAGTGTCCTCAGAGAGGTTGAGGGTTCCTCAGGACTCCAGTGTCCTCAGAGAGGTGAGTCCCCAGAGAGGTTGAGGGTTCCTAAGGACTCCAGTGTCCTCAGAGAGGTTGAGGGTTCCTCAGGACTCCAGTGTCCTCAGAGAGGTGAGTCCCCAGAGAGGTTTAGGATTCCTCAGGACTCCAGTGTCCTCAGAGAGGTGAGTCCCCATAGAGGTTGAGGGTTCCTCAGGACTCCAGTGTCCTCAGAGAGGTGAGTCCCCATAGAGGTTGAGGGTTCCTCAGGACTCCAGTGTCCTCAGAGAGGTTGAGGGTTCCTCAGGACTCCAGTGTCTTCAGAGAGGTGAGTCCCCAGAGAGGTTGAGGGTTCCTCAGGACTCCAGTGTCCTCAGAGAGGTTGAGGGTTCCTCAGGACTCCAGTGTCCTCAAAGAGGTGAGTCCCCATAGAGGTTGAGGGTTCCTCAGGACTCCAGTGTCCCCATAGAGGTTGAGGTTCCTCAGGACTCCAGTGTCCTCAGAGCGGTGAGTCCCCAGAGAGGTTGAGGGTTCCTCAGGACTCCAGTGTCCTCAGAGAGGTGAGTCCCCATAGAGGTTGAGGGTTCCTCAGGACTCCAGTGTCCTCAGAGAGGTTGAGGGTTCCTCAGGACTCCAGTGTCCTCAGAGAGGTGAGTCCCCAGAGAGGTTGAGGGTTCCTCAGGACTCCAGGTGTCCACAGAGAGGTTGAGGGTTCCTCAGGACTCCAGTGTCCTCAAAGAGGTGAGTCCCCAGAGAGGTTGAGGGTTCCTCAGGACTCAAGTGTCCTCAGAGAGGTTGAGGGTTCCTCAGGACTCCAGTGTCCTCAGAGAGGTGAGTTCCCAGAGAGGTTGAGGGTTCCTCAGGACTCCAGTGTCCTCAGAGAGGTTGAGGGTTCCTCAGGACTCCAGTGTCCTCAGAGAGGTGAGTCCCCAGAGAGGTTGAGGGTTCCTCAGGACTCCAGTGTCCCCATAGAGGTTGAGGGTTCCTCAGGACTCCAGTGTCCTCAAAGAGGTGAGTCCCCAGAGAGGTTGAGGGTTCCTCAGGACTCAAGTGTCCTCAGAGAGGTTGAGGGTTCCCCAGGACTCCGGTGTCCTCAGAGAGGTGAGTTCCCAGAGAGGTTGAGGGTTCCTCAGGACTCCAGTGTCCTCAGAGAGGTTGAGGGTTCCTCAGGACTCCAGCATCCTCAGAGAGGTGAGTCCCCAGAGAGGTTGAGGGTTCCTCAGGACTCCAGTGTCCCCATAGTGGTTGAGGGTTCCTCAGGACTCCAGTGTCCCCATAGAGGTTGAGGGTTCCTCAGGACTCCAGTGTCCTCAGAGAGGTGAGTCCCCATAGAGGTTGAGGGTTCCTCAGGACTCCAGTGTCCCCATAGAGGTTGAGGGTTCCTCAGGACTCCAGTGTCCTCAGAGAGGTGAGTCCCCAGAGAGGTTTAGGATTCCTCAGGACTCCAGTGTCCTCAGAGAGGTGAGTCCCCATAGAGGTTGAGGGTTCCTCAGGACTCCAGTGTCCTCAGAGAGGTGAGTCCCCATAGAGGTTGAGGGTTCCTCAGGACTCCAGTGTCCTCAGAGAGGTTGAGGGTTCCTCAGGACTCCAGTGTCTTCAGAGAGGTGAGTCCCCAGAGAGGTTGAGGGTTCCTCGGGACTCCAGTGTCCTCAGAGAGGTTGAGGGTTCCTCAGGACTCCAGTGTCCTCAAAGAGGTGAGTCCCCATAGAGGTTGAGGGTTCCTCAGGACTCCAGTGCCCCCATAGAGGTTGAGGTTCCTCAGGACTCCAGTGTCCTCAGAGAGGTGAGTCCCCAGAGAGGTTGAGGGTTCCTCAGGACTCCAGTGTCCTCAGAGAGGTGAGTCCCCATAGAGGTTGAGGGTTCCTCAGGACTCCAGTGTCCTCAGAGAGGTTGAGGGTTCCTCAGGACTCCAGTGTCCTCAGAGAGGTGAGTCCCCAGAGAGGTTGAGGGTTCCTCAGGACTCCAGTGTCCTCAGAGAGGTGAGTCCCCAGAGAGGTTGAGGGTTCCTCAGGACTCCAGTGTCCTCAGAGAGGTTGAGGGTTCCTCAGGACTCCAGTGTCCTCAAAGAGATGATTCCCCAGAGAGGTTGAGGGTTCCTCAGGACTCAAGTGTCCTCAGAGAGGTTGAGGGTTCCTCAGGACTCCAGTGTCCTCAGAGAGGTGAGTTCCCAGAGAGGTTGAGGGTTCCTCAGGACTCCAGTGTCCTCAGAGAGGTTGAGGGTTCCTCAGGACTCCAGTGTCCTCAGAGAGCTGAGTCCCCAGAGAGGTTGAGGGTTCCTCAGGACTCCAGTGTCCTCAGAGAGGTTGAGGGTTCCTCAGGACTCCAGTGTCCTCAGAGAGGTGAGTCCCCAGAGAGGTTGAGGGTTCCTCAGGACTCCAGTGTCCTCAGAGAGGTTGAGGGTTCCTCAGGACTCCAGTGTCCTCAGAGAGGTTGAGGGTTCCTCAGGACTCCAGTGTCCTCAGAGAGGTGAGTCCCCAGAGAGGTTGAGCGTTCCTCAGGACTCAAGTGTCCTCAGAGAGGTTGAGGGTTCCTCAGGACTCCAGTGTCCTCAGAGAGGTGAGTCCCCAGAGAGGTTGAGGGTTCCTCAGGACTCCAGTGTCCTCATAGAGGTGAGTCCCCAGAGAGGTTGAGGGTTCCTCATGACTCCAGTGTCCTCAGAGAGGTTGAGGGTTCCTCAGGACACCAGTGTCCTCAGAGAGGTGAGTCCCCAGAGAGGTTGAGGGTTTCTCAGGACTCCAGTGTCCTCAGAGAGGTGAGTCCCCAGAGAGGTTGAGGGCTCCACAGGATTCCAATTTCCTCAAAGAGGTTGAGGGTTCCTCAGGACTCCAGTGTCCTCGGAGAGGTTGAGGGTTCCTCAGGACTCCAGTGTCCTCAGAGATGTGAGTCCCCAGAGAGGTTGAGGGTTCCTCAGGACTCCAGTGTCCTCATAGAGGTTGAGGGTTCCTCAGGACTCCAGTGTCCTCAGAGAGGTTGAGGGTTCCTCATGACTCCAGTGTCCTCAGAGAGGTGAGTCCCCAGAGAAGTTGAGCGTTCCTCAGGACTCCAGTGTCCTCAGAGAGGTTGAGGGTTCCTCAGGATTCCAGTGTCCTCAGAGAGGTGAGTCCCCAGAGAGGTTGAGGGTTCCTCAGGACTCCAGTGTCCTCAGAGAGGTTGAGGGTTCCTCAGGACTCCAGTATCCTCAGAGAGGTGAGTCCCCAGAGAGGGTGAGGGTTCCTTAGGACTCCAGTGTCCTCAGAGAGGTTGAGGGTTTCTCAGGACTCCAGCATCCTCAGAGAGGTGAGTCCCCATAGAGGTTGAGGGTTCCTCAGGACTCCAGTGTCCTCAGAGAGGTGAGTCCCCATAGAGGTTGAGGGTTCCTCAGGACTCCAGTGTCCCCATAGAGGTTGATGGTTCCTCAGGACTCCAGTGTCCCCATAGAGGTTGAGGGTTCCTCAGGACTCCAGTGTCCTCAGAGAGGTGAGTCCCCAGAGAGGTTTAGGATTCCTCAGGACTCCAGTGTCCTCAGAGAGGTGAGTCCCCAGAGAGGTTGAGGGTTCCTCAGGACTCCAGTGTCCCCATAGAGGTTGAGGGTTCCTCAGGACTCCAGTGTCCCCATAGAGGTTGAGGGTTCCTCAGGACTCCAGTGTCCTCAGAGAGGTGAGTCCCCAGAGAGGTTTAGGATTCCTCAGGACTCCAGTGTCCTCAGAGAGGTGAGTCCCCAGAGAGGTTGAGGGTTCCTCAGGACTCCAGTGTCCCCATAGAGGTTGAGGGTTCCTCAGGACTCCAGTGTCCCCATAGAGGTTGAGGGTTCCTCAGGACTCCAGTGTCCTCAGAGAGGTGAGTCCCCAGAGAGGTTTAGGATTCCTCAGGACTCCAGTGTCCTCAGAGAGGTGAGTCCCCAGAGAGGTTGAGGGTTCCTCAGGACTCCAGTGTCCCCATAGAGGTTGAGGGTTCCTCAGGACTCCAGTGTCCCCATAGAGGTTGAGGGTTCCTCAGGACTCCAGTGTCCCCATAGAGGTTGAGGGTTCCTCAGGACTCCAGTGTCCTCAGAGAGGTGAGTCCCCAGAGAGGTTTAGGATTCCTCAGGACTCCAGTGTCCTCAGAGAGGTGAGTCCCCAGAGAGGTTGAGGGTTCCTCAGGACTCCAGTGTCCCCATAGAGGTTGAGGGTTCCTCAGGACTCCAGTGTCCCCATAGAGGTTGAGGGTTCCTCAGGACTCCAGTGTCCTCAGAGAGGTGAGTCCCCAGAGAGGTTTAGGATTCCTCAGGACTCCAGTGTCCTCAGAGAGGTGAGTCCCCATAGAGGTTGAGGGTTCCTCAGGACTCCAGTGTCCTCAGAGAGGTGAGTCCCCATAGAGGTTGAGGGTTCCTCAGGACTCCAGTGTCCTCAGAGAGGTTGAGGGTTCATCAGGACTCCAGTGTCTTCAGAGAGGTGAGTCCCCAGAGAGGTCGAGGGTTCCTCGGGACTCCAGTGTCCTCAGAGAGGTTGAGGGTTCCTCAGGACTCCAGTGTCCTCAAAGAGGTGAGTCCCCATAGAGGTTGAGGGTTCCTAAGGACTCCAGTGTCCCCATAGAGGTTGAGGTTCCTCAGGACTCCAGTGTCCTCAGAGAGGTGAGTCCCCAGAGAGGTTGAGGGTTCCTCAGGACTCCAGTGTCCTCAGAGAGGTGAGTCCCCATAGAGGTTGAGGGTTCCTCAGGACTCCAGTGTCCTCAGAGAGGTTGAGGGTTCCTCAGGACTCCAGTGTCCTCAGAGAGGTGAGTCCCCAGAGAGGTTGAGGGTTCCTCAGGACTCCATTGTCCTCAGAGAGGTGAGTCCCCAGAGAGGTTGAGGGTTCCTCAGGACTCCAGTGTCCTCAGAGAGGTTGAGGGTTCCTCAGGACTCCAGTGTCCTCAAAGAGGTGAGTCCCCAGAGAGGTTGAGGGTTCCTCAGGACTCAAGTGTCCTCAGAGAGGTTGAGGGTTCCTCAGGACTCCAGTGTCCTCAGAGAGGTGAGTTCCCAGAGAGGTTGAGGGTTCCTCAGGACTCCAGTGTCCTCAGAGAGGTTGAGGGTTCCTCAGGACTCCAGTGTCCTCAGAGAGGTGAGTCCCCAGAGAGGTTGAGGGTTCCTCAGGACTCCAGTGTCCTCAGAGAGGTTGAGGGTTCCTCAGGACTCCAGTGTCCTCAGAGAGGTGAGTCCCCAGAGAGGTTGAGGGTTCCTCAGGACTCCAGTGTCCTCAGAGAGGTGAGTCCCCAGAGAGGTTGAGCGTTCCTCAGGACTCAAGTGTCCTCAGAGAGGTTGAGGGTTCCTCAGGACTCCAGTGTCCTCAGAGAGATGAGTCCCCAGAGAGGTTGAGGGTTCCTCAGGACTCCAGTGTCCTCAGAGAGGTGAGTCCCCAGAGAGGTTGAGGGTTCCTCAGGACTCCAGTGTCCTCAGAGAGGTTGGGGGTTCCTCAGGACACCAGTGTCCTCAGAGAGGTGAGTCCCCAGAGAGGTTGAGGGTTTCTCAGGACTCCAGTGTCCTCAGAGAGGTGAGTCCCCAGAGAGGTTGAGGGCTCCACAGGATTCCAATGTCCTCAAAGAGGTTGAGGGTTCCTCAGGACTCCAGTGTCCTCGGAGAGGTTGAGGGTTCCTCAGGACTCCAGTGTCTTCAGAGATGTGAGTCCCCAGAGAGGTTGAGGGTTCCTCAGGACTCCAGTGTCCTCATAGAGGTTGAGGGTTCCTCAGGACTCCAGTGTCCTCAGAGAGGTTGAGGGTTCCTCATGACTCCAGTGTCCTCAGAGAGGTGAGTCCCCAGAGAAGTTGAGCGTTCCTCAGGGCTCCAGTGTCCTCAGAGAGGTTGAGGGTTCCTCAGGATTCCAGTGTCCTCAGAGAGGTGAGTCCCCAGAGAGGTTGAGGGTTCCTCAGGACTCCAGTGTCCTCAGAGAGGTTGAGGGTTCCTCAGGACTCCAGTGTCCTCAGAGAGGTTGAGGGTTCCTCATGACTCCAGTGTCCTCAGAGAGGTGAGTCCCCAGAGAGGTTGAGGATTCCTCAGGACTCCAGTGTCCTCAGAGAGGTGAGTCCCCATAGAGGTTGAGAGTTCCTCAGGACTCCAGTGTCCTCAGAGAGGTGAGTCCCCATAGAGGTTGAGGGTTCCTCAGGACTCCAGTGTCCCCATAGAGGTTGAGGGTTCCTCAGGACTCCAGTGTCGTCAGAGAGGTGAGTCCCCAGAGAGGTTTAGGATTCCTCAGGACTCCAGTGTCCTCAGAGAGGTGAGTCCCCATAGAGGTTGAGGGTTCCTCAGGACTCCAGTGTCCTCAGAGAGGTGAGTCCCCATAGAGGTTGAGGGTTCCTCAGGACTCCAGTGTCTTCAGAGAGGTGAGTCCCCAGAGAGGTTGAGGGTTCCTCGGGACTCCAGTGTCCTCAGAGAGTTTGAGGGTTCCTCAGGACTCCAGTGTCCTCAAAGAGGTGAGTCCCCATAGAGGTTGAGGGTTCCTCAGGACTCCAGTGTCCCCATAGAGGTTGAGGGTTCCTCAGGCCTCCAGTGTCCTCAGAGAGGTGAGTCCCCAGAGAGGTTGAGGGTTCCTCAGGACTCCAGTGTCCTCAGAGAGGTTGAGGGTTCCTCAGGACTCCAGTGTCCTTAGAGGTGAGTCCCCATTGAGGTTGAGGGTTCCTCAGGACTCCAGTGTCCTCAGAGAGGTGAGTCCCCAGAGAGGTTGCGGGTTCCTCAGGACTCCAGTGTCCTCAGAGAGGTTGAGGGTTCCTCAGGACTCCAGTGTCCTCAAAGAGGTGAGTCCCCATAGAGGTTGAGGGTTCCTCAGGACTCCAGTGTCCCCATAGAGGTTGAGGGTTCCTCAGGCCTCCAGTGTCCTCAGAGAGGTGAGTCCCCATAGAGGTTGAAGGTCCCTCGGGACTCCAGTGTCCTTAGAGGTGAGTCCCCATTGAGGTTGAGGGTTCCTCAGGACTCCAGTGTCCTCAGAGAGGTGAGTCCCCAGAGAGGTTGCGGGTTCCTCAGGACTCCAGTGTCCTCAGAGAGGTTGAGGGTTCCTCAGGACTCCAGTGTCCTCAAAGAGGTGAGTCCCCAGAGAGGTTGATGGTTCCTCAGGACTCAAGTGTCCTCAGAGAGGTTGAGGGTTCCTCAGAACTCCAGTGTCCTCCCTCAGAGAGGTGAGTCCCCAGAGAGGTTGAGGGTTCCTCAGGACTCCAGTGTCCTCAGAGAGGTTGAGGGTTCCTCAGGACTCCAGTGTCCTCAGAGAGGTGAGTCCCCAGAGAGGTTGAGGGTTCCTCAGGACTCCAGTGTCCTCAGAGAGGTTGAGGGTGCCTCAGGACTCCAGTGTCCTCAGAGAGGTGAGTCCCCAGAGAGGGTGAGGGTTCCTTAGGACTCCAGTGTCCTCAGAGAGGTTGAGGGTTCCTCAGGACTCCAGTATCCTCAGAGAGGTGAGTCCCCAGAGGGGTTGAGGGTTCCTCAGGACTCCAGTGTCCTCAGAGAGGTTGAGGGTTCCTCGGGACTCCAGTGTCCTCAGAGAGGTGAGTCCCCAGAGAGGTTGAGCGTTCCTCAGGACTCCAGTGTCATCAGAGAGGTTGAGGGTTCCTCAGGACTCCAGTGTCCTCAGAGAGGTGAGTCCCCAGAGAGGTTGAGGGTTCCTCAGGACTCCAGTGTCCTCAGAGAGGTGAGTCCCCAGAGAGGTTGAGAGTTCCTCAGGACTCCAGTGTCCTCAGAGAGGTTGAGGGTTCCTCAGGACTCCAGTGTCCTCAGAGAGGTGAGTCCCCAGAGAGGTTGAGGGTTTCTCAGGACTCCAGTGTCCTCAGAGAGGTGAGTCCCCATAGAGGTTGAGGGTTCCACAGGATTCCAATGTCCTCAAAGAGGTTGAGGGTTCCTCAGGACTCCAGTGTCCTCGGAGAGGTTGAGGGTTCCTCAGGACTCCAGTGTCCTCAGAGATGTGAGTCCCCAGAGAGGTTGAGGGTTCCTCAGGACTCCAGTGTCCTCATAGAGGTTGAGGGTTCCTCAGGACTCCAGTGTCCTCAGAGAGGTTGAGGGTTCCTCATGACTCCAGTGTCCTCAGAGAGGTGAGTCCCCAGAGAAGTTGATGGTTCCTCAGGACTCCAGTGTCCTCAGAGAGGTTGAGGGTTCCTCGGGATTACAGTGTCCTCAGAGAGGTGAGTCCCCAGAGAGGTTGAGGGTTCCTCAGGACTCCAGTGTCCTCAGAGAGGTTGAGGGTTTCTCAGGACTCCAGTGTCCTCAGAGAGGTGAGTCCCCAGAGAGGGTGAGGGTTCCTTAGGACTCCAGTGTCCTCAGAGAGGTTGAGGGTTCCTCAGGACTCCAGTATCCTCAGAGAGGTGAGTCCCCAGAGAGGTTGAGGGTTCCTCAGGACTCCAGTGTCCCCATAGAGGTTGAGGGTTCCTCAGGACTCCAGTGTCCTCAGAGAGGTGAGTCCCCATAGAGGTTGAGGGTTCCTCAGGACTCCAGTGTCCCCATAGAGGTTGAGGGTTCCTCAGGACTCCAGTGTCCTCAGAGAGGTGAGTCCCCAGAGAGGTTGAGGATTCCTCAGGACTCCAGTGTCCTCAGAGAGGTGAATCCCCATAGAGGTTGAGGGTTCCTCAGGACTCCAGTGTCCCCAGAGAGGTTTAGGATTCCTCAGGACTCCAGTGTCCTCAGAGAGGTGAGTCCCCATAGAGGTTGAGGTTTCCTCAGGACTCCAGTGTCCTCAGAGAGGTTGAGGGTTCCTCAGGACTCCAGTGTCTTCAGAGAGGTGAGTCCCCAGAGAGGTTGAGGGTTCCTCGGGACTCCAGTGTCCTCAGAGAGGTTGAGGGTTCCTCAGGACTCCAGTGTCCTCAAAGAGGTGAGTCCCCATAGAGGTTGAGGGTTCCTCAGGACTCCAGTGTCCCCATAGAGGTTGAGGTTCCTCAGGACTCCAGTGTCCTCAGAGCGGTGAGTCCCCAGAGAGGTTGAGGGTTCCTCAGGACTCCAGTGTCCTCAGAGAGGTGAGTCCCCATAGAGGTTGAGGGTTCCTCGGGACTCCAGTGTCCTCAGAGAGGTTGAGGGTTCCTCAGGACTCCAGTGTCCTCAGAGAGGTGAGTCCCCAGAGAGGTTGAGGGTTCCTCAGGACTCCAGTGTCTTCAGAGAGGTGAGTCCCCAGAGAGGTTGAGGGTTCCTCAGGACTCCAGTGTCCTCAGAGAGGTTGAGGGTTCCTCAGGACTCCAGTGTCCTCAAAGAGGTGAGTCCCCAGAGAGGTTGAGGGTTCCTCAGGACTCAAGTGTCCTCAGAGAGGTTGAGGGTTCCTCAGGACTCCAGTGTCCTCAGAGAGTGAGTTCCCAGAGAGGTTGAGGGTTCCTCAGGACTCCAGTGTCCTCAGAGAGGTTGAGGGTTCCTCAGGACTCCAGTGTCCTCAGAGAGGTGAGTCCCCAGAGAGGTTGAGGGTTCCTCAGGACTCCAGTGTCCCCATAGAGGTTGAGGGTTCCTCAGTACTCCAGTGTCCTCAAAGAGGTGAGTCCCCAGAGAGGTTGAGGGTTCCTCAGGACTCCAGTGTCCTCAGAGAGGTTGAGGGTTCCCCAGGACTCCAGTGTCCTCAGAGAGGTGAGTTCCCAGAGAGGTTGAGGGTTCCTCAGGACTCCAGTGTCCTCAGAGAGGTTGAGGGTTCCTCAGGACTCCAGCATCCTCAGAGAGGTGAGTCCCCAGAGAGGTTGAGGGTTCCTCAGGACTCCAGTGTCCCCATAGAGGTTGAGGGTTCCTCAGGACTCCAGTGTCCCCATAGAGGTTGAGGGTTCCTCAGGACTCCAGTGTCCTCAGAGAGGTGAGTCCTTAGAGAGGTTTAGGATTCCTCAGGACTCCAGTGTCCTCAGAGAGGTGAGTCCCCATAGAGGTTGAGGGTTCCTCAGGACTCCAGTGTCCTCAGAGAGGTGAGTCCCCATAGAGGTTGAGGGTTCCTCAGGACTCCAGTGTCCTCAGAGAGGTTGAGGGTTCCTCAGGACTCCAGTGTCTTCAGAGAGGTGAGTCCCCAGAGAGGTTGAGGGTTCCTCGGGACTCCAGTGTCCTCAGAGAGGTTGAGGGTTCCTCAGGACTCCAGTGTCCTCAAAGAGGTGAGTCCCCATAGAGGTTGAGGGTTCCTCAGGACTCCAGTGTCCCCATAGAGGTTGAGGTTCCTCAGGACTCCAGTGTCCTCAGAGAGGTGAGTCCCCAGAGAGGTTGAGGGTTCCTCAGGACTCCAGTGTCCTCAGAGAGGTGAGTCCCCATAGAGGTTGAGGGTTCCTCAGGACTCCAGTGTCCTCAGAGAGGTTGAGGGTTCCTCAGGACTCCAGTGTCCTCAGAGAGGTGAGTCCCCAGAGAGGTTGAGGGTTCCTCAGGACTCCAGTGTCCTCAGAGAGGTGAGTCCCCAGAGAGGTTGAGGGTTCCTCAGGACTCCAGTGTCCTCAGAGAGGTTGAGGGTTCCTCAGGACCCCAGTGTCCTCAAAGAGGTGAGTCCCCAGAGAGGTTGAGGGTTCCTCAGGACTCAAGTGTCCTCAGAGAGGTTGAGGGTTCCTCAGGACTCCAGTGTCCTCAGAGAGGTGAGTTCCCAGAGAGGTTGAGGGTTCCTCAGGACTCCAGTGTCCTCAGAGAGGTTGAGGGTTCCTCAGGACTCCAGTGTCCTCAGAGAGGTGAGTCCCCAGAGAGGTTGAGGGTTCCTCAGGACTCCAGTGTCCTCAGAGAGGTTGAGGGTTCCTCAGGACTCCAGTGTCCTCAGAGAGGTGAGTCCCCAGAGAGGTTTAGGATTCCTCAGGACTCCAGTGTCCTCAGAGAGGTGAGTCCCCATAGAGGTTGAGGGTTACTCAGGACTCCAGTGTCCTCAGAGAGGTGAGTCCCCATAGAGGTTGAGGGTTCATCAGGACTCCAGTGTCCTCAGAGAGGTTGAGGGTTCCTCAGGACTCCAGTGTCTTCAGAGAGGTGAGTCCCCAGAGAGGTTGAGGGTTCCTCAGGACTCCAGTGTCCTCAGAGAGGTTGAGGGTTCCTCAGGACTCCAGTGTCCTCAAAGAGGTGAGTCCCCATAGAGGTTGAGGGTTCCTCAGGACTCCAGTGTCCCCATAGAGGTTGAGGTTCCTCAGGACTCCAGTGTCCTCAGAGCGGTGAGTCCCCAGAGAGGTTGAGGGTTCCTCAGGACTCCAGTGTCCTCAGAGAGGTGAGTCCCCATAGAGGTTGAGGGTTCCACAGGACTCCAGTGTCCTCAGAGAGGTTGAGGGTTCCTCAGGACTCCAGTGTCCTCAGAGAGGTGAGTCCCCAGAGAGGTTGAGGGTTCCTCAGGACTCCAGTGTCTTCAGAGAGGTGAGTCCCCAGAGAGGTTGAGGGTTCCTCAACTCCAGGTGTCCTCAGAGAGGTTGAGGGTTCCTCAGGACTCCAGTGTCCTCAAAGAGGTGAGTCCCCAGAGAGGTTGAGGGTTCCTCAGGACTCAAGTGTCCTCAGAGAGGTTGAGGGTTCCTCAGGACTCCAGTGTCCTCAGAGAGGTGAGTTCCCAGAGAGGTTGAGGGTTCCTCAGGACTCCAGTGTCCTCAGAGAGGTTGAGGGTTCCTCAGGACTCCAGTGTCCTCAGAGAGGTGAGTCCCCAGAGAGGTTGAGGGTTCCTCAGGACTCCAGTGTCCCCATAGAGGTTGAGGGTTCCTCAGGACTCCAGTGTCCTCAAAGAGGTGAGTCCCCAGAGAGGTTGAGGGTTCCTCAGGACTCAAGTGTCCTCAGAGAGGTTGAGGGTTCCCCAGGACTCCGGTGTCCTCAGAGAGGTGAGTTCCCAGAGAGGTTGAGGGTTCCTCAGGACTCCAGTGTCCTCAGAGAGGTTGAGGGTTCCTCAGGACTCCAGCATCCTCAGAGAGGTGAGTCCCCAGAGAGGTTGAGGGTTCCTCAGGACTCCAGTGTCCCCATAGGGGTTGAGGGTTCCTCAGGACTCCAGTGTCCCCATAGAGGTTGAGGGTTCCTCAGGACTCCAGTGTCCTCAGAGAGGTGAGTCCCCATAGAGGTTGAGGGTTCCTCAGGACTCCAGTGTCCCCATAGAGGTTGAGGGTTCCTCAGGACTCCAGTGTCCTCAGAGAGGTGAGTCCCCAGAGAGGTTTAGGATTCCTCAGGACTCCAGTGTCCTCAGAGAGGTGAGTCCCCATAGAGGTTGAGGGTTCCTCAGGACTCCAGTGTCCTCAGAGAGGTGAGTCCCCATAGAGGTTGAGGGTTCCTCAGGACTCCAGTGTCCTCAGAGAGGTTGAGGGTTCCTCAGGAGTCCAGTGTCTTCAGAGAGGTGAGTCCCCAGAGAGGTTGAGGGTTCCTCGGGACTCCAGTGTCCTCAGAGAGGTTGAGGGTTCCTCAGGACTCCAGTGTCCTCAAAGAGGTGAGTCCCCATAGAGGTTGAGGGTTCCTCAGGACTCCAGTGCCCCCATAGAGGTTGAGGTTCCTCAGGACTCCAGTGTCCTCAGAGAGGTGAGTCCCCAGAGAGGTTGAGGGTTCCTCAGGACTCCAGTGTCCTCAGAGAGGTGAGTCCCCATAGAGGTTGAGGGTTCCTCAGGACTCCAGTGTCCTCAGAGAGGTTGAGGGTTCCTCAGGACTCCAGTGTCCTCAGAGAGGTGAGTCCCCAGAGAGGTTGAGGGTTCCTCAGGACTCCAGTGTCCTCAGAGAGGTGAGTCCCCAGAGAGGTTGAGGGTTCCTCAGGACTCCAGTGTCCTCAGAGAGGTTGAGGGTTCCTCAGGACTCCAGTGTCCTCAAAGAGATGAGTCCCCAGAGAGGTTGAGGGTTCCTCAGGACTCAAGTGTCCTCAGAGAGGTTGAGGGTTCCTCAGGACTCCAGTGTCCTCAGAGAGGTGAGTTCCCAGAGAGGTTGAGGGTTCCTCAGGACTCCAGTGTCCTCAGAGAGGTTGAGGGTTCCTCAGGACTCCAGTGTCCTCAGAGAGGTGAGTCCCCAGAGAGGTTGAGGGTTCCTCAGGACTCCAGTGTCCTCAGAGAGGTTGAGGGTTCCTCAGGACTCCAGTGTCCTCAGAGAGGTGAGTCCCCAGAGAGGTTGAGGGTTCCTCAGGACTCCAGTGTCCTCAGAGAGGTTGAGGGTTCCTCAGGACTCCAGTGTCCTCAGAGAGGTTGAGGGTTCCTCAGGACTCCAGTGTCCTCAGAGAGGTGAGTCCCCAGAGAGGTTGAGCGTTCCTCAGGACTCAAGTGTCCTCAGAGAGGTTGAGGGTTCCTCAGGACTCCAGTGTCCTCAGAGAGGTGAGTCCCCAGAGAGGTTGAGGGTTCCTCAGGACTCCAGTGTCCTCAGAGAGGTGAGTCCCCAGAGAGGTTGAGGGTTCCTCAGGACTCCAGTGTCCTCAGAGAGGTTGAGGGTTCCTCAGGACACCAGTGTCCTCAGAGAGGTGAGTCCCCAGAGAGGTTGAGGGTTTCTCAGGACTCCAGTGTCCTCAGAGAGGTGAGTCCCCAGAGAGGTTGAGGGCTCCACAGGATTCCAATGTCCTCAAAGAGGTTGAGGGTTCCTCAGGACTCCAGTGTCCTCGGAGAGGTTGAGGGTTCCTCAGGACTCCAGTGTCCTCAGAGATGTGAGTCCCCAGAGAGGTTGAGGGTTCCTCAGGACTCCAGTGTCCTCATAGAGGTTGAGGGTTCCTCAGGACTCCAGTGTCCTCAGAGAGGTTGAGGGTTCCTCATGACTCCAGTGTCCTCAGAGAGGTGAGTCCCCAGAGAAGTTGAGCGTTCCTCAGGACTCCAGTGTCCTCAGAGAGGTTGAGGGTTCCTCAGGATTCCAGTGTCCTCAGAGAGGTGAGTCCCCAGAGAGGTTGAGGGTTCCTCAGGACTCCAGTGTCCTCAGAGAGGTTGAGGGTTCCTCAGGACTCCAGTATCCTCAGAGAGGTGAGTCCCCAGAGAGGGTGAGGGTTCCTTAGGACTCCAGTGTCCTCAGAGAGGTTGAGGGTTTCTCAGGACTCCAGCATCCTCAGAGAGGTGAGTCCCCATAGAGGTTGAGGGTTCCTCAGGACTCCAGTGTCCCCATAGAGGTTGAGGGTTCCTCAGGACTCCAGTGTCCTCAGAGAGGTGAGTCCCCAGAGAGGTTGAGGATTCCTCAGGACTCCAGTGTCCTCAGAGAGGTGAGTCCCCATAGAGGTTGAGAGTTCCTCAGGACTCCAGTGTCCTCAGAGAGGTGAGTCCCCATAGAGGTTGAGGGTTCCTCAGGACTCCAGTGTCCCCATAGAGGTTGAGGGTTCCTCAGGACTCCAGTGTCGTCAGAGAGGTGAGTCCCCAGAGAGGTTTAGGATTCCTCAGGACTCCAGTGTCCTCAGAGAGGTGAGTCCCCATAGACGTTGAGGGTTCCTCAGGATTCCAGTGTCCTCAGAGAGGTGAGTCCCCATAGAGGTTGAGGGTTCCTCAGGACTCCAGTGTTCTCAGAGAGGTTGAGGGTTCCTCAGGACTCCAGTGTCTTCAGAGAGGTGAGTCCCCAGAGAGGTTGAGGGTTCCTCGGGACTCCAGTGTCCTCAGAGAGTTTGAGGGTTCCTCAGGACTCCAGTGTCCTCAAAGAGGTGAGTCCCCATAGAGGTTGAGGGTTCCTCAGGACTCCAGTGTCCCCATAGAGGTTGAGGGTTCCTCAGGCCTCCAATGTCCTCAGAGAGGTGAGTCCCCAGAGAGGTTGAGGGTTCCTCAGGACTCCAGTGTCCTCAGAGAGGTGAGTCCCCATGGAGGTTGAAGGTCCCTCGGGACTCCAGTGTCCTTAGAGGTGAGTCCCCATTGAGGTTGAGGGTTCCTCAGGACTCCAGTGTCCTCAGAGAGGTTGATGGTTCCTCAAGACTCCAGTGTCCTCAGAGAGGTGTGTCCCCAGAGAGGTTGCGGGTTCCTCAGGACTCCAGTGTCCTCAGAGAGGTTGAGGGTTCCTCAGGACTCCAGTGTCCTCAAAGAGGTGAGTCCCCAGAGAGGTTGATGGTTCCTCAGGACTCAAGTGTCCTCAGAGAGGTTGAGGGTTCCTCAGGACTCCAGTGTCCTCCCTCAGAGAGGTGAGTCGCCAGAGAGGTTGAGGGTTCCTCAGGACTCCAGTGTCCTCAGAGAAGTTGAGGGTTCCTCAGGACTCCAGTGTCTTCAGAGAGGTGAGACCCCAGAGAGGTTGAGGGTTCCTCGGGACTCCAGTGTCCTCAGAGAGGTTGAGGGTTCCTCAGGACTCCAGTGTCCTCAAAGAGGTTGAGGGTTCCTCAGGACTCCAGTGTCTTCAGAGAGGTGAGTCCCCATAGAGGTTGAGGGTTCCTCAGGACTCCAGTGTCCCCATAGAGGTTGAGGTTCCTCAGGACTCCAGTGTCCCCATAGAGGTTGAGGTTCCTCAGGACTCCAGTGTCCTCAGAGCGGTGAGTCCCCAGAGAGGTTGAGCGTTCCTCAGGACTCCAGTGTCCTCAGAGAGGTGAGTCCCCATAGAGGTTGAGGGTTCCTCAGGACTCCAGTGTCCCCATAGAGGTTGAGGTTCCTCAGGACTCCAGTGTCCTCAGAGCGGTGAGTCCCCAGAGAGGTTGAGGGTTCCTCAGGACTCCAGTGTCCTCAGAGAGGTGAGTCCCCATAGAGGTTGAGGGTTCCTCAGGACTCCAGTGTCCTCGGAGAGGTTGAGGGTTCCTCAGGACTCCAGTGTCCTCAGAGAGGTGAGTCCCCAGAGAGGTTGAGGGTTCCTCAGGACTCCAGTGTCTTCAGAGAGGTGAGTCCCCAGAGAGGTTGAGGGTTCCTCAGGACTCCAGTGTCCTCAGAGAGGTTGAGGGTTCCTCAGGACTCCAGTGTCCTCAAAGAGGTGAGTCCCCAGAGAGGTTGAGGGTTCCTCAGGACTCAAGTGTCCTCAGAGAGGTTGAGGGTTCCTCAGGACTCCAGTGTCCTCAGAGAGGTGAGTTCCCAGAGAGGTTGAGGGTTCCTCAGGACTCCAGTGTCCTCAGAGAGGTTGGACTCCAGTGTCCTCAGAGAGGTGAGTCCCCAGAGAAGTTGAGGGTTCCTCAGGACTCCAGTGTCCCCATCGAGGTTGAGGGTTCCTCAGGACTCCAGTGTCCTCAAAGAGGTGAGTCCCCAGAGAGGTTGAGGGTTCCTCAGGACTCAAGTGTCCTCAGAGAGGTTGAGGGTTCCCCAGGACTCCAGTGTCCTCAGAGAGGTGAGTTCCCAGAGAGGTTGAGGGTTCCTCAGGACTCCAGTGTCCTCAGAGAGGTTGAGGGTTCCTCAGGACTCCAGCATCCTCAGAGAGGTGAGTCCCCAGAGAGGTTGAGGGTTCCTCAGGACTCCAGTGTCCCCATAGAGGTTGAGGGTTCCTCAGGACTCCAGTGTCCCCATAGAGGTTGAGGGTTCCTCAGGACTCCAGTGTCCTCAGAGAGGTGAGTCCCCATAGAGGTTGAGGGTTCCTCAGGACTCCAGTGTCCCCAGAGAGGTTTAGGATTCCTCAGGATTCCAGTGTCTTCAGAGAGGTGAGTCCCCATAGAGGTTGAGGTTTCCTCAGGACTCCAGTGTCCTCAGAGAGGTTGAGGGTTCCTCAGGACTCCAGTGTCTTCAGAGAGGTGAGTCCCCAGAGAGGTTGAGGGTTCCTCGGGACTCCAGTGTCCTCAGAGAGGTTGAGGGTTCCTCAGGACTCCAGTGTCCTCAAAGAGGTGAGTCCCCATAGAGGTTGAGGGTTCCTCAGGACTCCAGTGTCCCCATAGAGGTTGAGGTTCCTCAGGACTCCAGTGTCCTCAGAGCGGTGAGTCCCCAGAGAGGTTGAGGGTTCCTCAGGACTCCAGTGTCCTCGGAGAGGTTGAGGGTTCCTCAGGACTCCAGTGTCCTCAGAGAGGTGAGTCCCCAGAGAGGTTGAGGGTTCCTCAGGACTCCAGTGTCTTCAGAGAGGTGAGTCCCCAGAGAGGTTGAGGGTTCCTCAGGACTCCAGTGTCCTCAGAGAGGTTGAGGGTTCCTCAGGACTCCAGTGTCCTCAAAGAGGTGAGTCCCCAGAGAGGTTGAGGGTTCCTCAGGACTCAAGTGTCCTCAGAGAGGTTGAGGGTTCCTCAGGACTCCAGTGTCCTCAGAGAGTGAGTTCCCAGAGAGGTTGAGGGTTCCTCAGGACTCCAGTGTCCTCAGAGAGGTTGAGGGTTCCTCAGGACTCCAGTGTCCTCAGAGAGGTGAGTCCCCAGAGAGGTTGAGGGTTCCTCAGGACTCCAGTGTCCCCATAGAGGTTGAGGGTTCCTCAGGACTCCATTGTCCTCAAAGAGGTGAGTCCCCAGAGAGGTTGAGGGTTCCTCAGGACTCCAGTGTCCTCGGAGAGGTTGAGGGTTCCCCAGGACTCCAGTGTCCTCAGAGAGGTGAGTTCCCAGAGAGGTTGACGGTTCCTCAGGACTCCAGTGTCCTCAGAGAGGTTGAGGGTTCCTCAGGACTCCAGCATCCTCAGAGAGGTTGCGGGTTCCTCAGGACTCCAGTGTCCCCATAGAGGTTGAGGGTTCCTCAGGACTCCAGTGTCCTCAGAGAGGTGAGTCCCCAGAGAGGTTGAGGGTTCCTCAGGACTCCAGTGTCCCCATAGAGGTTGAGGGTTCCTCAGGACTCCAGTGTCCCCATAGAGGTTGAGGGTTCCTCAGGACTCCAGTGTCCTCAGAGAGGTGAGTCCCCAGAGAGGTTTAGGATTCCTCAGGACTCCAGTGTCCTCAGAGAGGTGAGTCCCCATAGAGGTTGAGGGTTCCTCAGGACTCCAGTGTCCTCAGAGAGGTGAGTCCCCATAGAGGTTGAGGGTTCCTCAGGACTCCAGTGTCCTCAGAGAGGTTGAGGGTTCCTCAGGACTCCAGTGTCTTCAGAGAGGTGAGTCCCCAGAGAGGTTGAGGGTTCCTCGGGACTCCAGTGTCCTCAGAGAGGTTGAGGGTTCCTCAGGACTCCAGTGTCCTCAAAGAGGTGAGTCCCCATAGAGGTTGAGGGTTCCTCAGGACTCCAGTGTCCCCATAGAGGTTGAGGTTCCTCAGGACTCCAGTGTCCTCAGAGAGGTGAGTCCCCAGAGAGGTTGAGGGTTCCTCAGGACTCCAGTGTCCTCAGAGAGGTGAGTCCCCATAGAGGTTGAGGGTTCCTCAGGACTCCAGTGTCCTCAGAGAGGTTGAGGGTTCCTCAGGACTCCAGTGTCCTCAGAGAGGTGAGTCCCCAGAGAGGTTGAGGGTTCCTCAGGACTCCAGTGTCCTCAGAGAGGTGAGTCCCCAGAGAGGTTGACGGTTCCTCAGGACTCCAGTGTCCTCAGAGAGGTTGAGGGTTCCTCAGGACTCCAGTGTCCTCAAAGAGGTGAGTCCCCAGAGAGGTTGAGGGTTCCTCAGGACTCAAGTGTCCTCAGAGAGGTTGAGGGTTCCTCAGGACTCCAGTGTCCTCAGAGAGGTGAGTTCCCAGAGAGGTTGAGGGTTCCTCAGGACTCCAGTGTCCTCAGAGAGGTTGAGGGTTCCTCAGGACTCCAGTGTCCTCAGAGAGGTGAGTCCCCAGAGAGGTTGAGGGTTCCTCAGGACTCCAGTGTCCTCAGAGAGGTTGAGGGTTCCTCAGGACTCCAGTGTCCTCAGAGAGGTGAGTCCCCAGAGAGGTTGAGGGTTCCTCAGGACTCCAGTGTCCTCAGAGAGGTTGAGGGTTCCTCAGGACTCCAGTGTCCTCAGAGAGGTTGAGGGTTCCTCAGGACTCCAGTGTCCTCAGAGAGGTGAGTCCCCAGAGAGGTTGAGCGTTCCTCAGGACTCAAGTGTCCTCAGAGAGGTTGAGGGTTCCTCAGGACTCCAGTGTCCTCAGAGAGATGAGTCCCCAGAGAGGTTGAGGGTTCCTCAGGACTCCAGTGTCCTCGGAGAGGTGAGTCCCCAGAGAGGTTGAGGGTTCCTCAGGACTCCAGTGTCCTCAGAGAGGTTGAGGGTTCCTCAGGACACCAGTGTCCTCAGAGAGGTGAGTCCCCAGAGAGGTTGAGGGTTTCTCAGGACTCCAGTGTCCTCAGAGAGGTGAGTCCCCAGAGAGGTTGAGGGCTCCACAGGATTCCAATGTCCTCAAAGAGGTTGAGGGTTCCTCAGGACTCCAGTGTCCTCGGAGAGGTTGAGGGTTCCTCAGGACTCCAGTGTCTTCAGAGATGTGAGTCCCCAGAGAGGTTGAGGGTTCCTCAGGACTCCAGTGTCCTCATAGAGGTTGAGGGTTCCTCAGGACTCCAGTGTCCTCAGAGAGGTTGAGGGTTCCTCATGACTCCAGTGTCCTCAGAGAGGTGAGTCCCCAGAGAAGTTGAGCGTTCCTCAGGGCTCCAGTGTCCTCAGAGAGGTTGAGGGTTCCTCAGGATTCCAGTGTCCTCAGAGAGGTGAGTCCCCAGAGAGGTTGAGGGTTCCTCAGGACTCCAGTGTCCTCAGAGAGGTTGAGGGTTCCTCAGGACTCCAGTGTCCTCAGAGAGGTTGAGGGTTCCTCATGACTCCAGTGTCCTCAGAGAGGTGAGTCCCCAGAGAGGTTGAGGATTCCTCAGGACTCCAGTGTCCTCAGAGAGGTGAGTCCCCATAGAGGTTGAGAGTTCCTCAGGACTCCAGTGTCCTCAGAGAGGTGAGTCCCCATAGAGGTTGAGGGTTCCTCAGGACTCCAGTGTCCCCATAGAGGTTGAGGGTTCCTCAGGACTCCAGTGTCGTCAGAGAGGTGAGTCCCCAGAGAGGTTTAGGATTCCTCAGGACTCCAGTGTCCTCAGAGAGGTGAGTCCCCATAGAGGTTGAGGGTTCCTCAGGACTCCAGTGTCCTCAGAGAGGTGAGTCCCCATAGAGGTTGAGGGTTCCTCAGGACTCCAGTGTCCTCAGAGAGGTTGAGGGTTCCTCAGGACTCCAGTGTCTTCAGAGAGGTGAGTCCCCAGAGAGGTTGAGGGTTCCTCGGGACTCCAGTGTCCTCAGAGAGTTTGAGGGTTCCTCAGGACTCCAGTGTCCTCAAAGAGGTGAGTCCCCATAGAGGTTGAGGGTTCCTCAGGACTCCAGTGTCCCCATAGAGGTTGAGGGTTCCTCAGGCCTCCAGTGTCCTCAGAGAGGTGAGTCCCCAGAGAGGTTGAGGGTTCCTCAGGACTCCAGTGTCCTCAGAGAGGTGAGTCCCCATAGAGGTTGAAGGTCCCTCGGGACTACAGTGTCCTTAGAGGTGAGTCCCCATTGAGGTTGAGGGTTCCTCAGGACTCCAGTGTCCTCAGAGAGGTGAGTCCCCAGAGAGGTTGCGGGTTCCTCAGGACTCCAGTGTCCTCAGAGAGGTTGAGGGTTCCTCAGGACTCCAGTGTCCTCAAAGAGGTGAGTCCGAAGAGAGGTTGATGGTTCCTCAGGACTCAAGTGTCCTCAGAGAGGTTGAGGGTTCCTCAGAACTCCAGTGTCCTCCCTCAGAGAGGTGAGTCCCCAGAGAGGTTGAGGGTTCCTCAGGACTCCAGTGTCCTCAGAGAGGTTGAGGGTTCCTCAGGACTCCAGTGTCCTCAGAGAGGTGAGTCCCCAGAGAGGTTGAGGGTTCCTCAGGACTCCAGTGTCCTCAGAGAGGTTGAGGGTTCCTCAGGACTCCAGTGTCCTCAGAGAGGTGAGTCCCCAGAGAGGGTGAGGGTTCCTTAGGACTCCAGTGTCCTCAGAGAGGTTGAGGGTTCCTCAGGACTCCAGTATCCTCAGAGAGGTGAGTCCCCAGAGGGGTTGAGGGTTCCTCAGGACTCCAGTGTCCTCAGAGAGGTTGAGGGTTCCTCGGGACTCCAGTGTCCTCAGAGAGGTGAGTCCCCAGAGAGGTTGAGCGTTCCTCAGGACTCCAGTGTCATCAGAGAGGTTGAGGGTTCCTCAGGACTCCAGTGTCCTCAGAGAGGTGAGTCCCCAGAGAGGTTGAGGGTTCCTCAGGACTCCAGTGTCCTCAGAGAGGTGAGTCCCCAGAGAGGTTGAGAGTTCCTCAGGACTCCAGTGTCCTCAGAGAGGTTGAGGGTTCCTCAGGACTCCAGTGTCCTCAGAGAGGTGAGTCCCCAGAGAGGTTGAGGGTTCCACAGGATTCCAATGTCCTCAAAGAGGTTGAGGGTTCCTCAGGACTCCAGTGTCCTCGGAGAGGTTGAGGGTTCCTCAGGACTCCAGTGTCCTCAGAGATGTGAGTCCCCAGGAGGTTGAGGGTTCCTCAGGACTCCAGTGTCCTCATAGAGGTTGAGGGTTCCTCAGGACTCCAGTGTCCTCAGAGAGGTTGAGGGTTCCTCATGACTCCAGTGTCCTCAGAGAGGTGAGTCCCCAGAGAAGTTGATGGTTCCTCAGGACTCCAGTGTCCTCAGAGAGGTTGAGGGTTCCTCGGGATTCCAGTGTCCTCAGAGAGGTGAGTCCCCAGAGAGGTTGAGGGTTCCTCAGGACTCCAGTGTCCTCAGAGAGGTTGAGGGTTCCTCAGGACTCCAGTGTCCTCAGAGAGGTGAGTCCCCAGAGAGGGTGAGAGTTCCTTAGGACTCCAGTGTCCTCAGAGAGGTTGAGGGTTCCTCAGGACTCCAGTATCCTCAGAGAGGTGAGTCCCCAGAGAGGTTGAGGGTTCCTCAGGACTCCAGTGTCCCCATAGAGGTTGAGGGTTCCTCAGGACTCCAGTGTCCTCAGAGAGGTGAGTCCCCATAGAGGTTGAGGGTTCCTCAGGACTCCAGTGTCCCCATAGAGGTTGAGGGTTCCTCAGGACTCCAGTGTCCTCAGAGAGGTGAGTCCCCAGAGAGGTTGAGGATTCCTCAGGACTCCAGTGTCCTCAGAGAGGTGAATCCCCATAGAGGTTGAGGGTTCCTCAGGACTCCAGTGTCCTCAGAGAGGTGAGTCCCCATAGAGGTTGAGGGTTCCTCAGGACTCCAGTGTCCTCAGAGAGGTTGAGGGTTCCTCAGGACTCCAGTGTCTTCAGAGAGGTGAGTCCCCAGAGAGGTTGAGGGTTCCTCAGGACTCCAGTGTCCTCAGAGAGTTTGAGGGTTCCTCAGGACTCCAGTGTCCTCAGAGAGGTGAGTCCCCAGAGAGGTTGAGGGTTCCTCAGGACTTAAGTGTCCTCAGAGAGGTTGAGGGTTCCTCAGGACTCCAGTGTCCTCAGAGAGGTGAGTCCCCAGAGAGGTTGAGGGTTCCTCAGGACTCCAGTGTCCTCGGAGAGGTTGAGGGTTCCTCAGGACTCCAGTGTCCTCAGAGAGGTGAGTTCCCATAGAGGATGAGGGTTCCGCAGGACTCCAGTGTCCTCAGAGAGGTGAGTCCCCAGAGAGGTTGAGGGTTCCTCAGGACTCTTGCGTGGCAAAGAACCTTGGGGTTATCTTTGACTCTACACTTTCCTTCTCCGCACACATCTCTGATATCTCCAAAAATCTAACTTTTTACTTCACCTCCTTAGAGGTACTCTACCTTTCCTCCCCTTCCCTCAAAGGCTCACTGTCTCCCAAGCTCTGGTTCTTTCCAGACTGGATTACTGTAACAGCCTCTTCCTAAATCTGCCTGCCTCCACTCTCCGCCCTCTACAAATCCAGAACAGGACTGCAAGACTTGTCCTTGGCCTCAAGCCCTGGGATCGTATCTCTCCAGCCTAGAAATCGCTTCATTGGCTCCTAGTGGATGCAAGGATTAAATGTAAAACCCTCTGCATTGTCCACAAGGCTTTCTGGGGCCTGGGTCCAAAATACCTTCAACTATCCCTCCATAAATACCTCCCCTCTCGAGCCCTTCGCTCCTCTACTTCTAACTCCCTCAGGGTTCGTCGTTTTGCAAAAAAACGAGCTGGGGGTAGATCCCTGTCTTCGGCTGGTGCCTCCCTTTGGAACAGCCTCCAGGCCACCTTGAAACTTGAGGAAAAACATCTTCAGTTCCGGAAACTTCTCAAGACCTTCCTCTTTGCCTCTGCCTTTGACCCCCTTCTCCTCTGTTGATCTGTTTCTTCTCATGGCATTATGCATCTCGCCACCCTCTGTTCTTTCGGTCCCAGGTATCTGCTCATCCTGCCACCCTCCTGCACTGCCTCCAGGCCACCATCTGCACTAGGGTTCTGTATCTGTACCCATACAGTCCCCCTCCCATGTTTCTTCTGCACTTATCAGATATACCTTTCTGACAAACTTTCACCTCCCACTTGCTGGCTGCACTACCATGGTTTAAAGCCCTTATTTATTATTTATGTTTTCTCTCCTCTGCTTTGCACTTTTCACTCCCCCCCCCCACTCCTTCCTTTCATTTTCCCCCGATTTTCCTTTCCCATGCACTTGCACTTTCGTAAATGTCACTGGGCTTAGTAAGATCGCTGTTTTTTCCCTTTTTGCCTGGTCACGCTCTGGTACACTTGTGTATGAGCGCGATATAAATAAAATATAATTTCATTTCATTTCATTTCAGTGTCCTCAGAGAGGTGAGTCCCCAGAGAGGTTGAGGGTTCCTCATTGCACACTTGGAGCAGTGTCGTTTGCCTGCCGATACCGGTTGAAGCCTGCACGAACGAGGAAGTGAGCAGGCGCCGACTTCTACCAAGGGCCGCCTTATCCCTCTGTGGGCCCGCAGCACCAAGTGTTACAGGCAGTTGAGAGAGGGGGCTCAGCATTGTGGACCTCCGAGACTCATAGAATTTGAGTGTACCCGTGTGTAAAGACTGGAGGGGGGGTGTCTGTACTCCTGCTCTATATGTGGCAGAGGAGAGGCACAGAGAACCTCAGTCAAGATCCTCTATAGGGCAGCGCAGGTCGAGCAATCAAGGCCTAGCTTCTCAGGAGGTGATGCAGGATGGTTCTTAAGTACAGTGTATCCCCAAGCCCCGGCAAAGGAATGTCCACAGACTGTATTAGTTAAAACACAGTCTTTATATAATTAAGTTCATGGTTATGTACACGATCACAATAACTCACTTTGTACTCAGTAAATCTACAATGGTAAATATATACAATTCTAAGTGGTACCACAATTATTATTAGATTCCATTAAAGTGCATCAACTGTACTCTGGTCAAATGTCACACAAATCAATTAATAAAGGTAACCAACAATAGATATAGGAGGCAAGCAGTCGTTTAGAACAATTGGCAGAATACTGGCCCCTACCAACTAGGCACAATTCTGTGTGGAGATCCCCCCACCACGGCAACCTGTAAATAAAGATATATCGTACATGACCAGTCCATATATTGTTCATAAGAGTCTTATTTCCTTCTAAATTAGTTCTACAACCCCAATGTACCTGAAATAGCAGAGTTCGACGTTGGGTCGTCGACAGATCCTTCTTTAGCGGCTCCCTTTAAGGCAGGAGCCATGGAGCGTCGAGATCCTATGAGTAAAACGGTGAACGACGACAGTGAGGTGGCAGCTTCGTTCCTAGCGCTGCTCGTCGACGATGGAGCGTACACATTCTGCAAGGTGGAGGCGTGAGGGGCACCTCGGTGACGATAGTTCAGGGCCGCCAAGAGGTGAATAATGTTGGCCCAGCAAGTCTTCAGGTGGCGATAATACCCAGTGAGGCCCAAAAAGGCTCTCACCTGGGTTTGAGTAGTGGGAGCCTCCCAGTCATGTACATACTGTATTTTACTGGGGAGAGGTTGGATTTGACCCCCTCCTACCTCATGACCAAGATATGTGACTTTCCCCTGAGCTATCTGGCACTTGGTGGCCTTCATAGTGAGCTTTTCAAGGCCTGCAACACCTTATCCAGATGTGTCAAATGCTCTTCCCAGGTGGAACTGTAGACGGCAATTTCATCTAAGTAGGCCACACAAAAGGCCTCCAGCCCACTGAGTGCATGATTGACCAATCTCTGGAAAGTGACAGGGGCATTCTTCAACCCAAAAGACATGACCCTAAACTGGTAGAGTCCCTCTGGTGTTGAGAACGCCTTCTTTTCCTTGGCATGGTCCGTCAGAGCTATTTGTCAATAGCCTGAGGTAAGGTCAAAGGTGCTCACAAATTTGGCAGCCTTAAGCTCATCAGCCCTGGGCAAAGGGTGCGCATCAGTTTTGGTGATGGCATTGACTCCGCTGTAGTCCACACAGAACCTCCAATCCTTGGTACCTGCCTGGAAACTTGCCTTAGGGACAAGGACCACAGGACTGGACCAGGGACAGGGACTGGTTGAGGGTTCAATAACACCCAGATCCAACATCTTGGCAACCTCAGCCTGGATGTGGTTTTTAACGGTATCTGACATACGGTAGCACCTGCTTTTGACAGGCACACTGTCACCAGTGTCAATTTGGTGCCTACACCACGGTGCAAGGCCTAGTGTCAGTGAAAAAAGAGAGGCATACTGCCGGGTCAAAGCCCTGCAGGCCCTCTGCTGCTCTGTCGTCAGATCTGGAGAGAGATGGACTCCATTAACTGAGCCATCCTGAGGGTTGCTATATAGCAAATCAGGCGGGGGCTCACTCTCATCCTCTTCTTGCTCTGAAGCCAGCAAGAGGCATGAGACTTCCGCTCTCCTGTGGAAAGGCTTGAGCCTGTTAACATGGAATACCAGAGGGGCTACCTCCGAAACTCCCATGTCAACCACATATATTAAATTCACCGATCTTGGAGATGATCCTGAAGGGTCCAGTCCACTTGTCTGCCAAAGCTCCAGGCTTGGTTGGCTCCATCACAAGGATTTCCTGTCCCAGAGTCCAATCCACTTGCGATGGATTGCAGAGGTGACGGCTCCCAGTACTGTTTATTTATTTATTTATTACATTTGTTACACGCCCACGACCCTCAGGTATCACAGCGAGGTTGCAAAAGCAATGTTCACGATTACAAACATTATTAGCATGGTTACACAGTGGAATTCAGTTACAAATTTTTGAAAGTCAATCAAGCAGTATGGCGATCAGAGCCTAGGGACAACTCTATACATGAGGAGACAAAGAAATTATAGTTATATTGACAGACTCTCAGGATTATTGCCCTTCATATTATTTGAAAGCCAAGTTTTGAGTGATTTTTTGAAGCCTGTGTAGGATCGCTCTTCTTTGATACTGTTGGGAAGGGCATTCCTATGTCTGGGGGCTAAGTATTTGAAGCTACTGCCACCCGCTTTGCTATTTTTATAGCGAGGAATCTCAAGTAGCTGCTGGTTGGAGGATCTCAGAGCTCTTAGGAATGTACTTTTTTGCAGTACTTTGTTAAGGTATTTGGGAGCTGAGCCCTGTTGGCATTTGTAGGATATGCATAGAGTTTTGAAAATACCTGTCTGCGATTGGTAGCCAGTGGTTATCTCTTCTAATCTTGGAGATATGGTCTGATTTTCTCATGCCGAGGGCTGCTCTGAGGGCTTTGTATAAGTTGTAGTTTTTTAAAGTTGGCTTTGGAGGTTCCTAATAGTAAAACATTACAATAGTCAAGTTTTGACAATATTAGGGCTCTGGCCAGGGTGATGCAATTAGCAGGGGTAACAAATTGTCTACGTCGAGGGATTAATTTTGCTGTGTAGGATGTGGCTGTTGAGAGGTTGCTAATGTGCTTATTCATGGACAAGTTAGCGTCCAAGTAAACTCCTAAGGTTTTTACTTGTTTCAGAACAGGTATCATGGTGCCGTTGATATTGATTGAGTCATAGTCAGAGTGGAGTGTGCTGAATTTAATCTGCAATCCCACTATGAGAATTTCAGTCTTCTCATCATTGAGACAAAGACTATTTAGGGCCATCCAGTTTTGGATGATCGCATAAATTCTATTGATGAGTAAGGGGTCTTGGGTGTAGTTTCCTGAGAGTGGGATGAGGATCTGGGTATCATCCGCAAAGTTGGTGTAGATAACATCCATATCATCTAACGCTGCGAAGAGGAGCTTTGTATAAGCATTGTACAGAGTATGGGAGAGGCAAGAGCCTTGGGGCACTCCAATGGGAACAGGGATGGGGTCAGCAGCTTCCTTGCCTATAGAGACTCTAGAGGTCCTGTCAGCTAGGAAGGATTTAATCCAGAGGGTGGCATACCTAGAGAAGTTAAAGTCTTTAGCTCGTGTGTTACATCGTTTATCATGAACCACAAGGTGGAACGCTGCAGAGAGGTCTAACAAGAGAGGGATACAGAGTTTGCCTGAATCTCTAATGGTATCCATCTGGATTTTGAACTCTAATAAAGATGTTTCGGTGCTATGATTAGGCCTGAAACCAGATTGTCTTGAGCCGAGAAGTTGGTTTTTTTCTAGATGAGATTGGACTTGGTTGTAGGCTATTTTATCTATGAATTTGAGTAGGAAGGGAACTGTCGTTATTGGACGGTAATTTGTTGGTACAGTCGGGTCTAGAGTGGTTTTTTTTAGCAATGGGGTGACTCATGCTTCTTTAATGCTAGTTGGGACCAAATTGGTTTTGAAGGAGACGTTCACAAAATTTGTAACGATAGGTGTGAGAGTGTGGGCGCAAGATTTAACTATTTGTGCTGGGACTGTGTCTCCTTTGCAATTAGATGCTTTAAGTTTGGATATGGTGTCGATGACGACGTCTTGGGAAACTGAAGTAAAAGCAAAGGGAGGGCTGGGGGTTCCAGCAGTGTTGAGAAGATGTTGTCACTGGAAAGTTTACCTGCTAGTACATCCTTTTTGTGGTAATTTTGGATTGAAGCATTTTGATTTTGGTTGCTAGAGCATTTTGGATGGTGGTACAGCAAGCTTTGCTCGGTTTGGTTGGGTTGGTGATTGGGATAGGATTTTCCAGTTCTCTCAAGATGGAGAATAGTTCTTTTGAGTCGGATGCAGCGTTGCTGATCCGTGTGTTATAGGCGTTCGCTTTGGTTGAGATCATGGCTGATTTGTAGCTTTTATTTGCTAAAAGATCGGCATTTTTAGTTTCGGTCATGGGGTTTTTCCTATAGGCATGTTCTAGTGCACGTTTCCTTCTTCTTAGGGCAACCAAGTTCTCATTAAACCAAAAGAATGAACGTTTGTCGGTGCGTTTTGTTTTAGTGATTAATGGTACTGTCTCTACAGCAGAGGTGATGGCCCCCAGTGCAGAGGTGAGGGCTCCCAGTGCTGTTTCTGCAGCAGAGGTGAGGGCTCCCAGTGCTGTCGCTGCAGCAGAGGTGAGGTCTCACAGTGCTATCTCTGCAGCAGAGATGAGGGCAGTTTCAAGGGTCGCCTCAAGGGGTCCTCATAGGAGAGAAGACATGGCAGTTCCAAGGGTCGCCTCCAGGGGTCCTCCCAGGGGAGCAGACACTGCAGTTCCAAGGGTCGCCTCCAGGGTTCCTCAGAGGAGAGCAGACACTGCAGTTCCAAGGGTCGCCTCCAGCGATCCTCACAGGAGAGCAGACACTGAAGTTTCAAGAATCGCCTGCAGGGGTCCTCACAGGAGAGCAGACGCTGCAGTTCTTTGGGTGGCCTCCAGTGGTCCTCACAGGAGAGCAGGCACTGAAGTTCCCAGGATGGCCTCCAGGGGTCCTCACAGGAGAGCAGACACTGCAGTTCCTTGGGTGGCCTCCAGGGGTCCTCACAGGAGAGCGGACACTGCAGTTCCTTGGGTGGCCTCCAGGGGTCCTCACAGGAGAGCAGGCACTGAAGTTTCCAGGATGGCCTCCAGGGGTCCTCACAGGAGAGCAGACACTACAGTTCCTTGGGTCGCCTCCAGAGGTCCTCACAGGAGAGCAGACACTGCAGTTCCTTGGGTCGCCTCCACAGGACCTCACAGGAGAGCAGATACTGCAGTTCTACTGGTTGCATCCAGGGGTCCCCAGCAGACACTGCAGTTCCAAGGATGGCCTCCAGGTGTCCCTCACAGGAGAGCAGACACTGCAGTTCCAAGGGTCGCCTCCAGTGGTCCTCACAGGAGAGCAGACACTGCAGTTCTACTGGTTGCATCCAGGGGTCCCCAGCAGACACTGCAGTTCCAAGGATGGCCTCCAGGTGTCCCTCACAGGAGAGCAGACACTGCAGTTCCTTGGGTCGCTTCCAGGGGTCCCCACAGGAGAGCAGACACTGCAGTTCCAAGGATCCCCGCCAAGGGTCCCCACATGAGAGCAGACACTGCAGTTCCAAGGGTCGCCTCCATGGGTCTTCACAGGAGAGCAGACACTGCAGTTCCAAGGGTCGCCTCCAGGGGTCCCCACAGCAGAGCAGACACTGCAGTTCCAAGGATTACCTCCAGGGGTCGCCATAGGAGAGCATACATTGCAGTTCCTTGGGTGGCCTCCAGGGGTCCTCACAGAAGAGCACACCCTGCAGTTCCAAGGGTCGCCTCTAGGGGTCCCCACAGGAGAGCAGACACTTCAGTTCCTTGGGTGGCCTCCAGGGGTCCTCACAGGAGAGCAGACACAGCAGTTCCAAGGGTCGCCCCCAGAGGTCCTCACAGGAGGGCACACATTGCAGTTCCCAGGATGGCCTCCAGGGGTCCTCACAGGAGAGCAGACACTGCAGTTCCAAGGGTCGCCTCCAGGGGTCCCCATAGGAGAGCAGACACTGCAGTTCCAAGAATTGCCTCCAGGGGTCCACACAGGAGCTCCCAGTCATATTTATGGCCGGCATCTGCCGCAGGGGTTTCTGGGAAGTATAAACATGAAGATCTTTCACTCTCGGGTTTTTGAGGCCAGTCCTTGACCCCAGAATACTTTTGCACTAACTCCTTGCGCGCGCAAATGCGATGCGCATGCGCAGCCTCGTTCCCAAACACCAGGTCTGAGACATTCCAATCCCGCGGCAGCGCCAGAGACAGTGAAAACGGACTAGGAAAGAGGGCCAACTGCACATCCGGGTACCCAGAATCCCTCGCGCAAATCTGCATGCGCTTAATCCGTTTCCTAATATCTCCCGTGCGGTGTGAGGGGGAGGGAGTGTTTGTGGAGAGGGTGAGTGCGTGCAGAGTGAGTGCCTGAGCGTGCTGCGGGGGTGATGGGGCTGCACTAGGAGGGAAGGGCTCCGTGTTCTCACGAGAGCTTCCAAGTGTTCCTTCCTGCAAGGTTTAATGTCATTTAATCCTCGCGCGTCACTCGCACCCCGTGTGGCGGTGATACCGAGGCTTAAAATTTTTGGAAAGTCTCTCCCTTGAGAGGCTTCAAAGTGAAAAGGAGAGTCCAGGGGCCCCAGTGCTGTCTCTGCAGCAGAGGTGAGGGCCCCAGTGCTGTCTCTGCAGCAGAGGTGAGGGCTCCCAGTGCTGTCTCTGCAGCAGAGGTGAGGGCTCCCAGTGCTGTCTCTGCAGCAGAGGTGAGGGCTCCCAGTGCTGTCGCTGCAGCAGAGGTGAGGGCTCCCAGTGCTGTCTCTGCAGCAGAGGTGAGGGTCACAGTGCTGTCTCTGCAGCAGAGGTGAGGACTCCCAGTGCTGTCTCTGCAGCAGAGCCGAGGGCTCTCAGTGCTGTCTGTGCAGCACATGTGAGGGTGCCCAGTGCTGTCTGTGCAGCACAGGTGAGGGCTCCTAGTGCTGTCTCTGCTGCAGAGTTGTGGGCTCCCAGTGCTGTCTCTGCAGCAGAAGGGACATCTCCCAGTGTTGTCTCTGCAGCAGTGGTAACGGCTCCCAGTGCTGTCTCTGCAGCAGAGGTGAGGGCTCCTAGTGCTGTCTGTGCAGGAAAGGTGAGGACTCCCAGTGCTGTCTCTGCAGCAAAGGTGGGGACTCACAGTGCTGTCTCTGCAGCAGAGGTGAGGACTCCCAGTGCTGTCTCCGCAGCAGAGGTGAGGGCCCCATTGCTGTCTCTGCAGCAGAGGTGAGGGCTCCGAGTGCTGTCTGTGCAGCAGAGGTGAGGACTCCCAGTGCTGTCTCTGCAGCAGAGGTGGGGACTCCCAGTGCTGTCTCTGCAGCAGAGATGAGGTCTCCCAGTGCTGTCTCTGCAGCAGAGGTGAGGGCCCCCAGTGCTATCTCTGAAGCAGAGGTGGGGACTCACAGTGCTGTCTCTGCAGCAGAGGTGAGGACTCCAGTGCTGTCTCTGCAGCAGAGGTGAGGGCCACATTGCTGTCTCTGCAGCAGAGGTGAGGACTACCAGTGCTGTCTCTGCAGCAGAGGTGGGGACTCCCAGTGCTGTCTCTGCAGCAGAGGTGAGGGCCCCAGTGCTGTCTCTGCAGCAGAGGTGAGGGCTCCCAGTGCTGTCTCTGCAGCAGAGGTGAGGGCTCCCAGTGCTGTCTCTGCAGCAGAGGTGAGGGTCACAGTGCTGTCTCTGCAGCAGAGGTGAGGACTCCCAGTGCTGTCTCTGCAGCAGAGGTGGGGACTCCCAGTGCTGTCTCCGCAGCAGAGGTGAGGGCCCCAATGCTGTCTCTGCAGCAGAGCCGAGGGCTCTCAGTGCTGTCTGTGCAGCACATGTGAGGGTGCCCAGTGCTGTCTGTGCAGCACAGGTGAGGGCTCCTAGTGCTGTCTCTGCTGCAGAGTTGTGGGCTCCCAGTGCTGTCTCTGCAGCAGAAGGGACATCTCCCAGTGTTGTCTCTGCAGCAGTGGTAACGGCTCCCAGTGCTGTCTCTGCAGCAGAGGTGAGGGCTCCTAGTGCTGTCTGTGCAGGAAAGGTGAGGACTCCCAGTGCTGTCTCTGCAGCAAAGGTGGGGACTCACAGTGCTGTCTCTGCAGCAGAGGTGAGGACTCCCAGTGCTGTCTCCGCAGCAGAGGTGAGGGCCCCATTGCTGTCTCTGCAGCAGAGGTGAGGGCTCCGAGTGCTGTCTGTGCAGCAGAGGTGAGGACTCCCAGTGCTGTCTCTGCAGCAGAGGTGGGGACTCCCAGTGCTGTCTCTGCAGCAGAGATGAGGTCTCCCAGTGCTGTCTCTGCAGCAGAGGTGAGGGCCCCCAGTGCTATCTCTGCAGCAGAGGTGGGGACTCACAGTGCTGTCTCTGCAGCAGAGGTGAGGACTCCAGTGCTGTCTCTGCAGCAGAGGTGAGGGCCACATTGCTGTCTCTGCAGCAGAGGTGAGGACTACCAGTGCTGTCTCTGCAGCAGAGGTGGGGACTCCCAGTGCTGTCTCTGCAGCAGAGATGAGGTCTCCCAGTGCTGTCTCTGCAGCAGAGGTGAGGGCCCCCAGTGCTGTCTCTGCAGCAGAGGTGAGGGCCCCCAGTGCTGTCTCTGCAGCAGAGGTGAGGGCTCCCATTGCTGTCTCTGCAGCAGAGGTGAGGGCTCCCAGTGCTGTCTCTGCAGCAGAGGTGAGGGCTCCCAGTGCTGTCTCTGCAGCAGAGGTGAGGGCTCCCAGTGCTGTCTCTGCAGCAGAGGTGAGGGCCCCCAGTGCTGTCTCTGCAGCAGAGGTGAGGGCTGCCAGTGCTGTCTCTGCAGCAGAGGTGAGGACTCCCAGTGCTGTCTCTGCAGCAGAGGTGGGGACTCCCAGTGCTGTCTCCGCAGCAGAGGTGAGGGCCCCAATGCTGTCTCTGCAGCAGAGCCGAGGGCTCTCAGTGCTGTCTGTGCAGCACATGTGAGGGTGCCCAGTGCTGTCTGTGCAGCACAGGTGAGGGCTCCCAGTGCTGTCTCTGCTGCAGAGTTGTGGGCTCCCAGTGCTGTCTCTGCAGCAGAAGGGACATCTCCCAGTGTTGTCTCTGCAGCAGTGGTAACGGCTCCCAGTGCTGTCTCTGCAGCAGAGGTGAGGGCTCCTAGTGCTGTCTGTGCAGGAAAGGTGAGGACTCCCAGTGCTGTCTCTGCAGCAAAGGTGGGGACTCACAGTGCTGTCTCTGCAGCAGAGGTGAGGACTCCCAGTGCTGTCTCCGCAGCAGAGGTGAGGGCCCCATTGCTGTCTCTGCAGCAGAGGTGAGGGCTCCGAGTGCTGTCTGTGCAGCAGAGGTGAGGACTCCCAGTGCTGTCTCTGCAGCAGAGGTGGGGACTCCCAGTGCTGTCTCTGCAGCAGAGATGAGGTCTCCCAGTGCTGTCTCTGCAGCAGAGGTGAGGGCCCCCAGTGCTATCTCTGCAGCAGAGGTGGGGACTCACAGTGCTGTCTCTGCAGCAGAGGTGAGGACTCCAGTGCTGTCTCTGCAGCAGAGGTGAGGGCCACATTGCTGTCTCTGCAGCAGAGGTGAGGGCTCCTAGTGCTGTCTGTGCAGCAGAGGTGAGGACTACCAGTGCTGTCTCTGCAGCAGAGGTGGGGACTCCCAGTGCTGTCTCTGCAGCAGAGATGAGGTCTCCCAGTGCTGTCTCTGCAGCAGAGGTGAGGGCCCCCAGTGCTGTCTCTGCAGCAGAGGTGAGGGCCCCCAGTGCTGTCTCTGCAGCAGAGGTGAGGGCTCCCATTGCTGTCTCTGCAGCAGAGGTGAGGGCTCCCAGTGCTGTCTCTGCAGCAGAGGTGAGGGCTCCCAGTGCTGTCTCTGCAGCAGAGGTGAGGGCCCCCAGTGCTATCTCTGCAGCAGAGGTGAGGGCTCCCAGTGCTGTCTCTGCAGCAGAGGTGAGGGCCCCCAGTGCTGTCTCTGCAGCAGAGGTGAGGGCCCCCAGTGCTGTCGCTGCAGCAGAGGTGAGGGGCTCCAAGTGCTGTCGCTGCAACAGAGGTGAGGGCTCCCAGTGCTGTCTCTGCAGCAGAGGTAGAAGCCCCAGTGCTGTCACCTAAGCCCCGCCCATAGACTCTGCTTTCAACAATTACTTGTGGTCTCAGAAAGACCTTCCAAAAATTGCCAATTGTGTCAATCACCGCCACACGAAGTGCAGGTGACACTGGAGGTGGAGGTGGAGAGGCCAAGAGACCCTCTGCAGACTGACAGATAAAAGGGAGACCCCCTCGAAGGTAGAGGGACTTCCCTGCGGCCTGAGACCCCAGATACTAGATATGAGCCCAAGCCGGTTATCTTTGTAAAAGAGGTACATTTAGTTATTTGAAAGTCCATGTCAAAGCTGAATGCAGTTCTCGCAATGGATCCTGGGAGCTGCAGCATTTAGTGTCCATATGATCTCCTGTGGGGACCTCTGCAGGCGATCCTGGGAACTGCAGCCTTTAGTCTCCATATGATATCCTGTGGGGACCTCTGCAGGCGATCCTGGGAACTGCAGCCTTTAGTCTCCATGTGATCTCCTGTGGGGACCTCTGCAGGGGATCCTGGGAACTGCAGCCTTTAGTCTCCATATGATCCCCTGTGGGGACCTCTGCAGGCGATCTTGGGAACTGCAGCATTTAGTCTCCTTATGATCTCCTGCGGGGACCTCTGCAGGCGATCCTGGGAACTGCAGCCTTTAGTCTCCATATGATCTCCTGTGGGGACCTCTACAGGTGATCCTCAGAACTGCAGCAGTCACTCTCCATATGATCTCCTGTGGGGACCTCTGTAGGCGATCCTGGGAACTGCACATCTAATCTCCATATGATCTCCTGTGGGGACCTCTGCAGGCGATCCTGGGAACTGCAGCCTTTAGTCTCCATGTGATCTCCTGTGGGGACCTTTGCAGGGGATCCTGGGAACTGCAGCCTTTAGTCTCCATATGATCCCCTGTGGGGACCTCTGCAGGCGATCTTGGGAACTGCAGCATTTAGTCTCCTTATGATCTCCTGCGGGGACCTCTGCAGGGGATCCTGGGAACTGCAGCATTTAGTCTCCATATGATCTCCTGCGGGGACCTCTGTAGGCGATCCTGGGAACTGCAGCATCTAGTCTCCATATGATCTCCTGTGGGGACCTCTGCAGGCGATCCTGGGAACTGCAGCATTTAGTCTCTATGTGATCTCCTGTGGGGACCTCTATAGGCGATCCTGGGAACTGCCGCATTTACTCTCCATGTGATCTCCTGTGGGGACCTCTGCAGGCGATCCTGGGAACTGCAGCATTTAGTCTCCATATGATCTCCAGTAGGGACCTCTATTGGCGATACTGGGAACTGCAGCATTTAGTCTCCATATGATCTCCTGCGGGGACCTCTGCAGGCGATCCTGGGAACTGCACATCTAATCTCCATATGATCTCCTGTGGGGACCTCTGCAGGCGATCCTGGGAACTGCAGCCTTTAGTCTCCTTATGATCTCCTGTGGGGGACCTTTGCAGGCGATCCTGGGAACTGCAGCATTTAGTCTCCATGTGATCTCCTGTGGGGGACCTTTGCAGGCGATCGTGGGAACTGCAGCCTTTAGTCTCCATATGATCTCCTGTGGGGACCTCTGTAGGCGATCCTGGGAACTGCAGTATTTAGTCTCTATGTGATCTCTTGTGGGGACCTCTGCAGGCGATCCTGGGAACTGCAGCATTTAGTCTCTATGTGATCTCCTGTGGAGACCTCTGCAGGCGATCCTGGGAACTGCAGCATTTAGTCTCCATGTGATCTCCTGTGGGGACCTCTGCAGGTGACCATAGGAATGCAGCATTTAGTCTCCATATGATCTCCAGTGGGGACCTCTAATGGCGATACTGGGAACTGCAGCATTTAGTCTCCATATGATCTCCTGTGGGGACCTCGGCAGGCGATCCTGGGAACTACAGCCTTTAGTCTCCATATGATCTCCTGTGGGGACCTCTGCGGGTGATCCTGGGAACTGCAGCATTTAGTCTCCATATGATCTCCTGTGGGGACCTCTGCAGGCGATCCTGGGAACTGCAGCATTTAGTCTCTATGTGATCTCCTGTGGAGACCTCTGCAGGCGAACCTGGGAATTGCAGCCTTTAGTCTCCATATGATCTACTGTGGGGACCTCTGCAGGCGATCCTGGGAACTGCAGCATTTAGTCTCCATATGATCTCCTGTGGGGGACCTTTGCAGGCGATCCTGGGAACTGCAGCATTTAGTCTCTATGTGATCTCCTGTGGGGACCTCTGCAGGCGATCCTGGGAACTGCAGCATTTAGTCTCCATATGATCTCCTGTGGGGGACCTTTGCAGGTGATCCTGGGAACTGCAGCATTTAGTCTCTATGTGATCTCCTGTGGGGACCTCTGTAGGCGATCCTGGGAACTGCAGCCTTTAGTTTCCATGTGATCTCCTGTGGGGACCTCTGCAGGCGATCCTGGGAACTGCAGCATGTAGTCTCCATATGATCTCCTGTGGGGACCTCTGCAGGGGATCCTGGGAACTGCAGCATTTAGTCTCTATGTGATCTCCTGTGGAGACCTCTGCAGGCGAACCTGGGAATTGCAGCCTTTAGTCTCCATATGATCTACTGTGGGGACCTCTGCAGGCGATCCTGGGAACTGCAGCATTTAGTCTCCATATGATCTCCTGTGGGGGACCTTTGCAGGCGATCCTGGGAACTGCAGCATTTAGTCTCTATGTGATCTCCTGTGGGGACCTCTGCAGGCGATCCTGGGAACTGCAGCATTTAGTCTCCATATGATCTCCTGTGGGGGACCTTTGCAGGTGATCCTGGGAACTGCAGCATTTAGTCTCTATGTGATCTCCTGTGGGGACCTCTGTAGGCGATCCTGGGAACTGCAGCCTTTAGTTTCCATGTGATCTCCTGTGGGGACCTCTGCAGGCGATCCTGGGAACTGCAGCATGTAGTCTCCATATGATCTCCTGTGGGGACCTCTGCAGGGGATCCTGGGAACTGCAGCATTTAGTCTCCATATGATCTCCTGTGGGGACCTCTGCAGGGGATCCTGGGAACTGCACGTGTTCTCCTGTGGGGACCTCTGCAGGCGATCCTGGGAACTGCAGCATTTAGTCTCCATATGATCTCCTGTGGGGACCTCGGCAGGCGATCCTGGGAACTGCAGCCTTTAGTCTCCATATGATCTCCTGTGGGGACCTCTGCAGGCGATCCTGGGAACTGCAGCATTTAGTCTCTATGTGATCTCCTGTGGAGACCTCTGCAGGCGAACCTGGGAACTGCAGCCTTTAGTCTCCATAGGATCTCCTGTGGAGACCTCTGCAGGCGATCCTGGGAACTGCAGCATTTAGTCTCTATGTGATTTCCTGTGGGGCCCTCTGCAGGCGATCCTGGGAACTTCAGCATTTAGTCTCCAAATGATCTCGTGGGGACCTCGGCAGGTGATCCTGGGAACTGCAGCATGTAGTCTCCATATGATCTCCTGTGGGGACCTCTGCAGGGGATCCTGGGAACTGCAGCATTTAGTCTCCATATGATCTCCTGTGGGGACCTCTGCAGGGGATCCTGGGAACTGCACGTGTTCTCCTGTGGGGACCTCTGCAGGCGATCCTGGGAACTGCAGCATTTAGTCTCCATATGATATCCTGTGGGGACCTCTGCAGGCGATCCTGGGAACTGCAGCATTTAGTCTCCATATGATATCCTATGGGGACCTCTGCAGGCGATCACTAGAAATGCAGCATTTAGTCTCCATATGATCTCCTGTGGGGACCTCAGCAGGCGATGCTGGGAACTGCAGCCTTTAGTCTCCATGTGATCTCGTGGGGACTTCTGCAGGCGATCCCTGGGAACTGCAGCGTTTAGTCTCAGTATCATCTCATGTGAGGACCTCTGTCGGCGATCCTGGGAACTGCAGCATTTAGTGTCCATGGGATCTCCTGTGGGGACCTCTGCAGGCGATCCCTGGGAACTGCAGCATTTAGTCTCCATATGATCTCCTGCGGGGACCTCTGCAGGCGTCCCTGGGAACTGCAGCATTTAGTCTCCATATGATCTCCTGTGGGGACCTCTGCAGGCGATCCTGGGAACTGCAACATTGAGTCTCCATATGATCGCCTGTGGGGACCTCTGCAGGCGATCCTGGGAACTGGAGCATTTAGTCTCTATGTGATCTCCTGTGGGGACCTCTGCAGGCGATCCTGGGAACTGCAGCTTTCAGTCTCCATATGATCTAGTGCGGGGACCTCTGCAGGTGATCCTTGGAACTGCAGCAGTTAGTTTCCATATGATCTCCCGTGGGGACCTCTGCAGGCGATCCTGGGAACTGCAGCATTTAGTCTCAGTATGATCTCCTGTGGGGACCTCTGCAGGCGATCCTGGGAACTGCAGCATTTAGTCTCAGTATGATCTCCTGTGGGGACCTATGCAGGCGATCTTGGGAACTGCAGCATTTAGTCTCTATGTGATCAGCTGTGGGGACCTCTGTAGGCGATCCTGGGAACTGCAGCCGTTAGTTTCCATGTGATCTCCCGTGCGGACCTCTGTAGGCGATCCTGGGAACTGCAACATTTAGTCTCCATATGATCTCCTGTGGGGGACCTTTGCAAGCGATCCTGGGAGCTGCAGCATTTAGTCTCTATGTGATATCCTGTGGGGACCTCTGCAGGTGATCCTGGGAACTGCAGCATTTAGTCTCTATGTGATCTCCTGTGGGGACCTCTGCAGTTGATGATAGGAACTGCAGCATTTAGTCTCCATATGATTTCCTGTGGGGACCTCTGCAGTTGATGATAGGAACTGCAGCATTTAGTCTCCATATGATTTCCTGTGGGGACCTCTGCAGTTGATGATAGGAACTGCAGCATTTAGTCTCCATATGATCTCCTGCGGGGACCTCTGCATGCGATCCTGGGAACTGCAGCATTTCGTCTCCATATGATCTCCTGTGGGGACCTCTGCAGTTGATGATAGGAACTGCAGCATTTAGTCTCCATATGATCTCCTGTGGGAACCTCTGCGGGTGATCCTGGGAACTTCAGCATTTAGTTTCCATGTGATCTCTTGTGGGGACCTCTGCGGGCGATCCTGGGAACTTCAGCATTTAGTCTCCATATGATCTCGTGGGGACCTCGGCAGGTGATCCTGGGAACTGCAGCATGTAGTCTCCATATGATCTCCTGTGGGGACCTCTGCAGGGGATCCTGGGAACTGCAGCATTTAGTCTCCATATGATCTCCTGTGGGGACCTCTGCAGGCGATCCTGGGAACTGCAACATTGAGTCTCCATATGATCGCCTGTGGGGACCTCTGCAGGCGATCCTGGGAACTGGAGCATTTAGTCTCTATGTGATCTCCTGTGGGGACCTCTGCAGGCGATCCTGGGAACTGCAGCTTTCAGTCTCCATATGATCTAGTGCGGGGACCTCTGCAGGTGATCCTTGGAACTGCAGCAGTTAGTTTCCATATGATCTCCCGTGGGGACCTCTGCAGGCGATCCTGGGAACTGCAGCATTTAGTCTCAGTATGATCTCCTGTGGGGACCTCTGCAGGCGATCCTGGGAACTGCAGCATTTAGTCTCAGTATGATCTCCTGTGGGGACCTCTGCAGGCGTTCTTGGGAACTGCAGCATTTAGTCTCTATGTGATCAGCTGTGGGGACCTCTGTAGGCGATCCTGGGAACTGCAGCCGTTAGTTTCCATGTGATCTCCCGTGCGGACCTCTTTAGGCGATCCTGGGAACTGCAGCATTTAGTCTCCATATGATCTCCTGTGGGGGACCTTTGCAAGCGATCCTGGGAGCTGCAGCATTTAGTCTCTATGTGATCTCCTGTGGGGACCTCTGCAGGCAATCCTGGGAACTGCAGCATTTAGTCTCTATGTGATCTCCTGTGGGGACCTCTGCAGTTGATGATAGGAACTGCAGCATTTAGTCTCCATATGATCTCCTGTGGGGACCTTTGCAAGCGATCCTGGGAGCTGCAGCATTTAGTCTCCATATGATCTCCTGTGGGGGACCTTTGCAAGCGATCCTGGGAGCTGCAGCATTTAGTCTCTATGTGATCTCCTGTGGGGACCTCTGCAGTTGATGATAGGAACTGCAGCATTTAGTCTCCATATGATTTCCTGTGGGGACCTCTGCAGTTGATGATAGGAACTGCAGCATTTAGTCTCCATATGATCTCCTGTGGGGACCTCTGCATGCGATCCTGGGAACTACAGCATTTAGTCTCCATATGATCTCCTGTGGGGACCTCTGCATGCGATCCTGGGAACTGCAGCATTTAGTCTCCATATGATCTCCTGTGGGAACCTCTGCGGGTGATCCTGGGAACTTCAGCATTTAGTTTCCATGTGATCTCCTGTATGGACCTCTATAGGCGATCCTGGGAAATGCAGCATTGAGTCTCTATGTGATCTCCTGTGGGAACCTCTGCAGGCAATCCTGGGAACTGCAGCATTTAGTTTCCATGTGATCTCCTGTGTGGACCTCTGCAGGTAATGATAGGAACTGCAGCATTTAGTCTCCATATGATCTCCTGTGGGGACCTCTATAGGCGATCCTGGGAAATGCAGCATTGAGTCTCTATGTGATCTCCTGTGGGAACCTCTGCAGGTGATCCTGGGAACTGCAGCATTTAGTTTCCATGTGATCTCCTGTGTGGACCTCTCCAGGTAATGATAGGAACTGCAGCATTTAGTCTCCATATGATCTCCTGTGGGGACCTCTATAGGCTATCTTGGGAAATGCAGCATTTAGTTTCCATGTGATCTCCTGTGGGGACCTCTGCAGGTAATGATAGGAACTGCAGCATTTAGTCTCCATATGATCTCCTGTGGGGACCTCTATAGGCGATCCTGGGAAATGCAACATTTAGTTTCCATGTGATCTCCTGTGGGGCCCTCTGCAGTTGATGACAGGAACTGCAGCATTTAGTCGCCATATGATCTCCTGTGGGGACCTCTATTGGGGATACTGGGAACTGCAGCATTTAGTCTCTATATGATCTCCTGTGGGGACCTCTGCAGGCGATCCTGGGAACTGCAGCATTTCATCTCCATATGATCTCCTGTGGGAACCTCTGCGGGTGATCCTGGGAACTGCAGCATTTAGTTTCCATGTGATCTCCTGTGGGGACCTCTGCAGGTAATGATAGGAACTGCAGCATTTAGTCTCCATATAATCTCCTGTGGGGACCTCTATAGGCGATCCTGGGAAATGCAGCATTTAGTTTCCATGTGATCTCCTGTGGGGACCTCTGCAGTTGATGATAGGAACTGCAGCATTTAGTCTCCATATGATCTCCTGTGGGGACCTCTATTGGGGATACTGGGAACTGCAGCATTTAGTCTCCATATGATCTCCTGTGGGGACCTCTGCATGCGATCACTGGAACTGCAGCATTTAGTCCCCATATGATCTTTTGAGGGGACCACTGTAGGCAATCCATCGAACTGCAAGTCTCCTTATGATCTCTTGGGGACCTCTGTAGACAATCCTGGGAACTGCAGCATTTAGTCTCCCTATGATTTCCTGTGTGGACTTTTATGAAAGATTTCTCTTTACTGCACCTTTCCTTCCATCTTTATGGATTCCCCCAAACTTTTTGCTTTTATTTTTTAATCTGACCTGCACTTTTAACAGTGCAGTGAAGCCCTAAGCTTCACTGCACTGGATTTTGCTCATATGTCACGGGGAAACAGACTTGTGCTTTAGACTGTCAATACTGGGAAACCTTGTTTCTCTTAGTTGTGTTACTGTTTTTATTTTTGTTTACTTTTGTATCACGTGTGCTAACTTGTTATCATTGTACAATGCAGGTTACACTGCAGTACAAGGGGGTCCATTATTCTTTTGCCCTAGACTAACACTGAGAGTGTTTTTGGTTACTCTATGTGTGCTAAAAGGATAAGCTGGTGGCAGCAGTGACTTTTCCCCACTTTATTGGACTTTTTTAACCTTAACGCGTTTACAACATTTGGCTGTTAACTGTGGCTACTGGTCAAACATGGTCGTGCCACATGGTTTTTCACCTGTCCTTTTGCCATCTTGCTATTTAGCTTTCTTCCTGGCATCAGAGGCCAGGAAAATCCTTATAAGGACTTCCAGTGCCTGGGAAAGCAGAAGCTTTTGTTGGGCTACTGGAGGGCTGGCAACCAACTTGTGCTGATGTCTTGGAGGAGCTATGTCTTGCTCATGATCTGTAGCAGTCCAGCTAACGAGCTGCAACCCTTGACGTGAATGGACCATCAATTCCTGATGTAAAGCCTTTGGGAATGCCCTGGAACCGTCCTGTGGCTGACCAGCTTTGATTTTGGGTTACTGTGCTGCCGGTGTCACCGTTCTGAGTTTTGACCTGGAATTTGAGGGATCCTCAGCTGGCACTACAAGACTGATGTCTACAGAATTTTGGCACCCTACCATTGAGGGGACCCGAGGGGACCCGAGATAGGAGGGAAAGTCTGACCGTGGCTGCTTAGTCCCTTTCCCTCGCTGTGCTGTGGTGACCACCATCCAAAATAACTTACCTGACCAGAGTCCAGTCCGGAGAGGTGTCCTGCATCATGTTCTACTGTATTCTTCACAGGAGAGTATTGCAACAGTGAAAGACACCAACCAAAGATCTGCTCAGACCTGCAACATTTGGTGGGAAAAGCAACCTTGGACCCTCTTCCTTTGTCCTGCCAGAGAGACCCTACCTGCATTATTTCCCGCTTCATAACCTCTGTGGAACTTATACCTGAACTATTGGGCAAAAGGTCCCAGGCAAATTAGGGCTGGACATTTTTTGTCAGGGATCATCTCTGTGGACATGTAAGTTCATACTATAACCCTACCTTTCCTTTGCAGGAGTTTGTGTTGAATAATATGCCTTTTTACAAGTGACTGTGTATATGTATCTATGTTTATAAGTTGTGTGTAATACCTCTACTTGCTAGCAGTCATTTTTCATAGCGTGTTTTGGCCAAAAATAAATAATTGTGTGTATACATTGTATCTAAGTGTAATCTGTGATTCCCATTGTGTGACCTCATTGTGGACCCTTTACAATCTCACCGCCTCAGAAGATCTTGGACTAGACCGCCTGTCACTGCTACCTGAACTGTTTTGGCTACAGCTCTCCCACGTTGTCCCTGTCACAATATAGGTTGGCCTTCTATACATCTGTCCACTAGGCCAGAGTATAGAAAATCAGTCCGAACAAATTGGTGGAAGTAGTGGGATGACCATCTGCACATAACATCACAGTGTTTTGTGAAAAAGATCTGTATTGGGTGCCACAGCGTAGATCACTGGAGGTGTGTCAGGATAATACTTAAACAAAACACTATAATGTTTGATTGCCTTGTAGAAACAAGTCACCTACTGTACTAGATATAATGGAAATAATCACTTTCACCATTTTAAGTGCCTCCAAAGTGGATCAGTTAAGAAAGTTGTGTGCTGACAGGGGCTTGACAGTCTCTGGCACTAAAGAAGAGTTGGTTGTGAACATTCTGGATTTTGAAAGATATAAGTTTGTGCCTAACTTAGCAAGTGGTCCTGATAGTGGAGCTGGACCCAGCACTGGTAATGGAGTTACTGCCACTGCAGTTTCAAATGTTGAGGATGGGAAGGAAGAAAGTGCGTCCTCTGAACTTTTGTCTGTCACCACCTCAGATGCCGAGGCATTATTTGACCTGGAAAAGGAGAAACTCAGGCTCACAGTAAAAGAGCTGACATTCAATATGCCCAGGTTGGATTTTGAGAGGGTGGAGAGACAGAAAGACAAGGCATGCCGATTTAGAGGGACACAACAACATTGGGGAGGTCAGGGTTAGCAGCATTACCGGGGGGCAAGAAGAATATTATATACAGGATCAACAGCCACAAGGGCAGATGCAAGGCACATATCAGCGGATGCCACAAGCACTAATGCACGCACAACCACACATATCAGCGGATGCCACAAGCACTAATGCACGCACAACCACACATATCAGCGGATGCCACAAGCACTAATGCACGCACAACCACACATATCAGCGAATGCCACAAGCACTAATGCACGCACAACCACACATATCAGAACAGCCACAGGTACAGACGCAGGTACCACAAATGGCAGCACCACTACCACAGTATTTATGAGCACCACAGAACAGAGAGAGCACACAACGCTAGCACAAATACAGGATGATGACACACCAGCACACATGGACACAGTGGCGACAGTACCAGTTTGACGATTGGGAGGAGTTACCATGGTGGTGAACAACCCCTTTACAAGGAACGGGTTATCTATGTACCCTCAATAGGACAGCGCACAGACAAACTTGATGTGTCCCATCCTGTCGATCACACCCAACGCTGCAGAGGAACCTCGCATAGGGGTGGCGATAGGTGACACATCTTTTTCCTTTCTTGTTGACACTGGGGAGACTAGGTCATGCATTAGGGAAGGAACATTTACATTGTCAGGCGATGATATGAACACTCAAGGATTCTCTGGGGCTCGAGCAGTGATTCCATTTACTGCTAACATCTCACTATCTATAGGAGAATGTGACTTATCACTACCTTCACTTCACTCTCGACAGACAGCTGTAAACATATTGGGACGAGACATCATGAGCAGACCAAACATGAGTATCTCCTTGAGAGACAAGTGCATAGTGTGCTCAACACCAGGCATACACATGTTGAATGTAAAACAGATCATCCAAGCATATTGTGGACACACAGTACAGAGGGGGATGCCAGTGGACCCAGACATATTTCAATATGGGACTGACAGTGCCATTGCATGGATGCCAGCCATTGCAGGGAATGTGTGGCGAGTTCCAAGCGAATACCAGTTCAGGCCAGTGACACCATTGTACGAGCCAGAGGGAATGATAGTCTCCATAGAAACAGAGGCGGTGTGGCAAGAGAGGATTGGATTGCAGTGCACAGAGTGGATGACACTGGGAGCAATAATTGCAGTTGCAAAGGGGTGCAGGCTGACAACAGTGACAGGTGATGAGCTATTTGGAGAAGAGAGACAGGAATTGAAGATGGTATTTAAAATGAGTGTAATCTTTTGGTTACAGATCCACAACAGAGAGGTGCCATTAACAGCGATGGGGCTGGAGGTGCCGCCATCATTTTGGGAGGAGGACATGGCCAAGGTACCAGACAGTTTATGGACCACAAGTCCTTATGGCGTGGGGTGCATAAAGAGCATAGGGGGGGTGAAATTTAAACTGAAACCAGGAGCGATTTTGCCAAGAGTAAAACAGTATCCCCTAACCAAGGAGGCAGATGAGGGCATTTATGAGACAATTAACGCCCTCATTGAGAGAGGCATTCTGGTACCATCAGAATCTCCATGCAACACAGCAATGTATCCCATGCGCAGGGCCAAAGGGGGTCATGGTGTTTTATTCAGGATTTAAGACCTCTTAACCATATTGTAGAAGCAGAGTACCCTGTAGCAGCATTCCAGCAGAAGCTACATGTTACACGGTCATTGATCTAAAGAATGCATTATTTTCAGTGCCACTACACCCACTTTCACAAGATTTAACCAATTTTATTTACCGGATCCTGAAGTGGAAACACACTCGTTTGCCACAGGGGTGCTGCGAGTCACCTTCCACCTTTAACAGAGTGATACAGATGGATCTAAGCAGCATAGAGACAGAAAACACAGTTCTGCAGTATGTAGATGTCATTTTGATTTGCAGTGAGACAGAAGAGCAGTGCAGAAACGATTCTGTGCACATGTTGTCAGTGTTAGCTGACAAGGAGGACAAGGCCAAACTACAGTACTGTCAGAAGGAGGTCCTATACATTGGACAGATGATATTCAAGTATGGCCGACACATTGTCCCAAAGAGAGCAGAGACAATACATACATGCGGTTAGGCAATTATTGCAGAGCAGGGTTTTTAACTACCGCACATACACATGGCCACTTTTGGTTGCACTGAAAGAAGCATAAAACGAAACAAAGATACTGACATGGACCACAGGCATGACTGAGGCTTTTGAGGTGCTGAAGGAAGCCATAAGTACAGCTCCAGTGCTAGGGACCCCGGACTACAAAAAGGAGGTTTTCTTGTTTTTAGACACTGACGGTGTAGTGATGAAGGTGGTACTGACTCAGAAGACAAGCAGTGATGAGAGGACATTATCCACGAGAACAATCATTGGCAGATGAAAAGTCATCAGCAGTGACAATGGGGCGCACCACCACTCTTTATCTGGAGCACATCCTCTATGCGATACTGCATAAGCCAAAGAGCACAGTGACCACACAGAGAGCATCATGGTATGAGGTAATGCTATCAAATGAAGGACTGAAGATAGTAAGATGCAAGACTGTAAACCCAGCACTATTTCTTTGGCAGACATTCTTAAGGCAGGGGACAATGCACATGACTGCACAAAGAACATAGACATGTTCAGTGAGACATGCAAAGTAGAGGAGGATGCACTTGAGGGGGGAGACTGCAGTAGTAAGAATGAAGGTGGATTGGACAAGCAATGTGGTTGCAAGTGCGCAACTACCATCCCATTACTCAGCACAGGCAGCAGAACTAGTGGCTCTCATATTAGCACTGGAACACAGCGTAGAGAATATGTGACTATTTATTCTGACTCAGCATACGTGACATCAACAGTACACGCAGGACTGGCGCGATGGCTCAGGAGAGGGTTCAGGAGAGCGGATGGGACCCAGTGCAGAATGCGCTTTTATTGTGTAAACTGATTGAAGAGATTACATATCCAAAACTGGTAGTGCTAGCTAGTGAAGTTCCAGGCCCACACAAAAGGGGAAGACCCCATCTGAAGAGCGAACGAAGCAGCAGATTATGAGGCAAAGAACTATAGGAGAGACCAACGGCTCAGGGAGGAGTGAGCACCATGGTGATGAGGGAAGGTTACACTGTACTACCCGAGAAACAGATTATGGAACTGTAGGGAGCTTCACCCCAGGACGAGATGGAGCTATGGATTAAGAGAGGATGCTCCATGTCTCCAACAGATGCCTTATGGCGACAGAACAACACAAGAAATGTGGTCATGCCGCTGGCGTTGCTGAAAACAGTATTAGCACAATTGCATTATCCAACACACACAGGGCAGGAGGTCATTGCTACACGCATTGGAGAAATGCCCAAATTTGAATGAACATGTAGCTGATTTAATTAGTAGCCGCTTGACCTGTCAGCAGTTCACAGCAGGACACACTTTGAGACTTGTGTGAGGAGCATACCAAGACCCATAGGCCCATTTCTGCACCTCCACGTGGACTATGTCGATATGGTCTACGTTTTTCAAGGATACCGCTACATGGTCAGGGAAGTTTTCCCGAGATGGGGCTTGTGTGAAGTCCTGCGGTCTGACAACGGCCCTCACTTTGCCAATGAACTGTTTCAGCACATCAAAAATATTAGGAAAGATTCTCTTTGCTGCACCTTTCCTCCCATCTTTATGGAACCCCTAAACATTTTGCTTTTATTTTTTAATCTGACCTGTACTTTTTGCAGTACATTGAAGCCTTAAGCTTCACTGCACTGGCCTTTGCTCACATGTTATGGGGAAACTGATATGTCCTTAAGGCTATCAGTACTGGGAAACAGTGTTTCCCTTTGTCTTGTGACTGTGTTGCTACTTGTGGTAACTTGTTATCATTGCTCAATGCAGCTTACACTGCAGTGCAATGGGGTGCATTTTTGTTTTGCCCTAGACTAACACTCAGAAGATTTCTGGTTACTCTAGATGTGCTGAAAAGATGAGCTGGTGGCAGCAGTGACTTTTCCCCACTTTTTTGGGAATTTAGTTTCCGCTTTTCCGTATTTACCGTGTTTGACTACTAGCTGTGGCTACTGGTCAAACATGGCCGTGCCACGAGGATTTTCGTCCATTCTTTTTGCATCTTGTTGTTTAGTCTTCTTCCTGGCCTCAGAGGCAGGAGGATCCTTATAAGGACTTCCAGTGCCTGGGAAAGCAGCAGATTTTGGCAGGCTTCTGGAGGGCTTTGTGTGTTTGCAGACAGGATGTGGGCAGGGTCATTTTGACTCCAATCCACAAACTGGTTTCTATGTGTCTGAGTGGTATGCATGAATGTTCCCGCCAGTGGACCTGATTGGACCACTGTGGGGTGTGTGTGGGCTAGTTCTGCCATTGGCTAGTGGGAGTTTCAGCTTTTACCTGGCTTTTAGGATAAGAACAGGACGTCTGCACCCATTCTTCAGAGATCCTGAAGAAACCTGAAAGAGTCAAGTATCCAGTCCAGCTGTAAGACCTGCGAAGAAACCTGAATCCTGACTGAAAGAGGCCTGGCAACCAACTTCTGCTGCAGCCCTGGTGGAGCCCTGTCTTGCTCGTGATCTTTAGTAGCCCTGCAAAGGAGCTACAACCCTTGGAGTGAAGGGATCATCCATTCTCGATGTTTGCTCGGTCCCCAGCACAGAAACCACCTTCAGAAGTGCCCTGAAACCATCCTGCGGTTGACCAGCTTTGTTTTTGGGCTAACGTGCTAACTTCATCACTGCAGGGAGGTTCAGCCTGAAACTTGGTGGATCCAGAGCTGACACTGCAAGGACACCCTCTATGAAATGTTAGTGTCCTAGCACAAAGGAGCCCTGACAAAGATCATAAAGTCCGGCCGCGGCTACTGAGTCCTGTTGCATCGCTGCGCGCAGCGTGCACCATCCAAAACCTGCTTACCTGACACGAGTCGAGTCCTTAGAGGGGTGCTGCATCATTTGTTTTTTGCCTTCCTTGAATGAGAGTCCTTGCACCAGCAAAAGACACCAACCGGAGTTAAGCTCAAACCTGCTGCAACCCCTGAGAATCGAGGACCATGGATTCTGGTGGGAAAAGCAACCTAAGACACCCTTCCTTTTTTCTACCAAGACGGGGGACGATTCAGAGAAAGGGGGGGGGTAAGATATTGAGCTTTTAACCTACCCCTATACTCCCATTATAAGTCAATGGGTTTATAATAATCCTATTTCAAACACTATTGGCTTTGCAATTACTTGCCTTGGCAAGACTTCTGACTGTTGGGCTGTTGGGGATACATTTGGGCATTAGTCTACATTAAACTCTAACTCTAAGAACCCTTCACTGGGCCCAGTGACCCTACCTGCATTTTTTCCTGCATCCTAAATTCTGTGGAACTGTATCCTGAACAATTGTCACAAACTTTACTCCTGGCCCTGGAACTCAGGGCTTCTTGCCCTCGCCCCAGTATTTCTGCAAGGCCCCAAGGGCCCAGTCATGCCCCTCTCGGCTGTCTTGGAGCCAGTCCTGGCGCCTTTGGAGCCAGGCTCATATGGCATGTGGAGTTTCTATTAGGGAATGGACCAACATGGCTGCCCCCACAAGGATCGACGTGGAACTGCATCATGCAGTCTAGACCCAGGGCGTGGTCCGCCCTTGAGGCACCTGGATGCCTGCTGGCTATTTAAGCCACGCTCAAGCTGAGGCACGCGCTTCGCGTTGTTCTGCACTTGCAGCATGACGTTCACCACGACCTGCTCGCAGCATCCTTGGCCTGCATCGTCTGGAAGAAGAAGAACACCGTTATTCTTCCTTACCTGTTCTGCAGCCAGCATCTCGCTCACTCCAGAATCTTCACTAGACCTCGTCTTCCTCCGTGAGCAACATCCTAGAAAGGAGAGACCAGAAGGGAAATAATTAGTGAGCGTTCTTCTTCTGACATTATCATCTCCAGACTCCGCTACTTACCAAAGGTCTCCTGGAGGTTCGACTGCCGCCCGGACATCCTCCATCCTACGCTCTGCTTCCACCTGGCCGCATACATTCCAGGACTTCTCGGCAACCTGTAAGGAAGGACAGCACAGGTTAGCCTTATTCAAAGACGCTTACAGCGCCGCGCTTTGAGCATTCTCTTACCTTCTCGAGCACTGCCCTCGCCATCAGTTCGATGTCTCCATCACCCTTCTGCATCAACGAGAGAAGGAGAAGGTCAACAGGGCAACAACAATTGCGGACACTCATTCTTCAAAGACTCAAGACTTACCTCAAGAGGGGAGTCGCAGCCAGCCTGGACTCCCGGGCCCACGCCAGTTAAGTAACTCGGCGAAAGGTGCCCAACCACGATGCGCCCCTGCACAGAATGGCAGGACGGAGAGCGCACCTTAATGAAATACAAGGTGAGAGAGGCTTCGAGGGGGTCACAATGGGAACACTTGGGAGGTGGGTCCCCGGAGGAGGTGATTGTAGCTAAAACTGAACTCCTGTCTTCCAGGATAAACCCACGGCATCGCGAGTCCCCGGGGAAGGTGAACCAGCTCCAGAAGCGCTCCGGACCAGTCGGGTGGCGTCCCTGTGGATACAAGGTGAGCGTTACAGAACGCGAAGCCAAAATATAATAATCCACCCTGGCACCTAGTATGGAAACCTTAGAAATTGACCAGTTGGCCCAGTTGTTGGGGCAGTTACGTACAGAGGTACATTCAGCCCGACAAGAAACCATCGCCGTGCGGGGCGAACTAATTGTGGCCAAAGAACGAACTGACGATCTTGGCAGACAACTCCTTCAATCGCAGGCTGTGCAAGCCCCGTTGCCCGGAATCAGCCCATCAATGCCAACTCCAACGAGCAATCCGGTCCAGATCAATCTACCTGGGACAGTACCACTAGCTCCACTGGAGCGTTTCTCGGGGGATCCCCGAAGATACGCGACCTTCATGAATCAGTGTCGCCTCCACTTTTTGTGCAGACCTGGGGCGTTTCCCAATGATCAATCGCATGTGGCCTTTGTTTTATCCTACTTGAGTGGTAGTGCAGCAGATTGGTCAGTGCCGTTTATCAGCCGGGATGATCCACTGTTACATGATTTCGGGGGCTTTCAGCAGGAGCTGGAAAAGCTCTTCGCCCGTTGCTCCCATGGGCAGGCTTTGGATAACAAACTTTTGTCCCTTCGACAAGGAAACCAGGATCTGTTGGCATACATAGCCACCTTTAATAGGCTGGAGGACAAACAAACCACCTTGTTCCACCGGGGCTTGCGAGGGGAGTTAAAAGATGTACTGGCCCAAGTAGTGGACCCACCCAAGGACTGTGCCGAATTCATAAATCTGGTGGTGCAACTTGACCACCGGTTGCAAGATCGGAGAATAGACCGAAGCAAACCGAATGCGTGCCCCATGTTCGTGCGCCCCAAGGAGCATGCCCAGCGGGGATCTGAGGGCACCACGGAACCAATGCAACTAGGAGGGGTTAGGCCTCCTTTAACCAAAGCCGAACGGGATAAGAGGAGAGAACAGCAGCTATGCCTGTACTGTGGAAAAGCAGGCCATTTCCTTAAAGAATGGCCAGTTAAACCACCAAGAAGAACCGTAGAGGCCACAGACAAGGAGAAACCAAGTGAGGAGTCAGAAAACTACCAAGCCCAGCAATTGTAGAGATCCAATTGTCGAGCGAAGAAATCCAACTACAGACCTCCCATTTTGCTTTGCCCGTGATCCTAATCACCCATCAACAGCCATCAAGGATGCATTCATTAGAAGCGTACATTGATAGCGGAGCAGTGGGGAACTACATGGACCATGATCTTGCAGCAAAGATGGGGCTCCCACTCTGTTCGAAGCTGTTACGGAGAATTCTCATTTTATGGCTAATATCCCTTACCTAGTGAGTCCCTCAGCAGCTTTGCTGGATCTCTGGAGTTATTTCTTTCCACTTGGTAAGGGTATGAGCTTTTCCCCCACTCTTACTTGTATTTTGCTATGTGTTTTACCTGTCTTTATGATTGTGTGCTCTGGAGTACACCACTTCAGTAGCCCCCTTCTTTGTATGTGTCACACAGCACCTTCAGTGCAGTGACACAGGGTTGTCGTTCAGACTTCCCACCGACTCCAGTTCTGAGGTGACTACAGTCACCCAGAAAAGTGTAAAGTTACCATTAACTTTAATCAAAAATAACCACAGATCCAGTACACACCATCTTACATGGAATTCTGAAGGGTTAACTCTTTTTCTCTGTACCTCCTAGAGCAGTGGTATCTACCCTAAATTTCTACCACGGTTATTTTATATAACCGTGGTAATATTGTAGGCTATTGTGTTAGCCTCAAACTTAAACCGGCTTGACCAAATCCTTTTTCGTTTGGCTCCGGTGTGGTTTATTCGCCATTTCTTTTTGTTAAACTCCTTCTTGTGTTTTACTTTGCGCGGCAAACTAGGTTTTCCTTCTTTGTTCATTGTCTTTTGGCAGGCTTCTACCTAGAAGCCCTCCTCAAGGCGCCTGGGTGTCTAGGTGGGCTGAATGTGAGGGAGGGGTGTAGTCACCCCCTGCACAGTGTGTCCTAGGAAACCCAAGTCGCACTTTGTCAGGATTGTCCAGGGTGGTTGTCCGGGCTGAACAACCCCCCTGCTGGGTGATTGACAGCCAGGCTGTGTGAATGGGTTTTTTTTCGCATAGAAGGCAGGTCTCTTGGGCTAGAAGTCAGAGAGTCGCCACTGGAACTACAAGGAACTGACGAGAAGTGGAGGAGAGGTCGACTGCTGCAACTACCCCGTACCGGTGAAGCCCTGCTGCATTCCTGAGCTATCTACCCTTCAACGACTAAGAGGAGATCCAGTCTGGAGTCTTCTTCCCTTGAACCTGGTGGGGATAACCAGCTCATCTTCTTCAGCCAGTGGTCGCCTGCGTGGTCGAAATTGCTGCACACTTCTGTAGTGGTCCGGATAGTCACCTGAAGACCCTCTCCTGTTTTTAAGGAGTGCACATTTTATTAATTGTCGCTGCTGCCGGCCTCATCCCTGTGTGGTGCGGATCCCCTCATCGTCCTTCTTCATGCTGAAGCTGCAGGAAAGCGTGGGTCTGCGGGAAACCAACAGGAACAACTGCCGTTGAGAAAGGTACTGTGTCCTGTTTGAGGAATTTCGGGTGAAATCCCTATTTCTCTACCTTAAGGCTTGTCCTTACTTTTCCCACCTTCTTATAACTTTTTCTTCCGAACATTGACAATATCAAAGTACTCTTGCCAACGTTGAATCTTGAACTGTCCGACTGTGTGATCCTCGAAAACAGACACCGGTGTCATTTGACTTTGGCTCCGGCCCCTTGACTGTTGAATTCCTGTCTATGTGTGTTCTTCGATTCTGTCTGCCTAACTATCATATTGCCTGTTATTTTTGCCCCCAACTCGCTCTGGGTATCTCGGGTGCTAAGTGTGTTTTTGCCCCGGTAGCATTTCTTACCGCTGATATGAGTTTATCTAGTAGACCAAACTGTCAAAAGTGATCGCAATTGTATTCACGGTAATGTGGTCTGTTTCGTAACGTCGGTCCATTCAAACACAGGGTACCTAACTCGAAAAATACTGTACAAAGTGAATTGGTAAGTTGTAGTATATTTTACGTGTGGTTTTTGAATTAATAGAAGTGTCGTGTTGATAACAAATGGTTTAAAAATAAATGTACTTATCTTTTTTACCTAAACCCTTGTGTCAGTGTTTGCTTGAGTCACAGTAATTGTGGTCCCTTTGTGTAATCTCTGCTACTGCTCATATACTCTTGATAAGCCTGGCTGCTCCGCTACTGCTACCACTCTAACATAGTAGTACAGGCTTGTACCAAAGGTAAAACCTGTATTGCCACCTGTGGTCTTAATTGTGTGTAGTGGTCCCTAAGGGCACTGCACAGGAGTCTGCCTAACACTGGTGTACAGCGATGAGGATTTGGAAGTAGAGTGATTACACTTAGAGTGCTGCTATTGCTTGGGTTCAATTAACCACAAGGCTAAACACCACTAATTCTATTTAACTGAGAAATCATGTCAAATATGGAAATCTACACTGAAGAGGGTCTCTTAAGCTACACTGATGAGGTTTTGAGAACCATGTGTAGAGAGAGGAGTCTCTCTGGTAAAGGAAAGAAATCTGAATTGATTGCAAAGTTATTAGGAAAACAAAGTCTGGAGAGTGGGTCAGAAGGGCCTACCCCTCCAGCAAATGTGTTGATTTGGAAGAAGTAGATGAGTCCTTGTTAGGTAACCCTACAACTCCTTTGCCTGCTCAGAAAGCACAACCTCTGTCCACAGGGACCCCAACAGGTCCTACACTCACTCCTGAATTTATTGCACTTGAGAAAATGAGACTTGAATTGGAAGTGAAATGTATTGATGCACAAACTGCCATGAAACATCAAGAGTTAAGGCTCAGAGAAATGGAGCTGAATCATGAACTAGAGATGAAGAAATTGTTTGTAGAAAATGCTTCTCTCCCAGAGTATTCTAGGTCTTCCAGCCCTAAGAGACCCTGTATGCCAAAGGAAATGATTGGTATGTATGAGACTAAACTTGATGTTTTGGATTGGTTAGCACTGTTTGAGTACAATCATGGGATTCAAGGTATCCCAGGGAATCTGTTGATTCCCTGGCTTTTCGCTAGGCTTCCCCCTGTTGCAAGTGATGCTGTAATGGAGTTGGGTGAGGAGGATAAACAGGATTATGAGTGTGTGAAGCTAGCATTAATAGCTAGATTTGGGAAAAACCCCTTCCCAGTATCCTAAGAGGTTTATAACCCTCAAAAAGCATGATGGTACCCCTTGGGCTACCTGGGTGTGTGAATGTTTGAAAAACTTAGATGGTTGGGTTAAGGGTTACAAAGTGAACAATTATGAAGGTTTGAGGAATCTTGTAATGTTTGATGTCTGTTCCCCTGAGCTTAGACAGCACTTGTCTGATTCAAATGAGAAGTAGAGTGATTACACTTAGAGTGCTGCTATTGCTTGGGTTCAATTAACCACAAGGCTAAACACCACTAATTCTATTTAACTGAGAAATCATGTCAAATATGGAAATCTACACAGCATCTAGACAGCACTTGGCTGATTCAAATGAGATAGATCCTAAGAAATTAGCTAAGGCTGCTGACTTGTGGGTTGCCAACAGGGACACTCACAAGGAATCTGGGGCAACTCAGAAGAAGCATGAGGGAAAGCAGCCAAAGAAAGATAACAAAGAGAATTCCAATAATCCCAGTCCAAAGGAGGGCCCCAAACATAACCAGGGTAAGCCACAAGGGAAACCGAATCAGGTTAGTGTACCACCTGGTCCCAAACCAGATGGAGGTCAGAGTAAACCCTCATTCCAGAGAGCATTTGGAAAATGCTTTGTTTGTGGGCTACCTGACCATGTGAAAGGAGATCCCAGGTGTAAGGGTAAACATTCAGGGACAACACTGTCTCCTTAGCCTTCTCCCAGGTGGATGAAGTAGCTATGACCAGTGGAAACTTTCAGTTACTAGCTGATGAGCCCATGAGAGTTTGTTTGTTTGTTTGTTTGTTTGTTTGTGCATTTATATAGCGCTACGAACCCTCAGGTATCTGAGCGCTGCTTATTTCCCACAGTGTGTGGTGCTCAGCTAGTGTTTCTTTAGTGTCCTTGGGTCTTTGGGAACAACAGAACTTAGATGTCTACAACTCAATCCCAGATAATACTAAAGAGTATTACAAAGAAAGTGTTCTTGTGAATGGTCAGGAGACCCCTGCCATCAGAGACACTGGATCCAGCATAACTGTGGTTGATGAATGTTTTTTCAAAGTGGAGGATGTTGCTAAGGCACCCAAACACTTAACCAAGTTAGCTGGAGGCCCTGTGCAAATGGTTCCCCAGTTACCAGCTCTCATCCAGTGTAATGACATGACTGTCAGAATACCTGTAAGTGTGCAAAATAACATACCTGGGAGGGTTCTGCTGGGTAATGACCTTAAAACTCTTCGAGTTGTGTCTAGTACCCCCAGACCCCCAGCAGAAGGAAGCAGGATCTCACAAGGTAAGCAAGGGAGAGCACCTTGAGAGGCTCCCCTGGGGACATGATAGAGGAAACTATCACCCCAAGTCCACAGGACTTACTTACTGCCATTGCAGAGCAAGGAAAGACCAAGGGGAAACCCAAGTCTGCCGGCAAGAAGCCAGCAAGCACTCCTGTGCCCAGAAGGACATCTCCGAGACTGTCCAAAGTCACATCTGTGACTCCCACACCAGCTGAAGCTGAATGTGAGGTTCAACCCTGTATGGTCAAACTAGATACCGAGGAGTCATATCTAGAAGAAGATCTTACATTGGTAGGAGATCTAGACCCTGTTGACCATCCTGAGCTGCAGTCTTTACTGGCAGAAGGTGGACCCAACAGGGAAGATTTCAGTAAGGGACAAAAGTGAGTGCCCTACCTTGGAAGGTCTTCACCAACAGGCAGCTTCTCAGCTCAATGGGACTGAGCCTGGGAAGTATAGGTTGCACTGGGAAGATGGCCTCTTCTACAGTGAACCAACTGAGTCAACCCCTGGAGACTACAAAAGACTTGTAGTACCTCTAGTGAACCGGCTCCAGTTTCTGCAGTTAGCCCACGAGATACCTTTGGCTGGTCACTTAAGTTTTAAGAAGACCAAGGAAAGGCTCTCTCTCTACTTCTACTGGCCTAAAATGGGTTCAGAAGTAGACAAATTCTACAGAAGCTGCCACACTTGCCAAACCTCTGGCAAGAGTGGGTCCAAGAATGTGGCACCCTTAGTGCCTCTCCCAGTGGTGGGAGTTCCTTTTGAGAGGTACGGGATTGACATTGTTGGTCCTCTTGATCCTCCCACATCTTCAGGCAACAGGTTTATCCTGGTTGTAGTGGATCATGCCACTAGATTTCCTGAAGCCATACCTATGAGGACTGTTACGGCTCCAGCTGTGGCTAAGGCCCTACTTGGTATTTTTACCAAAGTAGGTTTTCCTAAGGAGGTGATATCTGACAGGGTATCAAATTTGATGTCCAACTACATGCAAGCCATGTGGAAAACCTGTGGAGGTACCTACAAGTTCTCAACTGCCTACCACCACCAAACCAATGGATTGGTAGAGAGGTTTAACAGAACTATGAAGAGCATGATAGGTGCTTTAGAAGAACCCCTTAAAAGGAAGTGGGACCTTCTACTGCCATGCCTTGTCTTTGCCTATAAGGAAGCCCCTCAGGAGGGAGTAGGATTTAGTCCCTTCGAACTTCTTTATGGTCATCCAGTCAGAGGTCCATTGGCCTGATTAAGGAGGGGTTGGAGAGTGCTCCTTCCCCCAAGGCAGTCGGAATGACTGACTATGTGATAGGTCTCCGGAGGAGAATGCCACACATGATGGCAGAGGCAACTGATAACTTGAAGGCTGGTCAAGCTCTGGTCAAACATTGGCATGGCCAGAAGGCTAACATGGTTGAGTTTACTCAATACCAGCTTGTTCTTGTTATGGTCCCCACAAGGCAGAGGGCCTTGCAGGACAAATGGATAGGACCCTTCAAGGCGTGGGTAAACTTGGAGAGGTGAACTATCTGGTGGACCTAGACAAACCTAAGGAGGCTCCCAGAGTCTTTCACACCAACCGTTTGAAGGCATATGTCTCTCGACCTGACATAGGAGCTCTGCTTCTAGCTTCAGCTCAAGAGGAGGAGGATAGTGAACCTCTGCCTGACCTCCTCAGAGGCTTACCTTTAGATGAGCAAGTGGAAGGAGTTAATCTCTCTTCCAGTCTCACATCTGACCAACAGGATGAGTGCAAGTTACTGTTGAATCAGTTTGCCTCCCTGTTCTCACTTTCACCAGGCTTAACCCCTTGGGGCCAGTATGATATACTCACTGGTGACTATTTGCCTGTCAAAAGCAGGGGTTACAGAATGTCTGACAATGTAAGAACCCATATAAGGAATGAGGTCAACATGATGCTTGATCTCAGGGTTATAGAGCCCTCTACTAGCCCATGGTCTAGCCCAGTTGTGCTTGTACCAAAGGGAGTATCCAAGGAGTTGAGATACTGCGTGGACTATAGAGCTCTGAATGCAGTCACAACATCTGATGCCCATCCTTTACCTAGGACAGATGAGCTGGTGGATGAACTTGGCTCAGCCAAGTACCTCAGCATATTTGACCTAACGTCAGGATATTGGCAAATAGCCCTGACAGACCATGCCAAGGAGAAAACTGCATTTTCTACCCCAGCTGGCCTCTACCAATTGAAGGTAATGCCTTTTGGATTAAAGAATGGACCTGCTACTTTCAGAGGATGGTCAATCAAGTTCTGAATGGGATGGAGGACTTCTGCATGGCATACTTGGATGACATTGCAGTGTTCAGCCCTACATGGAAAGAACATATTGAACACCTAGGCTATGTATTGCAGGCCCTGGAACAGGCCCATCTAACCATAAAGGCAAGCAAATGTCAAATTGGTCAGAGTCCAGTGGTCTATCTTGGACATGAGGTAGGAGGAGGTGAAATAAGGCCATTGCCTAGCAAAGTACAAGCTGTACAAAACTGGGCCACCCCTACTACTCAAACCCAAGTGAGTGCCTTCTTAGGCCTCACTGGGTACTATAGGAGCTTCATAGAGAACTATGGGACCATAGCTTCTCCCTTGAATGTCATCTCCTCTCCCAAATTTCCTAAAAAAAGTCACATGGAATGAGGAGTGCAATCAAGCATTTGAATGTCTGTCGAAAGCCCTTTGTCAAGCTCCAGTCCTAAGAGCTCCTGAATATCACCAACCCTTCATTGTACAAACGGATGCATGTAATGTAGGTATAGGTGAAGTCCTTAGTTAACTGGATGAGAAAGGTAGGGAACACCCCATTTGTTTCATCAGCAGGAAGTTAAAGGATCCTGAGACAAGGTGGGCAACAATAGAACGATAATGTTTTGCTATTGTGTGGTCACTGAAGAGGTTTAGACCATACTTGTATGGATCGACCTTCATCATTCAGACTGACCACCAACCTTTGAGATGGCTGATGCAAATGAAAGGGGAAAACCCAAAGTTACTCAGATGGTCAAGGATTTGATTTTTCCATTGAGCACAGAGCAGGAAGTCACCACCAAAATGCTGATGGTCTCTCTAGGATGTTTGTAACCGACTAGAAGTATGAGAACCATGCAGGAGTGAATTAAATCCTCCTGTCCCTTAGTCTGGGGGGGACGTGTGTTAGGGAGAATTCTCATTTCATGGCTAATTTCCTTTACCTAGTGAGTTTCCTCAGCAGCTTTGCTGGATCTCTGGAGTTATTTCTTTTCCACTTGGTAAGAGTGTGAGCTTTTCACCACTCTTACTTGTGTTTTGCTATGTGTTTTTTACCGGTTTTTGTGATTGTGGACTCTGGAGTACACCACTTCAGTAGCCCCCTTCTTTTGTGTGTCACACAGCACCTTCCGTGCCGTGGCCCAGGGTTGTCGTTCAGACTTCTCACCGACTCCATTTCTGAGACTGACTACTGTCCGCCAGAAAAGGGTAAAGTTACCATTAACTTTACTTAGTCAGATTAACCACAGATCCAGTACACACCATCTTACATGGAGTGCCGGAAAGGGTTACTCCTTAGCCCTTTTTATCTGTACCTCCTAGAGCATTGTTTCGCTCTTTTTAACATTTAGACATGGCTGGTGGCAGTAGTATCTACCCTAATTTTCTACCGCGGTTATCGTATATAACAATGGTAATATTGTAGGATATTGTGTTAGCCTCGAACTTAAACCCGCTTGACCAACTGCTTTTTCTTTTCGCTCCGGACCGGTTTATTCGCCATTTCTTTTTGTTAAAATGCTTCTTTTGTTTTACTTTGCGCTGCAAACCACGTTTGCCTTCTTTGTTCACTGTCTTTTGGCGGGCTTCTGCCAAGAAGCCCTCCTCAAGGCGCCTGGGTGTCTAGGTGGGCTGAATGTGAGGGAGGGGTGTAGTCACCCCCTGCACAGGGTATCCTAGGAAACCCGAGTCACACTTTGTCATGATTGGCTGAGGTGGTTGTCCGGGCTGGACAACCCCCCTGCTGTGTGATTGACAGCCAGGCTGTGTGAATGGGGGATTTTTGCATAAACGGCAGGTCTCTTGGGCTGGAAGTCAGAGAGTTGCCACTGGAACTACAAGGAACCGAAGAGAAGCGGAGGAGAGGTCGACTGCTGCAACTATTCCGTACCGGTGAAGCCCTGCTGCAGTCCTGAGCTATCTACCCTTCAATGACTAAGAGGAGATCCAGTCTGGAGTCTTCTTCCCTTGAGCTGGTGGGGATAACCAGCTCATCTTCTTCAGCCAGAGGTCACCTTCGTGGTCGAAATCGCTGCACACAGCTGTAGTGGTCCGGATAGCCACCTGAAGAGCCTCTCCTGTTTTTAAGGAGCGCACCTTTTATTCATCGTCGCTGCTGCCGGCCTCATCCTTGTGTGGTGTAGACCCCCTTCATCGTCCTTCTTCGTGCCAAAGCCAGGAATCGTGGGTCTGCAGCAAACTACAAGGAACAACTACCATGGCACCAGCTACTTCTTTGAAAAGGTACTGTGTCCTGCTTGAGGAATTTTGGGTGAGATCCCTATTTCTCACTTATAAGGCTTGCCCTTATTTTTCCCTCCTTCTTATAACTTTTGCTTCTGAACATTTGACAATATCTAAAGTACTCTTGGCTACCTTGCATCGCGAACTATCCGACGTGTGATCCTCGACACAGGAACCCGGTTCCACTTGACACTGGCTGCGGCCTCTTGACTCTTGCATTTCTGTCTATGAGTGTTCTTCGATTCTGTTTGCCTGCCTAACATATTGCCTATGATTTTTGCCCCCAACTCTCTCTGGGTATCTCAGGTGCTAAGTGTGTTTTTGCCCCGGTAACATTTCTTGCCACGGATACGCGTTTATTTAGTAGACCGAACTGTCAAAAAGTGATCACAATCGTATTCACGGTAATGTGTATTGTTTCGTAACACCGGTTCTCTCAAACACAGGGTACTTACCTTTATTTATACCGTACAAAGTGAATTGGTCAGTTGTAGTGTATTTAACATGTGGTTTTAAATTTAATAGAAGTGTTGTGTTAATAACAAATGGTTTAAAAATAAATGTACTTATATTTTCTACCTGAAACCTTGAGTCAGTGTTTGTTTGAGTCACAGTAATTGTGGTCCCTTTGTGTAATCTCTGCTACTGCTCATATACTCTTGAGATAAGTCTGGCTGCTCCAATACTGCTACCACTTTAACATAGTAGTACAGGCTTGTACCAAAGGTAAAACATGTATTGCCACCTGTAGCCTTAATTGTGTGTAGTTGTCCCTAAGGGCACTGCACAGGATTCTGCCTAACAGCATCTAAGATCAATCTTTATGAAATCCTGCTTAAACCTTTTTCAAACTAAAGAAGTACAAGGCATGGGAAAAAACAGTCCTAAATTCAATGGCAAATGTAGGTTTTGCAAAAATGCAAACAAAACTTTGTTGAAGCACTTAGTGCTCTTTTGTACAGAACTCAAATCCCTGAGAACTAAACATCTAGGAGAACAAATTGCAAAAGTCTTTACCTAAATGGTGAGGATCGGTGGATGTCACTTTACCCAGATCAACTAAACAAGCTATTGATGAATTAATGAAATAGGGACTAACAAATCAAATGGCAGGAATACATTCAGGATAAAGACCATTTAAACATCTATCCTGGTTATGTGCACCTTTTGGATGCTTTTATTGTCGTCCTTCATATTTGCTTCTTTTTTTTCTCTCTTTTGTGCCCTTTTTTCTTCCAATGTGCTCCTCACTCCCACCCTGCTTCATCTGATTCCGTGTCTTTATTTCTATCAACTTCTTTCACATTTTTAAGTCCTTTTTCTTATTCGTTTCATTCTGTTCTTCCTTTTTTTTGTAAACTGAATTAAAATAATAATAAAAAAAAATGAGTATAAGCAGAGTACTTCTCATCAGACACCATCAGAGTTGCTTTTTCAATCGTTTCACTGTCCTATTTTTGGATCGCCTGTGACTCATTTCTGCTCTGTTCAGCTATCTTGGTTGCACAGAGCCCCTACGAACAGATGCTTACACTAGCATTACTATTGATTTCAATCGTTACTTGCCCTACCAGTATGAGCCTGAGTATTCCGAGGAGGAACTAATGGAAAGAGAAAGAAGCAGAAACGATGGAGCATCGGTAGACAGTTCGGAACATGAATCACTCCATCCTGAGCCTCAGCCTAGTCACATGGAAGGCGTTTCCACCTGCTGTATCTGCAATCAGTGAGAGGTCATGCCAACCGAGGAGGAGAACCTCTGCTGCCAAGAAAACTATGGATGCTTGGCCTACATATCGGAAGAAGACACTCCAACGCTATGCGTTACTATATTGTCAAAACTTTGATCTATCACTGACAAATGAATGTAGTGTGCAAATTGAATATATTTTAGGAAACCAAAGTGTTCATCTTACGTGTCTTTCACGTTCAACTAACAAACAATATTTCTCTGTGCACCTAACGTGATGGATTGAATGGGTGTTCATTGACCCATGAAGTAACCTTTGTACGGGCAACTGTGCCATAGTATACAGGGTGCCTTTTCAAGTAAGGTTTGTACACTTACCTGTTTCATATAAATACAGTATGTATCTTTCTCTTTCACAGGTGGCACAGGCTGGTGGCTTTATCAGAGGCCTGGATTCCGCATTAGATGAATAATACCCGCCTGTGTCGTCAGAGCCATTCGACCCAAATTCCCCAGTGACAGCGGACAGTACAGGGCATTCTCACATACTGTGTTGCAACCTGAAGTATACAATTTGTAGTATGTTTGTGCCATCAACATCAGCAACAAAATAAAATACAAATGAGCTTATATGAATAGTTGTTTCAATGTTTCATTGAATCAAGAACATGCTCACTTGTCTATGAGGGACATGAAAGAACGGTTGGTGCCCTGTTACACTCACCTGCTCCGCAACAATGCATCCCCCTCCATTATACCTCACTCCGGTGCTGGGAGGGTGGGAACGGCCAAGGTGCCAAACACCATGTACACTTCAAAGGTATCTACGCACAGGGGCCCGTTGTTCAGTGCTAAACAAAAATTCAAATCAAATAAAATAAAGTGCAGAGGGCAAACACGCATTTGCCAAGAGAACAGTGTTTAATATTAAAGATACATGGAATCTGTATTGCAGCATGTCGTGTGTAGCAGTATGACATGATATGGCATTTATAACATGCCTGTACACACGGGTTTCTATATGAGATATCGAGGCAGTCTAAACACGAAGGGCAGCCAGCTTGATCCCTCGACTTGTGCCCTGCTCTGCTCTCTTGCCCATCGCTCCCCATCTAGCCCATTACTCCCCACCTGGCACAATCTCTCCAAATCTGGCACCATCTCTCCCTACCTGGCACCATCTCTCCCCATCTGGCACAATCTCTCCCCATCTGGCACCATCTCTCCCCACCTGGCACAATCATCATCATTTCATTTAGTATTTATATAGCGCTACGAACCCTCGGGTATCTGAGCGCTGCTTATTATTACCCACTGTGTGTGGTGCTCATTTATCGACCTCGGAAGGATGAAAGGCTGAGTTTGGCCCCGCTGGGATTCGAACCTGTGTTAGCAGGCTCTGCACGGATGTCAAAGCGAGCGCTCTACCGGCTGTGACACTTGACCGGCACAATCTCTCCCCATCTGGCACCATCTCTCCCCACTTGGCACCATCTCTCCCCATATGGCACCATCTCTCCCCATCTGGCACCATCTCTCCCCATCTGGCACAATCTATTCCGATCTGGTAGCAACTCTCCCCATCTGCCACCATTGCTCCCTATTTTCCCTATCGATAGCCACCTGGCACACTGCTCCTCCTCTGTCCCACTGCTCCCCCTCTGCTTTCTTGAACACCATAGCCCCCCTCTGCTATCTTGTCCATGGCTCCCCCTCTGTCCCATCATACCCACTCTGTGCAACTGCGCCCTCCCCGGCCCACCCACCCCTCTATCTCTAACTGTCCCATGTATATTGTGACTCTTAATTTTTATAGCAAGATTTTTTGTGTGAAAAACAGCCGTTTTTGCTGCCGTTTTTGCAGAAACACCTTTTTCACATGTGGTCCTGGAAGAAACAGGCTTTTCTATTTATAAAAAAGGCTGATTTTGCGGTATTTTTAGTAATCACAAAATCACTATTACCTGGGTGGTTTGATTGACAATTTATGTCAGCAGATGTCATACACTGATGGATTTTACTCTAACTGTAGCCATCAAAATGTTTGCGCAAATGCGCCCAGATACCTACAGGTTTGGTGCGCTTTACAAATTAATAAACAATCAAACAAACAAACAAACAAGAAAACATGTATTAAAAATAGATGAATAGAACTTAAACACGTATATTGAATGGTTAATCTCAGTTGATTTAAGGAAATTGAATTATGACACCACCTTCTCCATCCAAACCCCCTCCATCTGGAATTCAAGGCTGCTTAGAGATTTGGCCTTCCTAAAGACCCTCAAGACATGGCTTTTCTCCCTTACAACCTGACAAACCATGCCCTCTTGAAAACACTCCAAAGGACGGTAAGAATAATCTAATAATCTCTAGCAGAACGCTGAAGAGAGTCTACACCGCATCTACGACACCAAGAAGCCAAGAAGCCAGCCTGTGCAGACGGGTATGTATCACACGCTACGCCTGTGGAATATAGACGAAGGCACGGACACTCACCCGCACACATTTGCAACCATAGACCATGCACATTTCACAACACGTCTGCCATTAGAATGCAGCTATCCCCCATGACAAACATTCAGTCTCGCTGGACACACTTCTCTCGCAGTCTCCCCTGTCAACTTCACAGCACCCATGCACTTGCCAGCTCACTATGGGTAGCTAGCAGGGGCCTGGCCACCCCTGCCCAACTTTCTTTTGGCTAAAATGCACACACGCATTCTTAACTCACAAAAAGTGTTCTCTTGGAAGGTGCCCACTCGGGAGGGTCTGCAACCACATTTTAGCTCACTGTAACAAGAGTACCAACAGCAACCCCAGACACATGTTTCAGCCTAGTCGGGCCTCATCAGTGAGGTGGAGCTGTGCTCTCTGAGCACAGTGAGCAGGGGGCCCACGTCTGGGGCCATATAACCTGTTCTTTCGGAGGTGCCCACTCAGGAGGGTCTGCAACTACATTTTAGCTCACTGTAACAAGAGTACCAACAGCAACCCCAGACACGCGTTTCGGCCTAGTCGGGCCTCATCAGTGAGGTGGAGCTATGCCTCTCTAAGCACAGGGAGCATGGGGGTCCACGTCTGGGGCCATATAACCTGTTCTTTGGGAAGGTGCCCACTCGGGAGGGTCTGTGTCATGGTCTGACCACCCGACTAACTCAATCGTCGAGCTTATTAATTAGTGTTCGAGCTCTCCTTCCAGAAAGACATATCTGGGAGAATGTTTTATGTGGTGGGGAGTAAAAGGTGCATGCCTTTTGTAGCGGGTGCTGCGCTCTCCAGGAGTCCACCAACAAGTGTTCCCTAATCAAGCTCTGGAAGAATCCCTTGTCCCGGGGGGCAGGGGACACTGCTCCGTCTCTGTACGACTTCCAGTCCAGCGCAGGGTCCATGACCAGGTTAAAATCTCCCTCACAGATCAGGGATCCCGTTATCCTGCTATCCAGTAATGCAAAGAGATACCTGCAGAACGTTAATTGCTGGGTGTTTCAGGCATAAACCGATCACAAGGTAACCTCCCTTGATCTAATGGTCCCATGCATAATGAAGTATCTTCCAGTGGGGTCTCTATGTGTTTGAGAAATCTGCAGCCATAGGGAAGTGCGGTATAGGATCCCCACCCCATCCTTTTATTCTGGCCCTGATGCCCCCCCCATATGCCTGCCCCTTGGAGCATATTCCTCCTTGTGTCTATATTTAGTTTCCTGCACAAATAAGATGTCTAGTTTAGCCTGTTGGAAAGTTTTCACTAGCCTTGACCTTTTCTGTAGCGAGTTGAGACCCTTAACGTTTAATGACCCCATCAGTAATGGATCAGCCGGCATGTTTTGTGTAAGGTGTATGCGTTATGTTTGGCTGGGGATCGTCCACCTTATCCAGCGTGCAGTGACCAAACCCTACCTCTCCCCGACTGATTGCTGTTTGGTATGTTCTGCCCCACTTTTCTGTATTTCACTCTCTCACTCCCTCTCACACACCCATCTAATTGCCCCTGCCACCCCCCTATCACCCCCTTCCCCAAAACAAACAAAAAAGAGAAGAAGAAAAAAGGGCTCCTCCTAACTGTGGAGACACCCTTGGAAAAAACATAGGAGCACATTACGGGTGTCTCGCCAAGGACCCTTTAAACAGGAATCCTTAATTTATCAACAGATAACAAGCATGAGAGCATTGTAACTACTCATTACGTTGCCTAGCCTGGTGAACATCATGTGATCAACCATGGGGGGCGGGCCCAACAGTGCTGCCTATGTAGTAATACACTGTTGTCTAGTCATTCAGTCAGGTCACTGTTCCCCGCTAACTGGGGAGTGTGCTGTCTGTCCATTCATGCCCCCCCCCACACCTCCCTTCCCCGGTTAAGTCTTTCTTATGATGCGTTCTCCCCAATCAAGGGGTCTTTAGCCTTTTCTTGTGCCTTTTGATCGGCCTCTTTTTGGCCAAGGTCCGGTTGGCTTCCTTGTGGGTTCAGATGAGGACGGCAGTTCCTCGTTGTCTGCCATTTCCTCCTTCTCTCTCAGGTAGCAGCTATGCAAGGAGTGTGTTTCCTGTTTCCTTTGCTCTCTGCTAAAGGCTGCTTTAGTAAGTTCTTGAGTTGCGGGGGGATGCCAGCTGAGGGGGGCGAGTAGCTCTGTGTTCTTTTCTTTTTTCATTTTGTTTTGTGGGGGGGAAGCACCTGCCCACGTCACGGCCTTGCTGGCAGACATGTGTGAACCCATGCACACTTTCTCACTTTGAGTTGGCTATTCCAACGCTTGTTTTTGCCCTTGTTTCTCCCTGCTTTGGGCTCCACTTCCCCCCCTAGAGGCCCACTGAAATGTTGGGCACTATTCCTGGATGCGCGCTCGGGCGGAGCCTCCCTACTATCTGTCTGCTACCCCTACATGAAGGTTATCCACAGTGGAGTGACTGGCTCTTGGCACACTAAATGTCCTTCTGTTTGAAAAGGGAGGGGCGGTGAACCGCGATCAAGTTTATCCACGGTGCTTCCTGTAGGGACACTTTTACTCAACGTTGCCCCCTGTTGCTGGTGGGCCCAATAGTGTCCACGCTCCTTTGGGGCAAAAGTGGGGGGTCCTCTTCTGCCTCTCTCCCCTCAGTGCCCATCCGGGTGCTCCAATGTCCTGCACCCGCTCCCTGTGCTACTCGTTGAACTGTGGGGCGGGCACATGTCACTGCTTGACTTCTTTCCGCTATCCGATGGCCGCGGTGCAGGCAATCAGTATTCAGAGGCTTGTACGGTGTCTGGGGGCTCCTAAGACCTCCTGAGTGCCTCTACAAGGTCCCCCTGGGATCCTCGCTGCTCATAAGTATTGTGGTGGGGCTTCCCGCTGATGTAGGCTTTCTCCGTCCACTTCCCTTCACCCTGTCGCTGCTGCGTGGGGCGAGCAGCCTCAATGAGCCGCTCCAGCTGGCATCGCAGGTGCTCCTTCTCTGCTCACTCTCTGACCCGGTAAGATCAACTCTCCTTCTTCTTCTTCTTAATTATCAGATGCGTGGGCGGACCCACGCAGGCGCTTCACCATCCAATAACTCTCGCTGGTTCCCTCCGTTTGGCCTGTTGCGTCTCGCCATCTGGCACTGCGGTAGCCTCCCTTCAGGCTGGCCGGTGGTGTGCGCTGTATGGGCTGCTGCTTTCAGCTTGCTCTCTGCAGCTTATACACTGTGCCATCAGGGTCCCAATGCCAGGGTACTCTCCCTCTTCCTCGCTCCTTCTCCGGCAACACTTTTGTTCTGTTCTGTGACTCACAGACCGCTTCCACCTTGCCCCACTGCCGGGGTGCCCTCCCTCTTGCTTGCTCTCTGACGGAGCCTTCTGACTCGGGATCCGTTCTCTATGTTCCCCGCACCGATTTCCCTTGGGATTGGGGCTGGACACTCTCAAAAGCTTTACGCCCCAGAGCGTATTTTGAGAAAAGCTTGGAGACCGATCAAGCTGTTGATTCTCCGCCTTTAATTGCCGGTCCCCGAGGAGGTTGGCGTTCAGGCAGCCATTTTCTCCTGCGCCCCTTCGTGGTCTCCCAGGAATTCTCTTTTTAAGGCAGATCATGGCAAGAAAGTCATTTTGCAATTCAATGCGAGGGCAAAAAGCTTAGATTACTTTACACTTAAGCTGTTCCTGTTCCTGGGAGAAAACAAAGTTGAATTGTTAGTAAAGTGATTTTCTTTTGATGAAACACGGCTTCCCACAAAGGCGCTGTTTCCATGGCGCTGGCTGCTCCAGGCCACTTCCAGGAGGCACATTTTCAAAACTCTTTAACAAAACCATTCACATTCAAAAGTACCTGGTAGCAGCCGCAGAGCAAGAGGTGTTGGGTAAGAATTGGTGCCGTCGCACTGTGTGAGACTACACAAGACTTATCTGCTTGATATTAGGTAACCCACATTTTGGTAGTGTGACTGAGTAGCCAGGCCTATCTCAAGAGGGGTAAATGTGAGCTGTAGAGCTGTACAGATGAAATCAGTCAATACAAATAACCAAGTAACAATTACACTCTAAAGGTTATTTATTTATTTACACATCAGTTTCAGTTAAGCATTCTTAAAAAAGAAAGGCAATTGTTTGTAACAGTGAAGCAAACTTTGGAATCACTTTACAAAGTCAAAGTTGGTGAATACTCTTGGGATATGCCAACACATTTCTCCTACACCCTGAAGTGACTTCAATAACAAGGATAGTACTGCATTTATCATAAACACCAATACACGTTTTAGACTCTGTGTTTCAGGGAGGAAGGGTTAGAGAAATAGACATGTTCGAACATACTTCCTTATAATGTGAAGACTGTTTGAATCCTCTCATGAAATCTAGGTAATCCTTTCCCAGCAGTAAAAGTGTTCAACACATTGGGCCTCATTACACGGTAGGTGGTAAGTTACCGCCTTTACCGGCATGGCGTTAATAAAGTGTCTGTGTAGGAAGTAGGCCGATAATAACGTGGCATCACGAGTACGCGTTCACGAGCTTAGCGCCATGCCAGTAAGGACCCTACTGCCATGCCGGTAAAGACCCTGTAAAGGCCCTTAGCGGCACAGAGGAAAGCGCTGATAGCACTCCCGCCCTCCCACAACACAGCAATAAGCGGAACCGGAAGTAGCGTCATCGCACATGAATGGGAAATAGCACAGAGGCCATCTTTAAAAACACAATCCATTGCCATCCTCTGCCCCCAGGACCTGCATCCACACCAGAGCCTTCCACAATCCTTCACAGATCCACTGACAATGCCCAAGGCAATTAAAAAAGTAGCAGACCGGCAGCGCAAGGAGCGTTTTTCAAATGAAGAGCTCACAATGCTCACTGACACGCTTGCTGCCAATGCAGAGGTGGTGTTTGCCAATGACATGCGGCTTCCCACCCTAATAAAAAAAAAGGAGATCTGGGCAGAGGGGGCCCGTAAAGTCAGTGCGGTGGGCTCCACCCCCCGCACTGTAAAAGATGTCAGGAAGCGGTGGACCGATCTCCGCCTCTGTGTACGCAGCATCCTGGCTGACAACCGGAGCCTGGCCATGGGCACAGGAGGCGGTGGAGGATCCCCAATAAAACTAATGGAGTGGGAGGAGACCTGTGCAAGCACCATTGGGGTTGAATCAATCGAGGGAGTCGGTGAAATGGAGCGTGGTGTGCCGACATCGTCAGATGGAGGTGAGTGTCCACACAAAACACTGCACTGTGAAAGATGAGGTAATTCCCCAAATGTGAGCCCTAAATCATCTCATGTATGTGGCCATCAAACATACATGCACACAACCCTGCCCATATGCGGTTCACATCCCGACACACACACACATGCAAGCAGCACCACAGACACGTGTCACCCAGACTCATGCATGAATGACCCACCCAACAGTCTTATGACCTGTATGCCAACATGAAGTCCGAATGCATAGAACAGCATGAACAACAACATCTGCATGAAGCACATTGACCAATCACCAATGCCATCCCTCTCTTTGTCCCCCACAGGCTCACAAACTGACAGCGATGAGCAGGACACTGCGACGCAGGCTCCCCCGCTAAGAAACAACCCAGGGGAAAGGAATCAGGCAACATCGCCAGCACATCGAGGGGCACAGGGAAGAGTGCAATCCTGCAGAGGGCCAAACCCACCAAGCCACCCACGTCACCAAGACGTGAACGTACGCCTGACCCAATTGCAGCACCCACTCGAGTAATCCCCCCCACGCACGATCCACCCGCGGGAGGGACACTGTCTGCTGCCAATAGTTCCATCGGCGAGGCAGCTGATGTGGAGGACACTTGTGACTCGCCCATACAACAACATACACCCAGCCCCCAGCAGTCAAAACAACCAAGCCCAGGCCCCACATCACATTCCAGCAGCCATGCCCAGTCTGGTGATGAAATAGTGGCAGGATGCTGGAGTCCACCAGGGCCATCACCTGATGGTGGATCAATAGAACAAGCATCGGCACCCACCCCACGAGCAAGACACAGTGGCCATGACATGGCCATCATCAGAGAGCGGCAGGAGGATATCACTGCGCTGGTTGGCCAGCATGTGGATGAGGCAGCACATGCGAGGGAGGAATGCAGGGAGCATGCAAGGGACATCAGACAGGCCATAGAAGCCAGCACCAACCGGCTATGTGAGGAGATGTCACTTGTGAGGCAGGTCCTCACACGCATAGCAGACGCAATGGACAGGCAGAACTTCCCACCGGCACCGGAACAACCGTGCACCTCCTCTCAACCCCCCAACGGTGGCAGGGGGATGGGAACTAGGGCCAGCCAGATGTTGCAGACACATGTACAGCTATGCAGCACTGATGTACAAGCCATTTATGGGAGTGTTGTGGGGGGAGGGGGGAAAGGGTGTTTTGGGAGTGTTGTGGGGGGAGGGGAGAAAGGGTGTTTTGGGAGCGTTGTGGGGGGAGGGGGGAAAAGGTGTTTTGGGAGTGTTGTGGGGGGAGGGGGGAAAGGATGTTTTGGGAGTGTTGTGGGGGGAGGGGAGAAAGGGTGTTTTGGGAGTGTTGTGGGGGAAGGGGGAAAGGGTGTTTTGGGAGTGTTGTGGGGGGAGGGGGAAAGGGTGTTTTGGGAGTGTTGTGGGGGGAGGGGGAAAGGGTGTTTGCGTAGTTGGGTCCATGCACTTCTTTAACTAAGAATACATAAAACACACTGGTGACAAGATAAATCACAGGAGTGGACATTTTCATTGTGTATGTGTGCTTTATTGGTGGACAGGGCACAGTGTACATTGCACCACAAAACCCAGTGCCTAAATACACACATCCATTGAACACTATTCATCCATGTGTATTAGAAAATGTGGTCGATCAGATGCTGGCGCACAGCACGTCCCTCATGGGCATCGCCACCTGCATGACCTGCAGCCCCGTCTCCTCCCTCCTCATCCCCATCACCATCCTCAGCAGGTGGTTGCAGCTCAATGTCAGGGGGCAGTGGCACATTCCGTCTGATACACATATTGTGCAGCATGACACATGCCATGGTGACCTTTGCCACCTTCTCATGCCCGTACAGGAGTGCCCCGCCCGACCTGCTGAGGCACCGGAACCGTGTCTTCAAAAGGCCAAATGTCTGCTCAATTACCCCGCGGGTAGGGCTATGTGCACGATTGTATTCCTCTTCATGCCTGTTCTGTGGGTTCCGTACAGGGGTAAGGAGACACCGCTTCAGGGGATAGCCAGCATCACCTGCATGGGTGCAACAATGGGTATGTGTAAGTGTTTACATCAAGTGGAACCTGTACATATCGCGCAATTCAATTTTGCATTGTGAATGACATCCACAAACTCCTGCATGCATGGAGGCAATCAGAGTAACTGCAATGTGGGAAGGTGAGGTAGTCGTTGCAAGTGGACATGCACCGTGCATGCCTACGGCAGTTATTTCCATGTACTGGGTGAGGTCAAGTCATTCGTGTCTCTTGGTCCTGGCAACGTTAGTACCACACTGCTAGTTTACTGCCATTCTGAAGCTGATGTCCCCATGCCGTCAAGCGACACTTCAGTAGTGGTGCACGGGTGTGGATCAGTACAATAGCTACAGGTGATCCCTTTGTATGCACTCAAGGGCACATATCCGTTGAGATGTTGTTCAGCGCACATTTCCAATGTCCATTTTGGCTGCATGTTGCTGCTTTGTGTTATAGAGGGTATGGTATGATGTGCAATGTGCATGTGGATGGATATCGCATGTTTGGCGTAATGGATTAATGTCTTTGTTGTGCAGCTTACTACTTGCATGTGGTTTTGTGTCAGGTCCATTGTGGGCTGCCTCAGTGGACAGTGGTAAATCTGAATGTCCATTGTTTATCCTGACAACTGTTCACACCCAGTTGGAGTATGCATCTCTCCCCCCACAATCACACCCAGTTGGAGTATGCATCTCTCCCCCCACCCAATCACACACCACATCACACGTGCTTGCCCTGCTACTCACCAAGTAGCCACGAACGTTGTCCAGCATGTCGCTCCATGTAGCGTGGTATCATTGAGTTCCACAGGACCATTGAGTCATGGGTTGATCTGGGATAACGGGCACAACAATGTGTGATTATCCTGTTAGAGTCACATACCATTTGGACGTTGATGGAGTGGTATTACTTTCAGTTTCGGTAGACTGCCTCATTGGCATGTGGGACCACCAATTCCACATGGGTTCAGTCGATGGCCCCGATGAAACTTGGGATGCCTGCCAGTGAATTGAAGCCAACTTTGGTGTTGGAGATCTCCTGGGCAGTCTTTGGCAGGGATATGTGTTCACATGTGTGCTTCAAGAGGGCATCGAGCACCTGGGTCAGCGTGCGTGAGAATACTGGTTGTGAGATGCCATGCATCTGCCCTACTGTATGCTGGTAGGTGCCTGTGGCCAGGAAGTGGAGAACAGTTACCACCTTCAGTAGAGGTGGGATGGCAGTACGGATGTCTATGAGGCTCACAATGTCGTTGTGTATCATGTCCACGATACTGGTGATGGTATCCCGGTCCAGACAGTACAGGGTGTGTATCTGCTCAGGGGTTAAGTTGAATGGACTGGCTCCAATCCTGGGGATTGGTGGATGCCTCTGTGGTATGACTAGGTGCACTGGTGGGGCTTGCTGCGCCTGTCTTGCCCTCCTCCTGCTCCTCCTCCTCCTGCGTCTCCTCTGTGCTGTCTGTTGTTGTTGGTGCTGCAATGCAATCATGTCCTCCAGCCCATGTAATGCTGCTAGTATTGGAACCATCTTGGTGTGGGAAGGGGTGTGGGAAGGGGTGTGGTGTGCTCCTTTTGTGCTGCCCCAGTCTCCATTGCCTTCACCTGTGCTGATTGTGGCCACCTGTGGCAGTTGGGAACACTGCACAAGTCCCTTAACGGGTGGTTCGCGATGCCGGTATTTCCGCCATGCCAGTATGGGCTTTTTGGGCCTACTCCATGCCACTATTAGCATGTCCGCATGCCTTGTGATGGACTCCTATTTCCGCCATGCCGCTATTGCCGACATGAGGGGTCGCGCGCCCGCGAACTTGCCGCTATTAGATGCACCGTTCTTAGCGGTGGTGCTAATAGCGGATAGACTGGTCGTAATTGGCTGGAGCGGTTAGCAATACCGGTAATCCTTTACCGGCATCGTTTTTCCCTTACCGCCTACCATGTAATGAGGCCCATTACAACCAATGTGGGGACAACCAATGTCAAAGCCAATAGATTTGGAACGGTGCCTTTAAGGATAAGGACAGCGAAGGTCAATTGGACCAAGTCAATATTTCTGATGCACTTCTTCTTGGATAAAGTCTTTCACAAAGTCAGATAGTTCAAGAAAATCACTGAAGGACCAACAAGCTGCTAAGCCTGTGCAAGGGGAGTTCAGATCAACTCCAAAAGGGTAAGCAAGTGCACTCTGAAGTGAGAAAGCATGACTTAGGGCAATAAGGTAAGTACCCCAAGACCCCACAGTACCTCTGGTTGGAAGAAAGTGTTCCAGCTGGATTCCGCCTTGCTACAGCAAAGCAAATCCTTGTTCCTGGGCCTCAGTCGTGGGGACAAGAGAGAGGACGTCTGGTGTGCTGCTGTGGCCGTACCCGGGAGAGGACTTCGTCAGCTACGGAGTATCTTAGATTCAGTGGCTCTTCGTAGTTTCAGTGCCTTTCAAACAGCACTGATGAAGGAATATCCCCGGTTAGACTTTCCTTGCTCCCTCGGTCCTGGACACCGGTGAGGGGACTCTGGCTCATGACTTCCTGCTTCTGGGGGGTCCTTAGGAGGCCCCTGGAACTTTTGGCCAGATTCATTCTGCGGAAGATGATGCACTCGAGTACAGACACTCAAGCCCTGGCATTGGGCTTCTGCAGCACTGGAGAGGTACAGCAAGTCAGGGTGTGTGCCACAGTGGAGCTCGTCTCAGGGCTAGTTGGGCCCACCAGCCCAAGGGGAGAAGTCGTTCCACCCAGAGCTTCTCTGTCGATTTTAAAAAGGAAGTCAGCACAGCAGCAGGGCTTCACTGGGCACTTCAAGGTCCAGGAGGTTGCAGCGGGCGTCTCTTCATGATTTCTTCTTCAGATGTTTCTTCCAGTGGTCGACTCTGCCTGTACTCCTAAGAACCTTACCTGTTAAGCTTGTTCTCATTTATTCACAGAACTAGGCTGTCAATAACCCAGCAGTGTGGTTATCCTTCCCGGACAGCCAGCCAGCAAACCAGGACTGGTTTCATTCAGGTACACCTAGAGACAAAGGACAGGGGAGTTTTGGGACCCTCCCTCACTTCCTGTCCTTCCAGACACACTGGAGCCAGGGTCGGGCTTCAGGGCTGAAGCCCGCCGGGCTCAGACCCGTAAGATCAATTTCACTTTGCTAATCTTGGCAACTGTAGTTCACGCAAGAAAAGGTATTAAAACCTTAAGAGAAATCCAAGGGACTTCTCAGTGACACTGCACTGACGGTGCTGTGTGTCACCATAAAAAAAGCAGGTGCTTATGGCGTTAGTCAAACTCCAAAAACAAAGAAAACACAAAATCGTAGTCAGGGAAAAATACAGGAGGAAGTGAGAAAAAGGTCCCAAACACTCAGGAGTTAAAACTAAAAAGTCCTAGTCCAGCAAAAGAGCTGGGGGTCTCTAAGGTGGGAGGGAATTAGCACAGAAATGAAAATTCTCCCTAACAAGAGGAACCAGTTGTCTTTGATGTGCATAGCAGATAGTTTGGGCATTTCATCTCAGTTTTCATACATCATAGTAAGTCATTTTGTAAAATTACATTACAAATACACCAGTAGGTTTAATACTAGTACACTGCTACAAAGGCCTGGATCCCTGTGCACAGTGAAAATGATGGTGTCACAAAGCTTTGCCTCTTTCATGTTTAACATGGCTCCGGCTGTACTGGGCGGAGGATGAGCAGGGGAAGGGGAAAGGAGCAGTATGCACACACATGGCAGTATTGCTTCAATTGGAACGTTATAAAAAGCACCAGCATTCGAAAGCGCCCTTGAGATTTTGATCACCTGAACTGGAGGCGAGAATGCTTGTAAACCTGCAATATGACATGTAGTCTTTAAATCTGGCAGTTTCGCTATATTTAACTGCAGGGGAGAGGCTTGGCTAGAAATACAGTCGTACATTTTTGTGGCAGCTTGCTTGAGCTGTGTCAGGCTTGAGCTGTGCCAGGCTTGAGCTGTTTCAGGCTTGCACTGTGCCAGGCTTGAGCTGTGCCAGGCCTGAGCTGTGCCCGGCTTGAGCTGTTTCAGGCTTGCACTGTGCCAGGCTTGAGCTGTGCCAGGCCTGAGCTGTGCCCGGCTTGTGCTGTGTCAGGCTTGAGCTGTGCCAGGCTTGTGCTGTGACAGTCTTGAGCTGTGTCAGGCTTGAGCTGTGCCAGGCTTGAGCTGTTTCAGGCTTGCACTGTGCCAGGCTTGAACTGTGCCAGGCCTGAGCTGTGCCCGGCTTGTGTTGTGTCAGGATAGAGCTGTGCCAGGCTTGAGCTATTTCAGGCATGCACTGTGCCATGCTTGAGCTATTTCAAGCTTGCGCTGTGCCAGGCTTGAGCTGTGCCAGCTTGTGCTGTGTCAGGCTTGAGCTGTGCCAGGCTTGTGCTGTGACAGGCGTAAGCTGTGTCAGGCTTGAGCTGTGCCAGGCTTGAGCTAATTCAGGCTTGTGCTGTGTCAGGCTTGAGCTGTGCCAGTCATGAGCTGTGCCAGGTTGTGCTGTGTCAATCTTGAGCTGTGCCAGGCTTGTGCTGTGTCAGGCTTGAGCTGTGTCAGGTTTGAGCTGTGCCAGGCTTGAGCTGTGTCAGGCTTGAGCTGTGCCCGGCTTGTGTTGTGTCAGGATAGAGCTGTGCCAGGCTTGAGCTATTTCAGGCATGCACTGTGCCATGCTTGAGCTATTTCAAGCTTGCGCTGTGCCAGGCTTGAGCTGTGCCAGCTTGTGCTGTGTCAGGCTTGAGCTGTGCCAGGCTTGTGCTGTGACAGGCGTAAGCTGTGTCAGGCTTGAGCTGTGCCAGGCTTGAGCTAATTCAGGCTTGTGCTGTGTCAGGCTTGAGCTGTGCCAGTCATGAGCTGTGCCAGGTTGTGCTGTGTCAATCTTGAGCTGTGCCAGGCTTGTGCTGTGTCAGGCTTGAGCTGTGTCAGGTTTGAGCTGTGCCAGGCTTGAGCTGTGTCAGGCTTGAGCTGTGCCAGGCTTGCGCTGTTTCAGGCTTGCGCTGTGTCAGGCTTCAGCTGTGTCAGGCTTGAGCTGTGCCAGGCTTGATCTATTTCAGGCTTGTGCTGTGTCAGGATTGAGCTGTGCCAGGCTTGTGCTGTGTCAGGCTTGAGCTGTGTCAGGCTTGAGCTGTGCCAGGATTGCGCTGTTTCAGGCTTGAGCTGTGCCAGGCTTGTGCTGTGTCAGGCTTGAGCTGTGGCAGACTAGAACTGTGGCAGGCTTGCGCTGTTTCAGGCTTGCACTGTGTCAGGCTTGAGCTGTGTCAGGCTTGAGCTGTGCTAGGCTTGAGCTATTTCAGGCTTGCGCTGTGCCAGGCCTGAGCTGTGCCCGGCTTGCGCTGTGTCAGGCTTGAGCTGTGCCAGGCTTGTGCTGTGTCAGGCTTGAGCTGTGTCAGGCTTGTGTTGTGTCAGGATAGAGCTGTGCCAGGCTTGAGCTATTTCAGGCATGCACTGTGCCAGGCTTGAGCTATTTCAAGCTTGCGCTGTGTCAGGCTTGAGCTGTGCCAGGCTTGAGCTGTGTCAGGATTGAACTGTGCCAGGCTTGTGCTGTGTCAGGCTTGTGCTGTGTCAGGGACATGATTTAGCATTTTCTTCTGGCTTTTAGTCAACACGGTGCAGTGGCAGAAGAGTTTTACATATAATTCCTCGGGCCTGATATGTGACCAGCTTTGCTGCTGTGATAATGAACAGCTCTAGTTTCCTGATTCATTCTTGTCAAGATAGCTTTGTGAGGTAGGTGCTCACTTCAAAAACCTGCATTTAGCCCACAAACAGGTTGGAATTCTGGCAGGGCTTACTCAGTCCTTCGTCCTCCGTACATTGGCAAATTGTTGTTATAATAACACATTTGCATTACTCTCAATTAATAAAGCACTCAGAAGTGGGAGGAATCAAGCATGTATTTTATTCAAAATGAGTTTTAATGTTCACAGGTATGGCGTTGGGGTGTTTCAACGTGTTCAAGTGAAAAGGGCTTCAAGCTTCGGGCGGTGAGAGGGCAGCAACTGCCCCCATGTTGCCAGTCAACATGAAAATATATTAATTTCTCTATTTTTATTCTGGGCGTAAGTTGTGTGCTTGGCAGTGCTCGCAATGCTTACATTTCTCTTCCCAATGGATATACCAAAGTGTTATCACCTCATTGCCTTCTAACACTGGTTCCTCCACATCAGCCACTTCCTGACAAAGAATGGTTTAGAGCTCTTCAGTGGGTATTTACTGGCTGTCCTACTGGCTGTCCGTCTCCTGATAATTGACATAACCTCATCTTTTTCGCAATTTTGATGTATGCACCCCATGGGTACCTTAGACTGCTTCCATTCTAAGCAGGGGGCCTCCAACCATCATGTTGAAATGGGCCCCCGCACATCTTCAGCCGGGCCTGTATGTGCAGGACTGATCATGGGAGTAGCAGTGTAAGCCCCAGATCCCGGTCATCCTGTTTTAGTCCAGCGACCAGCACTAGATCTACGTGTTTTACCCCATGGCCTCATGCTACCAACCAGCGAAGACAACATTTGCATTTCCCAGGGTTTGCCAGTGGCTAGATATGAGATGTTAGATCGTTTCAGGTAGTATTAAAAAAGAATGCAGACTGACTCTAGGCCTTGGTGGGTGCCTGGGCACCTGACCACCCTCTAACCATGCACCCCCTCTGACTAACAGCAACACATTTCTACTTCCAAAGAACTGTACTAACAACTTGGGGATGTATACTCACAGCTAGGGGTGGGTACTCATGCCCACGGATAGGCTACTGCAACTACTCACAGCTAGGGGTGGGTACTCATGACCACGGATAGGCTACTGAAACTACTCACAGCTAGGGGTGGGTACTCATGCCCACGGATAGGCTACTGCAACTACTCACAGCTAGGGGTGGGTACTCATGCCCACGCATAGGCTACTGCAACTACTCACAGCTAGGATTGGGTACTCATGCCCACGGATAGGCTACTGCAACTACTCACACAGCTATGGGTGGGTACTCATGCCCACGGATAGGCTACTGCAACTACTCACACAGCTAGGGGTGGGTACTCATGCCCACGGATAGGCTACTGCAACTACTCACAGCTAGGGGTGGGTACTCATGCCCACGGATAGGCTACTGAAACTACTCACAGCTAGGGGTGGGTACTCATGCCCACGGATAGGCTACTGAAACTACTCACAGCTAGGGGTGGGTACTCATGCCCACGGATAGGCTACTGCAACTACTTACACAGCTAGGGGTGGGTACTCATGCCCACGGATAGGCTACTGAAACTACTCACAGCTAGGGGTGGGTACTCATGCCCACGGATAGGCTACTGAAACTACTCACAGCTAGGGGTGGGTACTCATGCCCACGGATAGGCTACTGCAACTACTCACACAGCTAGGGGTGGGTACTCATGCCCACGGATAGGCTACTGCAACTACTCACACAGCTAGGGGTGGGTACTCATGCCCACGGATAGGCTACTGCAACTACTCACAGCTAGGGGTGGGTACTCATGCCCACGGATAGGCTACTGAAACTACTCACACAGCTAGGGGTGGGTACTCATGCCCACGGATAGGCTACTGCAACTACTCACAGCAAGGGGTGGGTACTTATGCCCACGGATAGGCTACTGCAACTACTCACAGCTAGGGGTGGGTACTCATGCCCACGGATAGGCTACTGCAACTCTACTCTGAATGCAGCTTCATCCCCAGGGCCCTGCCCCTTGTACTAAGAGAACATGATGTGCTCTCATATTTGCTCTCCAGATGTAGGACTCGTTGTCACAGAGTTGAGCTGAAACGTGCAAGCCCATGTTGTATTATGGCAGGAAAGAGTGCCTGTTTGGGCTGGGCAGCTATATTTCTGTTAAAAACCACAATTTATCCCGAGATCCCTGGGAAAACGGAAGGCCAGCAGCTGGGTCCTCTGCCTTGATGTGTAGTATAATGTATGTATGTATGTATGTATGTACTCTCCTCGTGTCCTCGTGAGGCTTTCTTGTTTCGGTGCCTACAAGGGTTGAGCACATCACTGCATTTCTGTGTTGCAAAGAACTATCACTAATGATTGTGCATTTCATTTGAAACTGAAAAAAGATGTGTTGGGTTTAATTGTCTAGTAAATATTAATTGCATGCAGGGACCAGCATTTACATGTATGTGCTGTCCGGTCACCCCGGACCACAGCCCCCCGTCTGGCTGCATGTCATTATAAACAGTAGGGCAAAAAGAAAAGGACAAACCAGGAGTAATCTTCATTACACCGATCCTTCTCTTCCTCGACACAGTCTCCACTTATCTGAGAGACGTAAGTCCTCATCTCCGTCCTTTCCTACCCATGCTCCAAAAAAACCTTAACATGTTCTTCTTACCACACTCCCTCCTCGAGGGTGTAATGCAGGAGAGCACTCAGAAAGGCCTCTGTAATTCCGCAAGGAGATGGCCATTGTCCCTCCCTCAGGTAGGAGAGGCGTACTGTCAGGACTGTGATGAGGAAGAGTAGGACTAGGTATAATGAACATTACCGTTAAGTAATCTGAGGCCTAGACCCACATCCTCTCTTCCTTGTCCCCGTCATATCTGATGTCTACTTCCGTTCAGAAAAGAGGAAAGCAGAGCCGGGATATTGCATATACAAGAAGATTCAAGAAATGACCGGCAATGATGAGCTTGCCTCAAGATGGTCAGACTGTGATGATGGATAAGATGATTAGGACAGGACCATATGGCTGCCCTACAGACATCCATCACTGCTGTCCCTCTATTTCTCTTCCTGTGTGGACTGGCCACCATCACACCCGGCAGCCGAGAACCAGTAAGTGCCTACACCAAAACAATAGCGTCCTTAAACCACTAGCTAATGGAGCGAGAAGAATCCTTATGACACATGCTCCCCCCAAAAAAACTTGTTGCTCGATGATCTGAATGAAGTGGTGCTGTTTACATGCATCATAATCACCTCCTTCCCATCCAAGGAAAAGAAACATGGACTGCATGTCCAGGGCCAGATCATGTGATAGGGTTGGAATCACAATGTCTCGGGAAAGATGAAAAGTGGACCCCATCTTTGGACAGTGAGTGGACGGCTACACTGCAGCCTAACAGTTTCTGGGTACACGGATAAATAAGGGTAAGAACAGCATGACTTAAAGGACTCTGCAACTTCAACCACATCACCCTGGCTCTCATTGAACCTCACTGGCTCCCGCTGCAAGCCTGTAACATCTTGAAATCCTGTTGCATCATCCTGAAGCCCACAAGCTATCTTGTCGTCAGGCCGAGTACGATAGCTAATTTCACATCCTTACTGTTCATGGCCTGTAAGAATGTCATTGTATTTTCCCTTGTTCCCTCCCTTGCCTTGAAGCGCTTTGGAACACATTCTGTATAGGCGCTATATAAATAAACTATCATATCATATCATATCTCAGTGAGAAACACAGCATCACCGGAGGCCTACGAGCCACGTAAGGACATGTGCAGACTTGAACTCCTGCGGAGCAGGAAGGAAAGAACCAGAAAAGTGTTCTTCTCTGTCTACACCCCAAGACTCTGGAACATATTCCTGCTCAACATTAGACTCGCCCCCTCACTTCTACCGTTCTGAGACTCAGTGATCTTCTCCCCACTGTCTCCCCCATGGGTAGCTTGTAGATCCCCTGCTGCCAATTACCCGCCCTCTCATCTATGTTAGCGCCCGCTCCCTTATTCGCTGCTTCCCTCACTGTCATCTTCACCTATGATTGTAAAGTGCTCCATTGCTCAATAAATATCCTAATAATAATAATAATAATAATAGTAATAATAAAGAAGAGCATATCAGCACCTGTAACTCCATGTACTATTGGAAGAAACATTAGCCATCAAAGAAACTGCTGTCAGGCTGACACACCTGAGCTCAACCGGTCTCAGGGGTACAAACGGAGGACCTTGCAGAACCCTAACGACCAAGGCTGAATCCCAAGGAGGAGTGAGAGACTGGAGCCATGGAAACATTGCATAACAACCCAGAAATTACTGACTCACCAGGAGTTTCCACCCACAGTGCCCGGTCTGTCTAAATCACAGCCCACTGCACCATCCTTAATGTAGAAACAAAAAAAGCCCAGGTGGAAGCCGGCCGGCTAGAATGTAGCATTGTCTGTGGATCTGCAATTATATACACCAATGCCTATCTTAGGTCTGCCGGGCGGGCAGCCTTTTAGACACTGGACCGCTAACATGGTAGGAGAGGTAAGACCCTGAGATTTCAGCCATTCCCTTACAAGGACTAAGCCGCTCATTACCAAGTGTTGTGAGGCATTAGGTTTGCTGACAGATTGAGGGAGGCCAGACCGGAATGAGCAGGGCCGCAGCTAACAGAAGCACAGAGGTAACTGAGATCTGCATGGGCGATGAAGGCTACCGCCTCAGGATCCTGCACAGCAGAGGAATCTGAGAAATATATACAGAAGCACAGAGGGAACTGAGATCTGCATGGCCGATACGGGCTACCGCCTCAGGATCCTGCACAGCAGAGGCATCCGAGAAATATATACAGAAGCCCCAGAGGCCAGGAGATGGACAGAGCATCCACCACACAACCCCCAGCTCTCCTGTCCTGGAACACAACCTTGGAGGTCTGTGATTGAGGAGAGATGCAAACATGTCTATCACCGTGTAATGTCCTACCTCCATCATTACTATTGTTCAGAGGAACAGTCCTCTGTTTGTTGCAGTTGTTTGTGGGCTGCGTCCCACGTGATTGAAGGGGTGGGGTTACCGCCAATTAGGCAGTTCTCGTTTAATTAAAGATCTGGTAACACGCATCTGCCTACGCTCCTGACTTATTGAATTGGCCGCCATTGACAGTCGCTGATCTGCATGCTGCTGCGCACTGCCCGAGACAGAATTCATTGAACATTTAACAATGGCGATGAGGTTTTCTTAAAATGGCACCGGTGCCAGAAGATCCTGCCAGTCACCCCGACACTAGATCAAGGACACCGTCCGCCTGACTTGCAGTGCCAGAGCCGTTTACAACTTACGCGGCGCAAGCATCCGCCCAAGTAAGCAAACCCTGGCATATAAAGCAGCACTCTCTCGAGTAGTTAGAAACCGGCAACCCACGTGTTACGCGCACCACGTAATACACGAAGAGAGCAGTCACATCAATACGCGTGTATCCGAAACGAGGTGCAAGAACATTTACAAGCAAATCCCTCGCGGATTTTCAACGCGCTTCATACGACGTCATGGCAGCATTAATATGGCCCAACCAGGCTTCAGATAAAAGCATGTCTTCCTCACATTTGATTGCCACAAGGCTGTGTGCCACCTGCAGAAAAACAAGACACTGCTAGCAGCAGAAAGAAGCCAAACATGTCTGAAGACAATCCAGACAGTGGCATCCTGAGCCCCTCCTCCAGCTCAACACCTCGCCAAGCCACTCACAAAGAAGACAGTGGCTCAGAATCCTTACAATTACAAGCTGTGCCACCTTTTGACATGGCTGACACCAGCAGTCTCGCCCCCAGATGGGCCAGATGGCTCAAAGAACTGCATATTTACATAGAGGCATCAGGGGTAAGGGAGGAGCGCCGACTCAGAGGTATCCTGCCCCACTCTCTGGGCCCAGTAGTACGGGACATTGTTTTTGAAATGCCTGAGTCCAACACAGACACGTTCCAAGGCATCATTGATACATTAAATGCCTACTTCGCACCATTGCGAAATGTTGACTACGAACGACACATTTTCCACACATCTACACAGGAAAATGGTGAAAATATGGACAATTTTGTAATGCGTCTTAGAAAAAGAGCGAAATATTGTGATTTTGACAGATATTCAACGGATGAAGCATTAAAGTCCCAAACCATTGCTGGCTGCGCATCACATGAATTTAGAAAGAAACTACTTCAAAAAAGCAGAACACTGGAAGAGATATTGCAACTCGCACGAGCTGACTCTGCTCTCATGCAACAAACAGAATCACTTGATAACATCAAAATCACACAGTCTGCCTCCACTGCATCTGTATGCCCCATCAGAACATCAAGAGACTCACATCCCACTGAACAAAAAAAATGTCACAAGTGCGGTTTTAAATTTCCACATGTAGGTCCATGCCCTGCCATCGGACACCGCTGTGACAAGTGCGGAGGTGAAAACCACTTCCAATCTGTGTGTACAAACATCAATTTCTTCCAACCGACGGAAATGAACAGGGACGCACGGAGGCAAGACTGAGTTTCAACAAGAGAAAGCTCGAGATCTTGCAGGAGACAGTCGCCCGCAGTATCCAGTCACCAACCTCAAAACTCTTCACGTGACGCACCGCGAGAGGAGAGAAAGCGGGAAGAAAGAAGAGAATACTCGAGCCACACCAGCACCAGGCATGATTCACAAAGAAGACATTCCAGACAGAAGGTCAGATATCTAGAAAATTCGCCTCATAGAAGACGGGAATCGCACTCGTCCTCGTCCAGCGGGGACAGAAAAAGGGGATATGCACATGCAATCGGAAACAGTATAGCTGCGGAATACAGCCCCACTATGTTCCCACAAATAAATGGGCAAAACAAAGAATTTCTGATCGACACGGGTGCAACGGTCAATGTCATAAATGATGAGACTTACAAACTAGTCAACTACAAGAAGGCACTGAAAGAAGCAGACACATTAATATTTCCAAACCGCTCCAACAAGCCTCTCAAGAATCAAAAGATCAAAATATACGTTACAAAAGGGGACGTGCCAGGCGGCAGCATCCTAAGTTTCAAGTCTGCGATTCAAATGGGACTCATTCAAATAATGTATCAAATAATGTCGGCATACACGACCAGCCCCAAGGACATGATGAAAAACATTTTCCCCTCTCTGTTGAAGGGGCTGGGAAAACTAAAAGATAAACAAGTAAAGCTGCACATCAATCCTCAGATACCTCCGACAGCGCAACACTACAGGGGCATACCCCTCAACATACAAAGACACGTGGAAGATGAGATTCAGTCACTATTACAGCAGGACATTATAGAACCAGTATCGGGACCAACTCCCTGGGTGTCTCCCATTGTGCCCGTACCGAAGAAGTACAACAAGGACAGCATTCGCATATGCGTGGATATGAGGTCCCCAAACGTGGCCATAGAGCGTGAACGGCACCTTGCCCCAAGAATGACTGATATGATGCACCTACTGCACGGATCTAAGGTGTTTTCAAAGCTAGACTTAAATAAGGGATATCACCAGTTGGAGTTACACCCTGCTTCACGATATATCACCACCTTTTCAAACCATCTGGGCCTGTTCAGATATAAAAGACTCAGCTTTGGGGTATCTTCAGCTGCCAAAATCTTTCAATATGAGATACATCAAGTGATAAAGCACATTCCCAACTGCTTAAGCTATTGCGACAACATATTAATTTTCGCCACCACGCAAGACAGCCATGATGACACACTGAGGAGAGTCTGCATGGCACTAGAAAACTCCCACCTCACACTCAACCCGGATAAATGCGAGATTAGCAAATCCACTCTCAAATTCTTCGGAAATATCTTCTCAAAAGATGGCCTGAAACCAGATCTGGAAAAGGTTCAAGCGCTGGTAGAGATCCCCACACCCACATCAGTCTCAGCAGTACGTTCATTTCTGGGAACGGCGAGCTACTGTACTCGATATATACAAGATTTTGCCTCAGTGAGCACGCCTCTTCGACTGCTAACTGGGAAGCATCAAGAATTCCAGTGGTGGGATAAAAAGAAGCGTTTCAAGAAATCAAGAAACGAATCGCAACGGCTTCATGCATGGCATACTACGATCCTGACCTCGACACGGAACTTACAGTAGACGCTAGCCCCATTGGGCTAGGAGCAATTCTAGCACAATCCAGGTGCAGAGCATCACCTGACTCCCCGAAGAGAATTGTAGCCTACGCAAGCCGCAGTCTCTGCAACGCAGAATGTGCATACTCCCAACCCGAAAAGGAGAGCTTAGTGGTAGTATGGGTGTGCGAGCATTATCATCTATTCCTGTACGGATGACCATTCACTATAATCACTGACCACCAGGCTCTCACCACCATCTATGGCAAACCAACAGCAAAAATGCCACCACGCATTGCCAGATGGGGTTTGAGGTTACAAGAGTATTCGTTCAAGATAATCCACCACCTGGGCAAGGACAACAATCCCGCAGACTTTCTATCGCAATATCCACTTCCAGCTCAAGATGAACGGCAATCACACAAAGCAAACCAATATCTACGGTACCTGATCAGTAGTGCGCTACCCAAATCCCTCACCACAGCACAACTGCTGGAAGCGGCCCAAAAGAACCAACTACTCCAGACAGTACAATCATGCCTAAAGTCAAATCAGTGGCAGACCAGACCAAGAGAGGCACCGCTCCTGTCTACGGAGGAGGAACAACACTTTCGCACATTCAAACTGATCCGCCATACCCTTTGCACATCGCCCGAAGGCCTGCTATTGAAGGAAAACAGAATAGTAATTCCGGCAACCCTGCAAAACTAGGTACTAGATATTGCTCATGCAGGACACAGAGGAATAGTGTCAACCAAGAGACAACTGAGAACAAAAGTGTGGTTCCCATTCATAGACGAACGGGTGGAACAACTATTAAGGAAAAGTTTACCCTGTCAGGCGGTGGCACCGCGCACATTCCCTGAACCACTTCAAACATCTGAGATGCCCCTGCAGGTGTGGGATGAGGTAGCAGTGGACATGTTTGGGCCGCTGGCAAACGGCAAATATGTGCTAGTGATCATTGACGAAATGTCGCGTTTCCCAGAAGTTCATTTGATCCACTCGACCAGTGCTCAGGCCGCCATACGTGCGCTGGACAAAACATTTGCCGACTACGGCATTCCCTCCAGAGTCAAATCCGATAACGGGCCCCCCTTCACGGGCCATGACTTTGCCATGTTCGCAGAAAACCTAGGATTACAGCATCACAAGGTCACACCACTAGGCCACAGGTGAACGCCATGGTGGAACGATTCATGGGAAACCTCAAACGCACTCTCCAAATCTGCTCCATCACAAATGGGTCGTTCATGCAAGCCATCTGCACCCTACTACAAGAATACCGGAACACGCCGCAAAGCTCAACCGGTGAATGCCCTTCAATGCTAATGTTTGGACGTGTCATCAAAACAAGGCTTCCTCACTATGCACGACCCAAGGCTGAATCCAAGCACATAAAGAATGCTAGAAGCAAAGACCGAGAGAGCAAGGACAAGATGAAGGAATACGCAGATGCAAGAAGACGGGCCCGGCCCAACCCCATTTGCATTGGTGACCAGGTACAAGTACGGCAAAACCAAGTCACGAAGGACATGCCTGCTTTCAAGCCAGACCCCATGACAGTAACTCACATCCAAGGGTCGATGGTGACGGCTGCTAGCCCACATGGCACAATCACCAGGAACTCATCCTTTTTCAGAGCTTTCAACAGCACTGACACCCCTGTCAGCACTTCAATAACACTAACAGATGACTCTTCAGACATAGACCATGAAGAGGAGAGAGACGCTGATGACAGTGGCAGTGAGAGTGACGATACTCAGGTAAAACTGGCCCCCCGGTGCGCAGCCCATCCAAAAGGGTCATCCGCAGACCCACGAGATGGATTGAAGAAGTTAATTGAACATTGTTGAAGTATTTTTTTAAGGAAGGGGGAGATGTAATGTCCTACCTCCATCATTACTATTGTTCAGAGGAACAGTCCTCTGTTTGTTGCAGTTGTTTGTGGGCTGTGTCCCACGTGATTGAAGGGGTGGGGTTACCGCCAATTAGGCAGTTCTTGTTTAATTAAAGATCTGGTAACACGCATCTGCCTACGCTCCTGACTTATTGAATCGTCCTTTATTGACAGTCGCTGATCTGCATGCCGCTGCGCGCTGTCCGAGACAGAATTCATTGAACATTTAAGACACCAGAAAACCAAAGTGACGCACAATCAGGCTGAAGACGCCCAGGCTGACTGACATCTCCTGAGAGGAAGGAACACTCTGCAGGGGAATCTGCTAGGCTGTCGGAGATACCTCAGATTTGTCTATTTATATTCTTATTTACTTAAACAAGAGAGTTCTATTCCTATCAGAAATGACTTCCAATACCACATTTACAGACTGCGGAAGCATTCCTACAAAGAGTGCTTAGACATAAGCATAAGGAGGAGAAAAGGTAGTGAGCCAGTGCCTGAGGGTGTGAAGAATTAGGACATATACCAAGGACAAAACAAACAAACAAACAAACAGAAGGTATATAAGAAGGCAATTGACTTGCAAAGGTAATATTAACCTAAGGGGGCAAGTGCTTCACACTAAAGAGGAGCACTAATTAAATAGACACAATTAAATTAATAAGCACCTTTGGAGGCAGTGGTGGGGTTGGGGAGGGAGGATGGGGGAGAGGGCAGGGTCAGTTCCATCTTTAGCAAGTAAGTGAAGCTTAAGCCGAGCTTTTCAGAGTTCCACAGTTGAGCAGTTAAGGGCAGTGGGTTCCAGTGGACTGTGGCGAGTAGGGACAATGAGTGGAAGCACGAGAAGGCACATAGTTAGTGATCACTTGCCGTGAAGCAGCTTTAAACCAGACAGAGATCAACCCCAGAGCCTTGGATACTGCTGGACACTGGGCAAACATAAACTATTTCATGCTTGTCTTCTGCTGGCAGGGCAGGGATGACATCCCCTGGGCAGGGATGACTTCCCCTGGGCAGGCAGGACATCCCCTGGGCAGGGATGACATCCCCTGGGCAGGAATGACTTCACCTGGGCAGGGATGACTTCCCTGGGCAGGCATGACTTCACCTGGGCAGGGATGACTTCCCCTGGGCAGGAATGACTGCCCCTGGGCAGGGGTGACATCCCCTGGGCAGGATGACATCCCCTGGGCAGGAATGACTGCCCCCTGGGCAGGGATGACATCCCCTGGGCAGGGATGACATCCCCTGGGCAGGGGTGACATCACCTAGGCAGGGATTACATCCCCCAGGCAGGGATGACTTCCCCTGGGCAGGAATGACTGCCCCTGGGCAGGGATTACATCCCCTGGGCAGGGATGACTGCCCCTGGGCAGGGATGGGCAGGGATGACTGCCCCTGGGCAGGGACGACATCCCCTGGGCAGGGATGACTGCCCCTGGGCAGTGATGACATCCCCTGGGCAGGAATGACTGCCCCTGGGCAGGGATAACATCCCCTGGGCAGGGATGACATCCCCTGGGCAGGAATGACTTCCCCTGGGCAGGCAGGACATCCCCTGGGCAGGGATGACATCACCTAGACAGGGATGACATCCCCTGGGCAGGGATTACATCCCCTGGGCAGGCAGGACATCCCCTGGGCAGGGATGACATCCCCTGGGCAGGAATGACTGCCCCTGGGCAGGGATGACATCCCCCGGGCAGGAATGACATCCCCTGGGCAGGGATGACATCCCCTGGGCAGGAATGACTGCCCCTGGGCAGGGATGTCATCCCCTGGGCAGGGATGACATCCCCTGGGCAGGAATGACTTCACCTAGGCAGGGATGACTTCCCCTGGGCAGGAATGACTGCCCCTGGGCAGGGATGACATCACCTAGACAGGGATGACATCCCCTAGGCAGGGATGACATACCCTGGGCAGGGATAACATCCCCTAGGCAGGGATGACTTCCCCTGGGAAGGGATGACATCCCCTGGGCAGGGATTACATCCCCTGGGCAGGGATAACATCCCCTGGGCAGGGATGACTTCCCCTGGGCAGGAATGACTGCCCCTGGGCAGGAATATCATCCCCTGGGCAGGGATGAACATTACTTTTGTACCGGGGGAATTCCCTTCACAAGGCACATTATGAGGGCGAGTGGTACTCGGCCCTCAGCCAGCATCCCGAAAACCAGGTGTCTGTGCACTGCTTAATATGCCAAAAACAAGGGGTACTGCTTGCGGAATACTTTGTTCTTCAAGTAATTAAGGTAATGGCCTTCTGTATAAAGTGTACAGTCCACAAATGTCTGAAATGTCAAGTCCTCCCTACTAAAAATAATCAACCGCTTACTCTTACTAAGCCAGGATTTCACAGCATACGTTTCACACTTAGGCAGTTTGCCCTTCCGGACTATATTTGAAGTGAGTGTTCAGAAGTTGTAGGGTGGTGTGAGCGGAGGTTAGATTTCTGATAGAAGACTTTGTTTGAATTTGGAAAATAGTTCATCTGGACCGTTGGTAGCAACATTACTATTTGCAATGATCTAATACTCTACATTGTTATGTAGTAACCGTGAAGCAAGTAAAACGTGCAACAAATGGATCCGTAAGAAAGCACTTATTTTAATATCAGCTGAAAGGTCCATTGTCATGAGTGACCCACACCTGACATATCCATCCTACCCTTACCTGCTTCTGCAGCTCTGTTATTTGTCCTTGAAGGCAGCGTGTCTTGTTCAAAATCCCTCTTGACCATTTCCAAAAGGTTTCCACTGTATCCACTTCTTGACTTATTTACTTTTGTAAACCTCTCACCAAATAGAATTACTCTCTTACCACCCGGTTAGCTCCAGAATTACAATGAGAGTTTTGCACCCTGATCATGTATTGGCTGAAGGGTCCCAAGGAGTTGGAATGGCAGTGGGGAGGGCTTGGAGGTTGGAAAGTGGTCTGGAGGGTGTCGATTGACTATTGCCAGTAGCAGGGTCCCTTGTGGCTTCCCTGGCCTGTTAACACGGGTGGCCTCTGGCCTCGATTGGTCGGTTGTGGAAAATTCCACAGGCTGCCCAGATCTGCAACATCTATAATAACAACTGGGGAAAACAAGAGCGCCCACCTGTTCAATATCTACAACTGATGGGGAAACCCCAAACAGACCTACTGTACTGCTGCAGGATGTACTTCACTATTTAGATGCCCAAACCAGAGCAATGTTCTTGTACCGTCTGTGGGTGACTTGAGCCGGAAAGTGGGACCGCTGCCAGAGCTTGATGATATGTGGCTCGATCGCGACTCTGCTTGCGGAATCCCCATGCTGATAGCTGAACGCCCTCCAAAAGTGCACCCGCAGGCAATTAATGCTGCTCGCCTCTTGAACAGCTTGGGCTTGAGAGCCTGCCACGGCAGACACAGGGCAGACCAGCCTGCGGGGCGTACTTTGTCTGGGCAGAATGGCTCCTCGAGAATCAACCTTATTCGGATTAACGCTGAAGATTGCTCTTTGATGGTAAATCTCCCTCTACTAAATCGCAATGAGAGTGATGACCCGCCGCTCACGAGTTCCATCTGTTTAGTCACGGGGGGGGGTTAGCCCACCAAACCAATGCTAGTCACCGGGGGGATAGCCCACCAAACCAATGCTAGTCACCGGGGGGATAGCCCACCAAACCAATGCTAGTCAGCGGGGGGATAGCCCACCAAACCAATGCTAGTCACCGGGGGGATAGCCCACCAAACCAATGCTAGTCACCGGGGGGATAGCCCACCAAACCAATGCGTCCAAATCTGTAGGCAGAGAGGTAGTGTGTAACGCAACAAGAAGGGTAACATGCTGAGATGTGTTGGGGTAATAAATGTCAAACCCAAAGTATAAATGGAAACTCCCACCAGTTCTGGAAAATAGTTGCAGGCCAAGATCTTAATTCTCACAATGCCCTCCAGTGTAGTATACCACCTCCTTCATGGCGCCAGCACTTTGGGAAGCTGTATCAAGTTAGGGGGGACTAGCCGGAGGGACGGTTACAATATGAGAATATGCTCCCCCCATTAGCAAATCCCTTGGTGCTTGCATAGAGGGAGGTAGAAAGAGCTACACAAGCACAAGCTGAGGTTAATCTATTTGAAGACGAACCCTCAATATCGTCTCCCTTATTTGCTGTGCCTTTAATGTAGTAATAGAGGACAGGGTGACACCAAGGTCATGGAGCAATGCGAACAGGGTGACACCAAGGAATGCGAACAGGGTGACATCAAGGAATGCGAACAGGGTGACACCCAGGTCATGGAGGAATGTGAACAGGGTGACACCAAGGAATGCGAACAGGGTGACACCCAGGTCATGGAGGAATGTGAACAGGGTGACACCAAGGAATGTGAACAGGGTGACACCTAGGTCACAGAGGAATCTGAACAGAGTGACACCAAGGAATGCGAACAGGGTGACATCAAGGAATGCGAACAGGGTGACACCCAGGTCATGGAGGAATGTGAACAGGGTGACACCAAGGAATGTGAACAGGGTGACACCCAGGTCATGGAGGAATGTGAACAGGGTGACACCAAGGAATGCGAACAGGGTGACACCCAGGTCATGGAGGAATGTGAACAGGGTGACACCCAGGTCACGGAGGAATCTGAACAGAGTGACACCAAGGAATGCGAACAGGGTGACACCCTGGTCATGGAGGAATGTTAACAGGGTGACACCAAGGAAAGCGAACAGGGTGACACCCAGGTCATGGAGGAATGTGAACAGGGTGACACCAAGGAATGCGAACAGGGTGACACCCAGGTCATAGAGGAATGTGAACAGGGTGACACCAAGGTCACGGAGGAATCTGAACAGAGTGACACCAAGGAATGTGAACAGGGTGACACCTAGGTCACAGAGGAATCTGTACAGAGTGACACCAAGGAATGCGAACAGGGTGACATCAAGGAATGCGAACAGGGTGACACCCAGGTCATGGAGGAATGTGAACAGGGTGACACCAAGGAATGTGAACAGGGCGACACCCAGGTCATGGAGGTATGTGAACAGGGTGACACCAAGGAATGCGAACAGGGTGACACCCAGGTCATGGAGGAATGTGAACAGGGTGACACCCAGGTCATGGAGGAATCTGAACAGAGTGACACCAAGGAATGCGAACAGGGTGACACCCAGGTCATGGAGGAATGTTAACAGGGTGACACCAAGGAATGCGAACAGGGTGACACCCAGGTCATGGAGGAATGTGAACAGGGTGACACCAAGGAATACGAACAGGGTGACACCCAGGTCATGGAGGAATGTGAACAGGGTGACACCCAGGTCACGGAGGAATCTGAACAGAGTGACACCAAGGAATGCGAACAGGGTGACACCCAGGTCATGGAGGAATGTTAACAGGGTGACACCAAGGAATGCGAACAGGGTGACACCCAGGTCATGGAGGAATGTGAACAGGGTGACACCCAGGTCATGGAGGAATGTGAACAGAGTGACACCAAGGAATGCGAACAGGGTGACACCCAGGTCATGGAGGAATGCAGAAAAGTTTCTGATCTTCAAGAAGAGACAGGGAACAACCTGGCAATTACCGCACCATTTCACTTCTGGATGGGGCGGCTCATATTTTTGGCCAAAGCTGACCTGGAGCGATTACAGGACTGGGTAGATTCAAGAGGGTTCATTAGCCACCTACAAGTTGGTTTTTCGGAAAGGGTACAGCACAGTAGATCATAGGTTTTGATTCCATATAATCCTGGATAAATATCCAGTCCTTAGACCATTATCACACACCATCTCTATGGGGACTTTAACCCAATTTCTATCACCAATTATCTCTTAGTGGAACCTCAGCGTCACTAATAGTCCACTCCCCCGCTGTGAGGATTTTAGCATCATTATATTCATACACCATCTCTGTGAGGACATTATCCTCATCACACACCCTCTGTGAGGACTTTAGCATCATTATATTCACACACCATCTCTGTGAGGACTTTAGCATCATTATATTCACACACCATCTCTGTGAGGACATTATCCTCATCACACACCCTCTGTGAGGACTTTAGCATCATTATATTCACACACCATCTCTGTGAGGACTTTAGCATCATTATATTCACACACCATCTCTGTGAGGACATTATCCTCATCACACACCCTCTGTGAGGACTTTAGCATCATTATATTCACACACCATCTTTGTGAGGACTTTATCCTCATCACACACCCTCTGTGAGGATTTTAGCATCATTATATTCACACACCATCTCTGTGAGGACTTTATCCTCATCACACACCATCTCTATAGGGACTTTAACCCAATTTCTATCACCAATTATCTCTTAGTGGAACCTCAACGTCACTAATAGTCCACTCCCCCGCTGTGAGGACTTTAGCATCATTATATTCACACACCATCTCTGTGAGGACTTTAGCATCATTATATTCACACACCATCTCTGTGAGGACATTATCCTCATCACACACCCTCTGTGAGGACTTTAGCATCATTATATTCACACACCATCTTTGTGAGGACTTTATCCTCATCACACACCCTCTGTGAGGATTTTAGCATCATTATATTCACACACCATCTCTGTGAGGACTTTATCCTCATCACACACCATCTCTATAGGGACTTTAACCCAATTTCTATCACCAATTATCTCTTAGTGGAACCTCAACATCACTAATAGTCCACTCCCCCGCTGTGAGGACTTTAGCATCATTATATTCACACACCCTCTGTGAGGACTTTAGCATCATTATATTCACACACCATCTCTGTGAGGACATTATCCTCATCACACACCCTCTGTGAGGACTTTAGCATCATTATATTCACACACCATCTTTGTGAGGACTTTATCCTTATCACACACCCTCTGTGAGGATTTTAGCATCATTATATTCACACACCATCTCTGTGAGGACATTATCCTCATCACACACCCTCTATGAGGACTTTAGCATCATTATATTCACACACCATCTCTGTGAGGACTTTATCCTCATCACAAACCATCGCTATGGGGACTTTTGCTTTACCATAATCACATACCATCCCTATTTGGAAATGCCACTTTCGTCCCAAAGAAGACAGTAACATCTCTATCATCGCACAATCCTAGAAAGGTGATGAGGTTCAGTGGGCAAGCATGTGAACTTGAAGTAATCCTGAATTCAAATCCCAGCTACCCCCTTGACCACAGTGTGTGATCCTGTATTATTCACATCATCCCTATGTGCCCCAGTGCCCCTTTTGGACTTATTTGGGGTGTTGCAGTAGGGTTCAATGTCCAAATGAAGTTCTGTTGGGTGAATATCTTACAGGAAGTGCAATGACACTGCCACTCATCTATGGTGTGGCTCTAGGATGTGGCCCTGAAATAATCCAGAAATACCTCAAATAATCTTTGCACACCATCCCTGTGGGTTCTATCATAACTACAATCGCACACCATCCCCACAGTCATCGTCACAGACATAGGGGGAAGTTATCATCACTGTATTGTCCCTTGTTAAGACATTAACATTACATCCAACACACACCATCTATGTGAGGAATTCAATATCACAGACATCATACCATCTATGATGCTACTCCAATATCAGACATCACACGCCATCGCTGTGGGGACTTCAATATCACAGACATCATACCATCTATGATGCTACTCCAATATCAGACATCGCACGCCATCGCTGTGGGGACTTCAATATCCCCAACAAAACACATCATCTCTGTGGGGACTCCTATTTCATTCATCACACACCATCTCTGTGAAGACATCAAGAGCGCAATCATCACACAACATCTCTGTGAAGACATCAAGAGCGCAATCATCACACACCATCTCTGTGAAGACTTCAAGAGTGCAATCATCACACACCATCTCTGTGAGGACTGTCCCATGTCCTTCCTCACTCACACCCTCTTTTGGGACTTTAAAACATTTGTGACATTACACACATTGTCATTACACTAACAAATATCTTTTGAATCTTAATGACATCTTCAATCTCCTCACCCAACATCCAGGTGGGAACTTTAACACCACAATTTCTACACAACATCCCCGTGAGGACTTCAATGCCATGATCAACACACAAAACCCCTGTAAGGCCAATAACACTCAGCTCATCATACATAAAATCTGTTAAACATCCCTAACAACATATACTTTATGTGTGTACACTTCAAATCTCACAGTCATAACACACCATCTCTGTGGGGACCTCTGTAGCACAATTGTCACACACCATCTCTGTGAGCACTTTACCATATCCCTGAGGACTTTACCACATCCCTGATGACTTTACCACATCCCTGAGGACTTTACCATATCCCGCACCACTCAACCCCACTGAGAACTAAACATTTCTAACATCCATGCAGAGGGGAACCAGGCAGGAAACGGAAACATGACCTTGCAGAGGGAACCCAGGAAACGGAAACATGATCTTGCAGAGGGGACTGCAAGATGAACGGAAACATGACCTTGCAGAGGGGAACCAGGAAACGCAGAGGGGAAGCAGAACACGGAAATATGACCTCACAGAGGGGAACCAGGAAACAGAAATATGACCCTGCAGAGGGGAACCAGGAAACGGAAACATGACCTTGCAGAGGGGAACCAGGAAACTGAAATATGACCTTGCAGAGGGAAAACAGGAAACGAAAACATGACCTTGCAGAGGGGAACCAGGAAACGGAAATATGACCTTGCAGAGGGGAACCAGGAAACGGAAATATGACCTTGCAGAGGGGAACCAGGAAACGGAAATATGACCTTGCAGAGGGGACTCAGGAAACGGAAACATGACCTTGCAGAGGGAACCCAGGAAACGGAAACATGACTTTGCAGAGGGGAAGCAGGAAACGGAAATATGACCTCACAGAGGGGAAGCAGAACGCGGAAATATGACCTCGCAGAGGGGAACCAGGAAACGGAAATATGACCTTGCAGAGGGGAACCAGGAAATGGAAACATGACCTTGCAGAGGAGAACCAGGAACCGGAAACATGACATCGCAGAGGGGAACCAGGAAACGGAAATATGACCTTGCAGAGGAGAACCAGGAAACGGAAACATGACCTTGCAGAGAGGACCCAGGAAAAGGAAACATGACCTTGCAGAGGGGAACCAGGAAACTGAAATATGACCTTGCAGAGGGGAACCAGGAACGAAAACATGACCTTGCAGAGGGGAATCAGGAAACGGAAACATGATCTTGCAGAGGGGCCCAGGAAACGGAAACATGACCTTGCAGAGGGGAACCAGGAAACTGAAATATGACCTTGCAGTGGGGAACCAGGAAACAGAAGTATGACCTTGCACACGGGAATCAGGAAACGGAAACATGACCTTGAAGAGGGGAACTGTGATGGGGCCTCCTGTGCCTCGGGCCGCCCTGTACTAGAACCAAAGCATGCGCATACAATAAGACTAGGACACACACGTCTGATCGTTCCAGGGTCCCGGCGTCAACTGCCTCGCGGGCCGTCTTTATTTCTTACGCGCATGCGCCACCATAACGAGGCTAGCACCTGCGCACATGCATTACGGACGTAACATCCCTTTTTTTCTTCAAACAAAAACAACAACAACTTACAACTGCAACACATTCACAGGTGCACCATGAACGTTACAAACATTAACTTTCTGAATAGTGTCTCATGGGCCACGGACAGTCACCTGTTCAGTCGCCTGAATCTAGAATGTAATCTTTGAGCCGAACAGGTATGGCGCGGCCTTGTCGTGCCGGGTACCGCCTTTCCGCCTGCGAGCTGAGCGGTGGGGTCCCAAATGTCGGTGGTGGACCCACGGCTGGGTCATCCTCCGGTACCTCCGCATCTTCCTCCTGCGGCATGGGCCTCGTAGGATCAGTGTCTGGTGGCCGGCTGTCAAATCTTTTGAAGAAGGACTGATTGCGGGTGATGTTTCCCCAAGCATTCGCCGCAGTGATCATGGAGCCTTTGACATGGGTGACGACCCACGGTTGGGGTTCATATGGCAGTGACAGTTTCCCCTCTGGCCTGTGGTTGCGCACCAGTACCGAGTCTCAAACCGCTATGTCCTTTTCTCGCAGCCCTCTCCGTTCGTTCTCCTTGGCATTGTGGGCTTCTCGTTCCCTTCTCACCCAGTCATTATCTATGATTCCCGGCTCACGACCGTCCACCTCTGGGAGGAGGCCCCTCAGACATCTCCCAAACAGAGCCTCGGCCAGAGCCACGCCAGTGGAATGATGCGGTGTCGACCTATATTCTCGAAGAAACTCAAATAGGGGTCTCTTTAGTTCCACCCCAATGTTGGCCGCTATTCGGAATACCTTATTGAGGGTCCTCATGAGCCTTTCGGCCTCCCCATTCGCCCTGGGCCACAGCAGCGACACCTTCCGATGTTGTATGTCCCTTTCTCTCAGATACTGTGCAAATTGGTTCCCAGTGAATGGTGGCCCATTGTCCGAGCAGAGGATTTCAGGGAAGCCATGCGTGGCGAACATCTTTTCCAACGCAAGGATCATGTGATCTGTGGCATGTGAGTCAACTAGCTCCACCTCCGGATACCTCAACCATTGGTCTACTGCCACTAAAAAGTACATGCCCCTCCCGGTTGACCCAAAGTCAGTGTGGACCGTGCCCCACGGCTTCTCGCTTCGCTCCATTGAATTTATTGGGGGTGCTCTTTCTACAGGGCTGGCTGCCTGGCACGACAAGCACCCTTTTACATGCCGTTCAACTAGGGTTTCCAGATCTGGGAACCAAACCTTTGTGCGTAGCCTCGCCTTCGTCTTCGCCACTCCCTGATTTCCGGTGTGCGCCAGTTCTATGACTCGGGCTCTCAGCGACCAGGGTACCACATCTGCCGGCCACTTAGTAGCAACCCATCTTCCGAAGTGGAGAGTTCATCACGGATTTTCCACAGTGCCTGAAGATCTCTCTGGGCTCTGTCCTCCCTCCTTGTATTATTCTGCAGAACGCTTCTCCAATCGCCACTCTGAATTTCAGTTCTGATGATTTTGAACACCCCGTCGTCTGCTGACTCTTGTGCCATCTGATTTCTGTCCAACGCCACTGGCATGGCAACTGCCACGACATGATGTACGAGTTCTTTGCACTCCACCACATCTCCCTGATCACCTTCCCTCTCCCTGTTCGGATGACGGGACAAGTAGTCCGCTGGATTGTTCGTCCCTGGACGGTACACAAATTTGACCCCGTATTCAATGAGGGCCAACATCCACCGTTCTATCCTGGGAGGAGGTTTCGAGGATACACCCGCTAGGATCGGAAGAAGTGGTTTGTGATCCGTGATGACAGTTACCGGTTTCCCAAGAATGTACAACCTGAAATGTCTGCAGCCCCATAAGATGGCCAAGGCCTCTCTCTCTATCTGAGAGTAGCGACGTTCAGTCTCTGTGAGTGCTTTACTCGCATATGCGATGGGTAGCATCTCACCTCTCACGTCCTTCTGCATCAGCACAGCTCCTAAGACCACCGGACTGGCGTCTACAACCACCTCGGACTCGGCTGCAGGATCAAAACACGCCACTGTGTCTTGATCTGACAATGCCTTCTTTATTTCATCGAACGCCTCTCGTTCTTTGGTACCCCAGACCCAAACAGCAAATTTTTTCATGAGGGCCTGGAGGGGTTCAGAGAGGGACGCCAAAGCCTTGATGAAGCTACCGCAGTAATTCACCATCCCCAGAAAACTGCGGACTTCTGTCGGCGACTGGGGGGATGCAGCCTTGCGGATGTTTCTAACTTTGTCCGGATCCAGGGCTACACCGTTGCCATGAAACACAAAGCCAAAAACCCAATGCGATCCCTGAAGAATTCACATTTTTCCCGGTGTATGGTGAGTCCAAGATCTTTCAGTCTCTGCAGGTTTGCTTCTAGACGTTTCAGGTGTTCGGCATGTGTGGTGGCAAAGACCAAGATATCGTCACTCATATTTATCACTCCCCTTAGACCCGCCAAAGTGCCCCTGATGGCATTCTGAAACACCTAAACTGCTGAGGAAATCCCAAAGCTGAGGCGCTTAAACTGGTACAGGCCCTTGTGCGTTGTGAAAGTAGTAATGTACCTTGAGTCCTCATGTAACTCCAGCAGGTGATATCCTGCTCTTAAATCAAGTTTCGAGAATAACCTGGCACCCTGCAGTTCACTGATGATATCATCTATGGTGGGGGTCAGGTGGCATTCTCTCCTGATGGCCGCATTGGGCAACCGCATGTCCACGCAGATGCGAACCTTGCCCGGTTGTTTGGGCTTAGGTGCCACCACGATTGGCGAGACCCAAGGAGTCGGCCCTTCCACCCTTTCAATGATATCCATATCGATCAGTGCTTTGAGTTCCTCTTCAACCTGGGACCGAAGATGGAATGGAATACGTCTGTGTTTCAATGCTGTTGGGCGGATCGTTTCGTCTATGTGCAGCCGCACTGGTTCCGCTTTTAGTCGACCAATCCCTTGAAACGTACTCTCAAATCTCTCCAAAAGTGAGTCTGCATCACCTTGATAAACTGCACACGCAAAATGGACCAGATCTAATGCTTCCGAGGCTGCACAGCTCAACAGGGCCCGCAGGCTAACATCCGTGATGAAGAACCTTGCCTTGATTGTCTTTCCTTCATGGGCTACAGGAGCTACAAACACCCCTTTGGCTGGCAGGGGAGTGTCACCCCGAACGTGAAAATCTTCGCCCTCGAATGGTCCAGTGGAGGGGGGCCTGGGAGGGCTTCGTAGTGTTCGGTAGCCAACACACATACTGAGGCACCAGTGTCTATTAGTACCTGCGTGGGGACTCCTTGAATGTTGACCACACACATCGATTGCCTGCGTTTTCTCGCCCCGGTTGCCAAACTTGAAATGAAAAAGACTCTTCCTCCTCCTCTGCGATTTTGAGTCTTTGGACATCCTGTTCCACTGCAGCGACACTTCGTTGTTTTCTATATCCACCGCTTGCCCTCACGGGTCCCCGCTGTGTGGCAACTGGGGCAGCCGCTCTGCACATCCGGGCATAGTGCCCTGGCGTGTTGCATCTCCCGCAGGTCCTCGATTTGGTTGGACAGTCTTCCGAATGCGGCAAATCGTACCCACAATACTGACAGATGACCGTATTGCCTTGGGGAGATGTCAGTTCCTGCCTCTTTTGGCTCCACCTCGACTTTGTCTGGGACTGTCTCCCAATCGCAAAAGCTTCCTCGAGCTTGCCTGGGCGTACAGCAGCATCCATTTTAGCCCCTCTACTCTCGGAAAGTTTGTATACCCTTCCACTGTCCAAAATCTGTGCCAGCGACATGCCTGGCTCTCTCAAAACCTGCCTCCGCAGTTTCCCTGAGCTGCACCCTTGGATCAGTTGGTGTCGGACCATTAACTCGGCATCCGTCAATCTGCACGTGGTGGCTAGCTGTCTCAAACGTGCACAGAATTGTTCTAATGTCTCCTCATCATGCTGCTTTTCTCCGCACATGACAAACCTGTCAAAGTCTACGTTGGATAAGGGGATAAAATGATCCCTTAGCAAGGTTTTGACCGCATCGTAGTTTACCACTGGTAAGGTGAGAGACTCATATGTGCGCAGTACCTCTGTGCCCGCCGAGTACAACAGCGTCGCCACTTTGGCATCATCATCTGTTTCTCCGGTGGCGGCGAAAAACATGTCCAGTTTTTTTATCCAGAGGAGCCATCTCGGGCCTAGTTTCGAGGGGGGCCCCTGTGGAAACAGAAAAAATTGATATGAGGCCGGGAAGCCCAAAGGAAACACACCAACACAGGTTACAAAGGACATACAAAGCGCTTTATTCAAAGTTACAATTACCAAAAGTCAATTGACATACGAATAGCTATTCGGCCCTCAGAGTAACAGAACAAACTATCAACGGTAGTTCGCCGTGTTAGTGTGAGAGACCGTACATTGGGATACTCGGGTTTTAATACTTTTTATCCAGCTCTGGCCAACCCCCTCGCGGGTTAACCATTCTTGGGACCAGGCCTAGGGTTCGTTGCCAGGTCAATCCCATAATGTATTCATTTTGATCAGTTCCGCTGATACAGTTGTTCATTTACACATAGGTCAGGGATAGGACAAGGTGTCAGTTCGCGACCCCAACAAGTGGCCTGCGGGCATATTACTTATTCATATGTGCGGAGGTCACAACGGCCAGAATCCCACTCGAAATGTCATTCGGCCTCCATTTTGTTGTTCAGGGTGACTTCCACACTACAAGAGAACCTAAAATGGCGGCTAAATCCAAGATTGCGATTTGCACAATACATTAAGGTCAAGACCTTGCCGCGGAATCTATTTACACAATGTTTTTAGACAACTTGGCGTAGGCCAACATACATTCAAACAATGCGATAGGAGGTATAATATTATTTCGATTTCCACAGACCCTCCTTTTGGCCTATGCCAAGTGCTAAACATCGTTCCTAATACTTTTGAAAATAACTCCATGTGTTATCATCCATAGATTCCGCATCATTGTCTGTAATGTCTATAGCCATAAGGTCGTTCATAAGAACCTCTTGTAACAGGAATTCTTTAGATGCTGTATCTGGGGTATATATTTTATGCCCTATTGCACTCACTACTTGAGCACAACACCCCCCTATCATTCCACACATACTTGGGAGGCATTGAAAACAACAACAAAGGAATAACAGAATCCCTAAAATAACCAGAATAACGGAAAGCACCTTCCAAACCCAAGATCGCAAGGAATCCCAAAACCAAGTACTAAGGTTCCAGTCTCCTACAGGGATATGGACTTCAGAATTGAGAGTATGCAAGTTATGAATTGCTTTAAAAATTGTTGGTGAGGAGTCTGGTACGAAAACACAACAAGCGGACCCCACTAATTTGCATACTCCACCTCGTTCTGCCAAGATGACATCTAATGCCATCCGATTTTGAAGTGCTACCAATCTTATTGCCTTTTGCTCTAAGGTCATATTGTAGAGTATGTCCGTGGTCCGGTTGATCGTTCTCTCCAGTACCCTTGCTAATCCCCTAATATTCTCTGAATTTGCTATTTGTCCCCAAAAGGGCACAACCGATTTAGCTATGTCCCCCAATACTTGCCCAGGGGTATCTCCATTGTTGTCTCGCCGTGGGCGAGCCTTAGAAACCTCCAATGTACTAGCTACAAATACCCCGGTTAACAATATTCCTAGATAACAGGTTCCCTGCCAATCCTTGGGCAACCAGGGAAATGCTAAACTACCACAAACAAAATAAACAGGCCCTCCTACATACAGAGGCCTGTTTTCCCCAGTCAAATTTACAATATTTTTAGAAGTTTCAAAATCTCCCATTGGCCTAGTGCCATTTCTCTGTACACAGAAGGGAACCGAGTCAGGACTATGATTTATAGAATAAGAAGGAGGTACAGCGTCCTTATTGCCTATCGGAGCCATTTTAAAGGAAATCAGAGTTTGAAAAGGAAGAGATAGTTTGTCAGACAACCTAATAGAAGCGACGTTAGGTTTACTTCTATTTGCGAAAAGCGAGCATCCCAGGGGAGTCAATTCACGTTTCTCGAAATCATTTAAATTAGTTCCATCAAAGTTCCCTGAGATGTTATCATTCCATCAGCCAAAGAATAGTGCTCTAAGAGAGGCATAGCAAGAAGTCGTTAAAGGTAGAGGATGTATATACCATCCCAGTCCCTTGTTCCCATGTTGCGGTAAGTGAGTACAAATCCAACAATTACTCTTATTAAAAATGGCATGAGTAGCATTCATTACTATCATCAGAGTGTTATTATGATATTTCTGTCTATGTTGGGAGTCTCTAGGGGACAGAGTGTGAAGGTGTACAGAGGGAGTCAAAACCGTTGGTACGATCTTGGTCGGTAATAAAGGTTTCAAAGGATAGATTTCTTCGAAATACCAAAGTCCTACAGCAGTAGTTGCAAAAATAACAATAATCAAAATCAAAACACAACAGTACGTTTTCGGGGCCCAGGCACATTGTTCATTATTCGATTTGGTCACCCCCTTATTTACAAGTTCAGTACGGGGAGCAGCGGTGAAGGTGGCAGGCATTGTAGTTTCTCAATCGACGGCCCCAATGTTCGTTGCTGGCGACACTACGGTCGCGTGATTTCTTAGTCCTTCCCAACCCTAGCCAGCAGAATCCCTTTTTGTTCAACAAAACTTTCTTCTAACAAGACAATTTTCCAAACACTTCCTTTTTTTCCCAGATGCACGAAACTCGTGCCGTAGTTCTATTTCCTTGGTCGAAGGTTGTACCTGATGGTACCCGAAATTGTCTGGTCCAGAAGCAAAGTATCGTCACTTCCTGAGGGAAGCGACGTGTCGGTGGCGACGGAAGTCGCGGAGCTCGAAACAGTGTTTTCCGGAAGTGATTTTTCAAGAGAGTGCGGAGACGAAATGGACTGTTCCCCAAGCTCCTCAGGCTCAGAGAACTTCTCCGACACACTCACAGCGCTGTTTGCTACTCCAAGATCAGAGACTGTAGCATCAGCGAGGGGTTCTGCTTCTTCTGTAGCGTGTGGCGTCGGGTGAGGAAGTTTCTTGACGTGCGTCGCGTGAATCCAGTTCTTCTTTCCAGCCACCCGCACTGCTGTCCTGGTGACCAATAATACCTGATGGGGTCCCCGCCAGCGAGGCGCGAGACAGGAAGACCTCTCGTAGGCCTTCACGAGGACCCATCTTCCAGGCTGTATATCGTGTCCTGGGCCCGTGAACCGTACAGGTAAAGCAGAATTCACCTGTTGGTAAATGAAACACAGATTTTTAGTTAACTGGTTACAGTAGTCTACAAGCAATACATTCTCCACCTCCCTTAGGGCTTTAGGTTTCGGGAGACCCCAAATGTTAGCAGGTCTCCCCATTACTACTTCAAATGGAGAAAGCCCAGTTCTAGTCTGAGGTGTGGTACGCATAGCTAATAACACAATAGGCAAAGCATCTGGCCATTTCAGTTTGGTATCAGCACATGTTTTTGCAAGTTTATTCTTTAAAATACCGTTGTGTCTTTCTACCAACCCAGCACTTTGAGGATGTCTAGCTGAATGAAATCGTTTCTCAATACCTAGGGCTACACATATTTGCAAAATTACTGCTGCGATAAAGTGAGGACCATTATCCAACCAGATTATCCTCGGGAGACCAAATCGAGGAAAGAATTCTTTTACCATAATCTTTGCAGTGGTCATGGCGGTAGCATCTTTGACGGGGAAAGCCTCGACCCATTTACTGAAGGCACAAATAATGACAAGAACATATTTTAGATTATTACATCGTTCCATCTCAATAAAATCAAAGTGGATGACCTCAAAGGGGACAGAGGGGGGCCCGAAACTTACCCTTGGAGTCACTGTCCCTTTTCCCACATTGTGCTGTAGGCAGATCATACAGTTCTGGACGTGCCTCTTTGCAGTTTCCAGAATTTTGTCATTTACCCAAACCTGCTCTAACATTTTCGTGATCTGCTGGGCACACACATGCGTACGACCGTGTGCCATTGTAACCATTGCCAATACATAAGAATCAGGAAGCAACCATTTCCCTTCGGATGTATCCACCCAACACCCTTCGTCATCCAGTTTCCCCATTCCTTCAGCCCACTTTTTAGATTCTTCCATTGTGGCATCAGTTTGAATATCTCGCACAGACCCAATACCTTCATCCATTATACAAGCATCTCTCATTTCCCTCGAAGCATACATGTCCGTGCTAAGGTCTGTGGCCGTTTGTCTGGCTATCAAATCCACAAAGGCGTTCCCTTTTCCTACATCATCTATGACCTTGCGATGTGCTGCACATTTCATGATCGCTAACTATTTAGGGAGTGAGAGTGCCGAAAGTAATTGCACTATCAAGGGGCCATGCTGAATCTTGGTCCCATGTGAGGTCAGGAACCCTCTTTCCGACCAAAGCTTTCCGAAGTTGTGAGCCACCCCAAATGCGTACTGGCTATCAGTATATATATTCACTCTTTGCCCTTGGGAAAGTTCCCAAGCTCGGGTCAACGCTATAATCTCTGCGGCCTGCGCGGAGTTATGCGGAATTCTCTTAGTTTCGACAATTTTGCTCAATGTAGTAACTGCATAAGCAGCTGTAGATGTACCATTCGAAAGTTTGAAGCAGGAGCCATCGCAAAACAGCTCCCCTTCTGCATTATCCAAAGGAGTATCTATGAGATCTATCCTGCCCTTCGTTTCTTGTTCGGTGGTATACAGGCAGTCATGTGATTTTTCGTCACCGCAAACAGTGTTTTGCGGGAAAGGTAAGAGTTCAGCCGGATTAAGAACACAACACCTCTTAATTTGAATATGAGTGGCAAACAAAATGAGTTCATACCTTGTTAACCGTGCAGAGGTGAGGTGTTGCGTTTGGGTTTTGTTCAATAGAATATCAACAGAGTGAGGTACCATCAAAATCAAATCATGGCCTAGGACCATTCCCTCACTCTGTTTTACAGACGCGGCAGCAGCAGCGACAGCGCGCAAACATCTTGGCAAAGCCCATGCGACAGGATCAAGGGCGGAGGAGTAGTAGCCGCACGGCCTATTCTTCCCTCCGTGTTCCTGTGTTAACACAGCCAAAGCACATCCATCACATTCATGCACAAACAACAAAAAGGCCTTGTCATAATTTGGAGTACCCAGAACCGGTGCCGAACATAGCGCGGTTTTGAGAAGCTCAAATGATCGTTTATTTTCCGATTCCCATGGCAGTGGCAGAGAAATGTCCTTCTTCGTCAAAGCCAACATCGGTTTTACCACTAGTGCGAAATTCGGGATCCACAACCTACAGTAAGAAGCCATACCTATCAGGGCTCTGACTTCCTTCTGTGTATTTGGAACAGACATGCCAGAAATGTGTTTTATTCTTTCAGGTGTCAATCTTCTCCCCTCCTTTGACAGGAGGTAGCCTAGATAGGCAACCTCCTGACAACAATATTGAAATTTTTTAAGCGAAGCTTTGTGACCATTTTTAGCTAGATGAACAAGCAACAGTATAGTGCCTTCTTTACAGGCATTCTCAGAATCTGCAGCCAAAAGCAAATCGTCAACATATTGAAGCAGCGTGCAAGTAGGTGGCAAGTCAAGGGTGTCAAGCTGCTCTTTCAAGGCTCTACTATAAATACTAGGACTTTCAGTATACCCTTGAGGTGCCCATGTAAATGTAAATGAGCGTCCCCCCAAGGTGAAAGCAAACAGATATCTGCTTTCTTTATGTATCGGGATACTAAAGAAGGCGTTTTTCAGATCCACAACGCTGAAGTGTGTAGCCGTAGCAGGGATCATTGTTAATATCGTCGTCACATCAGGCACAATTGGAAATTGTGGGGCGACCACTCGGTTAATAGCACGAAGATTAATTATAAACCGGTATGGAATTGCATTGTCGCCTTTCTTATATACGGGTAAAATCGGACTGTTACACAAACTACCTGTAATCTCCTCGATCACCCCACGATGTACAAAAATCGGAGACAATGCATTTCAAAGCACGTTCACCTTCGACTGATATTTTATACTGCGGGATGCGTGGCAGTTTCACCCCATGTTTCAGAACTATTTTAACGGGCTCAATCTGTAACACTCCAACATCATTGTCGTCCACCGCCCACAAACATTCCGGGACAATGCTGAACTCGGGAGGTAAAGGTCGAATGAAGAACTGAGAATTAGGAAGTTGCTGTGGTGAAACCGTTAGCCGTACTCCATCCGAAGAACAATGAATTACTGCGTTCAATTTCTTTAACAAATTCAACCCCAGCAAATTCTCTCCACAGTTCGAAGTGAGAAGAAAAGGACAATGGTCCGTGAAAGGACCCAAAGAAACGGATACCGGCGCAGAAACCGGACAGACAGTTGGTACCCCAGAAAACCCTACGGAAACATTTGTTTGCCCTGACAGTGGGATGTTTGGAACCCGAGAATGATCAATGGAGCACTTCTGTGCTCCAGTGCCAATCAAAAACTGGTGTTTCCTATTCCCTACTAATAATTCAACGTAGGGGCCTTTCTGATTAACGGGAATAGGCGAAGGTTCCAAACCCTGCTTCGGGCATTCCTAATGAAATAGACCCTCATCAGAAGGAAGCTCTTCAGAAAGGTAGGCAGCAGAAGGGTGATCAAATATGTTTCTCGAGTCCATACTCGAGATCTGATTTTCCCGTGAAAAAGGTTGTTGAGAATCTTGAAAAAGCTGACCTCTGTCAGGGCCCCCTGCTCCAGGGCGGCCCCTAGGTCGTCTACCCATACCCCCAAACGCACCGCTCGACCTCTGGCGAAGGACAGGGCACTGTGCTCGCCAATGACCTTCCTGGCGGCAATAAGCACATTGATTAATATTTACAGGACCCAGAGGAGCATTCCCTTTTGGAACGTACTCACCTCTAGTTTGTGTCATACCTCCTCTGGGGTTTCTAACAATTTGCTGCAATAATACTTTGGTTTTCAAATCTCCCTTTCTCTTTTCAATTTTCTCCTTTTCATTATTAACAATGTTCTCATAATACTGAGCCATGTGCAAAACCTCAGATTGAGATTTTGCCTGCCAAGCGCTCTCTGAGGACATAATTTGTGACTGGATGTCAGGTAACAATCCACGTACAAATTTTTCCACGAACAACCTCTTTCCCGACTCTGTACCTAAATCCTGTCCACTGAAGTCAGAAAATACCTCTCGAACCTTATTAAAAAATTCGGTGGCGCCTTCAGTTTTTCCTTGGACACAGGCCGTAAGCTTGTCCCAAATAATCCTTTTCTCTGGAATTATAGTTTTTAGTTTAGCGAAAATCCTATCAGGTAAAGTAAGTATTACCTGTGGTGGTTTCTCACCAGCTGGTCTTTCTCCATCAATTCTAATCATATTTGCCCACGTATCTCCCAACCCCGGCACATCATCTATTGTCCGAACCTGTTTCCATACATCTACGGGTAGGAGTACAGGGAATAACAAGTCAATGTCACTCAAGGTGAACACAGAGGACTGTAAAACGGACTCTATTTCTTTGTAAAACCCCGTCAGGTTTTTCCTAATATCGGGAACTGATTGTCTAATTGTGTTCACTTCTTGTCGTGAAAACGGGACGTGAACGAATTGTGATACATAATGTGCAGGGACATCCACAGCGGGGGCACCAGTCGCCGCGTTGGCGGGAATCTCAACTTTTGGGACAAAGGTCGGAGGAACCTCTCTCATAGGCAACTGAGATATAGGTACCTCCGGCCGCTTACTAAGCAATAGAGCCAGGTCGAGCGCTAAGGCAGCTGTAGAAGTGTCGGGCGAAAAAGCCCTTTTACAAATCCCCAATAATTCTATGGGGCAACTAACCCTCTCCCTTATACATTCCTCCTGCAGGTGCTGTACCATCACCTGAATTACCTTTCTTTGCATTTCTACTGTATACTGACTATACGTGTCATATACTTCATCTGGCGGAATCGATGAATCCGAGATCCATCGAACCGCATCTTTGGTACAAATTCGTACTTCCTCAGGTGTCGCTCTACGACATGGAAGGAACCGTTTCTGTACATATATTCTATCGTCTTCCTCATCTCGTGATTTTTCAAAGTCTTTCCTAAACTCAAACAATCTTTCAACATGTCCACATACTTTCTGCTCTGTGTCCCTTGAAAGTGCCAAAGCATTCAGATCTCTCACCCCTTGTGGAAGATCCGAATTTTGTAATCTACCCCACATCACACACAAATGAGTCCCCAAATCTTCGATAAAAACATTTTTCTCGGGAAAATTATTCAAATTAGATAATGTAGAAAAAACATTAGCTTGATCACCTTTCTCCATGTAATGCTTAGCCCATGCAAACAATTCCTGTTTCCTATCTGCAGAAACAGTACTACAAGTCACAATTTTTGACCCTGCACCTGGGTCGACTCCAATCAATACGGGGCCACTCGGGAGCGGAGGTATAGGTAAATTTAACAAAGGTGCAACTATCGGTGCAGGGGGAAGGGGTGGCGTGATAGGCGGAGGAACAATAACCAAAGGCCTAGGAACAATAGGCTGTACTGGGGGAACAGGAATAGCAACAGGAACAACAGCAGGAATGGGCAGAGCGCCCAAAACAGGAGCATACGGAGGTGGCGCTGAGGCATCGGGCCTGCGTTCATTTAATAATTTCTCAATAAATTCCTCAGAAACATGGAAATCTTTAGAGGGATAGATTTTCTGGATCCCGAGTAAAAAAGGCTCTATCCATATTTTTAACTGATTCTGACCGCTTTTCTTTATCATATAATAATGCTTTTTCAGCGTTTGTTTTATGACGACGTGCATGTTTATCCCTACTTTTAAGCTGCTGTAATGCTTCTTTCTTCCAATTCTGTAACACATCAAAGGCTGCTGGTCTAGCCATTTTCTTTAACAAGATCGATTCTAAGTATTCAATACGGGGGATCTCAAAACTACAGTTGATTGGCCACTGAAATTCGGAGGCATGTCTGGTCTGTCTGTGACAAATATCATTAAATACTATACTTCCAATGCCATACTTACAGTACATAGTACATGCCGGCGACCCCTCCTGTGGTGCCGGGTGGCTAAATTCCAAGGATTGTCGATCGCTGCGGAACAGAGCCCTAAAGCAGCTAGACAATTTCCCAGGCATTTCACAAAAAATTGGTGTTACCTGGTTCAATAATTGTGTCTGCAGATACAATACGCCAAATTCAAATTGTCAGGGTTAAATTAAGAGCCGGGTCACGACTGCACCTGACCAAACCTAAGGAGGACCGTACGGTTTACCAAAGAACTTACCTAACGAATTTTACCTTGTGTTTGGTGGTTTCGGCAAATCTGCCCGCCTCAAAATCGGACCCTCGTCAAGATGCCGTGTCAGACCACACGACTATCGTCCAAGGATCGGATCGTGCAGCGCTGCCGAGGTATCGCGTCTCGATCGGTCGGGCCCGCAGAATCACACCGTCCGATCCCGGTTCGATAGTCTGCGTCAACCTTCAATGATCCGGCATCAATCTTGAGGGTCCCTATTCGGGCGCCAACTGTGGAAACAGAAAAAATTTATATGAGGCCGGGAAGCCCAAAGGAAACACACCAACACAGGTTACAAAGGACATACAAAGCGCTTTATTCAAAGTTACAACAATTACCAAAAGTCAATTGACATACGAATAGCTATTCGGCCCTCAGAGTAACAGAACGAACTATCAACGGTAGTTCGCCGTGTTAGTGTGAGAGACCGTACATTGGGATACTCTGGTTTTTATACTTTTTATCCAGCTCTGGCCAACCCCCTCGCGGGTTAACCATTCTTGGGACCAGGCCTAGGTTTCGTTGCCAGGTCAATCCCATAATGTATTCATTTTGATCAGTTCCGCTGATACAGTTGTTCATTTACACATAGGTCAGGGACAGGACAAGGTCTCAGTTCGCGACCCCAACAAGTGGCCTGCGGGCATATTACTTATTCATGTGTGCGGAGGTCACAACGGCCAGAATCCCACTCGAAATGTCATTCGGCCTTCATTTTGTTATTCAGGGTGACTTCCACACTACAAGAGAACCTAAAATGGCGGCTAAATCCAAGATGGCGATTTGCACAATACATTAAGGTCAAGACCTTGCCGCGGAATCTATTTACACAATGATTTTAGACAACTTGGCGTAGGCCAACATACATTCAAACAATGCGATAGGAGGTATAATATTATTTCGATTTCCACACCCCGAGGTGTCAAACTCTTGCATTGGTTGTAATGAGCCATGCTGCCTTCTCACCACCCTCACTGTTCCAGAGGCCTCTCCGTCGCTGACCGTCATGTTCACACGTCGCACAGGCACCTCAGACCGTGTTAGAGGCCGCAAACCTGGCTATATCCATGTCCGACGAAGGGAGACTGCAGAACGTCCAAAAATTCAGGGATTGTCTCCCGCAGTGTTTAGACAGCGCACGAGCACCCTCACGGGCCGCAACCGCCTTAAACACCATAAACAAAATGGCCACCGTCACTCGTGTGAGGATTGTGGCGCACGTGAGATGAAATACCCATAATGACACGATTGTCCGTGCCGGGCGTTTTTCGCCTCGTGTCCCGCCTCGTCGCCAGTGTGATGGGGCCTCCCGTGCCTCGGGCCGCCCTGTACTAGAACCAAAGCATGCGCATACAATGAGACTAGGACACACACGTCTGATCGTTCCAGGGTCTCGGCGGCAACTGACTCGCGGGCCATCTTTATTTCTTATGCGCATGCACCACCATAATAAGGCTAGCACCTGCACACATGCATTACGGACGTAACTGGAACCAGAAATATGACCTTGCAGATAGGACCCAGGAAACGGAAACATCACCTTTCTAAGTAGAACCAGGAAACGGAAATGAACTAGGAAACGAAAATATGATCTCAAGGGAGTGGTTGTTAATTATCAAGAATAATCCTCCCCTCCCAGCAACACTGTTCTCAGGACTTACTCTTTGAACTTTCCATCAGGTCCCAAAAGACTATCCAGAAATTGCCTTCTCTGGAATTACAGCCACACATTGCGGTAAAACACGAGGGGGAGGTTTCGTGTCTGCAGATGTCCAGCCCTAAACCTTGAGGGAGGGGCACACAGAACCTCTAGTACCCCTCAAAGGCAGAGTGAAGGGGTGCAGGGTGGAGAGATTCCCCCCCTAAGACCGCCCCGCACGTGAGCTCAGAGACACTGGAGGTCTCCTCTGATGCAAAAAAAACTCCACAACTGCGGAACCTTCCCGAGGATACCGTGTCCCCAGCAAATGCAGATTCGCGCGGGGCATTCTGGGTAGGCACATATTCTCTCCTCTCACTGATTGATGCCCCAGCCACTGATGTCTCACGGAGGCAAGACTAGAATATATTTAAGACTTAAGGTTCGGGTGCGAGGCTGCGAGTTTTTTGCATCGCATTTACTCTGCACAAGGTGTTAAATAGTTATAGAAGGGGCTGTAAAGCCGCTCAAGAGGAATATCTTAATTTTCACAAATCCTTAGAGGGCAAATATCGGCCATAAATGACCGGAAGCTTTGGGAGCCGTGTGGTAACTCGTGGGGTCCCCTGTAGGCGATAGGTGGAACTGCAACATTTAGTTTCCATATGATCTCTCTGGGGACCCCTGTAGGTGATAGGTGGAACTGCATCATTTACTCTCCACATGATCTCCTGTGGGGACCCCTGTAGGTGATAGGTGGAACTGCAGCATTTACTCTCCACATGATCTCTCTGGGGACCCCTGTAAGTGATAGGTGGAACTGCAGCATTTAGTCTCCATATGATCTCTTGTGGGGACCTCTGTAGGGGATCCTTGGCACTGCAGCATTTAGTCTTCATATGAATTCTTGTAATTGTGGTATGCCACACCTCCTCAGCCTCTCCATAAATATTGTTGTTTTAACTCTGTCACTCGCTGCCACCAAGGCCTGCTTCCAAGACACACAGAGTGAACTTGTGCCTCCAACCTCAGCACTTGATTGGTTGTTGCGGCTGCGGGCAAGGGGTGAGCAGTGCCAGTATGATGACTTTTTTTAATAATGTGTACCTGCTTCGGCTTTCCGTGGCCCGCCCGCAGTATTCCACAAAAAAACTTTTTTTATATGTGCAAATGTGACATTCACTAATAAAAGAAGGCATTTTCTTTTATTAATAACCGATGTGTTCTGTCCTAGCCATCTTGCTTCTCACCCCAGGCAGGGCGCCTGACACTCCCCTCAAGCTCCAGTTCCCCTCACACCAGGTGGACCCCCCCATTCCCTCAGGATGGGGAGGGTAGATGTCAGGGGCAGTGCCCACCCATAAAGACGCCACCGCCTTCTGTGTGTCTCCAGTTCCTCTGTTCAAAGCAGCAGATGCAGAGCTATTTCAGAAACAAAGGCAGCAATTATAGAATTTCTCACAAAGTATCATTGGAGCGGTGCAGTACCGCTGACGGCATACAGGTGTCCTCATGAGATATCACATGGAGACCGGAGAGGTGCAGTACCGCTGACGGCATACAGGTGTCCTCATAATATATCACATGGAGACCGGAGAGGTGCAGTACCGCTGACGGCATACAGGTGTCCTCATGAGATATCACATGGAGACCGGAGAGGTGCAGTACCACTGACGGCATACAGATGTCCTCATGAGATATCTCATGGAGACCGGAGAGGTGCAGTACCGCTGGCCGCATACAGGTGTCCTATCCCATGGAGACCGGAGAGGTGCAGTACCGCTGGCCGCATACAGGTGTCCTATCCCATGGAGACCGGAGAGGTGCAGTACCACTGACGGCATACAGGCGTCCTCATAAGATATCACATGGAGACTGGGGAGGTGCAGTACCGCTGACGGCATACAGGTGTCCTCATGAGATATCACATGGAGACCGGAGAGGTGCAGTACCACTGACGGCATACAGGTGTCCTCATGAGATATCACATGGAGACCGGAGAGGTGCAGTACCACTGACGGCATACAGGTGTCCTCATGAGATATCACATGGAGACCGGAGAGGTGCAGTACCACTGACGGCATACAGGTGTCCTCATGAGATATCACATGGAGACCGGCCTCATAAGATATCACATGGAGACTGGGGAGGTGCAGTACCGCTGACGGCATACAGGTGTCCTCATGAGATATCACATGGAGACTGGGGAGGTGCAGTACCGCTGACGGCATACAGGTGTCCTCATGAGATATCACATGGAGACCGGAGAGGTGCAGTACCACTGACGGCATACAGGCGTCCTCATAAGATATCACATGGAGACCGGAGAGGTGCAGTACCACTGACGGCATACAGGTGTCCTCATGAGATATCACATGGAGACCGGAGAGGTGCAGTACCACTGACGGCATACAGGCGTCCTCATAAGATATCACATGGAGACCGGAGAGGTGCAGTACCGCTGACGGCATACAGGCGTCCTCATAAGATATCACATGGAGACTGGGGAGGTGCAGTACCACTGACGGCATACAGGCGTCCTCATAAGATATCACATGGAGACTGGGGAGGTGCAGTACCGCTGACGGCATACAGGTGTCCTCATGAGATATCACATGGAGACTGGGGAGGTGCAGTACCGCTGACGGCATACAGGTGTCCTCATGAGATATCACATGGAGACCGGAGTGGTGCAGTACCGCTGACCACATACAGGTGTCCGCATGATATCCCATGGAGACCGGAGAGGTGCAGTACCGCTGACCGCATACAGGTGTCCTCATGATATCCCATGGAGACTGGAGAGGTGCAGAGACCGGAGAGGTGCAGTAGCGCTGGCCGCATACAGGCGGAGAGGTGCAGTACCGCTGGCCACATACAGGTGTCCTCATGAGAGGTGCAGTACCGCTGACCACATACAGGTGTCCTCATGATATCCCATGGAGACCGGAGAGGTGCAGTACCGCTGGCCGCATACAGGTGTCCTCATGATATCCCATGGAGACCGGAGAGGTGCAGTACCGCTGCCCGCATACAGGTGTCCTCATGAGAGGTGCAGTACCGCTGCCCGCATACAGGTGTCCTCATGAGATGTCACATGGGGATCAACCCTCCTATATAGGACAGCCACCACCCATATATTGTTGCCATCACATGGGTAGAGCCCCTGCCAGGGCCAGCAGAGCTGCCTGCTTCTCATGAGGGCAATTCTTTAGCCACATGGACCTGCATGTGGTCATTATAATAATAGGTGTGCACTTTCTTTATTGAATGTTGGCCACGTCATATTTATGTGGGTTGGTTTCTAATCCGTTTGTACCATTGTTTGAGTAATTAGGTGGCTTTTTTTTGCTTTTAAAGTCGGTTATTTGGGTTTATTTTTTAATGGGTCTTTTGCTTCTAATTTAGCTAAACAATAGCAGGGCAGTGGGGAAAGACAGCTGCAGAGCATTGAAAGGAAAGCAGTGGTTTTAATCAGTGAATGCACATCCAGCTTGGGAATTAGGCAGGAGAAGGAACCTGCCTACCTTAAATCCTTTAGACTATGGGCTGATTGATGGAATAATGTGCGTGGAAGAGCTGGGCTTTGCATGGCAATCCGTGCGCAACCCATGTTCAGTCGCTTCATGCCCAGTGGCTTGCGTGAAACCCCAGCAGAGCATGGGCGTGTAGTGGGCAGAGCTCGGAAAATGAGGATGTCTGCGCAGCGGCTTGTGCAGTGACGTTCTCTGCACTCTTTTCCATGAATCAGGCCCTGTATGTTCATTCCGCCATTTGATCCCCCCTTTGGAGTGCATGGAATGGAGGTTAGGGGTATGGTCCCCGCAGGGGGAGCCTACGTCCCTGTGCGGGCGCATATTCGTGTTTCGGAGAATTCGCAAACCCGCCAGAATGATTCACCTTGGCATGGTCGGGGGAGAGGAAAAGCGAAGTGAGACAGAGGGTTTTCACGATCCCCCATGTGCACTCACAGCCCCCCCCCCCCGTTCCAGCGAAAGGGCCGACAGACGGACCAGGTAATGATCAGGGTCCATCAGCAAGAAAAGCTAAGATGCTGCTGCCCTGGGAAGCAGCTTCCCCTCTGTGATCTATGCTACTGAGAGGTAGGGGAAGGGGAGAGATTTTGGGCTGTTGCTCTGTTAAGCCTGTGATATTTTAATACAGACTCGCTGTGAGGCCGTCTGGTCGGGTGACGCTTAGCCATGTCCTCTAATAAAGATAAGATCTCGTTTTTGGACTTAGAAATACACAAGTCCCCATTGTACAAACTAGGAACTACTCTGGCGACAGACAAAAACACCTTACTGCTATACAACAGCGTTCACCCACAATCCCTACAGCACAATGTACCATATGGCCAGTTCTTAGGAATTAGACAGAACTGTAGCACTAAAGACGAATATGAGATACAGTAAACATCTAAGTGCCCGACTCAAAGAACGGGGTTATCCTACGCATATCATCCGCAGATCGCTGAAACGAGCACGACACGCAAACAGACAAGATTGTTTAGCCAAACGAGCTAAACCTGTGGAAGATTAGATCACATGTGTATCTACTTTCTTGCCAATCAGTCATGACTTGCGGAGAACCATTCTCAAGAACTGGGGAATGATTACTAAGGAGGAGTTTAAAATAAACAAACCCTGCTTTGCATTCAACGGATGCCAAATTTTCATGATAAACTAGTCCACACTTATCCAATAACAAAGGAAAAAGAACATCAAACACAAACCACATTGTGGAGCCTTCCCCAATTTATTGGTCACTTTAAATGTGGCAATTGCTCGGTTTACTGACTTACCAGCAATATAAAAGAAATCGATCTCAAGGGCCGTAAATGGTGTTTTAGAACCTTCACTAATTGTAATACAAAATGGGCCATTTATGGCATAAGATGTCCGTGTGGACTTTTGTACATTGGCAAGACCAAGAGACTGGTGCGACAGAGGATTTGTGAACACCAGTCTTGCGTAAAAAATGCAATCCCTGACAAGCCCTTAGTGGCTCATTACAAATTAGCAAAACACAGTCAAGAAGTTATTTACTGGTTCATCCTCGTGGGAGGTACCGAGATCTACAACTACGAAAGCTGGAGCAAAAATGTATTTTTGATTTGAATTCTGTCAATGAAGGATTAAACATTGCGATTGAGTGGGGATTATTTGTCTATTAATTGCCATCTCCTGTGATGAAACAACATATAAATAGTTTTCCCGTCGTAATCATCACAGCACTAAAGAAAATTTTCCAAATTTGTGGGGCAAAATATAAGCACCAGCACAACATCTGTGCCTACGCTATTTAAGCGCCCGATAGAGAAATTTCTGCCTTGGAAGTTAAAAAAGTGTCCCTTTGAAATATTATAAGGCCCATTTAAAAGGCTACAAACAAATTACCAACCACCAGAGGTACTTTTCGGAAATACCTTAGTACTCACAAGATGGTGGACGGCACATACCTAGATAAGTGTAAAAAGAACGTTGCAGCCATTGAATAGAACGTATAAAAACACGTGTCATGTGACCGCGTTAGGGCTTTTCCCAGATTTCTTAAAGAATACAACTGCGGTATTCCAGCATCCGAGCAAGTAAAGACAGATTATATTAGTTAATAACAACGTAGAAGGTAACGTCGTAGAGCTAACACGGTCACAACAGCTGCTCTGGTCTATGTTTCCAAATAGTAAGCAGACTACCGCGAAGACGTGGCCGAATACACGAGGTTTCACGTCGTAGCAAACACTGCGGCAAGCAAGTTGCTAAAATTGGTTGCATGTTCGTCAAAACTTCTAAGATAATTGATCAACAACTAACCCCTATATGATATGTGTCGGAACCAATAGAAACAACCAGGTCCTGGACAATTAGGACCGAAGATCGATGGGTAATCTTGATAACAAGTAGCGTGTGTTGTTTTGCTGTCATTGGGCAATAGGTTTCCGTGATGCATAAGATGTCTCCATGCAGGACACAATAATGAGAAGATGCAGATCTTAAACAAGTATTGAAGATGCAGGCAATGGGGGTAATTCATAGAATTCGGCGCACGAGTGGCGCACACGGCTGGCGCGCAGAGTGCGTGTGCGGCAGTGTGCGCCAGCCGCATGAGCCAAAACCCATTTAGGCGCACAGCGTATTCATGGATTTTTACATCCATAAGCAGCCGTGGTGCAGAGTGGCGCAGCGACCCTGCAGCAGTGCCAGTTACACCCCTAACCCCGCCCCGTGCGCCAAAAACATCACACAAATCCAGTACATGGCGCAAAGGCCAGTGGACCAGCATACAGCCCCCCAACCACAAAAACGCATATAAAACTCCCCATGCACGCCCCAGAATACACGTACCCCACTCGCGCTAGCCCAATAGCATGTAAAACTTCACACGCACCCCTCGGAATACACATACCCCGGTGCACCAGCGAAATCGCATGTAAAATGTGGAAAAAGTCCCCCCTGTGGAGTGGGCTGCCTGCGTGGCATGCCCAGGGGTGAAGGGCTGCCTGCGGGGCATGCCCAGGGTGAAGGGCTGCCTGCGGGGTATGCCCAGGGTGGATGGGCTGCCTGCGGGGTATGGGGAGGGTGAATGGGCTTCCTGCGGGGTATGGGGAGGGTGGATGAGCTGCCTGTGCACATTCTGGGGGTGTGCGTGTAGTTTCACACGCAATAGGCCTGGCGCGAGTGGGGTACGTGTATTCCGAGGGGTGCATGTGAAGTTTTACACACGATTGGCCTAGCGCGAGCGGGGTACGTGTATTCCGAGGGGTGCGTGTGAAGTTTTACACGCTATTGGCCTGGCGCGAGCGGGGTACCTGGATTCCGGGGGTGCGCGGGGAGTCAAAGAGGCCATTTGGCAGTGTGGGCCCTCCCTGGTGTGCCGCTCCCACTCTCCCCATGCCCTGCAGGCAGCCCACACCACTGGGGACCACCCTACACCGCAGAACATGCCCCGTAGGTAGCCCAAATGGCACCATGCACTTGTGAGCACACTTGTGAGCCCCGACTCATGTCCCCCACCCCACCCCCAGTGACTGGCACCTGCCAGCAGGCCCCGACTCATGTCCCCCCGCACTCCCAGTGACGGGCACCTGCCAGCAGGCCCTGACTCATGCTCATGTCCCCCTGCACACCCACCCACCCAGCAGTGACGGGCACCTGCCAGCAGGCCCCGACTCATGTCCCCCACCCAACACGTCATCACAATCCCGACCCATGGCCCTTATGGCCACCCAAATCCCACCCCACACCACCGCAGTCCATACACCCAACCAAGCATTCCATCCACTCCAAATAGAAATCCCCATGTCATGATAGATGCCAAATAACCAGTATGCGCATGAGTACAAGTCCGTCAGACCCACACAATGGCGACACATGACTGAGAATACCCACATTTTCACATGCACGAAAGCAATGAGAGAGGACCACTCAAATGAGGTAAACATTTTTTTTATTATATACAAAAATGATTGAATGAAACGAAATAGACAAGAATGAAATGAAAATTGAAAGGATGTCAGAAATCAAGGAAAAAATATTAATAGTGAAATGTAAAAAATGCAAAGAAAAATGTGTCCGTCCATCGCACCAAATCCAAAGTCAAATTAAATTAAATACAAAACCATTCCTCTATGGTTAAAAAAAATTGTAAAATCAGGTCCATAACTATATACAATGTAAAATTAAAGGGTCCATGTGCTCAACAATCCAAATGAAACCTAAGAAAAAACCTACCTAATGAGGAACTATTAACAAAAATGTGGGGCATAGTCCATGCGCCCCAAAGGGAAAAAAAAACAAAGGAAACCTACAACTACATAACTATTTTTTTTTTCATAACACCATTTTATTTGATTTTACATATAGGCAGTACATAGACCACAACAGCAATCGCAGAACAGCAATTATTAAATATGACTTAGCAAAAGCGACTCTCGGGAGGGCCAGAGTGCAGGGAGCAAAAATGTTAGAATGGCCACTACTGACCATGGTCTGTCCTGTCCTTTTTCGCCAAGTGGACTGTGGGGTGATGGATAGCTATAGTGTGAGGCAGTGGTTCAATAAAGCGGACTGCTTTGGAGCCATCTTGTTAATGAAGTCCTCCTGGTGAGGGCCGGGAATTTGGTGGCGTAGTCCATAAATGGGTCCTATATGTTTAGGGCTCTATTCAAAGAGCCTGTCCAGATCGCAGTGATTCTTTCAGCCACCATTATATCCCAGCATTTCGCCCACCAAAGTGCCACGGAGGGGCCCTCTTTATTTTTCCACACCAGGGCCATTGCTATTTTTGTTGCTAGGAGTAGATGCGTGCATAGCCTGGGGAGTTGGCGTGATATTGGGAATGCTCCGTCGCCGGTGCTGCCTAGAAGGATGATTCCAGGATCCCATGGGATGGTGAGGCCCGAGATTTCCTTGATGTGTTTGAGTATCTCTTTCCAATATATTTCTGCTTTCGGGCATGACCACACCATGTGTAGCAGTGAGCCTGTAGTCGGGCACCCTCGCCAACATGTTCCGGGAATGGTTGGATTGGCCGTGTTGATTTTGGAAGGGGTTATATAGTACCTGTAGCAGAGTTTATAGCCCCCTTCTCTGTTTGTAATGCATTGTGAGCTTTTGTGTAGCCTGGCCCAGATTTTCCCCCATTCCTCGACTTCAATTTCTTTTCCCAGGTCCTTTTCCGATTCAATCATGTATCTTTCCTTTTTCGAGGGGTCTGTCCTGCCTAGGAGTCGATACAGGGTCGAGATCCTGCCTTTGCTTGTAGGGGTTGTTAATGATAGTTCCAAAGCTGTTCATTCTCTGGAGCATTTCTCCCTGGTTACTCTGTGGGACATCCAGTGTCAGATTTGGGAGTAGTGGAATCTCTCCCCTTCATCCACTCCGAATTTTGCTTTGCATTTTTCAAATGAGATAGGTGATCCTGCTTCCAGGAAATCACTGGTCTTATGCAAGCCACCTGCCATCCAGGGTCGGAAATTAACAAGGGGGGTCCTGGGAGTCCCTCTGCCAGACATTAGTCCTGGTTAGGAGAGACTTACCCAGTCTTTAGCTCACTATCTTTCACAGAGAAGAAATATCCCAAACATATCAGTCTTTGTCCTGCCCTGGGGCAGTCCAGCACCGAAATGCTAGGCAATTCTCCTCTGAACAAGAGTACCAACAGCATCCCCAGACATGTGTTTCAGTCTGGTTGGACCTCATCAGTAGGGAGGAGATGTGCCTCTCTAAGATTAGTGAGCAAGGGATCCATGTCTGGATTCCCCTAGTAACAGGGTGAGACCCAAAGTTACTTAAAAATGCAAATTAACATCGGATGCCTTGTGCCGATAGACCTGGGGAGAAATCAGGGTTATTCCAGATGGGAGTTAGGGGATGTAGCGAGCCGCAGATTTGCCATTTCCGGGCTGCTTCCTTCCAGCAGCGGACTGTCGATATTGTTGGCAGCAGCGGTCCGCTGTTTGCTTGTGGTTTTATGGGTGGAAGGTGTGGGAGGGATGATGGTGCCACCGGACACCAAGAATCTTTGAGGTGTGTCCACTTCGGTTTGTCTGTCTCTTGGGCCCATGTGAAGGCGTAAGAAAGTTGCGCTGCTAGGTTATATCTAGCAAGATCCGGTACTCCCAGACCTCCCTGTGGAATTCCCCTCATCATTATTTGTTTGGCTATACAAGGTTTCCCCCCCCAATACGAATGCTTGGATTTGCTTTTGCAGGGCTGTCAGGGCTGGACCCGGGATTTTGATTGGGAGTGCTGCGCAGTGGTACAGCCATCTGGGGATCAGATTCATTTTGATGGCTGTGATTCTGCCAAACCATGATATTTCCTGTGGCTTCCACCTTTTGAGATCCTTTTGAAGATCTTTGATCAGTTGCAGGAAGTTGCTTGAATATAGGCGCAATGGGTCATTGGGGATGTGAACCCCGAGATAGTCGATTGGGCCTCTTGACCATGGGATTGGTATTAGGGGGCTAGTGGTGTCTTTTTCCTGTCTAGAGAGATTCATCGGTAGTGCTACGGATTTGGATAGGTTTACCCTGAACCCTGATAGAGTCCCGAATTCTGAAATTTCCTCCCATATAGCACCCAGGTACGATGACAGGTTTGTTGCCGTTATTAGAACATCGTCAGCGTATAGCGCAATTTTATATTCATGGCCTCCCACGGACAACCCACTTATGTTAGTATTTTGCCTGATTCTTGCTGCAAAGGGCTTCATAGAGAGAGCTAAGATTAGGGGAGAGAGGCGGCAACCCTGTCTAGTACCCCTGGAAATGTGGATTTTGCTAGACCTTGTGCCGTTGACCTGCAGCTGTGTGGTGCGAGAATGATAGTTGGCCATTACCCATGTGATTAGGTTAGGCCCAAAGCCTATGTGCGTCAGGACTGCCCGGATGTACCCCCAGTCAACCAGGTCAAAGCCCTTATGTGCGTCTAAGGATATGGTGGCCATTCCTACCTTTAATTTGTGGGCACTCTCGATAATGTTGATCGTTCTTCTAATATTGTCATGGGTACTTCTCCCAGGGATGAATCCTGATTGGTCTTGATCAATTAGGGTTGGTAGGGCTGGTGCCAGTCTATTGGCCAGTACTTTGGCAAAAATCTTCCCGTCGATATTTAGGAGTGAGATAGGCCGGTAAGAGGCAGCTAGTTCGGGGTCTTTTCCAGGTTTGTGTAGCAGGATTGTGATGGATTGTGATGGATTCAGCCATTGAGTCGGTTGTTGACTTTGAGGTAAGGAAAGAGTTAAATAGGGCCGACATCTGAGGTGCTAGAATTCTGGCGTATTTTTTGTAGAAATTTGCGGATAAGCCCGCAGGGCCCGGGGCGGCTGATCTGAGAGATTTGATGGCATCTATGATTTCTTCAGTAGAGATGGGTAGTTCTAGGGAGTCCAACAGGGCAGTGTCTCGGGAGGGTATGGGGGCTTAGATATTCTGCTAGATTGTCTAGTGCCGTGGGTTCTCCGGACATGATTGATTTGTGGTGCTTCAATAGTTCTTCGATTTTTTCTGTATCAGAGTAGGGCATTTGTCCATCTTACCTTCTTAGTTTCAAAATGTTATTTCGGGTGCAGACTTTTTTCAGTTTATGCGCTAGGACCTTGTTTGCTTTGTTCACTATTTGCTGTAATAGAATTGCTTTGTAAATGCTAAGGCTTTCGCTGTGCGGTCGGCGCAATGCATTTCCAGCGCTGTTTTCGCTTTCCTCAGGGCTCTTTCCGTTTTTCTGGAGTTGTGTGATTTCAGTTCGTTCTCTAATTGCCTTACTTTTTCCTCCAGCTTAGCAGCCATGATGTTCGAGACTCTTCTCTGTTCTGCCCCGGCACTAATCAGTGTGCCTCTGACGACCGCTTTCAAGGCATCCCAGATGATGTTGATGGGAGAATGCTCCGTCGTGTTTTCTTTGAAATAATTGGAGATAGTTTCTTCAGTTTCTGTTCGGATGCATTCATCTAATAGCAATGAGTCGTTACGTTTCCAATGCCTTTGAACTGGCTGTTTTTGGCCTGAGATAACTAGATTTGCGGATACTGGAGCGTGGTCCGATATCATGCAGGTGTGGATTTCTGTGTTGTTAAGACATGGGAATAGGACTCCCAATAGCAGTATGAGAGCAATTCTTGAAAAGCCTCTATGCACACATGTGTAGTGAGTGTAGTCCCTTGCGGTGCCATTGAATAGCCTCCATGCATCGACGGATTCGGTTTCTCTTAGCAATTTGGCTATTGATAGTGCTTGCGCGAAGTCTGTGTTCGTAGGGGGCAGAGTTTTATCTATTTGTGGGTTTGGCATGCAGTTGAAATCTTCACTTATGATCAGATGACCTTCGCGGAAGGCTAGAATGGTCGGAATTAGGTTTGTGATAAAGTTGGCCTGAGATGTATTGGGGCCGTAAACTGAGACGATGGTTATAGGAAGTTCTTCAAAAAGGCCCTTTAGAAGGAGGAAGCGGCCTTCCGGGTCTCTTTTTATGATAATTTTTGATAGTGGGTCTTTGTCGCTTAATAGAATTGCAACTCCTCTCTTCTTCTGTCCGGATGAGGCGAAGTATGCTCTGTGTTTATATCTATTGATTCTTACTCAGGATTCGTCTTCCTGCAATAGGTGAGTTTCTTGGAGCAGTACGATGTCTCCCGATAACTGACCCAGTCTGTGTTCTACTGATTTACGCTTTCTTGGCGAGTTCAGGCCTTGGACATTCCACGTGAGTATCACTATTTCACTTGCATCGGCCATTGGTATACAATACATTTTAACTTCTGGTGTGTCGTTGGCCTTGCTCTCTCTCCTGGGCCAAGAGTCTGTTAGAGGCGATCACTTGCTGCGTTGGTCTGGTGGAAGCTTAGTTGCTGGTGCGATATGCTGTGAAGATGACTGTGAGGCCAGAACCTGTGGGGCACGGATTGCTTATCTCCAGGTTGACTGCCATGATAGTTTACCCCCTCTCCCCCAACTTGAACTGGTAGTAGAACCATTGTCCTGCTGCCACTGGGGAACTGGTGGCACCAAGGCGCCTAACGATGGCCAACTGGGCCGCTGATCCGAATTCTTTTGGAGCTCATCCTTGCTCCCGCACTGTTGGCGTAAATGAGAGTAGATGTCTCTGGAGGCTTTCTCCCAACGAGGGTTTTGCGTAGTTATGAGCTGTGGGATGTGCCTCTCTTTTGGAGCGGCTACCTGAACAGGGTGCTAGCCCAAGATTGAATTGCCAGGACTCGGCTAAGTTCTTGCCAGATTGGTCATCCCAGCAAGGTGTCTTTCTTAGGGGGAACCCGAAGTCTTCATCTTCTGCCGGCTTTTGACCATTCTCCTGTGGGAGGCTTTTCCCGAGGGGGGTGGGATGGTTCTTCTGATTCCGACTCCCCGTCAGACTTTCTGAAGCCCATGAATTTATCCGCCTCTTTAGGTATGTGAATTTGCCTCAGGGCTCCTTCCCATTTAAATTTGACTGAGGTCGGGAAACCCCATTGATACAGGATCTTTCTGTCTCATAGCCATTCCGTTAGAGGTCGCATGATTTTCCACTTTTGGACAGTGGAGGCGACCAGGTCCTGATAGAGCGAGATTGTGGAGCCCTGGAACGTGGTCTGGTGCATTTGCCTCGCCTCGCGCATAATTTCTTCTTACATTTGAAAGAAATTGATTCTAACTAGTACATCCGGTGGGAATGTAGATTCCCTTCTTGGGGAGGTTCTGTGCACCCGGTCCAGTTCCAAGGGTGCGCTGTCTGGAAGTGTAATTATAAATCTAAGTAGATTTGTGACATAGCTTTTTAATTCTGCATCTGGGATGGAAGATGGTATCCCTCGTAGGCAGATGTTATTCCTCCGAGAGCGGTTCTCTGCGTCCTCCTGTTTTGCCTCTAGGAGGTTGCATCTTGCTTCTAAGGCTGCGATCCTGTCCCTGTCCTGATCAATTTCAAATCTTTGGTCACAGACCTTGGTTTCAAGCTCGGCCGTTCGGTGTTCTACTTCTCCCACCTGCCCGTCTAGAGAGTTCATTTTCTCTCTCTGGCCTCGTCTGCGCTTTTTTGAATTTCTTTGGTCAGGGCTGACAGTTGGTCTTGCAAGTCAGCTTTAGTGACTGATTGGGATGGGTACTGGGTTGATGCCGGTGCTGTGGGCATGGGGCTGTTGGGGGGATCTTCTGGTAGGTCCCCCTTTCTGGATCTCTCCGTAGTAGGGTTCGCTAATAGGGAGACAATGTCCGCTTGCCTAGAGGCCTTGCCGCTTTTTGACATCTTGGTGCTGATGGGTCACTGTGGCAGGTCTTTCTGCGTGGGATTTTTGCTAGTATACCACAGGGGGAGAGTTCTGGAGTCCTCTTTAGATGCCCACTTCGGTTGGTGCGGTCTATGGGGCACTAGTGCAGAGAAGGGGGGGCTGTGGTGTACATTTGGATGCTTGTGGCAAATTGCGGTGGGCCTCAGCGTGCAGTATGAAGGATCCCAATGACCTGAGAAGGTACGGTGGACTTATAGGCAGAGGAGAATGGGGGGTGAAGCCGCAGCTAGGCGGATAGGGCCCGCAGCGTTCAGTGTTGTATTATTTCAGGGGCCCGTTATTGATAAGACCGCTTGAAGCGGCCGACTCAGGCGGGCAATCCCTGCTCCTCCCCCCTCCTCACCTTAAAGATGTTGATGCTGGTCTGGCGTGTTTTACGAAAGGTACGAGGACTCCGTGTCGTCCCCCAAGTTTGTGGCTTTTCAGGCCCAGTTGGATATAGTCTGGTCGTTCTGTGCTGGTGTGGGTTCACTGTGCACTGAAGAATGCTGGGCTGAAGGTCTGGGTGCAATCCGGCCGTGGCTTGCGGAGTGAAGTGGGAGAAGCGTCGTGGCAGATTCCTCCGGCTGAGCTTGGAGATTTGGTTGGCAGGAGGGCAGCCGCCGTCGGAGTATTTGTATTTGTATTTGTTTTATTTGTAACACGCACCGTCGGGCCCATAGGCATCAGGGCGCAACTTAGGACAGGTTAGATAACGAGCATACATATATTCACATTAGGTACAGTGCAAAATATTCGGAGCCTACGGTAATATACATCATTTACAGCATACAGCAATATACATAAATTACAGAATAGGGATTAGGGCAGGCGTTAAACTGGGACATGGCACCCTGGTACATACGAAGTCCAGGTTTCAAGGCTGGTTGAATAGCCAGGATTTGGTTTTGGACTTGAAGGCACTAAAGCATTCTTCAGTTCTGATGGTAAGGGGGAGGGCAGGGGGTGCTGGTCGCCAGGGGGTTAGCGGCTGAGATCCCCAGGCAGGGGTGCGATATTCTCAGCTTGCCGTCTCCGCCCCCCGCAGGAGGAGCAGCTCCATCCCGGCCGACCACAGGAGGTGCAGCTAGTACCCCCGTGCAGGATGGAAGAGAGGCGGTGTGCTGGCAGTGGGGGAGAAAGCTGGGGCTGGGAGGCACCTTGAGATAGAGCCTCACACCAGTCCCGAACAGCTTCTGATATAGTTGGCGCAGTTCTATGTTGGCCCACAGTCTTACGTGCTATGGTCTCCGGGCTGTGCGGGATGATTGGGGTTGTCGGTGTGCGCGGCTTCAAGGTGAGAAAATGCTGAAGTTAGTGCAGGGTGGAGAGCTGTGTGCGCTAGGCTGCTTCGCTTGCTTTAGCGCGCCAGCCCCACCACCACACGGAGGTACTCCTCTGTTTGTGCTCTGCGGCCGCCATCTTGGTTATGAGCGGGGACCCGTGTGAAAGAACTTGCCGAAACTTCATAATCCGGCCACGACACGGGGTCCCACTCAGTAGACAGCCGCTGGCAGTATTCATGCAACAGTCGTTTTAGTTTCTCTCCATAACGGGTCTGGCAGCGGCGATTGCAGCAGCGGCGCGGTGGGCCTCTCAGGAGCTCCTAAGAAGCCATTCCACTCGTGGTGGCTCCCACTACATAACTATTTACAAAGGCGGCGGGCTAGTCCCACGGCTCACTGTTCGATGTTCCGGCCCAGGGCATCATTGAACTCCATGTCGATGTTCCGGGGGCAGGCCTGTTCCCTGGACTCGAGGTCTCGCAGGGATGCAGCCATGGAATCCCTCAAATCCCTGCGAGTTTTCTCGAAGCCCTCCACCCGTCTCAAAGCCCGGTGCATGGAGTTCCCCGCCCTGAGTATTGTGAGCCGTGCCCTCTCTGCCCACCGCCTCTCTGCATCTATTTGACAGCCCAACCGCTGCCACACAGAAGACACTCCCAGTCCGGGGTCCTCCTGCCCCTCGGCCGATGCCTGCCCCCGGGGTTTTGATGGCCCCGAGCCATGATGCCTCCCACGCTGAGCCTGCTGCTGCCTCCGACGCAACTGCCACTGCCACCACGACGCCATCCAGGCTGATGGAATCCCCCGGCGTCATCGTGCACGTGCCCTGCCCGATGATGCCGGCACATCCCCCATCCGCTGGGGTCCAGTTGGTGGGGTGGCCACCCCTGCTGGACCTCCGACTCCCGACTACGGCAGGGATGGGATCTCCACCTGGCTGGCTGCAATGGTTGGGGCAGATCCACAGGGGCCCTGGTGGCATCTGGGCCGGAAGACAGCAGGGAGAACGACTGGCATATAGTGTGCACAGAGGAGAAGAGGGCTGCAAGAATGGCCGACACATGGAGGAAACCCCCGACCATGGCCCCTCCCAACTGGGTCACATTGGCACACAGCTCTTCGTGATGACGTGCGTGCTCCCCCCAGGAAGCACGCATTTCATCATGAATGACACGTGTGCGCAACGCGACACCAATCAGGACAGACTCCAACCGGTCATGGGTCCCCTCCTCCGCAGGTAGAGGAGTGCCAGATGATGTGGACCTCCCCCCTACCTGCGGACGGGCCTGGGGCGGGGCATCCCTGCTGGTGCATGGTGATGCAGTAACAGTGTCAGGGACAGAGACATGCACAGGCACATCCGCTGCGACCTGTGATGCCTCCTGCCCCTGCCCCTGGACTGCACCACTTGCACCAGTGGTACCACCCCCACCAGGCCCCATGTGCGGCTCTGTAGCAGCCTCCTCCTCCTCCATACACACCATCTACCTGGATGGCTCCACACCGTCTTCTGCCATAGCAAGTCTTTGTGGGGGCTCATCTGCCCCTTACGCTGCAGCCGTAGTGGCAGACGCGGCACCAGTCCCCTCACTCCCGGATGATGGAATTTCCTGGGAGGGTGACTGGGCCTTGCGTCGCCGGCCGGTGGAGGCATCCTTGCCGCTTTCCTCCACAGCGCCGTCTCCGCCCTCTTCTTCACTCGCCGCTGTGTAAAGGGAGACATTGAATACAAGCATCAGGGTACTGTACAATAGTCCCCTAGACAGGAAGCAATAGCACATGAGTGGCACTGTCAATCGTCACTTCCATCATGTCTCCCAACAACACATGGGTCAGTGCAGGAAACACACATACAGGAACCGGCATGGCACATGCAACAAACATTTGCATCCATGTCCACTGCACCGTAGAAACATCCAATGGTGGGCTGAGACTCACATGCATCATGGGACAAGCTGATCCCATGCACACACATCACCGGAGGGTCATGCATCTGGCCCCGTATGCCCGCAGACACAGTGGATACAAGGACGAGTAAGCTGTATCAGTGATTCAGCACATCGTCACGGACATGTGTCATGCATTCATGTTGCACACACTACTCTGACACATGGACATGTACATCATGCATGTCCATTACAGCAGCACACATCTCTCGAACCCCAAACATGTCAAAGTACAGGCACAGGCATGCATGCACATGTGCATTCTGCATGCTGCTCCACATGATGCATTGTAACACATATACCATCCATGTGGGTCACGCCTGACTGGACTCACATGCAGCACCATCATGTCCCTGCACACACACATCCATACATGACCCATGTGACACCGGCAGCTGAGTAGCTAACTACCACCAGGCTTCAACAAGCACTATTTCAACCGTGAATGTATGGGCACTTACAGCTCGACTCCAGACGGACCTGCAGCCTGAGGATCTGGTGATGAAGCACTGGGCATTGGCACTCCAGGACCCTCATCTGCTGGGTGGTAAGATGGGTCCGGTGCCCCACTGCATCCGCTGCCTCTAAGAGACACTGGGCCTTCTTGAGGGTTCTGGATTTGTAGTCCTCCCAGCGCTTCCAGACGTGTTTGATGTTGCGGGGTGCCACCCCCTCTGCGTTGATGGCACCCACTATGTCCTCCCAGATCCTCTCCCGTCCTTCCTTGTCGGCGTGCAATGGTGTGAAGAGGGCATCATAATGCCCCAGAACTTGCTCCACCAGGATACCAACTTGGTGTGGGTGGGCAACTGGGTCCTCGGGCTGGGCTGTGGAGTGATGGAATACCAGTCGGGAGTCTTCTGTTCCAGCAGTGGTGGTCACAGCAACTGGACCCCTGCAGATGGCAGATGTGCAGGCACCAAATGGCGGGACATGGTGGCAGCAGGCAGGCAGGCAGCAGCATTTGTATTTGTATTTTATTTATTTATATAGCGCAGACAGGCCCAAGGGCAACCGGGCGCATATCTTGGCACAGGGTGTAAATTTACAGTACAAGTTACAACATGGCATAGAAACAGTATAATGTACAAGATTATTTACAGTCACAGAGTATAAGTTGTTAATGCAAAGTGCACATTGCAATATTAACAGGTAGCGAGGAGATATACAAGCAGAGGTAGAATATGAGCCTGTAATACATTGGTCCTTTAGACAACATTAGAGACTAACCATAATTTGGTTCTTTGTTTGAAAATGGTAGGGGAGTGTATGGATCTAATAGTTGCGGGAATGGAGTTCCAGAGTTTGGAGGCAAGGACCGGGAAGCTGATTCCCGCAGCTTTATGCAGTTTGTATCCTGGGATGGTCAGAGCGTGTGCTTGAGCAGATCTGAGTAGACGGGTAGGAGTGTAGTGCGAGAAGCGCAATGCGAGGTAGGTAGGGGCCTGGTTGTTCAGGCATTTGTGTGTGAGCGTGAGCGATTTCAGCGCAATTCTTTGTGTCACTGATAGCCAGTGTAAACTTCTCCTAGTCTCAGAGATGTGAGCGGATCTGGAGATGTTGAGGGCAGCTCTGATTGCATTATTCTGTGTAACCTGAAGCTTGTTTAGGTTATGTTGGCTGGTCCCAAGATATAGGGCATTACAATAATCTAGTTTGGACATAACCAGTGTCCTGGCTAGGATCGTACAGTTCTGTGTGGTGAGGAAGGGGCGACAAGCTGTGATAAGCTTACATGTGTAGGCAGAAGCCGAGACAACTGAATTGGTTTGCCTGTTGTGGGATAGGGTGGAGTCAAGGTAAATTCCTAACGGTTTGGTGTCAGATGAGACTTTGATAGTGTTACCATCAATAATGAACTTCTTGAAAGCGGTGTCAAGTCTGCTCAGTCGTTGTTGGGATCCCAGGATGAGGAGCTCCGTCTTATCGTCGTTAAGACAGAGCTCATGCTGGGCCATCCAGGCTTGGATGACTTGATAAATGTCATTCAAGGCTTTTGTATCCGCTAAGTAGTCTCCTGTGATTGGGTTGAGTATCTGGGTGTCATCGGCATAGTTGGTGTAGGTGACACCCAGATAATCAAGGACATCAAACAGTGGTTTAGTGAAGACATTATATAAAGTAGGTGAGGTGCATGAGCCCTGGGGTACCCGGCAAGGGACCGGGGTAGGTTCTGCAACCGCTGTGGGTGAGAATACCCTCATTTGCCTGTTGTCCAAGAAGGAGCTGATCCATTTGGTAGCTTTAGTGGAAAAGTGGACGGCAGACTTCAAGTGGCGACAGAGGATTTCATGGTTGACCAGGTCAGAAGCTGCCGATACGTCGAGGAGTAATAGTGGGGCTAATTTGCCATTATCTTTTAGGTCCTCAATTTGGGTTTTCAAATCTAGTAGTGCTGTTTCGGTCCCATGTTTGGGACGGAAACCAGATTGTCTTGAGCAGTTGGCGAGTGAGAGGCTGCTCTGGGATCTGGGGGGCAGTAATTCGACTTTCTTGGCAGGAGCGTGGTCTACCGTGTGTTGTCGCGTGGCCAGCTTGATACAGAGTGATTTGGCATGTGAAAAAACTGCATATCAGCGTGTAATACGAGGAAAGGTCCTTAGCGCGTAAGGGCATCTGTGACGTTACGAGCCCGGGCGTTACCCTCGTGATGGGTGCATAGTGATGCAGCACATGAAAAAACAGCACGTCCGCGTGTTAATGCGAGTAATCCGAGGAAAGGGCCTAAACGCGTAAGTGACGTGATGCGCGCGGGCGTTTCCCTCAGCACGGGTTAAAGGTGAGCTGGGCCAGCAGTTCGGTGTACGTGCCTTTCGTGGAGACCGACGTGTGTGTTGCTACTTCGTGTTGTTTCGCGCACCATCACTACTTCACAGCGGATCAAGGACGTATCTCTTCTTTTGGCGGGGGCATTGTCTACGCGTGTTTTTCATTATCACGATAGTCTGACGGTGAGTCGCGCACGCTATTTTTCCCACTGCAGGTGCCCCTGTGTATCACGTACCCATTTTCGAGGTCATGGTAGCCTGTGTGTCCCACGCATATGTGTTTTTCGTGTCCCTGGGTGCCACCCCATAATGCGGGGGGTTAATTCCACACACGTGGGCTACCGGGGGTTGCATCCAAGGTTTTACTGCGGTTTTGGGGTGCCTGAGCGTTGTGTGACCCGTCATTTCATTACCGGGGTCACATATAGCCTTGCAGGTGCAGGGGTGCTTTTAACACCTTGTATCCCACCCCCTTCACCCCAATTGACCAGGACAATTGTCGTGTACGCCTCCCATTGGCACTTCTACATCTGTGCCGGCACTACTCCATCTGTGCTATGGCTGGAAGGACACAAAAGGTGAGGGCGCCTCAGCTGGGTGTACTCCACGTGGCAGGCGTGGTAATGGACGTGGCTGGGGTGACCAGGGAATAGGGGGACTCCAGGGTGTCCAGGGTGGCTGCAGAGGGAGAAGAGGCAGGGGTGCGCCACTTTAGCACATTGTTGTGCCATGTGTCGGTGCAGTCATGCCACCACCCCCTGTGGTTCCGGGAGATGCAGCTTCTGCATCTGGCACTGGCACCCGTGTGACCTGGCAGTCCGTTTCATCGACTGCCACAGGCCCAAGGGTAGTGGTAGCTGCAGGTGCAGCTGTGGACACCACCATCCAGGCTCAGGGTCTGCCAGCACAGGCTGCGTTGGCACTTGAAGAGTCCATGGAAGATTTCCAGCAGGTCAGGAGGCACACCGTAGGTGCACGCAGAGCTGCCATGACCGAGACACGTGTCCCTGGGTCAGTAAAGTCATCTGCTGCCCCGACCAGCCGGGTGTTGGCAAGTGCAGGTGCAGATGCAGCCAACACACCCCGGTTGTGAGTCTACCAACCAGGACAGTCGCGGTCAATGACCCTGGCACAGCAGATGTTGCTGTGCAGGGTCCATTTCAGGGCATCCAGCAGCCACTGACGCCAGTCAGGCCTTCGGTCCTCCTTACACCTGCCACTCCCTTGGTTCAATCCACCGGTGCCACTGGCCGTGCTGATCAGGGCGGCATTTGCCAGCCAGGGTCCGCACCACCATACAAGAGGAGGAAGGTTGCATCTGCAGCACAGGCTGGGACCCCAGACACAGCCACGGCCTCCAGCACGTCAAGGAAGAATCCTTTCTCTGCTCAGGAACTGGACTCCCTTGTGGACTACGTGCGGGACCACAGCCATGACATGCTAGTGGGGCCGAATTTTCAAACTACGGCTGCCCATCGGAATACCCACTGGAAGCATGTTGCGGATAATGTGAGTGCATTCGGCCATGAGGTGCGCACAGCTGCAGAGTGCAAGAAGCGTTGGGATGACCTCAAATGCAGCGCTAAGGCCAAGCGTGCCTCTAATTACAGCATGACTCTGGTAACTTGCAGTGGGCCAGCACCTGAGGAGGATGACCTCACTCTGCACGAGTCAGTTGTTGCGGAGTTCATACCGGTAGAATCGGTCGAAGGAGTGGGAGAGATGCAGGACTTTGATGCCCCATCCAGTGAGTGTTGTTGCATGTTAGTCCAGGCCATGTGTGATGTGTTGTGCTAGACTGCCACTACATGGCATGTGTACATGGTTGTCATGTGCAAGTCATACAATGCTTCACTGAAGCGTGCATGCTGTGCAGGGTGGTGGACATGTAGAGCAGACGGGGACTGTCCTCATCACCACACTTGCACCCTACTCACATGCTAGTCACCCGGATGCCCCTCCGGTCCATGTTCAAGCTCACTGGCCCTTCTGCATGTAGCCTGGGGTGTCTTTCCTCTCAGCACTGGGACTATGTCATTGCATGACTGACGTGCATGTGTCCTCTGCCTGCATGCAGGTACTCCATGTAGGCATGCCCCCTTGCCCCTCCACCCCCATGCACCCTAATTTCACCATTGCACTGGTGTGCATCATTTTGACGTACTGCAATGGCCTGTTCGAGCCTCCTGTGTACATGTTAACTTCCAGCAGCCAACCTGCCAGACACATGCAGTGGGGTACATACTCTGTCCTTCATGCAGGGTGTCTCACTTGGACTGTGCAGATGGCAGATACTCTGCAGGGACATGAGTGCCCATTCATATTCCATGTGCATTCCATGCATGCCCCTATGTGTCCTTGACTGGATGTTAATTGTAGTACGTGTCCAGGATGACCTAAATTTCATGGCATTTCATCAGCCATCACATGCCCACTCTGGCTCAGTCCTGCATCACACACATGTTTAGGGTATCACAGTCTGTGTGGGGCACAGGCCTCTCCCTGTTTCAGGCCCACTGACTCTGTCCAACTGGTGTAGTGGCTTCTGCACACATGGGTGTACTACTGAGGGTTCATAATGTGTCCTGCTTACTGTCCCATCGTCATCTGGTGTGTTGTCAGTTGACTCAGATGATGCAATTGATGCTAGTCAACATGGTTGTCATGATTCCTGCCCCTCTTGTCCCCAGCCCTCCAAGATGTCAGGCTGGAGCCAGGCCACGATCACCTACATGGCACTCAAGGGCCTCTCCATCCCTCCAAAGACTCACTTGGAGTCAGACTTGGCGCTTATGGCACCAGACTCACTCACTCCCATAGGATAACATTGGGGATTGGACTTGTAATGCATTGATGGGGACAAGATGGATGCTCCCACATATTTCGGTTCCCAGAACTGCATGTGCGGTCTAGTCTTTTGGGTGTGGTTCAGCCCAGAGGCACCTGGGATACCCAGAGACTAAGCCACACCCAGGCTGAGAAGCATGCTTTGCGTTTTCTGCACCTGCAGCGTGACACTCACCGTGTTCGGATCGGTCTCCAGTGGGCCTGCATCTTTCTTCTGCGCTCAGGTCCTGCAAGAACAAGAACACCGTTAGGAACAGCCTTACCTTGCAGCCCTTCTGCCCATCATTCAACGCTCCTTCTGTTCTGCGCACATCTTCGGCGGTGTCATTCCCATCCCGGCATGCCGCTTCCTAATGAAGAGGAAAAGAACAGAGAAAAGATATTAGTAAGCATTTTACAGCTCTTCTCTTATTTTTTTTTAAATACAGTACAAGCTTCAAATGCTTACCTGAATCCCAGCCGGTATGGGGGAACTGTGTCTCCGTAACTTCTCATCCATCTGCGAGGGGGGAAAAGACACTCCAGGTTAGCTTGGAAACATCTAGAGGGGCCGCATACCGCGCTTACTCACCGAATTTGTTCTTCATAACCGGCATTCACGTTGACAACGTCACGGCACCTAAAAGACACAGAAGAAGAACTCAGTTCAATACCTTCAGCGCCACTCATCTCAGCAGCACACCGCCATCCCCTAAGAAGGAAAGGAACAACGTTACAGAACTGTTCAAAGACTCATTATACTTACCAGTAGGACTCTCGCCAGTGAAGTAACTAGGCACCAACGAGCCTGCATCAATCAACGCGCCCCTGCGCTGAAAGCAGGACGGAGAGGACACCATCCAAGAAAACAAGGTGATCTGTGGATCAAAGGGAAGGGTTGGACCCCGGGGAGGAAGGGGTTCAAGCACACAGGGACAATAGGGAGTTAAACTCTACCAACCCTGTCTTTCAGGCCCAGTCACCAGTCGAATAGCCTCCAGGGAAGGGTTTCGAGGTCGTAAGAGGCCAGGACTGGCTGAGTGACGTCCCCGTGGATACCAGGTGAGCGTTACAACGGTCTGCCAATATACAGGTCTCTGGTCACCCTTTAGCTACCATGCAAGGCATCCCTGCATTTTCACTTGGGGGGGAGTTTGCTTGTAGCCATGCAACTCATTGCATGCACATTGCACGTGATGCCTGAACTTGCCCTTGCACTGCCTTCACGTTTTTTGATACACATCATGATGTACTAGTTTATGTATATAGTGGATAACATACACATGTTCTGCACTGCATCAACCCACTTATGAGCCATGTAACACCGTTCTACATGCCTACTCACCGATGCAATGTCAAAGTGACCTGGCATGCATGGCAGGTTCTCATTTGTGTGTGACATGTCTGCTTCATGTGTTGGCTGTCTGTGTGATGTCTATGTGTGTGTGTGTTATGTGCTTCTGACATGTGTACTAATGTTATTTTTTCTCCCCTTTTGAGATGATGACGCAATGGAGCCAGAGGATGGAGTTGTCATGCCAGGCACAGGGTTGTTATTACAACAGCAACCCGGCACAAGTGGGGATCATGGGGTAGTAGGCCTTGAGAACCCACATGTGCTACAGACCATCTTGTGATTGGTCCAGCCCAGATGACCACTCTGACGTCCATGTCGAGTTGGATGTGCATCAGGTCCATTCATCAGGGGTGAGTGATTCTGATGTGGGCGCTCCTCTGCCCGCGACACCTGCACTGAGGGGCCAGACGGTGGTGGGACATCTGCCTGTGGTGGATCGGGACACAGGGTCACCCTCCACACCAGTCGCTGATGTGCCTGGGGCATCATGTCAACGGGGGCATGTAGTCCTGCAGCTGCGGGCGGTGCCAACCCAACAAGGACGGCTGGCCCTTGGGCACCGCAGGTGTCGAGCCCAGCAACGTGGTGGCCGCATACCACCGAGGTATACTGAGTGGGAGCAAGACATGCCTGCCAATTCACAACAGCAGGGGGCCGCAATTGATAACATCGCTGTGAGCATGGAACGTGTGGCCCAATCCGTGCTCCCCCTGCTGGGCAGGTGCTTCTCCAGCGGCTGGCGGTGCAGTCCACAGCCCGCTCGCTCAGGCTGGGCATGGCGGCCTCAGACAGGGCACGCCAGGCTGAAATGGTGTCTTTGCGACAAGCAATTGATGCTCACGCAAAGGCACACATAGAGGCACTGAGGGTTGAGTATGAATCCCTCAGATCCACTCTGGGTGTGCTCATGATGTCCCAGAGGGAGCGGTCAGAGGAGAGGTTTGTGCAGCTTGAGCGTACCATCTCGGCTGAGCTACATGCTTGCCGGTAGGTGCATCAGTTGTCCAGCCAGGCCACGCAGGAAGAACTCCATGTTACACGTGTTACCTTGCAAGAGGAAGCACGCGTATCACAGGAGGTTCTGCATGCTGATCTACGTGTCATCGCCGCACAGAACCAGGCTCACCCGTCTGGCAGACTTGCTGCCGACGAGGGGCAACCTGCGCCCAGGCGTGGTCAGGCTCCTGTGGCAGACTCGGACCACGAGATATCTCCCACACAGGTCGGGCTGTGCAGGCGTTGAGCCCATGGAGGTTTTTTTTTTGTCTCAACATCATTTCATGTGATTGTTGAGGTGCACCCTGTACCTCCCCCCTCCTGGCTGCCTTCCCCCCGGGTCATATGTGGCCATTTTTGATTTTTGATTTTAGTTTGGTTAGTTAATATTGTTTTTGATAGTTAGTTTAATTAGGTTGTATAGGTTTTTCATAGTTAGTTTAATTAGTGAATATAGTTTAATATTGTTTGTCTATTGTGCATTCATGTGACGGTGTGGTGCTTTGTGGCTTTTGAAAGCATCCACTGTCTGTTCCAGCTGGGCCCTTCAAGCTTGTCTCGTGTATGTGTTCGCAGCTTGGGGTCCTGACTCACAGAGGCCACTCCTGCTTCCCTTATCCATGGACTTGCTAGGATGGTTCGGTGTAACAAAAATGTATACAAGGGCTTTTGACTTTCCTCATAACTGTTACCTGTCTGCTGCTGTACTACTTGTGTTAACACCCTTAGTGGGGATTGGTTGCTTTTTATCCACGCCATGTCTGTAATAAATTTGGGTGAGTAAGTGATTGATGTCTCCATTAATTGATATGGATTGTGATGTATGTTCCTTTTTTGCCTGTAATGTGCTTGATGCACTTCATGCTGTAGACAGTAGCATGCACCCTTTTCCTGTCAAAGTCACACTGATGGTGGGAGGAGGTCGGATGTAGGTCTCAGACATGGCCCAGTGACAACCAGCATGAAGACACACACACACACAGGGAAGTTTCCAGCATTATTAATATCTTTTATGCCCTTTCTGCAGGAAAACGAGCCTCCACACTGCCTTTGCCAGCAGACACAGGGACGAGTAATCCTGAAATCTGGCCACGTTCAGTGGTGCAGGCGTGCGCATGTGTGCACAAGCAGAAGCACAGGGCTTGTGCTCAGACATCCGACAGAAGCAGACGTGTTTCCAGGAGCTCCAAGAAAGGTGAGCAGTACAAGGGGCCAAACCGCAGCCAACATTCCACCAGGCCACTTGCACATGCATGCTAAGTAGCAACAGTGCGGGGTGCTTTGCTTGGCATTGTTGGAGAAGCGCACAGTACAGCTAAGATACATTGAGGACCAAATGCAAAGTACCTTTACAAGTTGTCAGGAGCACACGCAGGGGCCATCGAACATACCCTCGAGTACCCCCTGCTCCATTGAAGCCGAGTTATTAGGGCAGTAGCGTTCCTAGCCAGTAACTGATACAGTGCACAGGGACACCCAGCGAGGCACAGACGTGTGTGCAGTGCATATAATTTGCATGAGCAAATTGCCACGTGCAGTACCTATTGAAATCCGCGGCTGCCAGAACATGACTGGTACTGAAGTTGCACATTGCTATACGCGTCTAGCAGCTCACACAGGGACCATTGTATCATGTGTGATTCTTGACGCATTGGTCTTCCATTTCCCGCGCGCCCACATGCACCTGCCTTACTGCATTGACAGTGTATGAACCATCAGGGGGGCAAGTTAACGTATGGGTACAAAGCAGCAGACAAGAGTGTTTGTTTGTGGAGAAGTCACTTACTTTGGGGCATGGATGCTGTTGTGTGTGTGTTGTAAACACACATTCAGATTAGTAACTTACGCTCTCTTTGCAGCATTGAACTGCTCCTGTTACCGGACCTGGAAGTGCGCAGGCAGGAGGCCAGCACTCACCCCAGAGATAAGTCTCTCTTTGGCTTTTATTTGACTGATTTGGTACAATGTGCATGATGAACATGTTGTCTCAAATTGAGTATGTGTTTTTGTGAACAGTTGTATTTTGCCTACTTTACCTTGCAAATCCACATTCCCCTCTCCTGCCCCTCTTTCCGGTTCTCCTGATTACCAATGCCTGTCCATACAACATACCCCTGACCCTCCTTCGCCGCCGGGGTCTCAGAGGCCTGTGTAAGTTTGACCTTGCAGGTGCCCAGACCACGGAGGTGGTGGTTGGTTCGTGCTACTCCTGCGCCTGGACACCGGAGGTGTGACACTACCCATCAGTTGTTGCATCCTAATTGTATGTTATGTACCATAAATAGTACCCATCCTGTTGGACCATTGTTCAACTGTGCTACCTTGGTTGTTGTATCATTGTGCTTGTACATGTGCTTTGACATTTCCTGCTACTTCAACTCATCTACTGGAGACTCTTCCAGGGTTTTTTGGTGCATACAGGCTTTTTCCCTGGTTTGGGGGTTTGGCTCCTTGGAGTTCTCTGCAATTTGGTATTTTTACCAGTCAAGGTGGCCTCTGAGGGGGCTGGACCCTATTTACACGCAAGCTGGAACATAAAGACCAAAGGGTAGGGTGATCCTGTAGCCAAGTAGACTTGAAGGGAGGAGGCTACATACCCCAGACACAGTTGTTATGAACGTCATGGTGATGTGTAAATGAGGGAGGGCCTTTTGTTGTTGGACAGTTGGCCTGGGCTACAGTGTTTTGGGCACTCTGACATTGTAATTGTGGGGTACTATGCACATGATGTGTTGTGCTGCTTAATGCTTGTTCCTGTGTTGTCTTTACTTTTCAGGTGTCAGGGGATTGGTGTGGTTTGACATGCTGGGGTGTTCACATGTGATGTGTACAGGACACTGAGGGTCACTTGATTTCACATGCATATATTGAGTGCATGTCCCTAATGACACACACAGTTGCACAATGATCCACCACACGTACAACCACCCTTCCATGGCCACAGGTGCACACAGATTGCCTTCTCGGGCCCGCTGTGTCCCTGCAGCGCATGATCGATGACCATTTGGGGATCCTGTACATGCGTCATTTGGTTATTTCTTTTATTTGTCCTTTTCATGTGATGCTCGAGGTGTATCTGCTACACAATGGCTGCTCACTGTGCTGTGTGCTGAGCAGTGTGTCGCAGGAGACACACACAGCACACTGTTTCGGGTGTAGGGATTTTGCCTTGCCCAATGTGCATTTGAACAGGCATTCAGTGTTGTGTTCATGCTACGACTGTTGGAAAGCATTTGTGTATGGCTTGGTATGTGTGGGAGGTTGTTGGTCAGTCATTTCATCTGATTCCATGCCAGGCGTCATTGTCTCGGGCCCCTTTCTATTTATCACGTGTCACTTTGTATCTTATTGGTCATGTGTTGGGCTTTTGCTATTGCATAACAAAACAAAACCATATAGTAACCCCCAGGATGCACTCCAAAAGGGTCCCTCCGAAACCACAGTAAGTATGACAATATATAGATCGGGAACTTCGCACCACTTTACATATTTATGAGAAATATTTTCAAGATTTGTACAATAATATTCAAAAGAACATAGTTCAAACGGGGATTTTAATTCAAAAACAAATGTAATATAGCAAACTTCAAACAATAACACTTTCAAAGGGATTTCAGTTCATTCAAAAAAGGAAAGCACACTTCTCAGTGAACCCCTATTAACTCACAGGGCTCGTATTCATAGACAACAAGGTGATTTCAAGCAGTACTATGCTTTAAATTATTCATAATTTAAAAGTCCATATGATGACTCTGACTTCTTGCTTCAATTGCACATGATACAGTTACAATTTTTAGAGCCAAAAATTAACAGCAGTGGTCTTGAATGACTTCCTTTCAAGAATACATCCAAATAGACTTCACTAAATGTTCTTATACAGCCAACGCGTTTCGGATTGGAAAACAATCCATCTTCAGGGCATGGAAAGCCTAAATGTTCCACAGGTCAAATCCACTCGGGGAGGAGCACCCATTAGTGTACAGACATAACCCCATTAGGGAACTAATCAAAACAAAACATTCTCAGCACCTTGATCCAATCCCACCCAATACCAACCTTAGCGCTAGGCACAGGGAGAAAACGTCTTCCAACAGAATCCTAATGAGACAAAACCAATAATAAAGAGTGTAACTCAAGTTGTGCCCACCACATTATATCCTCCAACAAAGCAACAAGCGTTGTATCAAATACCAAGACCGAATCACCACACCGTGTAAATAATAATTAGAGTGCCCCTGAGGGTGAAAGTGACTACGCCAATAACAGAGGACCACAAAGCCCATAAGACACTACAGTGTTCAATATCACCATGCTCTCATCACCACACGGAGGGACTAAAAGCCACCACCATAGAGGGTAGTTAAATCTAAAAGTGCAGAAATGTAAAATCCCCACGTACCGAAGGGACCGGACCTCCACTTTCAAACCGTACCACAACCGTGGTCATCATTCGCCTGTATCAGCAAAACACAAGTAGTTCGCAAAGTTAAGTCCCTAATCGCGAACCAACCATCTTATTAAATTCAGTACGTGCCCCCAACAGGAGAACATGTCCACTTACCAGCGTAACACCTAAATTCCCTTCGCTCAGGATCAAACTTCATAGGGGCCGGTAGCCGCACTCGACAGCCCGACAGACAGGATCAAGACACTAATGCGAGTACGCATGTGTAAATAACATTCACTGACGGAGTCCGCTGGGAACGACGGAACAGAGGACGTACTCGTACGTCATTCACCATCTTAGGTAGGTAAGAAAATGTGTGCCCAATCTTCTAAGCCCCTCAAACTATACGCCCAACAAGTATAGTAGCGCCAACCAATCAATCACCAGTGCAACAAGGGAGCCCACACTAAAGCAGACCCGAGGCGGGTCCATAAAGATAAACAATGCGTGTATTAAAAAAATGACCGAGCAAAGGGGGAAAAAAAGGCAGACCTACGAGATCTGCCCCAGTCCCCATGCAAGTCATCAGATAAATAAACTTAAAGAACGAAAGAGACGGAAATGTAGCTGTGCCCCAAAGGACTGGAATGTCTGTACTCCGATAGGCACTCCCACGGATAGTGAATGGAACCAATAAAGTAATACATGTAATTTAAAGACAGCATAGTAATTCCAAGAAAAAGATTGTGTACTTCAAAGTTCTCAGCCTCTAGGCCTATACACTATGCTTGCCATTTCAAAGAACCCCATATCCCTCTGTAATTTCTTAAACCAAAATGCATTTACAAAAATGTAAATTACAAAATTTAATACCTGTTATTTGAAAAAACATTTTTTTACATCAAAGTTCACAATGTCAAGGTGTTTACTCTATGCACGCCATTTAGAAGAACACTGTATTTCTCTGTAATTTCTCAGAAAAAAATACATTTACATAAATCCATGTACCTCAACAATTAAATGACACCAGTGTGTAAAACTTTGGGATATTATACAAGCTGCATTTTCTCATCGTTGTTCCATGTACATCTACACATCAAAATTGTTTTAAAAAAACGTATACAATAACTTTTCAAATAAAGCACATCAAATCAAATTCAACATTCATGCCTCTAGGGCTCAGGGAGTCCAATAGATCAATCCACATGATTTCCCTTTGAAGGAGCTTTCTATGGAGATCACCACCCCGTGGGCTCACTTTGACTTGCTCAAGGATTACACATTTAAACTGAGCTATGGTGTGTCTAGCTATGTGGAAGTGACTTGCAACAGGAGATTTTTTATTTATTATTGCGAATGTTTGATTTATGCTCAGACCAGCGTGTTTTCACTTTCCTAGTCGTTAACCCCACATAGTACAGGCCACAACCTATTGGATAACACCAATATTATTTTTAAACCAGCCGATAAGGGAGGAGCACTGGTTCTGATGGACAAAGAGGATTACATTGATGAAATCGAAAGACAGCTTTCAGATCCAGAAACGTACAGGGCGATTCCCTTTAATCCAACAGCACAGGTCCTACACTTAATTCAGGAAACGCTTGAGGACGCAGTGGAGAGAGGAGTTATATCTGAGAAGACACAGATTTTTTGGGAAAATAAACACCCTATGACACCGGTTATCTATATTTTGCCAAAAATACATAAAAGACTCTTGAATCTTCCTGGGAGACCAATCGTTGCTGCATTGAATAGCTTACTGGAGCCTTTGGCTCAGTATTTGGATGAATTCTTACAGCCCCTGATACAGAATAAGGCCACATACCTGAGGGACACCATGCAATTTTTACAGAAACTACAAGAAGTACAGTTTGAGGTTGGATGTGATATCCTTTTTACTATGGATGTCACCTCCCTCTATACAAATATTGTTCATGATGCAGGCTTAGAAGCCATTGAATGGATCCTATTCAGATCTGACAATTGTCAGGGAGACCATCTATTCATTCTAACACTTCTCAAACTGGTCCTAAATAACAACTTCTTCAAATTTGGTGAGAGATTCTTCCTTCAAACCTCAGGCACTAGCATGGGGGCAGCTATGGCCCCATGCTATGCCAATATATTTATGTATTATTTGGAGCATGAACATGTGTTATCCATACCAAGATGGCAGCAATATGTATCCCTTTATGTGAGATACATTGACGACATATTTGGGATATGGACGGGACCAGCAGAGGAGCTGAACGCGTTCTTTGAGATGATGAATCAGATGCATCCGAGGATTCGCTTTACTACTGAAACTAGTCAATCAATGATCCATTTTTTGGACATCGAGATCTACACTCTGTCACAGGGACTGGTGACTAGAGTATTCACTAAGACAACAGACAGAAACAGCTTACTGCTAGCTACCAGTTTCCACCCACAGAGAACGATCGAGAGTGTACCAATGAGCCAGTTCCTGAGATACAGGCGGAACATTTCAGAAATTACTGAATACCAACGACAATCAACTGTATTGGAACAGAGGTTTGTATCAAGGGGGTATGATGTGACATCTATCCAAGAAATGTCTGGAAGGACACGATCTGTAGAAAGGGCAACCCTCCTAACTCCTAAACCCACACAAACTGATGACCATTTGGTGTATAGACTACATACTGGATACAGAGTGCAAGAATTAGGAGGATAATCCAAAATCACTGGCAAATGGTACAAATGGACCCCCATTTACAACTATTTCCCCAAGCACCTAGATTAGCCTACAGGAATTAAAAAAAAGCTAAGATCTAGCTTGATGAAGGCCGAAATTCAGAAACCCACAACTAAGATCACGCACAAGAGTACGATTCCATGCCAGAACTGTCCGCACTGTGCGAACATAATCAGAGGGAACAGTATTACACATCCACATTCTGGAAAACCAATTTGGTTGAAACATTCCTGTACCTGTGATGCTACGAAGGTGGTGTACGGACTGAAATGCCATGCGATTGCATGCCATGTCATGGTGTGGGAGACAAGGCTGATGTGGGTTGGGAGGGTTTGGGTGACATACCAGGGATTGTCATGGCCTGTTTTGTGGGGGGGTGTGATACACACCTTGCATGTGTTCCTTTTGGTCACACAGGATTGGTTATGTTTAAGTACCTAGGGATACAAACAATGTAGCACTTCAGTGGCAACATTCTCAGGGTGGTAAGGTTGTGACACTTGACTGTCTCTTTGTCATCATCGATTGTCACCTGGTATGCGCCAGGCCTATGTGCACTCCGCAGGGGTGGGAGTTTAGGTGAAAAATGGGGCCACAAGCTGTGTCCGGGCTGCCTCGCTACATGCCCTTTCCCTTCAGCACCTGTGCGTGTGGTTGGGGATGTGGGGGCACCACCATGTCCACCTGTACGTGCCACCGTGTTGCAGCATTGTGCAGGACACATGCTGCCACAATGATCCTGCACACTACTGAGGGTGCACATAGTAGCTGGCCGCCAGAGCGGTCAGTGGAGCGGAAGCGTGACTTGAGCACTCCGAATGTGCGCTCCACTATGCCCCTGGTTGCAATATGGGCAGCATTGTATCTTACCTGTGGTGGTGTGGTGGGGTACCGGATTGGTGTCATCATGTCGTTGCTCAGATGGTAGGCACTGTCCCCTGGGGAGGTGATAATGGTTGTGATTATTGGGGTTTGTGTATTTGTCTGTGTGTGACATGCATGCATGTGCAGAGACATTTGTACTCACCTACGAGCCATGTGTCGCCATGCTGCCCAGCTTCCAGGGCCCGGCTCAGGGCGGACATTCTGTATATGAAACTGTCATGGGTAGAACCAGGGTAGTTTGTATAGACAGAGGTGATGATTCCCTTTGCATTGCATACAACCTGCATGTTGATGGAATGCCAGTGCTTGCAGTTTCGATAGATGTGCTCAGTGGCCCTAGGTCGGCGTAGGGCCACATTGGTGCAATCTATGGCAACAAGCACTTTGGGGAAGTGTACCACCCTGTAAAGGTCCTGGACCACGGCCTGCCTTTCTGTGGGTGTTCTGGGCATGTATATGTGCCTGCGGACTGAGGGGCGCGCAGTCATGATTGCCAACACCTGGTGTAGGCAGCATGACTGTGTGGCCTGTGAGACCCCCCCCACTGTGGCAGTTGTCCGCTGAAAGGACCCAGTGGCCAAAAAATGCAGGATATTGAGCACCTTCTCCAAGGGGCTCAATGCTTAGGAGCACAGGGTGGGGGATGTAAGGTCATCTTCCCACTCCCTGACCAGGTCTAGGATGATACGAGGTGGAAACCTATACCTCCCATAGACCTGGTCATCAGGCATCCCAAAAAGGCTAGTCCGGGGAAAATAAATGCAGGCCCTGGCTATTCTCCTCCTCCTGCGGTGTCCCGCAATCAGTGCTGTGACAAATGGGCCATTCATCGTAGCTGTATATACGTGTTTGTTGTTTGCTCGCACTTTTGTACTGTGCGTGGGGACGCTTCCACCTGCCTTCGTGTGGCAGACGTGTTGATGCCTATGCGCGTCTTTTAGCCTTTTAGCATGCGCTGGTTTCCCGTATTCAATTCCATGAATATGTGTTGTTCGCGTGTGTGTGGGTGTTCTGTGTATTTCCCTGCAGTAATTCCCCAGTTACGCCTTCTTTTTCATGCGTTGTTCCCCATTCTGCGTGTTACGCCCCGTGTCCCGCCCCCTTTTTGCTGTGCGCGCTGATGTTGTGCGCTTTCCCTGTGCGCGTCGTGCATGGCGTTCAGGATGTTGCAATGATGTGTGCGCCCGTGTGCGCCACGCACGGGTTTGGCACACATCCCGAGTTAAACAAGCGCAGGGACTTCCATGAATCACACGCGTGCGCGTGCGCCTGTTTTCTCACGCTTGCGCCAGCTTGCGCCATGATTTTCGGCGCAGGTTTGTTCCATGAATCGGCCCCTTTACCTCTCGACTTTATCACCGACCTACCCTCTTGCCAAGGATATAATACCATCCTAGTGGTCGTAGACCTGTTCTCTAAAATGGCCCACTTCTTGCGGTTTAAAGGACTCCCAAATGCATCCAGCCTGGCTAAGACATTCCTAGAACACATTGTATGGCTCCATGGGTTCCCGTCAGTACTGATCTCGGATCGGGGTACCCAATTTGTATCCAACTTCTGGAGGAAATGTTGTTCAATGGCCCAAATCAACATTAGGCTATCCACTAGCCACCACCCCCAAACGGATGGCCAAACGGAAAGGACGAACCAGACACTCGAACAATACGTGCTCTGTATGCTCCACCAAGTGGAAGGGGATTGGAAAGACTTGTTGTGGATTGCCGAGTATGCCTATAACAATTCTCTACACAGCAGCACTGGACAGGCTCCATTTTATATTGTGTACGGCAGACACCCACTCACATCCAAACTGAACGTTCTACGACTTTGGAAATGCCGGCCATCAAAACCCTACACGCCACCATTTCTCAGGCCTTCACGAGGGCCATTGAGCACTTGTGTCAAGCCAAGGTTCGCCAAATGAAATACACAGACCTGCATCATGAAAAGGCCCCAAACTATCACGTAGGAGATAGAGTGTGGCTAGCATCCAAGCATGCACCTCTAAAAGGGACCCGGACATTCCGCCCACGATACCTAGGACCTTTTACCATTGAAACCATCATAAGCCCAGCTGCAGTTAAACAGCCCCTGCCGACCAACATGCATATCCACCCTGTGTTCCATGTGTCCCTCTTAAAACCAGTTCATCCTGGAACACGGGTAACCACACCACCCGAACCTGTAATGGTCCATGGAGAACCGGAATTCGAGGTCAAGGACATCTTAGACTCAAAGTACGTCAGAACAAAACTATACTACCTAGTAGACTGGAAGGGATATGGTCCACACAGGACAGAACATGGGAACCTAGCGATTACATCCATGCACCAAGTTTAATACAACGTTTTCATCGTGAGTACCCCACCAAGCCAGGACCATACAGAAGAACCACCTTGAGAGGGGCCTTGGGGGGAGGGCTGTCATGGTCATAGTTGTAGTGTATGAATGACCTGGAAAGAGACTGTGCCAAATATTTTATATAAGATGTTTATTTCTCAAAAATGCCCTTAAAGAAGATGACACGTGTTTCGGTCCTCCAAGGACCTTTATCAAATCAGGGCTAATTGTCTGTAGTAACACCATAAATCATACAACAAATAAAAAGATGATCACATTAATAAACATGTGCATGTATCGAGAAAGAAAAAAATGAAAAAAGCGTGGTAAGAAAATAAGGATTAAGGTTAATTATGCATCCATTGATAAAGTCCAATATACATGTTACAAATATATAGAACCAAAAATAACAAATATAAAATAAAAAGCCAGACATAAATAGGATGGGAAAAAGGGTGCGGGGAGAGTGAGGGTACAAAGAGATAGATGCAAAATATTTATTAGTTTAAATACACCATATTTTGATTCAACAATTTTGAATTAATCTGTAAAAGCTCATATCAAAAAGAAATGCAAAATTGTTTACCTTGAAGTCATTTAAATGCCCCGATCACACAATGTGAGAGAAGATAAAATGCTGCCATATATACTGGGTTAAATCCCTGTAAGTGTGAGATGACATCACAATCAACCTAGTGTCATGCGTGGTCAAAGATGAAATTAAGAAATACATTCGCGTGCACAAAATCAATAATAATGTTGTTTCGTTCAGTTGTAATGGCGTACGTTCATGCGCATGGAAAAATGTTACACGTGCTGCTTAACGCATGAAAATATTACATGTATTACTTAGTGCGGCGGACCGTAACAGGTCCAATCGAATTAATCGTATTGTTAAATTTACAACGTTAAGTAATGAGTTACCGAGAATAGTAGGTGAAAGTACACACTTTGCATGCGCGAAAATGCCCGTATTTTCTAGTAACTCAGTCAGGTATGTGAGATCGTCCGTTCGCGTGCACGAAAGTGCACGTATTCTTAAAGTTACAGAATAAGTGAGTGACAGCGCACATTTGCGTGCACGGAATAACACGTATATGTGAGATTGAGTAAATAACAACACACGTTCGCCTGCGTGAAATAATTCCAGTAAGTTATAGCGCACATTCGTGTGCGTGAGATTATACATGTTCTCAGAGTAACAGAATAAGTAAGTGACGGCGCACAATCGCGTGTGCGAAAATACGCATATGGTCAGACCAGACGTGCAGAGCAGCACCCTCTAGCAGAACAGGACGGTAGCAACGGTCCTGTTACTAATGGGACCGTTGTTACCATCCTCCCCATTCCCGTTGAGCCCTATAGGGGCTCAACGGGAATGGGGATGTACCGGGTCTGGGTCCCGCGAATGGGAAATACCGGGCCCGCAAAGGTCAGAATGGCCCGGTAATTCCCATTTTTCGGGACCCGGACCCGAGTTTGGGGGTAGCCATGCTGGTAAAAACGTCATGGCTACCTCCAAACTCATAAGGAGGCCCAATGTCCCTTAGCTGGAACACGACCAGAATGTAAGCAGGAGATGTGAAATTGGGGCTACAATAAAGGGAGGCTGAAACTCCAACTTCAAACAGGCAACCAACCTCAAGAGACTAATAGAAACAATGGCCCAGAAATGTCAAATGGCGGAGGAAGGGAAGCTCATATTTGCACACATGAATATTCTCTTTGTTTAAAAGGACTATTATCATTTGGCCCTTTTTCTCAGCAACCATAAATTGGATTTTCTTTATTTGTCAATTTTAGGTTATTTCCAGGTGATTTTGGTAGTATAAAATGGACCCAGCTATGACTCAGGGAACTGTAATGGTCACCTAAAATGATTTTCTGGCTGATCGGAAAATTATCCAAATTTGGTGAACAGGTGGAGGGTGAAATTAGGAATATGGAGATTGTGTTGTGTGTTCCTAATTGTTATACTTTTTGTGAAAACAGCAGAAAATTGTCACAATGTTGCAGACCTGGCTATCATTTTATTTAATTCCCCATGATTAGCTGAAAAAATAAATATATGTATTATAGCATTTGCAGGTAAAATTATTAAGTTTTGCTATACATAACTAGGTTTTTGTCAAATTTTGACATGCAAACAGATTGCGATAACAAATGGCAATTGCCATATGTCTGCCCCAGACTCTTAAACCAATCAATTCAGATGGGTTGGAGTGGGGAGGAGAAAGAAGGGTAACTGTCCAATCCTATTTGCAAGAACTCTTGCAGGGCACTTCCCCAAGATTGTAAACTTGAAGGTGTCATCTCAGCTACATAAGGGGGAATGCACTATGAGGAAGGGAGAGAGCTTCTGAAATGCACCATTGGGGAGAGCTGCTGAAACTTACCATCTGACAGCTGCAAGGAAACACCAGAGGAGATTGCTGAGTGCATCTGGACATAGCTGTCTATTTCTGGGAAGGCCTCAAAGCTGACCGGGTCCTATGGCTGAGAAAGGGAGACCATCCTTGAGAGTGGAGTGACTAGACCCTAGCCCTATCTTTCCAGGCAGTCCTGACATGCAGCTCTCTGTCCTGAACTTTAAACAGAGTATTTCAATGTAAGTAGACTTGATCCCTTTATAACCAAAAGGTGGGGGAAACTGCAGGTCTTAAATCCTTTCCCTTTGTAGTGGGTGGGATGTTGGGAGGGGGAAACTGTATAGATACTTCCCTTTGGCAGAACACTAGAGAGTGAATTTTGTTAAAATTTGAAATTAACAAAGCTCACTTCCTAGTATGTGCTGAAAATCTATAGCCTATAATTTCATGGGGTAATCCTTTTTGGCCTGTTAACCCCGACTTCTTTTAGGAGGAGGGGTATCTTTGTTCTTTCATAAATTAAATCTTTTTGTCCAACTATCCCCAACATAGGCCTTTCAGGGGGGGGGGGTCTGAAATCCAAAATTCTTCAATCATCCTAATTTTTCTGTCAGACTTCCCCAACCCAGACCAAAGTAAGGGGGTCTAAAAAGAAACGTCTAACTCACCCTGCGTTTATTTTAATCCAAAAGTGTGGGTGAAATCATAATCGCCATGTGTTAGGGAGAATTCTCATTCTATGGCTAATTTCCCTTACCTAGTGAGTCCTTCAGCAGCTTTGATGGATCTCTGGAGTTATTTCTTTCCACTTGGTAAGAGTGTGAGCTTTTCCGCTACTATTACATGTATTTTGCTATGTGTTTTACCTGTTTTTAAGATTGTGAGCTCTGGAGTACACCACTTCAGTAGCGCCCTTCTTTGTATGTGTCACACAGCACCTCCTGTGCAGTGGCACAGGGTTGTCATTCAGACTCCCACCAACTCCATTTCTGATGCGACTTCTGTCCCCCAGAAAAGGGTAAAGTTACCATTAACTTTACTTAGTCAAATTTAACCACAGATCCAGTACACACCATCTTACATGGAGTGCTGGAAGGGTTAACTCTTAACTCTTTTTATCTGTAGCTCCTAGAGCATTGTTTTGCTCTTTTAACATTTAGACATGGCTGGTGGCAGTGTTATCTACCCTAAATTTCTACCACGGTTATCTTATATAACCGTGGTAATATTGTAGGCTATTGTGTTAGCCTCAAACTTAAACCCGCTTGAAAAAATCCTTTTTCATTTGGCTCCGGTGCGGTTTATTCGCCATTTCTTTTTGTTAAACTCCTTCTTGTGTTTTATTTTGCGCGGCAAACTAGGTTTTCCTTCTTTGTTCACTGTCTTTTGGAGGGCTTCTACCTAGAAGCCCTCCTCAAGGCGCCTGGGTGTCTAGGTGGGCTGAATGTGAGGGAGGGGTGTAGACACCCCCTGCATAGGGTATCCTAGGAAACCCAAGTTGCACTTTGTCATGATTGGCCAGGGTGGTTGTCTGGGCTGGACAACCCCCCTACTGGGTGATTGACAGCCAGGCTATGTGAATGGGGGTCTTGCGCATAATAGGGAGGTCTCTTGGGCTGGAAGTTCGAGAGTCACCACTGGAACTACAAGGAACCAACGAGAAGTGGAGAAGAAGTCGGCTGATGCAACGATCCTGTTCCGTTGAAGCCCTGCTGCAGTTCTGAGCTATCTACCGTTCAACAACTAAGAGGAGATCCAGACTGGGGTCTTCTTCCCTTGAGCTTGGTGGGGATAACCAGCTCCTCTTCTGCAGCCAGAGGTCGCCTTCGTGGTCGAAATCGCTGCACACTGCTGTAGTGGTCCGGATAGCCACCTGAAGACCCTCTCCTGTTTTTAAGGAGCGCACCTTTTATTCATTGTCGCTGCTGCCGGCCTCATCCCTGTGTGGTGCGGACCCCCTCATCGTCCTTCTTCGTGCTAAAGCTGCAGGAAAGCGTGGGTCTGCGGGAAACCAACAGGAACAACTGCCGTGGCACCAGCTTCGTTCTTTGAGAAAGGTACTGTGTCCTGTTTGAGGAATTTTGGGTGAAATCTCTATTTCTCTACTTTAAGGCTTGTCCTTACTTTTCCCTCCTTCTTATAACTTTTGCTCCCGAACATTGACAATATCAAAGTACTCTTGGCAACGTTGAATCTCGAACTGTCCGACTGTGTGATCCTCAACAACAGGCACCCAGAGTCATTTGACTTTGGCTCCGGCCCTTTGACTCTTGAATTCCTGTCTAAGTGTGTACTTCGATTCTGTCTGCCTAACTATCATATTTCCTGTGATTGTTGTCTCCAACTCGCTCTGGGTATCTCGGGTGCTAAGTGTGTTTTTGCCCCGGTAGCATTTCTTGCCGCGGATATGAGTTTATCTAGTAGACTGAACTGTCAAAAAGTGATCGCAATTGTATTCACAGTAACGTGTTCTGTTTCGTAACACCGGTCCATTCAAATACAGGGTATTTACCTCAAATAATACTGTACAAAGTGAATTGGTTAGTTGTGGTATATTTTACGTGTGGATTTTGAATTAATAGAAGTGTCGTGTTAATAACAAATGGTTTAAAAATAAATGTACTTATAATTTTTACCTAAAAACTTGAGTCAGTGTTTGCTTGAGGCACAGTAATTGTAGTCCCTTTGTGTAATCTCTGCTACTGCTCATAAACCCTTGAGATAAGCCTGGCTGCTCTGCTACTTCTACCACTATAACTTAGTAGTATAGGCTTGTACCAAAGGTAAAACTTGTATTGCCACCTGTAGTCTTAATTGTGTGTCGTGGTCCCTAAGGGCACTGCACAGGATTCTGCCTAACACTGGTGTACAGCGGTGAGAATTTGGAAGTAGAGTGATTACACTTAGAGTGCTGCTATTGCTTGGGTTCAACTATCCACAAGGCTAACACCACTAATTCTATTTTACTGAGAAATCATGTCAAATATGGAAAGCTACACTGAAGAGGGTCTTTTGAACTACACTGCTGAGGTTTTGAGAACCATGTGTAGAGAGAAGAGTCTCTCTGGTAAAGGAAAGAAATCTGAATTGATTGCAAAGTTAATGGGAAAACAAAGTCTGGAAAGTGGGTCAGAAGGGCCTACCCCTCCAGCAAATGTGGATACTGATGTTTCTGATTCTGAGAGTGTTGATTTGGAAGAAATAGATGAGTCCTTGTTAGGTAGCCCTACAACTCCTGTGCCTGCTCAGAAAGCACAACCTCTGTCCACTGGGACCCCCACAGGTCCTACACTTACTCCTGAATGTATTGCACTTGAGAAAATGAGACTTGAATTGGAAGTGAAATGTATTGATGCTCAAACTGCCATGAAACATCAAGAGTTAAGGCTCAGAGAAATGGAGCTGAATCATGAACTAGAGATGAAGAAATGGTCTGTAGAAAATGCTTCTCTCCCAGAGTCTTCTAGGTCTTCAAGCCCTAAGAGACCCTGTATGCCAAAGGAAATGATTGGCATGTAGGAGACTAAACTTGATGTTTTGGATTGGTTAGCAATGTTTGAGTACAATCATGGGATTCAAGATATCTCTGGGAATCAGTTGATTCCTTGGCTTTTCTCTAGGCTCCCCCCCTGTTGCAAGTGATGCTGTAATGGAGTTGGGGGAGGGGGATAATCAGGATTATGAGTGTGAGAAGTTATCTTTGATAGCTAGATTTGGGAAGACCCTTTCCCAGTATCTTAAGAGGTTTAGAACCCTCAAAAAGCATGATGGTACCCCTTGGGCTACCTGGGTGTGTGAATGTTTGAAAAACTTAGATGGTTGAGTTAAGGGTTACAAAGTGAACACGTATGAAGGTTTGAGGAATCTTGTAATGTTGGAGTCTATTTTTGATGTCTGTTCCCCTAAGCTTAGACAGCACTTGGCTGATTCAAAGGAGATATATCCCAAGAAACTAGCTAAGGCTGCTGTCTTGTGGGTTGCCAACAGGGCCACTCACAAGGATTCTGGGGCAACTCAGAAGAAGGATGAGGGAAAGCAGCCAAAGAAAGACAACAAAGAGAATTCTAATAATTACAATCCAAAAGAGTGCCCCCAAACATAACCAGGGTAAGCCACAAGGAAAGCCGAATCAGGCTAGTGTACCATCTGGTCCCAAACCAGATGTATGTCAGAGTAAACCCCCATTCCAGAGAGCATTTGGAAAATGCGTTGTTTGTGGGCTAGCTGACCATGTGAAAGGAGATCCCAGATGTAATGGTAAACCTTCAGGGATCAACACTGTCTCCTTAGCCTTCTCCCAGGTGGATGAAGTACCTATGACTAGTGGAACCTTTCAGTTACTAGCTGATGAGCCCATGAGAGTCTCAGCGAGTGTTTCTTTAGTGCCCTTGGGTCTTTGGAAACAACAGAACTTAGATGTCTATAACTCAATCCCAGATAATACTAAAGAGTATTACAAAGATAGTGTTCTTGTGAATGGTCAGGAGACCCCTGCCATCAGAGACACTGGATCCAGCATAACTGTGGTTGATGAATGTTTTTTCAAAGTGGAGGATGTTGCTAAGGCACCCAAATACTTAACCAAGTTAGCTGGAGTCCCTGTGCAAATGGTTCCCCAGTTACCAGCTCTCTTCCAGTGTAATGACATGACTGTCAGGATACCTGTAAGTGTGCAAAATAACGTACCTGGGAGGGTCCTGCTGGGTAATGACCTAAAAACTCTTGAAGTTGTGTCTAGTACCCCCAGGCCCCCAGCAGAAGGAAGCAGGAGCTCACAAGGTCTGCAAGGGAGAGGACCTTGAGAGGCTCTCCTGGGGACATGATAGAGGAAACTATCACCACAAGTCCACAGGACTTACTTACTGCCATTGCAGGGCAAGGAAAGACCAAGGGGAAACCCAAGTCTGCCAGCAAGAAACCAGCAAGCACTCCTGTGCCCAGAAGGACATCTCCGAGACTGTCCAAAGTCACACCTGTGACTCCCACAGCAGCTGAGGCTGAGTGTGAGGTTCAACCCTGCATGGTCAAACTAGATACTGAGGAATCAGATCTAGAAGAGGATCTTACCTTGGTAGGAGATCTTGACCCTGTTGACCATCCTGAGCTGCAGTCTTTACTGGCAGAAGGTGGACCCAACAGGGAGGATTTAAGTAAGGGACAAAAAGAATGTCCTACCTTGGAAGGTCTTCGCCAACAGGCAACTTCCCAGCTCAATGGGACTGAGCCTGGGAAGTATAAGTAGCAATGGGAAGATGGCCTCTTCTACAGTGAACCAACTGAGTCAACCCCTGGAGACTGCAAAAGACTTGTAGTACCTATAGTGAACCGACTCCAGTTTCTGCAGTTAGCCCACGAGATACCTTTGGCTGGTCACTTAAGTTTTAAGAAGACCAAGGAAAGCCTCTCTCTTTACTTCAATTGACCTAAGATGGGCTCAGAAGTAGACACATTCTGAGGAAGCTGTCACACTTGACAAACCTCTGGCAAGAGTCGATCCAAGAATGTGGCACCCTTGGTGCCTCTCCCAGTGGTGGGGGTTCCTTTTGAGAGGGTTGGGATTGACATTGTTGGTCCTCTTGACCCTCCCACATCTTCAGGAAACAGGTTTATCCTGGTTGTAGTGGATCATGCCACTAGATTTCATGAAGCCATACCTATGAGGACTGTTACGGCTCCGGCTGTGGCTAAGGCCCTACTTGGTATTTTTACCAGAGTAGGTTTTCCTAAGGAGGTGATATCTGACAGGGGATCAAATTTTATGTCCAACTACATGCACGCCATGTGGAAAACCTGTGGAGTTACCTACAAGTTCTCAACTGCCTACCATCCCAAACCAATGGATTGGTGGAGAGGTTTGGGGAAATCCCTCGGGAGGGAGTCAGATTTAGTCCCTTCGAAATTCTTTATGGTCACCCAGTCAGAGGTCCATTGACCCTGATTAAGGAGGGGTTGGAGAGTGCTCCTTCCCCCAAGCCAGTCAGAGTGACTGACTATGTGATAGGTCTCTGGAGGAGAATGTCACACATGATGGCAGAGGCAACTGATAACTTGAAGGCTGGTCAAGCTCTGGTCAAACATTGGCATGACCAGAAGGCTAACATTGTTGAGTTTACTCAATACCAGCTGGTTCTTGTTGTGGACCCGACAAGGCAGAGGCCCTTGCAGGACAAATGGATAGGACCCTTCAAGGTTGTGGTTAAACTTGGAGAGGTGAACTATCTGGTGGACTTAGACAAACCTAAGGAGGCTCTCAGAGTCTTCCACACCAACTGTTTGAAGGCATATGTCTCTCAACCTGACATAGGAGCTTTGCTTCTAGCTTCAACTGAGGAGGAGGAGGAGAGTGAACCTCTGCCTGACCTCCTCAGAGGCTTACCTTTAGATGAGCAAGTGGAAGGAGTTAATCTCTCTTCCAGTCTCACATCTGACCAACAGGATGAGTGCAAGTTACTGTTGAATCAGTTTGCCTCCCTGTTCTCCCTTTTGCCAGGCTTAACCCCTTGGGACCAGCATGATATACTCACTGGTGACTGTTTGCCTGTCAAAAGCAGGGGGTACAGAATGTCAGACAATGTCAGAACCCATATAAGGAATGAGGTCAACAAGATGCTTGATCTCGGGGTTATAGAGCCCTCTACTAGCCCATGGTCTAGCCCATTTGTGCTTGTACCAAAGGCAGGATCCAAGGAGTTGAGATTCTGTGTGGACTATAGAGCTCTAAACGCAGTCACTAAGACTGATGCCCATCCTTTGCCAAGGACAGATGAGCTGGTGGACAAACTTTTTGCAGCCAAGTACCTCAGCACATTTGACCTAGCGTCAGGCTATTGGCAAATAGCCCTGACAGACCATGTCAAGGAGAAAACTGCATTTTCTACCCCAGCTGGCCTCTACCAATTCAAGGTAATGGGGGTCATTACGAGGTTGGAGGTAAGGGATTACCGGCACCGGTAAGGGTGCCAATGCCGGTAATCCCTTACCTCCGTATTCTGAGTTCCCTTTGCGGGTCCTTCCTTACCTCCTGCTTTTAGCAGGAGTTAAGTACGGGACCCGCAATGGTACCTCGGAGGTAATTACGGTACCGTAATTTACGGTGCCGTAATTACCTCCTTCCCCATTCCCATTGAGCCCTATGGGGCAGAAATGGGAATGGGAAAGGGCAAAAGGTGAATGGGGAATTACCGGTCCCTCCAACCCTGGAATGGACCGATAATTACTCCATTCACCATGCCGGATTTGGGACGGTTTCGGAGGCAACCATGGAGCTTATTACTCCATGGTTAGCTCCAAACCCGGAATGAGGCCCAATGCCTTTTGGATTAAAGAATGCTCCTGCTACATTTCAGCGGATGGTCAATCAAGTTCTGAATGGGATGGAGGCTTCTGTATGGCATACTTGGATGACATTGCAGTGTTCAGCCCTACATGGAAAGAACATATTGAAAACCTAGGCTATGGGCCTCATTACAAGGACGGCCGTGGACCAAGGTGCTATTAGCACCTTGGTCCATGCCGGTAAAATACTGGCACCGCCTTGGAGGAAAGGGGAATTACCGCCCTATTCCAAGGTTGGTGGGGCGGTAATTCCCCCTTCCCCCATTGCCCTTCCCCTTTTCCATTTTTGCCCCTTAGGGCATAATGGGAATGGGGAAAGTGCTAATTACGACACCGCAAATTGTGGTACCGTAATTAGCTCCCTGGTCCCTTTGTGGGTTGGTTTTTAACGCCTGCAAAAAGCAGACGTTAAAGTCTCCAAACTGCAAAGGGACCTCGTAGTAAGGCAGTAAGGGTTAATGCCCACCGGTACCATTAACGGTGACCGTTAACCCTTACCGCCGTCCGTGTAATGAGGCCCTATGTATTGCAGGCTCTGGAACAGGACCATCTGACCATAAAGGCAGCAAATGTCAAATTGGTCATAGTTCAGTGGTCTACCTTGGACATGAGGTAGGAGGAGGTGAAATAAGGCCATTGCCTAGCAAAGTACAAGCTGTACAAAACTGGCCTCCCCTACTACTCAAACCCAGGTGAGAGCCTTCCTAGGTCTCATTGGGTACTACCGAAATTTCATAGAGAACTATGGGACCATAGCTTCTCCCTTGAATGTCATCTCCTCTCCCAAATTTCCTAAAAAGGTCAGGTGGAATGAGGAGTGCAATCAAGCCTTTGGAGGTCTAAAGAAAGCCCTTTGTCAAGCTCCAGTTCTAAGAACTCCTGACTATCACCAACCCTTCATTGTACAAACTGATGCTTCTAATGTAGGTATAGGTGCAGTCCTTAGTCAACTGAATGAGAAAGGTAGTGAGCACCCCATTTGTTTCATCAGCAGGAAGTTAAAGAATCCTGAAACAAGGTGGGCAACAATAGAACGTGAATGTTTTGCTATTGTGTGGGCACTGAAGAGGTTTAGCTCATACTTGTATGGAACTACCTTCATCATTCAGACTGACCACCAACCATTGAGATGGCTGATGCAAATGAAAGGGGAAAACCCAAAGTTACTCAGATGGTCAATCTGCCTCCAAGGATTTGATTTTTCCATTGAGCACAGGTCAGGATGTCACCACCAAAATGCTGATGGTCTCTCTAGGATGTTTGTAACCAACTAGAGGTATGAGAACGATCCAGGAGTGGATTAAATTCTCCTGTCCCTTAGTCTGGGGGGACGAGTGTTAGGGAGAATTCTCATTCTATGACTAATTTCACTTGTATAGTGAAACCCTCCGCAGCTTTGCTGGATCTCTGGAGTTATTTCTTTCCACTTAGTAAGAGTGTGAGCTTTTCCCCCACTCTTACTTGTATTTTGCTATGTGTTTTACCTGTTTTTAAGAATGTGAGCTCTGGAGTACACCACTTCAGTAGCCCCCTTCGTTGTGCGTGTCACACAGCACCTTCTGTGCAGTGGCACAGGGTTGTCGTTCAGACTCCCACCGACTCCATTTCTGAGGTGACTACTGTCCCCCAGAAAATGGTAAAGTTACCATTAACTTTAATTAGTCAAATTTAACCACAGATCCAGTACACACCATCTTACATGGAGTACTGGAAAGGGTTAATCCTTAGCCCTTTTTATCTGTACCTCCTAGAGCATTGTTTCGCTCTTTTAACATGTGGACATGGCTGGTGGCAGTGGTATCTACCCTAAATTTCTACCGCAGTTATCTTATATAACCGTGGTAATATTGTAGGCTATTGTGTTAGCCTCAAACTTAAACCCGCTTGACCAAATCCTTTTTCGTTTGGCTCTGGTGCGGTTTATTCGCCATTTCTTTTTGTTAAACTCCTTCTTGTGTTTTACGTTGCGTGGCAAACTAGGTTTGCCTACTTTGTTCACTGTCTTTTGGCGGGCTTCTACCTAGAAGCCCTCCTCAAGGCACCTGGGTGTCTAGGTGGGCTGAATGTGAGGGAGGGGTGTAGTCACCCCCTGCACAGGGTATCCTAGGAAACCCAAGTCGCACTTTGTCATGATTGGCCAGGGTGGTTGTCCGGGCTGGACAACCCCCCCTGCTGGGTGATTGACAGCCAGGCTGTGTGAATGGGGGTTTTTGCGCATAAAAGCCAGTTCTCTTGGGCTGGAAGTTGGAGAGTCGCCACTGGAACTACAAGGAACCAACGAGAAGTGGAGGAGAGGTCGACTGCTGTAACTACCCCGTACCGGTGAAGCCCTGCTGCAGTCCTGAGCTATCGACCCTTCAACGACTAAGAGGAGATCCAGACCGGAGTCTTCTTCCTTTGAGCCTGGTGAGGATAACCAGCTCATCTTCTTCAGCCAGAGGTTGCCTTCGTGGTCGAAATCGCTGCACACTGCTGTAGTGGTCCGGATAGCCACCTGAAGACCCTCTCCTGTTTTTAAGGAGCGCACCTTTTATTCATTGTCGCTGCCGCCAGCCTCATCCCTGTGTGGTGCGGACCCCCTCATAGTCCTTCTTCGTGCTGAAACTGCAGGAAACCAACAGGAACAACTGCCATGGCACCAGCTTCGTTCTTTCAGAAAGGTACTGTGTCCCGTTTGAGGAATTTTGGGTGAAATCCCTATTTCTCTACTTCAAGGCTTGTCCTTACTTTTCCCTCCTTCTTATAACTTTTGCTTCCAAACATTGCAATATCAAAGTACTCTTGGCAACGTTGAATCTCGAACTGTCCGACTGTGTGATCCTCGACAACAGGCATCCGGTGTCATTTGACTTTGGCTCCGCCCCTTTGACTCTTGAATTCCTGTCTAAGTGTGTACTTTGATTCTGTCTGCCTAACTATCATATTTCCTGTGATTTTTGCCCCCAACTCGCTCTGGGTGTCTCGGGTGCTAAGTGTGTTTTTGCCCCGGTAGCATTTCTTGCCGCGGATATGAGTTTATCTAGTAGACCGAACTGTCAAAAAGTGATCGCAATTGTATTCACGGTAATGTGTTCTGTTTCGTAACACCGGTCCATTCAAACACAGTCTACTTACCTCGAATAATACGGTACAAAGTGAATTGGTTAGTTGTAGTATATTTTACATGTGGTTTTTGAATTAATAGAAGTGTCGTGTTGATAACAAATGGTTTAAAAATAAATGTACTTATAATTTTTACCTAAAAACTTGAGTCAGTGTTTGCTTGAGTCACAGTAATTGTGGTCCCTTTGTGTAATCCCTGCTACTGCTCATATTCTCTTGAGATAAGCCTGGCTGCTCCGCTACTGCTACCACTCTAACATAGTAGTACAGGCTTGTACCAAAGGTAAAACTTGTATTGCCACCTGTAGTCTTAATTGTGTGTAGTGGTCCCTAAGGGCACTGCACATGATTCTGCCTAACACCCTGCATTTGTCCAAATCTGAAAAACCAAACTGATAGCCTTTTAAGAGTGCAGGAAAATCGAAATTGCACAGCGCTACCTTTGTAAATTGTGTTCACTGATCAGTGCTAATTATTTCTTGAAGTGAAATTTGTAGAAAGTAAATAATTGTGACTTGTGCTCTTTTCTACACACTTTGTTTATGTTGAGTATTATGTTGTACTACGGATAAAGTGGTGTTTGACATTTCAGTGTGAGTTTTGTAGTATGTAATTCAAATAAATAAAAACATCGACTATCTCAATAACTTGGCCTGGTTCTTGGCTTAGTGTAGCTCAGGGGGAGAAAAACACACCTACTCACAGGTAAACAGGGAAGCACACAGAGGAGGATATAGAACATCAGTGTACTTTGGGAGTCTGCATGGTAAGTCCTCAGGCTCTGTGCCTACAAGAGTTCTTGTAGACTAAAGCCTGCAATTACAAGGATCCCCTGTAGAGGTCCCCACAGGAGGTCATAAGTAGACTAAAGGCTGCAGTTCCCAGGATCGCCTTCAGAGGTCCTCACAGGAGGTCATAAGTAGACTGAAGGCTTCAGGTCCAGTGATCGCCTGCAGAGGTCCCCACAGGAGGGAAAGTAGACTAAAGGCTGCAGTTCCAGTGATCACCTGCAGAGGTCCCCACAGGAGATCATATGGAGACTCAATGCTGCAGTTCCCAGGATCGCCTGCCGAGGTCCCCACAGGAGATCATATGGAGACTAAATGATGCAGTTCCAGTGATCACCTGCAGAGGTCCCCGCAGGAGATCATATGGAGACTAAATGCTGCAGTTCCCAGGATCGCCTGCAGAGGTCCCCACAGGAGATCACATGGAGACTAAATGCTGCAGTTCCCAGGATCGCCTGCAGAGGTCCCCACAGGAGATCACATAGAGACTAAATGCTGCAGTTCCCAGTATCGCCTGCAGAGGTCCCCACAGTAGATCACATGGAGACTAAATGCTGCAGTTCCCAGGATCGCCTGCAGAGGTCCCCACAGGAGATCAAGTGGAGACTAAACGTTGCAGTTCCAGGGATCGTCTGCAGAGGTCCCCGCAGGAGATCATATGGAGACTAAATGCTGCAGTTCCCAGGACCGCCCACAGGGGTCCTCACAGGACTCCCAACTCTCCCAGTCATTAATGTCAGATATTTGCCCGCTCAGAGCTACTCTGCATGGCTGGTGTTGAGGCCTCTAATAGAACTAGCTATTGTCACGTGACTCTTGCACACAATCATCAAGTCCTATTTAAAGACAAGGATCTACGCATCAGGCGCCGAGAGAGGATTTCCGCTTACCCAGGATGCACTGCGGTGATCTGCATTCGGCCTTAAATCACTAAATGAACGTTTCTCAGCGAGATGACGCCTGCCGTGATTGTGAACTCATGCATGAGTAGCTGTGTGTGAGACTCACGCCGCAGGGAGGTCACTCTACCCTTGAGGGGGTGTCACTTTTATTTGTTACTCTGCGGCGCGTTTCTCTCCCTCAGTTCCCGCCTTTTTTCCCGAGCGTCACCTGCACTTCGCGGGGCGGTGATTATCGCGATTAGGCAATTTTTGGAGGGTCTTTCCGAGACCTCACGTGATTGTGAAAAGCAGAGTCTGTGGGCGGGGCTTGGCAGATTGATCCCTGGGGTCCTGCTTCCGTTTCCGGGTCCCCTGAGGTCACTTGCTCGTCACAGACTGTGTTGGTGTTAAGGGGGAGTCTTTTTCCCAGACGTGTTGCGCTCATTATTGGGAATTAATTCAGAGTTGGGGCGCCTTTATCTTATCACTATGAGTTGCTTATGTGCTACTGTTTGGATACACACAGAGCTGCTCACAGGAGGGAAAGCCCAAAACCTAGGCTTTGTTGTGGCCCGCTCCCGGATCAGCCGGAGCCAGAGGGCCGCCACTGATCAGTGCTCATGCACGTCTGGGGGCACCCAGCCCACCGCAGCCCGGCTCTGGGGGCACCCAGCCCACCGCAGCCCCGGCTCTCGGGGCACCGAGCCCACCGCAGCCCCGGCTCTGGGGGCACCCAGCCCACCGCAGCCCCGGCTCTGGGGACACCCAGCCCACCGCAGCCCCGGCTCTGGGGGCACCCAGCCCACCACAGCCCCGGCTCTGGGGGCACCCAGCCCACCGCAGCCCCGGCTCCCGGCTCTGGGGGCACCCAGCCCACCGCAGCCCCGGCTCTGGGGGCACCCAGCCCACCGCAGCCCCGGCTCTGGGGGCACCCAGCCCACCGCAGCCCCGGCTCTGGGGGCACCCAGCCCACCGCAGCCCCGGCTCTGGGGGCACCCAGCCCACCGCAGCCCCGGCTCTGGGGGCACCCAGCCCACCGCAGCCCCGGCTCTGGGGGCACCCAGCCCACCGCAGCCCCGGCTCTGGGGGCACCCAGCCCACCGCAGCCCCGGCTCTGGGGGCACCCAGCCCACCGCAGCCCCGGCTCTGGGGGCACCCAGCCCACCGCAGCCCCGGCTCCCGGCTCTGGGGGCACCCAGCCCACCGCAGCCCCGGCTCTGGGGACACCCAGCCCACCGCAGCCCCGGCTCTGGGGGCACCCAGCCCACCGCAGCCCCGGCTCTGGGGACACCCAACCCACCGCAGCCCCGGCTCTGGGGGCACCCAGCCCACCGCAGCCCCGGCTCTGGGGACACCCAACCCACCGCAGCCCCGGCTCTGGGGACACCCAGCCCACCGCAGCCCCGGCTCTGGGGGCACCCAGCCCACCGCAGCCCCGGCTCTGGGGGCACCCAGCCCACCGCAGCCCCGGCTCTGGGGGCACCCAGCCCACCGCAGCCCCGGCTCCCGGCTCTGGGGGCACCCAGCCCACCACAGCCCCGGCTCTGGGGGCACCCAGCCCACCGCAGCCCCGGCTCTGGGGACACCCGGCCCACCTCAGCCCCGGCTCCCGGCTCTGGGGGCACCCAGCCCACCGCAGCCCCGGCTCTGGGGGCACCCAGCCCACCGCAGCCCCGGCTCTGGGGGCACCCAGCCCACCGCAGCCCCGGCTCTGGGGGCACCCAGCCCACCGCAGCCCCGGCTCCCGGCTCTGGGGGCACCCAGCCCACCGCAGCCCCGGCTCTGGGGACACCCAGCCCACCGCGGCCCCGGCTCTGGGGGCACCCAGCCCACCGCAGCCCCGGCTCTGGGGACACCCAACCCACCGCAGCCCCGGCTCTGGGGGCACCCAGCCCACCGCAGCCCCGGCTCTGGGGACACCCAACCCACCGCAGCCCCGGCTCTGGGGACACCCAGCCCACCGCAGCCCCGGCTCTGGGGACACCCAGCCCACCTCAGCCCCGGCTCCCGGCTCTGGGGGCACCCAGCCCACCGCAGCCCCGGCTCTGGGGGCACCCGGCCCACCGCAGCCCCAGCTCCCGGCTCTGGGGGCACCCAGCCCACCGCAGCCCCGGCTCTGGGGGCACCCAGCCCACCGCAGCCCCGGCTCTGGGGGCACCCAGCCCACCGCAGCCCCGGCTCTGGGGGCACCCAGCCCACCGCAGCCCCGGCTCTGGGGGCACCCAGCCCACCGCAGCCCCGGCTCCCGGCTCTGGGGGCACCCAGCCCACCGCAGCCCCGGCTCTGGGGGCACCCAGCCCACCGCAGCCCCGGCTCTGGGGACACCCAGCCCACCTCAGCCCCGGCTCCCGGCTCTGGGGGCACCCAGCCCACCGCAGCCCCGGCTCTGGGGGCACCCGGCCCACCGCAGCCCCAGCTCCCGGCTCTGGGGGCACCCAGCCCACCGCAGCCCCGGCTCTGGGGGCACCCAGCCCACCGCAGCCCCGGCTCTGGGGGCACCCAGCCCACCGCAGCCCCGGCTCTGGCGGCACCCAGCCCACCGCAGCCCCGGCTCTGGGGGCACCCAGCCCACCGCAGCCCCGGCTCTGGGGGCACCCAGCCCACCGCAGCCCCGGCTCTGGCGGCACCCAGCCCACCGCAGCCCCGGCTCCCGGCTCTGGGGGCACCCAGCCCACCGCAGCCCTGGCTCTGGGGGCACCCAGCCCACCGCAGCCCCGGCTCTGGGGGCACCCAGCCCACCGCAGCCCCGGCTCTGGGGGCACCCAGCCCACCGCAGCCCCGGCTCTGGGGACACCCAGGCTCTGGGGGCACCCAGCCCACCGCAGCCCCGGCTCTGGGGGCACCCAGGCTCTGGGGGCACCCAGCCCACCGCAGCCCCGGCTCTGGGGGCACCCGGCCCACCGCAGCCCCGGCTCCCGGCTCTGGGGGCACCCAGCCCACCGCAGCCCAGGCTCTGGGGGCACCCAGCCCACCGCAGCCCCGGCTCTGGGGGCACCCAGCCCACCGCAGCCCCGGCTCTGGGGGCACCCAGCCCACCGCAGCCCCGGGTCTGGCGGCACCCAGCCCACCGCAGCCCCGGCTCCCGGCTCTGGGGGCACCCAGCCCACCGCAGCCCCGGCTCTGGGGGCACCCAGCCCACCGCAGCCCCGGCTCTGGGGGCACCCAGCCCACCACAGCCCCGGCTCTGGGGACACCCAGGCTCTGGGGGCACCCAGCCCACCGCAGCCCCGGCTCTGGGGGCACCCAGGCTCTGGGGGCACCCAGCCCACCGCAGCCCCGGCTCTGGGGGCACCCGGCCCACCGCAGCCCCGGCTCCCGGCTCTGGGGGCACCCAGCCCACCGCAGCCCTTGCTCTGGGGGCACCCAGCCCACCGCAGCCCCGGCTCTGGGGGCACCCAGCCCACCGCAGCCCCGGCTCTGGGGGCACCCAGCCCACCGCAGCCCCGGGTCTGGCGGCACCCAGCCCACCGCAGCCCCGGCTCCCGGCTCTGGGGGCACCCAGCCCACCGCAGCCCCGGCTCTGGGGGCACCCAGCCCACCGCAGCCCCGGCTCTGGGGGCACCCAGCCCACCGCAGCCCCGGCTCTGGGGGCACCCAGCCCACCACAGCCCCGGCTCTGGGGACACCCAGGCTCTGGGGGCACCCAGGCTCTGGGGGCACCCAGCCCACCGCAGCCCCGGCTCTGGGGGCACCCGGCCCACCGCAGCCCCGGCTCCCGGCTCTGGGGGCACCCAGCCCACCGCAGCCCCGGCTCTGGGGGCACCCAGCCCACCGCAGCCCCGGCTCTGGGGGCACCCAGCCCACCGCAGCCCCGGCTCTGGGGGCACCCAGCCCACCGCAGCCCCGGCTCTGGGGGCACCCAGCCCACCGCAGCCCCGGCTCTGGGGACACCCAGCCCACCGCAGCCCCGGCTCTGGGGGCACCCAGCCCACCGCAGCCCCGGCTCTGGGGGCACCCAGCCCACCGCAGCCCCGGCTCTGGGGACACCCAGCCCACCTCAGACCTGGCTCTGTGGACACCCAGCCCACCGCAGCCCCGGCTCTGGGGGCACCCAGCCCACCGCAGCCCTGGCTCTGGGGGCACCCCAGCCCACCGCAGCCCCGGCTCTGGGGGCACTGCTGCTCTGGGGGCACCCAGCCCACCGCAGCCCCGGCTCTGGGGACACCCAGGCCAGGGATGCACCTGTTGATGTGGTCACACGGCAGATTCATACAGTGGGACGCGGTTGCCCAGCTGGGGCGCATTCCTGATGCTGGGCCACGTGGTCAGGCCCTCGGCATGCTGCATATTATAATACGCAGGAGTCCGTTCTTGGTCGACTGACTAGCCAAAAGAGGCTCATCCTTTTAATAGCTTGGTCACACTGTACAGTTCCTGGGAGCTACCATGCTCCCGGGAGGGGTGCCATGCAACAGGCTTGAATCAGCCTTTGTGGATTTGGATCACCCATTGTAAGACCGTCTCACATGGATCAATAACAATGCATGTCAAACGATAAATCTTTGGTTCATGATCTTGTATTTTGGTCGTTAGTTAACACATTTTCTCACATAGTCACATATCACCATTTGCATTTGTAGTCATACAGATTGTGATGTTAGTAGGTTCAGTGACTCATTTTCTATCCTGATCGGCCTATTGGGCCTTCTCATTTAGCCTAATGTGCCAACTCCATATCCTGACGTTTCACCCGTAGGGCATTTTCAAGGCAATTGTTATGGCTGCTAATGAACATGAACACACTTCACATCACCACAAACCGTGTGCTGGTGGTAACTGGAGTGTGTGCTGAAGTAGTGTGCCACATCCGTGGTATATGAATACACTTTACATCACCACAAACCTTGTGCTGGTGGTCACTGGAGTGCTTGCTGAAGTAGTGTGCCACATCCGTGGTATATGAATACACGTTACATCACCACAAACCTTGTGCTGGTCACTGGAGTGCTTGCTAAAGTAGTGTGCCACATCCGTGGTATATGAATACACTTTACATCACCACAAACCTTGTGCTGGTGGTCACTGGAGTGCTTGCTGAAGTAGTGTGCCACATCCGTAGTATATGAATACACTTTACATCACCACAAACCTTGTGCTGGTCACTGGAGTGCTTGCTGAAGTAGTGTGCCACATCCGTGGTATATGACTACACTTTACATCACCACAAACCTTGTGCTGGTCACTGGAGTGCTTGCTAAAGTAGTGTGCCACATCCGTGGCGTATGAATACACTTTACATCACCACAAACCGTGTGCTGGTGGTAACTGGAGTGCTTGCTGAAGTAGTGTGCCACATCCGTGGTATATGAATACACTTTACATCACCACAAACCTTGTGCTGGTGGTCACTGGAGTGCTTGCTGAAGTAGTGTGCCACATCCGTGGTATATGAATACACTTTACATCACCACAAACCTTGTGCTGGTCACTGGAGTGCTTGCTAAAGTAGTGTGCCACATCCGTGGTATATGAATACACTTTACATCACCACAAACCGTGTGCTGGTGGTAACTGGAGTGCTTGCTGAAGTAGTGTGCCACATCCGTGGTATATGAATACACTTTACATCACCACAAACCTTGTGCTGGTCACTGGAGTGCTTGCTAAAGTAGTGTGCCACATCCGTGGCGTATGAATACACTTTACACCACCACAAACCGTGTGCTGGTGGTAACTGGAGTGCTTGCTGAAGTAGTGTGCCACATCCGTGGTATATGAATACACTTTACATCACCACAAACCTTGTGCTGGTGGTCACTGGAGTGCTTGTCGAAGTAGTGTGCCACATCCGTGGTATATGAATACACTTTACATCACCACAAACCTTGTGCTGGTCACTGGAGTGCTTGCTAAAGTAGTGTGCCACATCCATGGTATATTAATACACTTTACATCACCACAAACCTTGTGCTGGTGGTCACTGGAGTGCTTGCTGAAGTAGTGTGCCACATCCGTGGTATATGAATACACTTTACATCACCAAAAACCTTGTGCTGGTTACCGGAGTGCTTGCTAATGTAGTGTGCCACATCCGTGGTATATGAATACACTTTACATCACCACAAACCTGGTGCTGGTGGTCACTGGAGTGCTTGCTGAAGTAGTGTGCCACATCCGTAGTATATGAATACACTTTACATCACCACAAACCTTGTGCTGGTCACTGGAGTGCTTGCTGAAGTAGTGTGCCACATCCGTGGTATATGAATACACTTTACATCACCACAAACCTTGTGCTGGTCACTGGAGTGCTTGCTAAAGTAGTGTGCCACATCCGTGGTATATGAATACACTTTACATCACCACAAACCTTGTGCTGATGGTCACTGGAGTGCTTGCTGAAGTAGTGTGCCACATCTGTGGTATATGAATACACTTTACATCACCACAAACCTTGTGCCGGTCACTGGAGTGCTTGGTAAAGTAGTGTGCCACATCCGTGGTATATGAATACACTTTACATCACCACAAACCTTATGCTGGTCACTGGAGTACTTGCTAAAGCAGTGTGCCACATCAGTGGTATATGAATACACTTTACATCACCACATACCTTGTGCCGGTAACTGGAGTGCTTGCTAAAGTAGGGTGCCACATCCGTAGTATATGAATACACTTTACATCACAACTAACCTTGTGCCGGTTACTGGAGTGCCTGGTAAAGTAGTGTGCCACATCCGTGGTATATGAATACACTTTACATCACCACAAACCTTGTGCCGGTTACTGGAGTGCTTGCTAAAGTAGTGTGCCACATCCATGGTATATGAATACACTTTACATCAACACAAACCTTGTGCTGGTTACTGGAGTGCTTGCTAAAGTAGTGTGCCACATCCGTAGTACATGAACACACTTTACATCACCACAAACCTTGTGCTGGTTACCGGAGTGCTTGCTAATGTAGTGTGCCACATCTGTAGTATATGAACACACTTTACATCACCACAAACCTTGTGCTGGTAACTGGAGTACTTGCTAAAGTAGTGTGCCACATCTGTAGTATATGGAAACACTTTACATCACCACAAACCGTGTGCTGGTGGTAACTGGAGTGCTTGCTAAAGTAGTGTGCCACATCCGTGGTATATGAATACACTTTACATCACCACAAACCTTGTGCTGGTCACTGGAGTGCTTGCTAAAGTAGTGTGCCACATCCGTGGCGTATGAATACACTTTACATCACCACAAACCGTGTGCTGGTGGTAACTGGAGTGCTTGCTGAAGTAGTGTGCCACATCCATGGTATATGAATACACTTTACATCACCACAAACCTTGTGCTGGTTACTGGAGTGCTTGCTGAAGTAGTGTGCCACATCCGTAGTATATGAATACACTTTACATCACCACAAACCGTTTGCTGGTGGTAACTGGAGTGTGTGCTGAAGTAGTGTGCCACATCCGTGGTATATGAATACACTTTACATCACCACAAACCTTGTGCTGGTGGTAACTGGAGTGCTTGTTGAAGTAGTGTGCCACATCCGTGGTATATGAATACACTTTACATCACCACATACCTTGTGCCGGTAACTGGAGTGCTTGCTAAAGTAGGGTGCCACATCCGTAGTATATGAATACACTTTACATCACAACTAACCTTGTGCCGGTTACTGGAGTGCTTGGTAAAGTAGTGTGCCACATCCGTGGTATATGAATACACTTTACATCACCACATACCTTGTGCCGGTAACTGGAGTGCTTGCTAAAGTAGGGTGCCACATCCGTAGTATATGAATACACTTTACATCACAACTAACCTTGTGCCGGTTACTGGAATGCTTGCTAAAGTAGGGTGCCACATCCGTAGTATATGAATACACTTTACATCACAACTAACATTGTGCCGGTTACTGGAGTGCTTGGTAAAGTAGTGTGCCACATCCGTGGTATATGAATACACTTTACATCACCACATACCTTGTGCCGGTAACTGGAGTGCTTGCTAAAGTAGGGTGCCACATCCGTAGTATATGAATACACTTTACATCACAACTTACCTTCTGCCGGTTACTGGAGTGCTTGGTAAAGTAGTGTGCCACATCCGTGGTATATGAATACACTTTACATCACCACATACCTTGTGCCGGTAACTGGAGTGCTTGCTAAAGTAGGGTGCCACATCCATAGTATATGAATACACTTTACATCACCACAAACCTTGTGCTGGTCACTGGAGTGCTTGCTGAAGTAGTGTGCCACATCCGTGGTATATGAATACACGTTACATCACCACAAACCTTGTGCTGGTCACTGGAGTGCTTGCTAAAGTAGTGTGCCACATCCGTGGTATATGAATACACTTTACATCACCACAAACCTTGTGCTGGTGGTCACTGGAGTGCTTGCTGAAGTAGTGTGCCACATCCGTAGTATATGAATACACTTTACATCACCACAAACCTTGTGCTGGTCACTGGAGTGCTTGCTGAAGTAGTGTGCCACATCCGTGGTATATGACTACACTTTACATCACCACAAACCTTGTGCTGGTCACTGGAGTGCTTGCTAAAGTAGTGTGCCACATCCGTGGCGTATGAATACACTTTACATCACCACAAACCGTGTGCTGGTGGTAACTGGAGTGCTTGCTGAAGTAGTGTGCCACATCCGTGGTATATGAATACACTTTACATCACCACAAACCTTGTGCTGGTGGTCACTGGAGTGCTTGCTGAAGTAGTGTGCCACATCCGTGGTATATGAATACACTTTACATCACCACAAACCTTGTGCTGGTCACTGGAGTGCTTGCTAAAGTAGTGTGCCACATCCGTGGCGTATGAATACACTTTACATCACCACAAACCGTGTGCTGGTGGTAACTGGAGTGCTTGCTGAAGTAGTGTGCCACATCCATGGTATATGAATACACTTTACATCACCACAAACCTTGTGCTGGTTGCTGGAGTGCTTGCTGAAGTGGTGTGCCACATCCGTAGTATATGAATACACTTTACATCACCACAAACCGTTTGCTGGTGGTAACTGGAGTGTGTGCTGAAGTAGTGTGCCACATCCGTGGTATATGAATACACTTTACATCACCACAAACCTTGTGCTGGTGGTAACTGGAGTGCTTGTTGAAGTAGTGTGCCACATCCGTGGTATATGAATACACTTTACATCACCACATACCTTGTGCCGGTAACTGGAGTGCTTGCTAAAGTAGGGTGCCTCATCCGTAGTATATGAATACACTTTACATCACAACTAACCTTGTGCCGGTTACTGGAGTGCTTGGTAAAGTAGTGTGCCACATCCGTGGTATATGAATACACTTTACATCACCACATACCTTGTGCCGGTAACTGGAGTGCTTGCTAAAGTAGGGTGCCACATCCGTAGTATATGAATACACTTTACATCACAACTAACCTTGTGCCGGTTACTGGAGTGCTTGCTAAAGTAGGGTGCCACATCCGTAGTATATGAATAAACTTTACATCACAACTAACATTGTGCCGGTTACTGGAGTGCTTGGTAAAGTAGTGTGCCACATCCGTGGTATATGAATACACTTTACATCACCACATACCTTGTGCCGGTAACTGGAGTGCTTGCTAAAGTAGGGTGCCACATCCGTAGTATATGAATACACTTTACATCACAACTTACCTTCTGCCGGTTACTGGAGTGCTTGGTAAAGTAGTGTGCCACATCCGTGGTATATGAATACACTTTACATCACCACATACCTTGTGCCGGTAACTGGAGTGCTTGCTAAAGTAGGGTGCCACATCCGTAGTATATGAATACACTTTACATCACCACAAACCTTGTGCTGGTCACTGGAGTGCTTGCTGAAGTAGTGTGCCACATCCGTGGTATATGAATACACGTTACATTACCACAAACCTTGTGCTGGTCACTGGAGTGCTTGCTAAAGTAGTGTGCCACATCCGTGGTATATGAATACACTTTACATCACCACAAACCTTGTGCTGGTGGTCACTGGAGTGCTTGCTGAAGTAGTGTGCCACATCCGTAGTATATGAATACACTTTACATCACCACAAACCTTGTGCTGGTCACTGGAGTGCTTGCTGAAGTAGTGTGCCACATCCGTGGTATATGACTACACTTTACATCACCACAAACCTTGTGCTGGTCACTGGAGTGCTTGCTAAAGTAGTGTGCCACATCCGTGGCGTATGAATACACTTTACATCACCACAAACCGTGTGCTGGTGGTAACTGGAGTGCTTGCTGAAGTAGTGTGCCACATCCGTGGTATATGAATACACTTTACATCACCACAAACCTTGTGCTGGTGGTCACTGGAGTGCTTCGTGAAGTAGTGTGCCACATCCGTGGTATATGAATACACTTTACATCACCACAAACCTTGTGCTGGTCACTGGAGTGCTTGCTAAAGTAGTGTGCCACATCCGTGGTATATGAATACACTTTACATCACCACAAACCGTGTGCTGGTGGTAACTGGAGTGCTTGCTGAAGTAGTGTGCCACATCCGTGGTATATGAATACACTTTACATCACCACAAACCTTGTGCTGGTCACTGGATTGCTTGCTAAAGTAGTGTGCCACATCCGTGGCGTATGAATACACTTTACATCACCACAAACCGTGTGCTGGTGGTAACTGGAGTGCTTGCTGAAGTAGTGTGCCACATCCGTGGTATATGAATACACTTTACATCACCACAAACCTTGTGCTGGTGGTCACTGGAGTGCTTGCTGAAGTAGTGTGCCACATCCGTGGTATATGAATACACTTTACATCACCACAAACCTTGTGCTGGTCACTGGAGTGCTTGCTAAAGTAGTGTGCCACATCCATGGTATATTAATACACTTTACATCACCACAAACCTTGTGCTGGTGGTCACTGGAGTGCTTGCTGAAGTAGTGTGCCACATCCGTGGTATATGAATACACTTTACATCACCAAAAACCTTGTGCTGGTTACCGGAGTGCTTGCTAATGTAGTGTGCCACATCCGTGGTATATGAATACACTTTACATCACCACAAACCTGGTGCTGGTGGTCACTGGAGTGCTTGCTGAAGTAGTGTGCCACATCCGTAGTATATGAATACACTTTACATCACCACAAACCTTGTGCTGGTCACTGGAGTGCTTGCTGAAGTAGTGTGCCACATCCGTGGTATATGAATACACTTTACATCACCACAAACCTTGTGCTGGTCACTGGAGTGCTTGCTAAAGTAGTGTGCCACATCCGTGGTATATGAATACACTTTACATCACCACAAACCTTGTGCTGATGGTCACTGGAGTGCTTGCTGAAGTAGTGTGCCACATCTGTGGTATATCAATACACTTTACATCACCACAAACCTTGTGCCGGTCACTGGAGTGCTTGGTAAAGTAGTGTGCCACATCCGTGGTATATGAATACACTTTACATCACCACAAACCTTATGCTGGTCACTGGAGTGCTTGCTAAAGCAGTGTGCCACATCAGTGGTATATGAATACACTTTACATCACCACATACCTTGTGCCGGTAACTGGAGTGCTTGCTAAAGTAGGGTGCCAAATCCGTAGTATATGAATACACTTTACATCACAACTAACCTTGTGCCGGTTACTGGAGTGCCTGGTAAAGTAGTGTGCCACATCCGTGGTATATGAATACACTTTACATCACCACAAACCTTGTGCCGGTTACTGGAGTGCTTGCTAAAGTAGTGTGCCACATCCATGGTATATGAATACACTTTACATCAACACAAACCTTGTGCTGGTTACTGGAGTGCTTGCTAAAGTAGTGTGCCACATCCGTAGTACATGAACACGCTTTACATCACCACAAACCTTGTGCTGGTTATGTCATGACCACTGCCTCCAAGGTGTCAGACCTAGCCCAACATCCTTGGAAGCAGGGTCATGACCCTTATTTCAGGCACAAGCCGGCCCCCTTAGGGGCCTTTTGGACCTTGTCCTGGCGCCAGCGGCGCCAGGCTCATGCTCATGCTCATAAAGGGACCCAGTCCCGGCGCTGGAAGCGCCGGGCTCATATAAAGGGGATTGGTGCTTGGGTGGACTTACCTCCTGCAGACCATGCTGCCTTCCTACCTGCAGGATGAACTCTTCATCCAATCCTGCTAGAACTACTTTAACTGCTGGGTGGGGCCAGCACCACTCCCAAGACTGGAACTCTTTTCTTACCTCTGAAAGCTGTGGAAGGAGACGCCTAAGCACTACTGAAGGCTATTTAAACCACACCCGATTGGTTTCACGTGCTTCGCGTTATTCTGCAATAGCAGCAGGACGCTCACCGTGTCGGCTCCAGCTGATCCTTTTTCTTCTGCATCTGAAAACAGGAAAATCTTCAACTTACCTTCCTGAACTCCAGCTCCAGCCTTCCGCGACATCTGAAAGGGAAAACGAAAACATTAGAATAGCAGGAGAAAATACCAGAGTTGCTCTTACCATCTTCCGGCGCATTCCAAAGCCTCGTGCCGCGATTCTTCATTCTCCAGCATCTGCAACGACAAAGAATACAGGTTAGCAATAACTCCGCGACATCTTCTTACCTGTGTCTCGATCGCCGCGAGCTCCGTTCAGCGCCATTTGTCCGCACCTGCAAAAAGCAAGAAGGACATTATTGAGCTCAGGATTCAAGTTCAAATCACGTGCCTTAATTGGTGTTACCTGTTCATCCTCCGGCACGATCTTTTGGCATCAGTCTTAATTGCCGATTACACCTCGACCTGTACAAGAAAAGGGAAAAGACATTTGAAAAGTGCATTTCAATTCAGATGAACCTTTTACTTACTTGCTAAACTCCGAACTTCTCCACTTACCGGATCAGCATACCGGACCTGTAAGGAGGCAACATTTTGAAAGGACAATTTAAAAGACTCATATAAGGCACTCACCTTTCGTGCAGCTAACGACGGGCGTGCCTACTGGACTCTACCACTGCAATAAAGGGCTGAGCTATCATCCAGTGAAGTAACTGGCTACAGCGCCCCTGCACAGACGCAGGATGGAGAGCGCCGCCTTTTCTTACATAAGGTGAGCACGTCCGGCCTAGGGGAGTTGTAGGAGAGTCAGTAAGGGGAAAGGGCTGAAACCCTGTCAGGCAGACGCTAACCCCAGTTTCTTCTCTGCCCACAGACATCTCACTCTCCAGATTAAGATCACAGTAAGGAGGGGGCCCTTCCAGGGTGGTGCCAAAGACCTGCGAGTGACTCAGAAGGGTTCGGAGAAGGTCCAGACCAGATCCGCGCCTCCGAGGGATTCAGGTGAGCGTTACAGGTTACCGGAGTGCTTGCTAATGTAGTGTGCCACATCTGTAGTATATGAACACACTTTACATCACCACAAACCTTGTGCTGGTAACTGGAGTACTTGCTAAAGTAGTGTGCCACATCTGTAGTATATGAAAACACTTTACATCACCACAAACCGTGTGCTGGTGGTAACTGGAGTGCTTGCTAAAGTAGTGTGCCACATCTGTGGTATATGAATACACTTTACATCACCACAAACCTTGTGCTGGTCACTGGAGTGCTTGCTAAAGTAGTGTGCCACATCCGTGGCGTATGAATACACTTTACATCACCACAAACTGTGTGCTGGTGGTAACTGGAGTGCTTGCTGAAGTAGTGTGCCACATCCATGGTATATGAATACACTTTACATCACCACAAACCTTGTGCTGGTTACTGGAGTGCTTGCTGAAGTAGTGTGCCACATCCGTAGTATATGAATACACTTTACATCACCACAAACCGTTTGCTGGTGGTAACTGGAGTGTGTGCTGAAGTAGTGTGCCACATCCGTGGTATATGAATACACTTTACATCACCACAAACCTTGTGCTGGTGGTAACTGGAGTGCTTGTTGAAGTAGTGTGCCACATCCGTGGTATATGAATACACTTTACATCACCACATACCTTGTGCCGGTAACTGGAGTGCTTGCTAAAGTAGGGTGCCACATCCGTAGTATATGAATACACTTTACATCACAACTAACCTTGTGCCGGTTACTGGAGTGCTTGGTAAAGTAGTGTGCCACATCCGTGGTATATGAATACACTTTACATCACCACATACCTTGTGCCGGTAACTGGAGTGCTTGCTAAAGTAGGGTGCCACATCCGTAGTATATGAATACACTTTACATCACAACTAACCTTGTGCCGGTTACTGGAGTGCTTGCTAAAGTAGGGTGCCACATCCGTAGTATATGAATACACTTTACATCACAACTAACATTGTGCCGGTTACTGGAGTGCTTGGTAAAGTAGTGTGCCACATCCGTGGTATATGAATACACTTTACATCACCACATACCTTGTGCCGGTAACTGGAGTGCTTGCTAAAGTAGGGTGACACATCCGTAGTATATGAATACACTTTACATCACAACTTACCTTCTGCCGGTTACTGGAGTGCTTGGTAAAGTAGTGTGCCACATCCGTGGTATATGAATACACTTTACATCACCACATACCTTGTGCCGGTAACTGGAGTGCTTGCTAAAGTAGGGTGCCACATCCGTAGTATATGAATACACTTTACATCACAACTAACCTTGTGCCGGTTACTGGAGTGCTTGGTAAAGTAGTGTGCCACATCCGTGGTATATGAATACACTTTACATCACCACAAACCTTGTGCTGGTCACTGGAGTGCTTGCTAAAGTAGTGTGCCACATCCGTGGCGTATGAATACACTTTACATCACCACAAACCATGTGCTGGTGGTAACTGGAGTGCTTGCTAAAGTAGGGTGCCACATCCGTGGTATATGAATACACTTTACATCACCACAAACCTTGTGCTGGTCACTGGAGTGCTTGCTAAAGTAGTGTGCCACATCCGTGGCATATGAATACACTTTACATCACCACAAACCGTGTGCTGGTGGTAACTGGAGTGCTTGCTGAAGTAGTGTGCCACATCCGTGGTATATGAATACACTTTACATCACCACAAACCTTGTGCTGGTGGTCACTGGAGTGCTTGCTGAAGTAGTGTGCCACATCCGTGGTATATGAATACACTTTACATCACCACAAACCTTGTGCTGGTCACTGGAGTGCTTGCTAAAGTAGTGTGCCACATCCATGGTATATTAATACACTTTACATCACCACAAACCGTGTGCTGGTGGTCACTGGAGTGCTTGCTGAAGTAGTGTGCCACATCCGTGGTATATGAATACACTTTACATCACCACAAACCTTGTGCTGGTTACCGGAGTGCTTGCTAATGTAGTGTGCCACATCCGTGGTATATGAATACACTTTACATCACCACAAACCTGGTGCTGGTGGTCACTGGAGTGCTTGCTGAAGTAGTGTGCCACATCCGTAGTATATGAATACACTTTACATCACCACAAACCTTGTGCTGGTCACTGGAGTGCTTGCTGAAGTAGTGTGCCACATCCGTGGTATATGAATACACTTTACATCACCACAAACCTTGTGCTGGTCACTGGAGTGCTTGCTAAAGTAGTGTGCCACATCCGTGGTATATGAATACACTTTACATCACCACAAACCTTGTGCTGATGGTCACTGGAGTGCTTGCTGAAGTAGTGTGCCACATCTGTGGTATATGAATACACTTTACATCACCACAAACCTTGTGCCGGTCACTGGAGTGCTTGGTAAAGTAGTGTGCCACATCCGTGGTATATGAATACACTTTACATCACCACAAACCTTATGCTGGTCACTGGAGTGCTTGCTAAAGCAGTGTGCCACATCCGTGGCGTATGAATACAATTTACATCACCACAAACCGTGTGCTGGTGGTAACTGGAGTGCTTGCTGAAGTAGTGTGCCACATCCGTGGTATATGAATACACTTTACATCACCACAAACCTTGTGCTGGTTACTGGAGTGCTTGCTGAAGTAGTGTGCCACATCCGTAGTATATGAATACACTTTACATCACCACAAACCGTTTGCTGGTGGTAACTGGAGTGCGTGCTGAAGTAGTGTGCCACATCCGTGGTATATGAATACACTTTACATCACCACAAACCTTGTGGTGGTGGTAACTGGAGTGCTTGCTGAAGTAGTGTGCCACATCAGTGGTATATGAATACACTTTACATCACCACATACCTTGTGCCGGTAACTGGAGTGCTTGCTAAAGTAGGGTGCCACATCCGTAGTATATGAATACACTTTACATCACAACTAACCTTGTGCCGGTTACTGGAGTGCTTGGTAAAGTAGTGTGCCACATCCGTGGTATATGAATACACTTTACATCACCACAAACCTTGTGCTGGTCACTGGAGTGCTTGCTAAAGTAGTGTGCCACATCCGTGGCGTATGAATACACTTTACATCACCACAAACCGTGTGCTGGTGGTAACTGGAGTGCTTGCTGAAGTAGTGTGCCACATCCGTGGTATATGAATACACTTTACATCACCACAAACCTTGTGCTGGTCACTGGAGTGCTTGCTAAAGTAGTGTGCCACATCTGTGGCGTATGAATACACTTTACATCACCACAAACCGTGTGCTGGTGGTAACTGGAGTGCTTGCTGAAGTAGTGTGCCACATCCGTGGTATATGAATACACTTTACATCACCACAAACCTTGTGCTGGTTACTGGAGTGCTTGCTGAAGTAGTGTGCCACATCCGTAGTATATGAATACACTTTACATCACCACAAACCATTTGCTGGTGGTAACTGGAGTGCGTGCTGAAGTAGTGTGCCACATCCGTGGTATATGAATACACTTTACATCACCACAAACCTTGTGCTGGTGGTAACTGGAGTGCTTGCTAAAGTAGTGTGCCACATCCGTGGTATATGAATACACTTTACATCACCACAAACCTTGTGCTGGTCACTGGAGTGCTTGCTAAAGTAGTGTGCCACATCCGTGGCGTATGAATACACTTTACATCACCACAAACCGTGTGCTGGTGGTAACTGGAGTGCTTGCTGAAGTATTGTGCCACATCCGTGGTATATGAATACACTTTACATCACCACAAACCTTGTGCTGGTGGTAACTGGAGTGCTTGCTGAAGTAGTGTGCCACATCCGTAGTATATGAATACACTTTACATCACCACAAACCGTTTGCTGGTGGTAACTGGAGTGCTTGCTGAAGTAGTGTGCCACATCAGTGGTATATGAATACACTTTACATCACCACATACCTTGTGCCGGTAACTGGAGTGCTTGCTAAAGTAGGGTGCCACATCCGTAGTATATGAATACACTTTACATCACAACTAACCTTGTGCCGGTTACTGGAGTGCTTGGTAAAGTAGTGTGCCACATCCGTGGTATATGAATACACTTTACATCACCACATACCTTGTGCCGGTAACTGGAGTGCTTGCTAAAGTAGGGTGCCACATCCGTAGTATATGAATACACTTTACATCACAACTAACCTTGTGCCGGTTACTGGAGTGCTTGGTAAAGTAGTGTGCCACATCCGTGGTATATGAATACACTTTACATCACCACATACCTTGTGCCGGTAACTGGAGTGCTTGCTAAAGTAGGGTGCCACATCCGTAGTATATGAATACACTTTACATCACAACTAACCTTGTGCCGGTTACTGGAGTGCTTGGTAAAGTAGTGTGCCACATCCGTGGTATATGAATACACTTTACATCACCACAAACCTTGTGCCGGTCACTGGAGTGCTTGCTAAAGTAGTGTGCCACATCCGTGGTATATGAATACACTTTACATCACCACAAACCTTGTGCCGGTCACTGGAGTACTTGCTAAAGTAGTGTGCCACATCCATGGTATATGAATACACTTTACATCAACACAAACCTTGTGCTGGTTACTGGAGTGCTTGCTAAAGTAGTGTGCCACATCCGTAGTACATGAACACACTTTACATCACCACAAACCTTGTGCTGGTTACCGGAGTGCTTGCTAATGTAGTGTGCCACATCTGTAGTACATGAACACACTTTACATCACCACAAACCTTGTGCTGGTTACCGGAGTGCTTGCTAATGTAGTGTGCCACATCTGTAGTATATGAACACACTTTACATCACCACAAACCTTGTGCTGGTAACTGGAGTACTTGCTAAAGTAGTGTGCCACATCTGTAGTATATGAACACACTTTACATCACCACAAACCGTGTGCTGGTGGTAACTGGAGTGCTTGCTAAAGTAGTGTGCCACATCCATGGTATATGAATACACTTTACATCGCCGCCACAAACCTTGTGCTGGTTACTGGAGTGCTTGCTAAAGTAGTGTGCCACATCCATGGTATATGAATACACTTTACATCACAACTAACCTTGTGCTGGTTACTGGAGTGCTTGCTAAAGTAGTGTGCCACATCCATGGTAGATGAACACACTTTACATCACCACAAACCTTGTGCTGGTTACCGGAGTGCTTGCTAATGTAGTGTGCCACATCCGTAGTATATGAATACAATTTACATGCCAATGAATACACTTTACAGCACAACAAACCTTGTGCTGGTTACTGGAGTGCTTGCTAAAGTAGTGTGCCACATCCGTGGTATATGAACACACTTCACATCACCACAAACCGTGTGCTGGTGGTAACTGGAGTGTGTGCTGAAGTAGTGTGCCACATCCATGGTATATGAATACACTTTACATCACAACTAACCTTGTGCTGGTTACTGGAGTGCTTGCTAAAGTAGTGTGCCACATCCATGGTAGATGAACACACTTTACATCACCACAAACCTTGTGCTGGTTACCGGAGTGCTTGCTAATGTAGTGTGCCACATCCGTAGTATATGAATACAATTTACATGCCAATGAATACACTTTACAGCACAACAAACCTTGTGCTGGTTACTGGAGTGCTTGCTAAAGTAGTGTGCCACATCCGTGGTATATGAACACACTTCACATCACCACAAACCGTGTGCTGGTGGTAACTGGAGTGTGTGCTGAAGTAGTGTGCCACATCCGTGGTATATGAATACACTTTACATCACCACAAACCTTGTGCTGGTGGTCACTGGAGTGCGTGCTGAAGTAGGGTGCCACATCCGTGGTATATGAATACACTTTACATCACCACAAACCTTGTGCTGGTCACTGGAGTGCTTGCTAAAGTAGTGTGCCACATCCATGGTATATGAATACACTTTACATCACCACAAACCTTGTGCTGGTTACTGGAGTGCTTGCTGAAGTAGTGTGCCACATCTGTGGCATATGAATACACTTTACATCACCACAAACCGTGTGCTGGTGGTAACTGGAGTGCTTGCTGAAGTAGTGTGCCACATCCGTGGTATATGAATACACTTTACATCACCACAAACCTTGTGCTGGTGGTCACTGGAGTGCTTGCTGAAGTAGTGTGCCACATCCATAGTATATGAATACACATTACATCACCACAAACCGTGTGCTGGTGGTAACTGGAGTGTGTGCTGAAGTAGTGTGCCACATCCGTGGCATATGAATACACTTTACATCACCACAAACCTTGTGCTGGTCACTGGAGTGCTTGCTAAAGTAGTGTGCCACATCCATGGTATATGAATACACTTTACATCACCACAAACCTTGTGATGGTTACTGGAGTGCTTGCTGAAGTAGTGTGCCACATCCGTGGTATATGAATACACTTTACATCACAACATACCTTGTGCCGGTTATAGGAGTGCTTGCTAAAGTAGTGTGCCACATCCGTGGCATATGAATACACTTTACATCACCACAAACCTTGTGCTGGTCACTGGAGTGCTTGCTAAAGTAGTGTGCCACATCCGTGGTATATGAATACACTTTACATCACCACAAACCTTGTGCTGGTGGTAACTGGAGTGCTTGCTGAAGTAGTGTGCCACATCCGTAGTATATGAATACACTTTACATCACCACAAACCGTGTGCTGGTGGTAACTGGAGTGCATGCTGAAGTAGTGTGCCACATCCGTGGTATATGAATACACTTTACATCACCACAAACCTTGTGCTGGTTACTGGAGTGCTTGCTAAAGTAGTGTGCCGCATCAGTGGTATATGAATACACTTTACACCACCACAAACCTTGTGCCGGTTAATGGAGTGCTTGCTAAAGTAGTGTGCCACATCCATGGTATATGAATACACTTTACATCAACACAAACCTTGTGCCGGTTACTGGAGTGCGTGCTAAAGTAGTGTGCCACATCCGTAGTACATGAACACACTTTACATCACCACAAACCTTGTGCTGGTAACTGGAGTGCTTGCTAAAGTAGTGTGCCACATATGTAGTATATGAATACACTTTATATCACAACTAACCTTGTGCTGGTTACCGGAGTGCTTGCTAAAGTAGTGTGCCACATCCGTAATATATGAATACACTTTACATCACCACAAACCTTGTGCTGGTCACTGGAGTGCTTGCTAAAGTAGTGTGCCACATCCATGGTATATGAATACACTTTACATCACAACTAACCTTGTGCTGGTTACTGGAGTGCTTGCTAAAGTAGTGTGCCACATCCGTAATATATGAATACACTTTACATCACCACTAACCTTGTGCTGGTTACTGGAGTGCTTGCTGAAGTAGTGTGCCACATCCGTGGTATATGAACACACTTCACATCACCACAAACCTTGTGCTGGTCACTGGAGTGCTTGCTAAAGTAGTGTGCCACATCCATGGTATATGAATACACTTTACATCACAACTAACCTTGTGCTGGTTACTGGAGTGCTTGCTAAAGTAGTGTGCCACATCCGTAATATATGAATACACTTTACATCACCACTAACCTTGTGCTGGTTACTGGAGTGCTTGCTGAAGTAGTGTGCCACATCCGTGGTATATGAACACACTTCACATCACCACAAACCTTGTGCTGGTCACTGGAGTGCTTGCTGAAGTAGTGTGCCACATCCGTGGTATATGAACACACTTTACATCACCACAAACCTTGTGCTGGTGGTCACTGGAGTGCTTGCTGAAGTAGTGTGCCACATCCGTGGTATATGAATACACTTTACATCACAACTAACCTTGTGCCGGTTACTGGAGTGCTTGGTAAAGTAGTGTGCCACATCCGTGGTATATGAATACACTTTACATCACCACAAACCTTGTGCCGGTCACTGGAGTGCTTGCTGAAGTAGTGTGCCACATCCGTGGCATACGAATACACTTTACATCACCACAAACCGTGTACTGGTGGTAACTGGAGTGCTTGCTGAAGTAGTGTGCCACATCCGTGGTATATGAATACACTTTACATCACCACAAACCTTGTGCTGGTGGTCACTGGAGTGCTTGCTGAAGTAGTGTGCCACATCCGTGGTATATGAATACACTTTACATCACCACAAACCTTGTGCTGGTGGTCACTGGAGTGCTTGCTGAAGTAGTGTGCCACGTCCGTAGTATATGAATACACTTTACACTACCACAAACCTTGTGCCGGTTACTGGAGTGCTTGCTAAAGTAGTGTGCCACATCCGTGGTATATGAATACACTTTACACCACCACAAACCTTGTGCCGGTTACTGAAGTGCTTGCTAAAGTAGTGTGCCACATCCGTGGTATATGAATACACTTTACATCACCACAAACCTTGTGCCGGTCACTGGAGTGCTTGCTAAAGTAGTGTGCCACATCCATGGTATATGAATACACTTTACATCAACACAAACCTTGTGCTGGTTACTGGAGTGCGTGCTAAAGTAGTGTGCCACATCCGTAGTACATGAACACACTTTACATCACCACAAACCTTGTGCTGGTTACCGGAGTGCTTGCTAATGTAGTGTGCCACATCCGTAGTATATGAACACACTTTACATCACCACAAACCTTGTGTTGGTTACTGGAGTGCTTGCTAAAGTAGTGTGCCACATCCATGGTATATGAACACACTTTACATCACCACAAACCTTGTGCTGGTAACTGGAGTGCTTGCTAAAGTAGTGTGCCACATCCATGGTATATGAATATACTTTACATCACCACAAACCTTTTGCTGGTCACTGGAGTGCTTGCTAAAGTAGTGTGCCACATCCATGGTATATGAATACACTTTACATCGCCACAAACCTTGTGCTGGTAACTGGAGTGCGTGCTAAAGTAGTGTGCCACATCCGTAATATATGAATACACTTTACATCACAACTAACCTTGGGCTGGTTACCGGAGTGCTTGCTGAAGTAGTGTGCCACATCCATGGTATATGAACACACTTTACATCACCACAAACCTTGTGCTGGTTACCGGAGTGCTTGCTAAAGTAGTGTGCCACATACATGGTATATGAATACACTTTACATCAACACAAACCTTGTGCTGGTTACTGGAGTGCGTGCTAAAGTAGTGTGCCACATCCGTAGTACATGAACACACTTTACATCACCACAAACCTTGTGCTGGTTACCGGAGTGCTTGCTAATGTAGTGTGCCACATCTGTAGTATATGAACACACTTTACATCACCACAAACCTTTTGTTGGTTACTGGAGTGCTTGCTAAAGTAGTGTGCCACATCCATGGTATATGAATACACTTTACATCACCACAAACATTGTGCTGGTAACTGGAGTGCTTGCTAAAGTAGTGTGCCACATCCATGGTATATGAATATACTTTACATCACAACAAACCTTGTGCTGGTTACTGGAGTGCTTGCTAAAGTAGTGTGCCACATCCATGGTATATGAATATACTTTACATCACAACAAACCTTGTGCTGGTTACTGGAGTGCTTGCTGAAGTAGTGTGCCACATCCATGGTATATGAATACACTTTACATCGCCACAAACCTTGTGCTGGTAACTGGAGTGCATGCTAAAGTAGTGTGCCACATCCGTAATATATGAATACACTTTACATCACAACTAACCTTGTGCTGGTTACTGGAGTGCTTGCTGAAGTAGTGTGCCACATCCATGGTATATGAACACACTTTACATCACCACAAACCTTGTGCTGGTTACCGGAGTGCTTGCTGAAGTAGTGTGCCACATCCATGGTATATGAACATACTTTACATCACCACAAACCTTGTGCTGGTAACTGGAGTGCTTGCTAAAGTAGGGTGCCACATCCGTAGTATATGAATACAATTTACATGCCAATGAATACACTTTACATCACCACAAACCTTGTGCTGGTTACTGGAGTGCTTGCTGAAGTAGTGTGCCACATCCATGGTATATGAATACACTTTACATCACAACTAACCTTGTGCTGGTTACCGGAGTGCTTGCTGAAGTAGTGTGCCACATCCATGGTATATGAATACACTTTACATCACCACAAACCTTGTGCTGGTTACTGGAGTGCTTGCTGAAGTAGTGTGCCACATCCTTGGTAGAACAATTCCTCCAGATACCATGTATTAACTGAGTTTGTGGTGATGTAAAGTGTAGGAGATTTGAACAACTTCTATAAAAACATAACTTGTTTTTGGCGGTACGTTTGGCTTCTGCAGGCGAGAGATCAGTGGAGAAATCCAGGAACTTCTATTTTCAGAGGGCCAGTGTGGGAGCTGTAGGGATGTTTCCTGTAGAGCCGCCTGGAGCCCTATTTAACGCCTGCATCGGGATGAAGCGGCAGATACCTGTTTTTGGCTGTTTGTTTGGTTGCTGCAGGTGAGAGACCAGTCTTAAAATCCCTTTCATTGACTTTGAATTGGCATTTGATGCCATAGATCTAACAAAACTATGGGAAAGACTTCAGAAGCTATGCATGCCAAGGCAACTTTTCATGCTTGCCACCATTTGTGGCATGACTATAATGTGGCTTGTGTGAGACTAAATGTTGCAGGTGAGTTATCTGTCCCCATAACCATTGGAAAGGGAGTCACGCAGCAGTGCATACGCGCCCCAGTTTTGTTCCCTCTGCTCAAGGCTGATGTTGGGGTGTCCCTTGGTGCATCGGGTGTGATGTGAAATTGCCACCGCTTTCAGACTCTTGCTGAGTCTTTCCACGTTCACAAATCTGAAAAAAATATCCAGAGGGCGAATTTTGTTTATCACAATGGTGTATCAAATTTTATTCAACATGATACAAAAAATTCAAAAGAGTCAGTTAATGACGTGTTAATTTACACTACATTATTATATCACATAACAGGTAAGCAAGGGTATACATAAAAACTGGCTAAAAATAGTCCACCCCAATGGACAGTCATAGTGCAGCATTCAGACCCAGCACAACACTCAGTAACATTCAAACATACAACAATTACTAAAAGACATGACAAAATTGATTGGCAATAGGAGGTGGGATGTACAAACATTCCTCACGTCCAATCTGATAGTTTTTGTATTTTAAGTTTTTCAAAAGCAGCAATAGAGATAATTCAAAACAATCTATCGCAAGGGTGGATCTAGGAAGGAGAACATTATGTAGATCACCTCCCTGAATAATTGGCTCAACCGGTTTCGACGTAGAATGTACTTTGGACAACGTCTTCATCAGGAGAAAGGTGTCATAAAAACTCGTATATATGAGCATTCGCGGCCAGAATGGAAATAGAATGGAATGGCTGCTGTCTGTCCCCAGGAGGACCACTGAAATCCACAACTTGGGTCTCACTGCTCTGGGCGGTGCCCTTCGGTAGTAGGCATCTAAAGCTGTCCACTTAATAGGATGTGCAGCAAACACAGCTTATCAGTGTGAAGTAACCTGGTTCAATAGATACAAGTGCGTGCGCGGCGCAGTGCGGTGGTTCCCGTTTAGCGATCGTCCGTCGTGGGAGACACAGGTGACGTGCTACTTTCCACGTTGCCTGTGCTCTGCGAGGGAGGTGCCTATCCTTCTAAAGGCTCCCGAAGATTAAAACAAGCAGAACAAGACATCATGGAAATTCCGAAGTTCGGAGTGTCAGTAAAATGTAAGAAAACGATGCACTCTCTTGTACCTGCGATTAGAGGAAGTTTGTCTCCTCCAAGTATGAACACAACTGTGGGGAGTCAGACTGAGGTATAGTAGCAAAAATACGAGTTGACACCACCTCATTAGAACTGACGCTCTCAGTTGATTCCCATAGGAGCTGTAATAATTAGTTAGATGCGTTATCATACGTTTTTTAGCAATTTGTGTTCTTTTTTAGTCCAAGACAAATTCATGTCTCCATTTACACAAAAAAATATACAAAAAAATATACAGTTATGAAACTTATCAAAATTCCAGGAACTGTTTAATGCACATTCCTGTGTCAACAATCTTTTTCTCGTGGCGAGTAGTGAGGCGGAAAAATAACAAAGGTCTATTGTATGTACATATGTACATATGGACATAGGCCAATGCACTTCAGAGTAACAGGACACCATCTTCAGGGCTGTACAATATTCTACATATATGTTTATATCACAAGTTATTGTTCCAAACATGATTTCAATATTTGTATTTCAGCAAAAACATTATCATCATTTCCAGAGAGATTCAAAATGGAGTTCAAATTTTCCAAAGAAACATAATTAAAGGTAACATACCAATGCGTGCCAATAATATTCATGAATAGATGTCACCGACAATCACAGATAAGAGAAAAAGAGAAAGTGTGTCAATTATAATGCAACACTAGCTGTGAATCTAGTTAACATTTGACCACTAGTGCGTGTGGCAGAACCCTACCTCTCTCTACTCGCTTCTATCACGAATCATTTGTTTGTTTGTTTGTTTGTTTTGTTTATTTGGTATAGCGCAGAATGCCAAACCCGCAAGGGTAACTGGGCGCAGGCAGTACAAGGATACTTGAGAACTTAGTTACAATACAAGAAATGGTTGTACAGGAGAGGGGAAAGCATATACAGGTAGTACAGAAATACAGAAATGTAGATAGCATATGTTGTCTAGCGACCTGTAATCTAGTTATGCTCATCCGCAGTCTCTAGAATGGGTGGCGGTGAGGAGGTCAGGCTAAGTGTCAGAGGAGCGAATCCAGGTGAGGACTTTCCGCCTGAAGCTAGTGTAGGGTTGGTCCATTCTAAGGTCAAGGGGGAGTCTGTTCCAGGTTTGAGCAGCTATGACCGGGAAGCTGGAGCCGCCCGCTGTGCTCTTTTTAAATCTGGGCACCACTAATGTGTAGGCATTCGTCATTCTGGTGGGTCGGTTAGAGATTCATTGGTATCTTCTAATGTTCTATCAGTGCTGCCACTGTGGGAATGCGGGACCTATGTAAAATGCACAATATATATGAGCCTGTGAGAGATCCCGTGTTTCCTTGACCGTCCATCTACGTTGCCATGGTGACCATGCGAGGTGTCCCGCTCCAGCTGAACTGGCAGAGGGGCGGGAGTGTCACCATGACAACACATATGTACATACAATAGACCTTTGTTATTTTTCCGCCTCGCTACTCGCCACGAGAAAAAGATTGTTGACACAGGAATGTGCATTAAAAAGTTCCTGGAATTTTGATAAGTTTCATAACTGTATATTTTTTTGTATATTTTTTTGTGTAAATGGAGACATGAATTTGTCTTGGACTAAAAAAGAACACAAATTGCTGAAAAACGTATGATAACGCATCTCACTAATTATTACAGCTCCTATGGGAATCAACTGAGAGCGTCAGATCTAATGAGGTGGTGTCGCCTTGTTTTTTGCTACTATATATTTATATGGTCCCTGTGTCATAGGACCATTTCTTTTCTGGCAGCTCCAGGCCAAAGCAACCGAAAGTATAAACACAACTTTCGAAGAATTCTAAAACTAAGAACATTTGAAACAAAAAAGTGGTGCCCACCCTTACTTTGTATTTTTGAGTCAGACTGAGGTGCCACGTGAAGCCCTGAAGATTGCCCCCATATTTCTTAGAGGGAAACGGCGCACAGATATATCAAAAGAGAGCAGAGGTGGTCCAGTGCCTGGGCAGGACATACAGCAGTCAGTTAACAATTTACCTGCTCTAGGCAAATGTCCGACCCCTTTGAGAACTGATATAGGCATGACGGCCTTGGGGGCAGATTAAATTACTAAAGATCTTCGGAAGACCACTGCTCCCACAGAGGATTTAGGGGTTCAAAATGCAGGTGACCAAGCACATAAGTCCTGAACATGTATGCAGGACCCCTCTGATTGCCCAGTACGGGTTCAGATGAAAAGACCAATGGGTCCCCCATCCAAGAGGACGCCAAGAGTCTTTACCTCTAGACTAGATGTGTCAAATCCAAAGAGAAGCCACCTAAACAGAACTACAATCCTGTCAATTATGAAGGACCTCCCACAGCTCCAAATCTTCTCGACATCAGACATTGACTATTAGGACTAAAATCGAGATTAGGTGTTGATGCAATTCTAAGAGCCAAAGGGGACCTGAGAAGCAGTGGCTTTGAAGCCATTTCAGACCTGCCTGCAAACACTAATTTACACTCAAGAATGGGCCCGAAAGGAGTGACAGGTCAGCCACAATCCGTGGCTCCGTAGAGTGCTGAAATTCCATCTAATGCGTGGTCTATGGTACCCGAGATTGTTTCACAGATACTCCTCAAGTTGGGGGTATCTGGGAAGCAACTTTAGCGAAGGACTCAGTTAACCTCCTGTCATGGAATACCAGGGGCAATAGAGCTTTTAGAACGGAAAAACAGGCCTATATTTTTGAGAGGTTTGATTTAAATGAGTTCCAGGAAACAGGGATGCAGACCACTTTTGGGTTGGATGGGTTTTCGGTGTTCCAGCAACTAGCAGTGGGTGAGGGAGTAGGTCAGCCTTCTGGGGGTCCTAGCATTACTTGCAGAAATAGGGTTTTTGGTTGTACTGTTCTGCTGTCAAATATTGAGGCTGCTATCTTGGCGGTGAAGGCTGACTCAGGGCCCTTAAGAGGCAGCTTGAAATGGATTATCATAAATGTATACTGGAACCCCATGGCCAAGGATCTTAAGAACTTCCAGCGATCATTCACAGATTGACTGTTATTATGTATAGAACAGCTGCCAGGCTAAGAGCTTTTGGTCATGGGTGAGTTCAAAGCGCTGTGCATTAAGAGTTCTGCCCGGGCTCGATGTTCTTTAAATCGCCATCACCAATCAGTGAATCTTGGGCTAGTTTCTCTGAAGACTGGGACCTCTTGATAGCAAACGGTTCTATTGAGGGAGACATCCCTCCGGCTCCTACCTGGAGGAGGGAGGATAGTTTCTCGACAATTGATTATCTGTTCCTGTCTAGGCCTCTGTTAGAAGAATGTTCCCGCTTTGCTATTGTGAATGGCCTTCCGAGTGATTTTGCTATCCTAGTAGCCAACTTCTTTGAAAAAAGCTGGGAGAGCTGAACAATACTTCCCTATAGAATTGATGGTGAATAATGGAGGAATAGAGTGGTCAGAATTAAAAACAACGGTAGGCTACTAACCAGCACCCTGGGGCGCTCCATTTCCCTGATGCCAGAATGGCAGCGGAGGGAGCTATGCCACCCCAGTACGTTTGTGGAGTTCCTCTGGAACACTAATCCCCCGAACAAGGCAGCTGTGAACTTGCAAGCGAGACATCCCCATAGTTTTGACAAACAAACTTGGGAAAAGAAAAGGATAATAAGAGGGCAGTTAAGAAGACTAAAGAATAGGTCTAAGGATTTAACGGACTATAAGAAGGAAGTTAAAAATCTTAAAAATTCCTATATAAATTGGTCCAGAGCCCACCGTGTCCACCGCGCACATCTTGAGGGGGAAGTTATGCTGAGAGCCATTGACAAAACAATTCCAAGAACTTCTGGTCAATAATTAGATCCTGGGAAAGTTCAGGGGCAGCAGCCCAGGATGGAGATATTCAGCAGCAGGTGTGGGTCGATCATTTCACCAGATTATACGGTTCATCTGAGAAGGCTCAAATGGCTGGGAATAAAGATGTTCCATGGTCACTGAAATTTTCTATAGAGGAAATAAAAACCCTCATTCTTAAGAGCTCATCTTCTAGATCTCCGGGTCCTACTGGACTGAGTAATGAGAGTTTGAAATCTGACCCCGATATGTGGGCAATGGTATTGGAGGCCTTATTCAAGAGTATAATGGTTTCAAAGCATATTCCAAGTTCTTGGAGAAGGGCGGTCATTATCCCCATCTTTAAGAGGGAAGATGGGATGGACCCTGCCAACTATCATGCCGACGGGAAAATCGTTGTGGGCCTTATTCTTAGTGACTTGGAATCATGGGCCAAAACACACAGCATTATCTCCAAACATCAAATAGGTTTTAGCAGAGGTTTATTTTGAAAAGCCTTGTCTTGAACCCAGCGAGCAGTGAATCTTTCTCCCGGGGTGGCCCCCCATTGTTTGGGGTATGGATCGACCTGTTGCAGGCTTTTGATACCATCAGTCAGGACCTCCCCTGGGGGAAATTAAGAGAGTGGGGTTGGCCAGAGCATCTGCTGGCCGTTCTGATTGCACGACACAGGAACTCTGAATTGCAGGTTAGACTCGATAGATCAGGACAGGGGTGCCAGGCAAGGATGCTCGGTGGCGGCCTTCCTGTTTAACCTCTATTTGGTCGACCTGGTTAAATGGATTGTGGAGTCGGCATTGGCCAGTCCAAAATTGTGCACTTCTAGAATCGGAGGACTGGCCTATACCAACAACATTGTGCTTCTCGATCGCACCCAGATCGGCCTCCAGAGGCTCCGATGCCATTATGGCTTCTCCTTTCTTTCTTCTTTTTCCTTTCTTCCGTTTCCCTGATTTTTAGAGGTTAGCCGTCATGGATTCGGCTTGTTTCTGATGTCTGCTTCGAATGAGGTGGACCCGCTGGTCCCCCTTCCTAGGACTAGGGTGGGCCCGGCACTTGTGGTCTCTTTTGCACGCTACAATTTTTTCATATTGTGCCCCTTTAAGAAAGCAGACTAATGAGTCGTTGTCACGTGACTACCCGCGTTAGTCACGTGGCGCGACGATACGCTATTTCAGGAAGTCAAGATTTCTCCTACTTTGACCTCCGACTTGACTCTGTGGAGTCCGTTGAGGTACGCACGGACCCGGCAGCAGTTCGTGGAACCTGGCTGTACACCGGCTGCAGCTCTACGGCCGCCGAGGATCACGCCGCATGCGCTGACACGGTAAGAGCGGACACCCTCTTGTTTTCACTTGCTTTTCACTATTTGTCGATTCACTCGTATTTCGAGTGATGTTCCCTATTGGATCCAGTGTACGAAAGGGATGTGACAGCCTCATTTGTGGGCTGCTCTCTCTCTCTCTTCTCCCTTGTAAATAATGGGTATAAGAGGCATAGCCGTGGAGTTAGGAACTGGCTAAGGTACTAGCTGCGTACTGCAGCACTTTTTACAAATTATTTACATAATCTTGCCTATAATGTGGATTAAGGGCAGGATAGTCGCGCAGAGGACAGGCAATGCTCTATCTGCTCACTATAGTACCACCTATAGCAGATTTGCATAGTCCTGGAGAATGACACTCAGGGTTGTTTGTACCACATAAATCACTGGGTGCCCACCGAATATCATTTCCTTCGAGACAGAGGGCTTGACCTTGTCAGGGGAGGGTATATAGTAGACTATCTCATGGCTCTCTTCTGCATTCTTTCCCCTCTCTCCTTCTCTCTGTCTCTTTTCTCTCCAATGCAGGATTCGGTCCGCTCAAGATCATCAGGTGATGGTACTCTTCCCCACCCAGTTTGGATCTTTACTGCACCCCGATAAGATCCTAAGGTTGCATTATTGAGAATCTCTTTCTACTTTGATTGCTACCCTCGGATATATTCTAGAGGAGTTTCTTCTCCCTCTAAAGGTATGGAAATGCAATTTGTTTATGTATTGAACTGCTAGGATGCCTCTCACTCTGCACTCTAGTTTTGTTGCCACCGGGATGGTAGTGGATGCCCAGATTGACTTTGGCTTCCCTCTCCCTTCGTTGCCTGGTTGGATCTACTTTACTGTATATTCACGGCACAGATGCAGGGACAATATGTCCTTTGACATCTTCCTATAAACCATTTTGGGACTTCCCTTCTCTGACTTGTGAGTAGATTGTGGGGTTACCCCTTGATTATAACTAAGGGTACCATGATTTTAAATTGCTTGTGGGGAGTTATGTGTGGGGTTGCTAGATCGGGTCAAGGGATGTTTTTAATTATGCAGTTTTTATGAATGCATTTTATTTTATGCATTGTATTATATTTTTCTTCTTTTTCTTGTGTTTTTTGTATATTCTTCTCTGATGCATTCTTAGTTTTTTGAACATTACTAAGATGGAACACATTGATCATCCTTGTGAACTAAGGAAGAACCATTTGAAGAAGAATGGGCACATGGAATAATATCAAGACACTTTTGTATTGCCTGTTCATAAGTGGCTTTTGAATAATTGTATGTGGAGAAGTTTCATGTCTATATTTTAGAATTGATTATCTAATCTGTCCTGTCCTGAGGAAGACGACTGTCAAGCTTTCTCTCTCTTGCTAGGGTGAGAGACAGATAGCTTAGACATTGTTATTTAGTCGTCGAAACTACCTGCGTTAGATACCAGTACAGCCCATCAGACGGCTAGGAGCTGTACCAGGTACTGGGCGTTGACTATTTTGGTCAGATTGGAGACACGTATTGCTTCTGCTTCCGTATCTATTGATGCTATTCTACGTGTCTGTTTATAATAACAATTGGTTGGTTTGATTAGGGGACAACCTCTTCTACCCGCAGAAAATATTGATTATCTTGTTCTGTGTGGGTGGGTTGCCCTCCATATTTCTTTTGCTTTTTTTCTTAAAAAATTATTTTGTAGACTTTTCTAATTTTCTTTTTCTTTCTTTTTTCTGCCTTAAATTTGGTTATAAAAACTTTTTTGAATATAGATTGGGCACCAATTTGGGATTCAAGCTGTCCTCTGATGCTATGTACCTTTGAACTACTTTATGCAGAGTGCACTCATTCTTACATCTTAGGATGGCCACTAAACCAATATGCACTTTGACCGGATATGTTCAGCATTGATTTTATGTTTTTATGCTGTTTTTATCATGTGTATGGTAATTGAATATGTGCTTATTAAAGATTGATTGAATAACTTTTTATGCTCCTTGACCTGATCTATCCCCACATTTAGCTCCTTTACAGTGAGCAGTTCATTCCATTGATCTATTCTATGTTTTATTCACGTAAACCCCCTTCCCCCGTTTGGTGTGCTTTACTAGCTGCCTCTCAGCAATATGCAGAGCTAAACCGGCTGAAGACCAACCCTGAAAAATCTAAAACCTTAATGTTCAAATACCCATTAAGGCAAACTAAACAATTTTTGTGCTTTTTGGATAATCAGGCGGTCGGCGTTGGTCAGGGAGATTGTATACTTGGGATCGGTGGTTATATCCTATCCAACACAGGGGTCAGCTAAAGCTGCCATTAACGGAAAAAGCTTCCGCCTAGGTTCTCAGATAAAGGAATTGTGAATAAACGCTGCAAATGTTCTATTTTGCCACTTATTACATATTATATTGGTAAGACAATACCGGCCCTGCTCTTCGGCTTTGACACTAATCCACACTCACACATGGTGGACTGGGAAAGATTGGAGGGTACGCCCTGGAGACGAGAGATTAACCTTTACAGGCTGATTTTGTCCCCACCCCCTCTTTCGCTTTATGAAGACGCTTTGGTTGCGTATCATGTGGCATCTAACCTGTGTATGTGCCAGCATCCTTGTAGAATCAGAATGTTTGGAGGAAGCTCTGATCCAAAACCCTATGAAGGCCAAAAAACGTATTAAGAGAATGAACTGGATTCGTACCATCACAGTGATGAGGAAATGTAGGATCTATACCTCTCTGACACCTACAGATGCACCTAGACTTACCAGGCCGACCTACCTGACAAAATTCTCTGATCCATCTATAAGAGCAGATTTTCTGAGATTTCGCAATGCTGTTACGACAGTGAATTCAATCTGTCAAAAATGCCACGAGAATGGACTCAAACCATGAGACATATGATGATTGATTGCCCGGGACCATCGAGATGAGAACACAAAGGTTGGTCAGATTTGCCCCCATGATTGGTGAATTGAGACGGATTATTTTTGGAATAGACTGGCATCAGGACATGAGGTCTTTCTTATCGTTGAAGTGGTCAAATGAGTGCAAGACTGGCACTCGCTGAGACCATTTGTATGATCAACTAATCTTAAAGTTTGAACATTTCCATTTGGTTTTATTGGTTTTTTCTTATCTGTCTAGTTGTTTTAGTTTTTTGTTTTTGCTCATTGTATTTTATTGTTTGTGGAACATTTGTGAAAAATCAAATTTGACTATATCACAATAAAAGAAAAAAGCAGCATGAAATTCCCCCTGAGATTGGGTCCTTCCAGATTTCTATATCTTACTCATGTGGACGACCTTGCCAATACTGACCCTACATATGTGGGAATATATAAAAGTGCGCACTTGTGACGAAACACCTTCCAGGCCACCATTGGTACAGGGGTGAATATTGGTTTCTAAACCATCAACCAGCCCCACATCTCCAGCACACCAGAAAGGTTCCAAACAGATTGGAATAACAAGCACATTGTAAACCTTCCTGTCCAATTTTGTTAACGTTGACGGAATAGCAGGTTTATGATATGATATGGCATTTATAACGCACCTATACACAAGTGTTATCTCAGAAAAGCCGTTGATCATTGGTTAGTTGCAACACAGCGAAAATACAATTATTGCCCAATGATAAAGGGACTGTCCAGTCAAGGTTGTATAAACATATCTACTTCATTTATATCACAAAAGCTACTTCTAGCAACACTTACATGCATCACTGCACAGGCACACGTGCAATGCCATAGCCCCAACAACATTCACACGGCATGCACACATATCATTCTGAGTGCACAGGCAGCGTCATGGCAGATCACATCACAGTCCCTCTAACTGCAATGCCCAAACGTAACTATGCAAAACATCCAAATGCACGTTTGGCCTCCAGGCATGAGTGATGCATAGTCACACATTGCTATTTTCGCCACAACCACATGAGCAGCATGCATGCACATGACCTGGTCAACACTCCCTTAACTGTCACACTTGCCATGCACGCAAGTCTCAGACACAAGAAACATTGCATGTGCACAGTTTGCAAACATGTACTAAAACACACAATGCAAATTACAGTGCATTTCGAATCCGCGCATGTCTGATGTCCCACATGGGGAGCATTGTCTGGGGCCTCCATGCAGAGGTTTGCCACTGAGACATACATGCTGCAAAAGTAAGGGGGTTACTACAAACATGCAGGCACATGCACAACACACATGCACCGTAGAGCAGTACAACACATGCCTACTCACCATTCGACTCCAAACGTCATTGCAACTCACAGACCTGGGCATGCAGCTCCGGCTGGAACCTCGCCAGGACTCTTATGTTGTTGTTGGACAACTGGCACCTGCACGCACAGTGCACCTCCGTGGTTGCACCAGCGTTTAGGAAGTGCCAGGCCTTGACGTGGGTCCTAGATTTGAGGTCTTCCAAGTACTTGTGGATGGTCTTGTAGCAGCAGACTGCCACCCCCTCCACGTTGATGGCAGCCGTTATGTTCTCCCAGATCTGGAGACGTCCTTCTTTGCCTTGTTGCATCACTGGGTAGAAGAGGGCATCATCCTTCTCCAGGACCTTATCCACCAGGATGTCAACTTCTCTGTCAGTGAAGTTGACAGCTCTCTGCCTCGCTGCCATGGGGTTGCCGCTCTGGTCCGAGGTAGATGGTGTGGACATGGCAAGTCCCAAGGAAGGTGTGGGTGGGTAGACTGGTCCTGGACCTGGGCTGTGGAGTGTTAGGAAAGATTTCATAATTGTATGTAATTTTCCCTCCCTGTGTCAACCCCCAAACTTTTTGCTGCTGTTTAGACACCATTGACTGACTTTGCCAGAGAAGCACAGCCCTCAGCTGCACTCCTCTGGGCTTTTGCTCACTTTATATGGGGAAACTGACATGCCCTTAAGACAGTCAGTGCTGGGAGATTTTGTTTCACTTAGTCCTTTCCTCTTGTTGCAACGTTTGTGCAACATGTAACTTACCTTACAGAACACTTGGGTCTCTAGTCATTTCCAAAGGCCATAGAAACTCTCACTGGACTTTTTATGAACTGTGCAGAGGTGTCAGGGATAGGACTGGTGGCAGCATTCTTTTCGCATTATTTTTAACTCTTTCCTGCCATGTTAACCGCGTTAACCGTGTTTGGCACAAATAGGTGGCCTGGCCCCAAAATGGCCATGCCACAAGGTTCTTTGTCCTGTCCTTTGGCCTTCTTGCCCCTTCACCTACCCCAGGTCGAGTCGACCCAGGTCAGTCCTTATTTGGTGATGCACTTTCCCGCAAATCCCAATGCTTTCGCGGGCTTCTGCATGCCTTGTGTGTGTGCCTCCAGGATGTGGGCTGGGATGTCTGATCCCAATACACATCCTGGGTGCCAGAGAGTCTGGAATGCCCTGAATGCCTGGGACCACCGTGGTCCGTGATTGGTCCACGTATGGAGTGTGTGTTTGTGAGCAGATCTCCCATTGGGTCCTCTCCATTTTGGCGCAAAGGAAAATTTGGATAAGAGGAGGCTGAAAACACCACTACCATGTCGATCTTCTGAGTTCACACCAAACAAAGCATAGGAGCCAAGTATCCTGCAACAAGAAGCCGAGTCAAGGAACTGCTGGTGACCCGCTGGAAGGTTTGGTACCCTTAGCCCGCTGTCATCCCGTGGGACCCCTCTGCATCTGATCGTCCTTGAAGGTCTGCAAAGATGCTTCGACCCATTAGAATAGTGGGACCAACTATTCTCAGCACCTTCATCAAACCATGCAAGTAAGCCTTCTCGGAAGTGTCCCTGGGCCAACCAGTTGGCTGACCAGCTTATGCAGGACCTTTGCTCTGTCTCCTCTGTCGTTTCGAGGAGACCCTCAAAAATTGGTATACTGCTAGCTCTGTTTCCCCGGCACCCTCACACCGAATGTCGTACACTTGGCATTCCCAGGTCTGAAGTGAGACGAGTGCGCCAGGACCAGAGTAAACGCGGTTACCGCGTTGCCCTGCCACGGCAACGACCTGTGCAAGTATGCTGCATTTTTGACCCTCTTGTCCCTGAAGCCTGCTGCAGTGAAACTGGGTCGATTCCTCCATCTGGAGCACATAAATCGCCACTTTCCCCTTTGGGAATCATCGCTTCACACGCACCCCTCGGAATACACGTACCCCGCTTGCGCCAGGCCTATCGTGTGTAAAACTTCACACGCACCCCTCGGAATACACCCACCCCCAGTGACAGGCACCTGCCAGCAGGCCCCGACTTATGTCCCCCACCCAACACGTCATCACAATCCCGACCCATGGCCCTTATGGCCACCCAAATCCCACCTCACGCCACCCCAGTCCAAACACCCAACCAAGCATTCCATCCACTCCACATTGAAATCCCCATGTCATGATAGATCCCAAATAACCAGTATGCGCATGAGTACAAGTCCGTCAGACCCACACAATGGCGACACATGAATGAGAAAACCCACATTGTGACATGCACGAAAGCAATGAGAGAAGACCACACAAATGAAGTAAAAAAATAGATATGTATTATATACAAAAATGAATGAATGAAACGAAATTACACAAGAATTAAATGATAAATAAAAGGATGTCCAAAATCAAGGAAAAATTATTAATGATGAATTGAATAAAATGCAAAGAAAAATGCCTCCAAAGTTTCCGTCCATAGCACCAAATCCAAAGTCAAAATAAAAACAAAACCATTCCTCCATGGTAAAAATAAATATGTAAAATCAGGTCCATAACTATATACAATGTAAAAATCAAGGGTCCATGTGCCCAACAATCCAAAGGAAACCTAAGAAAAAACCTACCTAATAAATAACTATTAACAAAAAGGCGGGGCATAGTCCATGCACCCCAAAGGAAAAAAAATAAAGGAAACCTACAACTACATAACTATTTACAAAGGCGGCGGGCTAGTCCCACGGCTCACTGTTCGATGTTCCGGCCCAGGGTATCATCGAACTCCATGTCGATGTTCCGGAGGCGGGCCTGTTCCCTGCCATCCTGAGCCGTGCCCTCTCCGCCCGCCGCCTCTCCGCATCTATTTGCCAGCCCAACCACTGCCATACTGAAGACACTCCCAGTCCAGGGTCCTCCTGCCCCTCGGCCGATGCCTGCCCCCGGGGTGTTGATGGCCCCGAGCCATGATGCCTCCCATGCTGAGCCTGCTGCTGCCTCCGACGCAACTGCCTCTGCCACCACAATGGCATCCGGGCTGATGGAATCCCCCGGCGGCATCGTACACGTGCCCTGCCCGATGATGCCGGCACATCCTCCATCCGCTGGGGTCCAGTTGGTGGGGTGGCCACCCCTGCTGGACCTCCGACTTCCGACTGCTGCAGGGATGGGATCTCCACCTGGCTGGCTGCGTTGGTTGGGGCAGATCCACAGGGGGCCCTGGTGGCATCTGGGCCAGAAGACGGCACGGAGAACGACTGGCGTATAGCGTGCACAGAGGAGGAGTGGGCCGCAAGACTGGCCGACACATGGAGGAAACCCCCGACCATGGCCCCTCCTAACTGGGTCACGTTGGCACACAACTCTTCGTGATGACGTGCGTGGTCCCCCCAGGAAGCACGCACGTCATCACGAATGACACATGTGCACAACGCAACACCAATCAGGACGGACTCCATCCTGTTATGGGTCCCCTCATCCGCAGGTAGAGGAGTACCAGATGACGTGGACCTACCTGTGAATGTGCCTGAGACGGGGCATCCCTCCTGGTGCATGGTGATGCAGTCACAGTGTCAGGGACAGAGACATGCACCTCTGCAGCGACCTGTGCTGCCTCCTGCCCCTGCCCCTGGACTGTACCACTTGCACCAGTGGTACTACCCCCACCAGGCCCCATTTGCGGCTCTGTAGCGGCCTCCTCCTCCTCTATACACACCACCAACCTGGATGGCTCCACACCGTCTTCCGCCGTAGCAAGCCCCGGTGGGGGCTCATCTTCCACTGCAGCCGTTGTGGCTGACGCGGCACCAGTCCCCTCACTCCCGGATGATGGAATTTCCTGGGAGGGTGACTGGGCCTTGCGTCGCCGGCCGGTGGAGGCATCCTTGCCGCTTTCCTCCACAGCGCCGTCTCCGCCCTCTTCTTCACTCGCCGCGGTGTAAAGGGAGACATTGAACACAAGCATCAGGGTACTGTACAATAGTCCCCTAGACATAAAGCAATAGCACATGAGTGGCACTGTCAAACGTCACTTCCATCATGTCTCCCAACAACACATGGGTGAGTGCAGGCAACACACATGCAGGAACCGGCATGGCACATGCAACAAAAATGTGCATCCATATCCACTGCACCGTAGAAACATCCAATGGTGGGCTGAAACTCACATGCATCATGGGACATGCTGATCACATGCACACACATCACCAGAGGGTCATGCATCTGGCCCTGTATGCCCACAGACACAGTGGATACAAGGATGAGTAGGCTGTATCAGTGATTCAACACATCGTCACGGACATGTGTCATGCATCCATGGCGCACACACTACTCTGACACACGGACATGTACATTATGCCTGTCCATGACAGAAGCACACATCTCTCACACCCCAAACATGTCAAAGTACAGGCACAGGCATGCATACATGTGTGCATTCCGCATGCTGCTCAGCATGATGCATTGTAACACATACACCATCCATGTGGGTCACGCCTGACTAGACTCACATGCAGCACCATAATTTCCCTGCACACACACATCCATACATGACCTATGTCACACATGCAGCTGAGTAGCTAACTACCACCACGCTTCAACATGCACTGTTTCAAACGTGAATGCATGGGCACTTACCACTCGACTCCAGACGGGCCTGCATCCTGAGGATCTGGTGGTGAAGCACTGGGCGAATGCGCTCCAGGACCCTCATCTGCTGGGTGGTAAGCGGGGCCGGGCGCCCCACTGCTTCCGCTGCCTCCAAGTGGCGCCGGGCCTTCTTGAGGGTCCTGGACTTGTAGTCCTCCCAGCGCTTCTGGACGTGTTTGATGTGGCGTGGTGCCACCCCCTCCGCGTTGACGGCACCCACTATGCCCTTCCAGATCCTCTCCCGTCCTTCCTTGTTGGCGCGTGATGGTGTGAAGAGGACATCATAATGCCCCACAACTTGCTCCACCAGGATACCAACTTCCTTTTCACTGAAGCTGGTAGCCCTCTGCGCTGGGGGGTTGCCACTGGTGCGGGAAGGTGTTGTGTCGGACATGGCAACCCCCGAGGCAGGTGTGGGTGGGCAACTGGGTCCTGGGGCTGGGCTGTGGAGTGATGGATCACCAGTCGGGATGTCTTCTGTTCCAGCAGGGGTAGTCACAGCAACTGGACCCCTGCAGATGGCTGATGTGCAGGCACCAAATGGCAGGGCACGGCGGCAGCAGGCAGGCAGGCAGGCAGCAGTTGGCTCGTGGAGGGCTGCTCAGGGCTCTGGGGGGCAGTAATTCAGCTTTCTGGGCAGGAGCGTGGTCTTCCATGTGTTGTCACGTGGCCAGCTTGATAAGAGTGATTTGGCACGTGAAAAAACTGCACGTCAGCGTGTAATTCGAGCAAAGGCCCTTAGCGCGTATGTGACGTAACACGCGCGGGCGTTTCCCTGGCATGGGTTGAGGGTCCCACGTGGGTTTCCATCGCTCTGTACGTGCTTTTCATGGAAAGCGGTGCATGTGTTTTCCAGGCATTGGGGTTCACACGCGATTACTTCACAGCGGGTGGGTGTTGGCTACGCATTCTTCTTCTACATGCAAGGAAGATGGTGATTTGCACACACTATTTTTCCCACTGCGGGTGTCCCTGTTTGTCGCGTACCCCTTTTTCTCCACCCATAGTAGCCTGCCTGTTGATCACGTATGTATTTTTTGGGTTCCTGGCTGCCACAGCATGCTGCGTGTGTTTTTTTACACGCACATGGACTAGAGGGGTCGCTTATCTCTTTTTCTTACTTTTATGGGATGCCTGTGCGTTGCGTGACACGTCATTTCTCCTAGGGGGCCACAGAATGGGACATTCATCGTAGCTGTATATACGTGTTTTTTGTTTGCGCACACTTTTGTAATGCACAGGTATGCTACCGCCTGCCTTCGTGTGGCGGACGTGTTTAGGCCTGTGCGTGTCTTTGGCCATGCGCGGGTTTCCCCTATTCGATTCCATGAATATGTGTGGTACGCGTGTGTGTGGGCGTTCCGTGTACTTCCCAGCAGTACATCCCCAGTTACGCCCTTATTTTCATGCTTTGTTCCTCATTCCGCACGTTCCGCCCCGTGTTCTGCCCCATTTTTGGTGTGTGCGCTAACGTTGTGCGCTTCGCAGTGCGCATCGCGCATGGCGTTCTGGATGTTGCAATGACGTGTGCGCCTGGGTGCGCCACGCACGGATTTGGTGCACATCACGGGGAAAACACGCGCAGGCTCTTCCATGAATCGCACGCTTGCACATGCGCTTGCTTTTTCACGCTTGCGCCACGATTTTCGGCGCACATTTGTTCCATGAATCGCCCCTTAGTCTTGACCGCCTGCCATAGCTACCCTGATTGGTCTGGCTTGTCCAGAGGTTACCCTGTTCCAAGAAACTAGGTTGGCCTTCTGAACCTCTGGCCCTCCAGGTCAGAGTTCAGAAATCCTTCTTAACATGGAGCAGTGGTGGTGGTATGTGAAGGTGGGAGTCCAACACAGCAGTTTAGATAGTCACAGGACCGGAGACAGGAGCACAGGCAATGGCTGGAAAGCAGGCACACTGACACAGTGCAGGTGGATAGCAGGCCCTCACATTGGAAAGGCAGCAGTAGATGGCAACGTTGGAGGCAATACAGGAAAGGAGGATGCAGGTAACATGGCACAGAGGCAGAAGAGTGGTCTTCCGTGTGGAGCTCGAAAGGCAGCTGAAAACAGAGTAAAGGCCCTTAGCGCGTACGTTATGTGACACGCGCTGCACGCAGCATGCCGACGTGGCTCACGGCACTGACAGGTATACATAAGGATGAGTAAATGCATCACTGACTGTGCGCGCAAAGGAACAAAGATGGAGTATTGTAGTTTCCACGTATTTTGGGGGGCCACACAATACTTTCCCTTCAAGTGGTGTCCTGTTCTTTTTTTGGGGGGGGTTGTGCCTCTGCGCATACGCACATTTTTTCTTTTCCCCATTTTGAGGCGCGTGGACTGTCGCGTATGTACTTTTTCTGTTTGTGGTTGCCACTGCGAATTACGTACCTCTTTTTTCATTGTCGGCAGCTTTCCAGGTATCGCGTATGCACTTTTTGTGTTATTTGGTGCCACTGCATATCGCTTCCTTCTTTTTTCATTTTCAGAAGCTTTCCAGGTGTCGCATACGCACTTTTTGGAATATTGGGTGTTACTGCGTATCGCGTACCACTTTTCCCATTTGGTGTACATTTGAGGCTTGCTGGACAACACATCTATGTCGTATATCACATAGACTGTTCCCTGACTCACATTGCCCAGGACAATAACTTGGTCTGCCTCCCAAATGGGGTCAGGGTGGGAGTGATGGTGGTGACACGCCTGCCCCAGACCCAGGAGGACATGGCAGGCCCCAGTCCAAAGGTGGCATGGCACCTGGATGCCAAAGTGGTTCCAGCCAGACAGGGGTAGCTCCAACCCCCCTGCCACTCGTGGCAGGAAGGGATGCCACAGGAAGAAGAACTTCAATGATGAGCTCCAGATGCTTATTGACTATGTGACCGACCAGCATCGTGATATGTGCCTGCATGCTGGGAGCACACGTACAGTCGCACAACATATGATGCATTGGCAGCGTGTCATGGAACAGATAAACATTGCGCTTCCTGTGTTTTGCCAGTCATGCATCACCCACATCAATTGTGTATTGGGACATCTGGCAGCATTTGTATGACAGCCCTGGGTAAAGCATGTCCTGTGATGTACAGACACATGTCAATTGGCCATCATACTGGGCATAACCCATGTGACAGCCATTCGTGGCACATGTCTGTGTGACAGGACACATCCCCCACATGGTACTCCCCCGGTACTTGGGAAACATGTGACACCGACAAGTAGTGTTCATTGCTATATTCTTGTTGCGTTTCACTCTGCACTGCTAGACCGGTGCATGCACACAAAGTATCACTTACACGCCATGTCATGCCGTGATGCATGTTCCTTTTGTAGCCTGTTATTGGTTTCCTTGTCACGATGCATATCTGAGCTGTCTGTCAAAGCACATTGTCGTGTTCACAGAGTGTTCACAGACCACATACTCATTGTGGCGCATGCTCCCTCTTACCCTCCCACACTCTAGGCCCACTTCATGTGGCCACTCCCCTCATCCTCTTGGGGATCAGTGGACCTTGTTCACATCTCCCAATCCACTCTCCAGCTCACTGCACTTCAGGGACCTTGACCAGGAGTCACACTTTCGGGTGTACCCACTCATGGGCTTCTTCCCTTTCCACGCCTTCCTGCAGGTCCTCATTGTCTCCAGTTTCCTGTCCCAGACCTGATTAGTGTGTCATGTGTTGACCGTGGTGTTGCATGTTTGCTAAAGAAATAATATTGAGGTCCTGGAAGTCAAGCCTTTCTTTTAATATTGATGAATGGGCGGAGGAGCTTGTTACTGTCTCAACGTATGAAAAAGCCATTTACAAGTATAAGGATGGAATTGAGAAATTGTGGGACATTTGGAGCTGTTTTCTTGATGTCGATGGATGAACTTGAACTTTCATTCGGGATTGAGGTATCCCAGGCTTTGTATATTACTGTTATGTTTCATTACTTATGGTTTTATACAATATTTTTGTGATATTCTTGTGTCTGTTGCATGGATTGTTGCTTTTGTAATTTGCAGCCTTTGGCTTTGTTGTTCTCTTTCTTTTTCCTTTCTTCCTTTTCTTCCTCTTCTCCCCCTTTATGCACCTCTATTCTTTTCTTATATAGGATGTTTAGTGGTAGTTTATGATGAACTGATTCGTATGTTTTGACTTTGGTTGACAAGGAGTATGATTAAAAATTAATGCCATATTTTGTTGTTATTTGCTGTTGTGAAATAAAAACTTTTGATACAGAGACATGTATCACAGTGGGCCTCATTATAAGTTTGCCGGACCAGCAAACTATGAGTTCTGCTTGCGGGAGCCATTGCGGCACCAGCGAGCAGAGCATGTCGGATGCACCGGCACCATTTATAACGGTGTCGGTGCATCCGGCTTCCCCATTCCCATTCAGCCTTATGGGGCTCAAATGGGAATGGGGAAGAATTTTTTCCGGTGCCCAGGAATGGGCAAATACCGGGTCCAGCAAGGCCGTAATGACCCGGCAATTTCCCATTTCTGGATGCTGGAAAAATAAAATACCGGCAGCAGCCGTGCCTGTATTACAATGTCTTTCTTTGTCCATGTTCAGGTGAGGATGCACCAGATGCAGGAGAGGAGGAGGAGGAAGAGTCCGTTGTGCGGCAGACCACCAGTGGGGGACGTGGTGTGGTACGCCATGAGAACCCACTGGTGCTGCAGACCATCCTGAGTCATGCTGGAGTCTCTTCGGACGCTTTGAATTCAGATGTCTCTGATGCTGAACCGGATGTGCATGCCTCAAAGAGGCCAGAGGTGAGTGCCCCAATGTGTGTATCAGTCGGCCCCATGAGTCTGTGGCAGGTCGGCTGGCTTCAAAAGGCCAGTCAGTGGTGGCACCCTCATCTGCGGTGGTTACGGCTGCAAGGCCAGCCTCCCCTGAATTGGTATCAGGTCATGGGCCTGATGCCAAAGGGAGGGAGGTAGACCTGCAGCCAACCACAGGGGCACCACAGCAAAGGACCAGGTCCCTTGCATCAGGGCCCTGTGGGCCCCGCACACATGGGGGATGTTTGCAGGCTGGGGAGACAGAGTGGGAGCAGCAGATGTTGCATGCCACCCTCAGACATGGATATGTGTTGGATAAGATATCTGAGGGCATGGATAAGATGACCAAATCCATGACCCCATAGCGGCCCGGGTAGATCAACAGATGCAGGCCATGTGGTCCTCATGCCGCTCCCACAGATTGCGCATGGAGGCCAACATCAAGGGCCGATGGGCTGTACTGGGGTGTTTTCAGGCTTCCCTGCATGCAGACGCTCAGGCACACAAAGAGGCCTATCGGCTTGAGATGGAGGCCCAGAGGACTACCCTGCATGCAGAACTAACAGCCACAAGGAGAATGATCCACGATGCAGTGGGTGCCTTCGGGCAGTCACTCTCGAGGAACTCAGTGCATCACGGGCATTTGCACATAAAGACTCTGTTGCCTTCCGTGATGCGATGCATACGGACATCACCGGACTAACTGTGCTGGAGCATTCATCAGTGTCACACTTGGCCGCCACCTCTGAAGACGAGGCCTTGGCACTGCATGGTCTGCCTCCAGCACCACGCCCACCTGCAGATCAACCGCTGGATGGGGGTCCCAGCACAGACATGCCTCCGGGTCCACTGTTGCTGTGAGGTCCATGAGTCCTTGGAGGGTTTTTTTCATAGTCACATTTTTGACCACACATGTGGACATTGGCATGCAGCCTACTCCTCCCTCCACCAGGGTGGACTCCCCCACCCCTGTCCATGATTGCCAATATTTCTGAGATTTAACATTTTTTATTGCCATGGCCTTTATTTGTTTTATTTCTGTGTCCCTTGCTTTACCTTGAGAACCTTTTTATTTTGATTAGAAGACCCCTGACCCAGATGTTGGCATGTGTTTTTGTTCATCCCTTTCCAAGGTGGAATTCTTTCTATTTTCGTTTTGATTTTTTCCATTTCCCTTGAGTTGTGCAGTTGCCCTCTCAAGGCCATGACGTATGCAGTGCTGTACATGCAGCCATGTACAGTGACGTCAACTGCCATGGCTGCATCGTGTTGGACAGGATGGAATGTACAGGTAACATTGGGTTCAGGGAATATTGACAAATGTGTGCTGTGTGAATGGTACTGTACTATGGCTGTTATAATGCCTTGTCCCATGTTGTTACAGTGCTCCAGAATAAGGCAATGACTGTACTCCCGGGGGGATACCCTGTACCCTTTGATGTTCCAACTCCACATGCCCTCAGGCATTGGACCTCTGGTCACGCATTTGGAGGCACAGTTCCTGTGGAGGTGATGTGGGAATCACATCATGCTGGCTCAGTCATCAGGTAAGCACGGGCACTGTCTTGCATGTTCTGCCAGTGTAATTGTTCCCTGTGGTTTCTGCATGCAGTACACATCTTGAGCAGGCGGTGGTGTTCACCTTGTGTCACAGTGAATGTCTGTGCTGAAGTGTGTCTGTACGCATGCATGTGTGTGTATGTGCATCAGCACTTCTATGCCAGTGCATTGTGTCTGTGGATGCACTCATGATGTTGACAGCATGTTTGGAAGTGATTGTGCAGCACTATTCTCACATTCCTCATGGTCAGTGTTTTGTTCTGTGTGGGTGCACGTACTGCTTGGCCACATGCATTGTTGGTGCTTCTGCACTCTGGTGGATTCTGTTCTCTGACACTCGGCACACTGACCGTGGGGATGTCTCCTTACTCCCACCCCTGTACTCCCCCAGTCCCTATGTTGCATACCATACCCTGCAGGTGTTCTCCCTCTGCACACTACTCTTTGATGGTTGCCAATCGTAAATCCATTTCCTTACCCGACTACATGTCCCGCCCAGCCTGCCACTGGTCACCATGTCCCATTCACATTGATAGGCATGTATGCACAACCTGCAATGCAGCGCTTCATGACATGGCTCTGTGCAGTGACTCCACAGGACATGTTTCTCACATTTGATGCATGTTGCTTTTGACAGATATCCACATGTATACCCACATGTATAGCACTGACTGCTTCTGTGTTACCCAGTTTGTGACTTTTTGTACATGTTTGTGTACTGTTGGTTATCATCACTGGTGTGTATTACATGTTTTCTGTTTTTACATTCTACTTCATGTTTTCTGCCACAGTCTGTGGGTATACATTGCATCACCACAATGTAGTTGCACGCATGTCTGACATCCTCCACTTCCCACCACTTGGCTGCATGTGGTGTCCCTGTGTCAGGTTCAAGTGAACCCTGGAATGCATGCACACTTATTGTGGCAGTCTCACTCAGGGGGTGTGGTGTGTGGGGTGTTGAATGTACAGCTGCATGTCCATTGGCTGTGTTGTCCAAAAGGGGCATATGCTTTCAGTGCTTAGTTGCGTCCAAGTGGGGTACATGTGTCTTGGTGTGTAATGCATGCCATGGTGGGTTGTTGCCTTGGTTTGTGTGAGATAGGGCTACTGATTGACCCAACCCATGTGCCTATTATTTGCCAGTCTGTCCTTCACTGCCAACCAGTTTTGTCCTTCATGGCCTCTTCTTAGGGAGAATTCTCATTTTATGGCTAATTTCCCTTACCTATAGAGTCCCCCAGCAGCTTTGCTGGATTTGAAGGGTTTGTTTTTTTCTCCTGCAAAGAGTGAGACTCTTTTTCTCACTCTTAGGCATCTTTGCTATGTGTGTTCTAGGCTATTTTATTGTGTTTAATGCCTATGAGGTTTTTCTCTCACCCATAGAAACCATCTTTATTCACATGTGTTACAGAGCACCCTCAGTGCAGTGACACAGGGGTGTCGTAGTGAGCCCCTAACATAGACTCCATACCCTGGGACTGACTACTGTCTCCCAGGGCATGTAAAGTCCCCATTGACTTTACTAGTCACTCTTTATGAACAAAACTATTACAACCCATCTTACTATGGAGGCGCTGGCAAGGATTAATAGTTTTTCCCTTATGTTCATTTTCGAGAGGGTACCGTACAGTCCCTCTCTCAAAACTTTCTGGCTGGTGGCTGTGGTTACTACCGAAAATATTCCACAACGAATATTTCCCTATGGGATTTTCCCATTGTTCGAGGCTACCACATTTACTGACAGCCTCTAACACCGCCGGTTTATTCTTATATTAACTTTACTCTGGTAGGTTTTATTTGCCAGAACTTTTATATAAATTTGTTCTCGTGTCTTTCTCTAAGATCCTAACCCAGGTCGGGGATCCTTTGTTCGTCCGTTTGGCGGGCTTCTGCCGAGAAGCCCTCCTTTCAGCGCGACTGAGTCTGGGGTGGAACCACTGTGTGGGAGGGGGAGTAGGACCCCTGGACAGGGTTGCCTTAGCAACCCATGTTGCACTCTGCCCTGATAGGCTGGAGGGTCTCTCGCTAGGATGACCACTCCACTGTGTGAGTGACAGCTAGGCTGTATGAATGGGGATCTTTTTGCATAAATGCAGGTTCCTGAAGACTGGAAGAGCAAAACGTCGCCACTGGAACTAAGAAGCCGAAGAGGAGAGAAGCCAAATACATTTGCATCAACTGAACCACCGATGAAGCCGTGCTGCAGCGTCTCACCACTTTTCTTCACACGCCGGGAGAAGATCTTCATCTCCAAGAGCCTTCTTCCCTTGAGCTCGTGGGGCCAACCAGTTTGCCAATCGCCTTCCTGGACCTGCCTTGGTCGAATCGCCAGTGCCCTGCACTCGGAGACCGGATAGCCAGGCACCCGTCCACCTGGACCGCGATTTAAAGGAGCATACCTTTTATTTTAGTTTGGCAGCACTGCGGCTGGTTTCATCCCTGGGCAGTGCAGTAACTCGAACCTTCCTCTACGACGAGAGTCTCTCTTCCTCTGCTGGATCTCCCGAACTGCAGGAACTGCCAGGAACAACCGCCACCGCCGGAGTATCTTCTTCATATTAAGATCCTTTGTTCTGCCAGGCCTCCCTTTTCGTTTGGTAGCGCTAGAGGTGTTTAAAATCCTTTACCTACCTGCTGGGTTGGCTGCCCCTATCCTCTAACATTGTCCTTCACCTTCTGCATCCACCTTTTCGAATTGTTTAACAAAGACTTGACTGCAGCTACAAGAACATTTTGCTCCTGGGCTGTTTGCCCTGTAACACTGACTCTGACACAGGCCTATTGACTCTGGCTAAATCTGTTATAACTGCCTTCACTAGATTGCTTCTCAACTAGAACTGTGTTGGTGCACCTAATTCTTATAACCGCCTTTTCCTTCCCACTTTTAAAACTTGTGAAGTGCCATTTGCTCGGTTATCATTTAAGTATTCTACATGCTAAAGTACTGCCTTGCCTAAACTTGTTCACAAACATATTGGGAAGTGTTGCTAGGGGGTCTAAGAGTATATTCCTGTATAACTTGTTCTTTCCCTACTTTGTGAGAAATTGCTAGGGTTCCGTTTGTGTTTGGTTTTCACTGTGCCGTTTTGCTCAGTTTTCACTCTTGCTCAAACTTGTCTACAATTTAACCAGGGAGTCGTGTCTACTTTTCTTGACTGATTTTGACTTGCTTTAATAACTGTGATTAATGTGTTGAACTAGAAGTGTGTAAAATAAAAATATATACTTTTTACTACAAAGCTTTGGTCAGTGTTTCCTTGTACCATAGCATTGTAGTCCTATTGTGTAAACCCTGACTACTGCTCATCTCCCTCTTGAGATAAGTCTGACTGCTTAGCCACAGCTACCAACTAAATCTTTGTAGTACAGACTGATACCAAAGGGGATTTATTGCATATACCTGTAGTCTTAATCTTCTGTAGTGCTCCCTAAGGGAACTGCACAGGATTCTGCCTAACACTGGTGTACAGCGGTGAAGATAAAAGTATTGGATTTACATTTTAGTGTGCTACTAGTACCTTGGTTCAATTAACCACAAGGCTAACAATCACAAAATGTTTATTTTAAACAAAGTCAAAGTATGGAAAGTTACAGTCAGGAGACCCTCCATACTAATACTGCTGATTATCTAAGGGATCTGTGTAGACGGAAAGGTCTTCCTGTCAAAGGCAAGAAATCAGAAATGATTGATAGACTGTTAGAAAAACAAAGTCTGGATAGTGGTGCTGTAGTGCCCGCTACTCTAGCAAATGTAGCAGACATTGAGGATGATAATGTTGATGATGTTATTGTTGAAGCAGAGGAGGAAGAGGAGGATAACAATGTCACCCCCTCTGGCCCTCTGCCTGCTCAAAGGCCTCAACCTGTGGCTACTGGACCATTGTCACGTCCCATATTAAGTCCTGAATTTATCACCCTAGAAAAAATGAGACTTGAGCTTGAATTCAAATGAATTAGTGCCCAAACTGAACAGAGACATCAAGAACTAAGGCTCAAAGAATTGGAGCTCAATCATGAGCTAGAGATGAAGAAATTGTCTTTGGAAAATGCTTCTCTCCCCAAATCCTCTAGATCCTCCAGTCCAAAAAGACCCCAGATGCCTAAAGAGATTGTGGGTATGTATGAACCTAAGTTGGATGTGTTAGATTGGCTTGCTATGTTTGAATACAATCATGGGCTCCAGGATATCACAGGGAATCAGTTGATCCCCTGGTTATTCTCTAGGCTCCCCCCTGTTGTATCTGATGTGGTAATGGAGTTGGGGGAGGTGGATAGAATGGATTATGAATGTGTAAAGCTAGCTTTGATAGCTAGATTTGGGAAGGCTCCTTCCCAGTACCTTAAGAGGTTTAGGACCCTCAAAAAGCATGATAGTACCCCTTGGGCTACTTGGGTGAATGAGTGTTTGAAGAACTTAGAAGGATGGATTAAGGGTTACAGAGTTAACACTTATGAAGGAATGAGAAATCTTGTAATGTTGGAGTCTATCTATGATGCCTGCTCTCCTGAGCTCAGAAAGCACTTGGCTGATTCGAAACTAGCTAAGGCTGCTGACTTGTAGGTTGCCAAAAGGGCTACTCACAAGGATTCAGGGGTCACTCAGAAAAAGGATGAGGGAAAGCAGCCTAAGAAAGACAACAAAGAGAATTCAAATAATTCCAATTCCAAAGAGGGCCCCAAACAAAATTCTAAGGGTAAGCCACAAGGGAAACCTAATCAGGCTAGTGTACCTTTTGGTCCCAGACCAGAAGGAGGTCAGAACAAGCCACCATTCATAAAGACATTTGGAAAATGTTATGTTTGTGGCTCTACTGACCATGTGCAAGGGGATCCCAGATGTAAGGGTAAACCTTCAGGGGTCCACATTGTCTCCTTAGCCTTCGCTCCAGAGGAGGAAGTACATATGGCCAGTGGAAACTTTCAACTACTAGCTGAAGACCCCATCAGTGTCTCAGCTAGTGTATCTTTAGTATCCGTAGTGTTGTGGGAACAACATAATTTAGATGTGTATACTTCGATCCCTCCTAATACTAAAGAGTATTATAAAGACAGTGTCCTAGTCAATGGTCAGGAGACGCCTGCCATTAGAGACACAGGGCCAGCATAACTGTGGTGGATGAATCTTTTTTCAAGGTGGAGGATGTTGCTAAGGCACCCAAATGCCTCACCAAGTTAGCTGGAGGGCCTGTGCAGATGCTTCCCCAATTACCAGCTCTCATCCAGTGCAATGAAATGACTGTGAGGATACCTGTTAGTGTGCAATCTGAAGTGCCTGGAAGGGTTCTTTTAGGGAATGACCTTAAAGAGCTGGGAGTAGTGTCAAGTACTCCCAGGCCTCCCAGCAAGAGATTGCAGGAGCTCACCAGACCAGCAAGGGAGAGGACCTTGAGGGGCTCTTCTGAGGAGATGATGGAAAAAGAGATCACTCCTACTCCACTGGAGTTACTAGCTGCATTTCCAAGCAACCAGAAGCAAAGGGGAAACCCAAGACTTCCAAAAAGAAACTAGCAGAAAGCTCTCCAGTACTGCCAACCAGGAAATCTCCTAGGTTGTCAAAAATCACACCTGTGATTCCTCCTCCAACTGAGGCTGAGAGTGAGGTACAACCCTGTGTGGTTGAACTAGAGCCTGAGGACTCAGATCTAGTAGGAGGCCAGGAACTCATTGGAGATCTTGACCCTGTGGACCATCCTGAGCTGCAGTCTTTAATGGCAGAAGGTGGCCCCAACAGGGCAGACTTCAGTAGGGGACAAAGAGAATGTCCAACTCTGGAAGGTCTTCGCCACCAGGCAGCTTCTCAGCTTGAAGGGCAAGAGCCTGGGAAGTATAGGTTACACTGGGAAGATGGCCTCTTCTATAGGGAACCGACAGAGTCAATCCCTGGAGACTACAAAAGACTTGTAGTGCCCCAAGAGAACAGACTCCAATTCTTGCAGCTAGCCCACGAGATACCTTTGGCCAGTCACCTGAGTTTCAAGAAAACCAAGGAAAGGCTCTCTCTACTTTTATTGGCCTAAAATGGGGGCTGAGGTAGATAAGTATTGCAAGAGTTGCCACACTTGCCAAACTTCTGGTAAGAGTGGCTCCAAGAACGTGGCACCTTTAGTGCCTCTCCCTGTGGTGGGAGTACCATTTGAAAGGGTAGGGATCGACATTGTTGGTCCTCTTGACCATCCAACATCTTCAGGCAACAGGTTTATACTTGTAGTAGACGATGCTACTAGGTACACTGAAGCAATTCCTATGAGGACTGTTACAGCTCAGGCTGTGGCTAAGGCCCTACTTGGTATTTTTACCAGGGTTGGGTTTCCTAAGGAAGTAATATCCGACAGGGGGTCAAATTTTATGTCCCACTACATGACGGACATGTGGAAAAACTGTGGAGTTACCTAGAGGTTCGCAACACCATACCACCCTCAGACAAATGGGTTGGTAGAAATGTTCAACAGAACCATGAAGAGCATGATAGGACCTTTAGAGGACCCCCTTAAGAAAAAGTGGGATCTTCTACTGCCATGCCTTCTCTTTGCATATAGCGAGGTCCCTCGGGAGGGAGTGGGTTACAGTCCCCTCGAACTTCTCTATGGCCATCCGGTCAGAGGTCCATTTGCCCTGATCAAGGAGGGGTTGGAGAGTGCTCCCCACACCAATCAGAGTCACTGACTACGTGATAGGACTCCGGAGGAGAATGTCACACATGATGGCTGAGGCAAGTGACAACTTGAAAGCAGGTCACGCTCTGGTTAAGCATTGGCATGACCAGAAGGCCAACATGATTGAGTTCGCTCAAGACCAGCTAGTTCTTGTTATGGTACCAACAAAGCAGAGGGCCTTGCAGGACAAATGGATGGAACCCTTTAAGGTTGTGGGCAACTTGGAGAGGTGAACTATCTGGTGGACTTAGGCAATCCTAAGGAGGCTCCTAGAGTCTTTCACACCAACCATCTAAAAGCTAATGTCTCGAGACCAGAACTGGGAGCTTTGCTTCTAGCGTCAGCTCAAGAGGAGGAGAGTGAACCTCTACCTGACCTCCTCAGAAGAAAACCTTTGGGTGAGAAAGTAGAAGGAGTTAATCTCTCTTCTAATCTGACACCTGAATAACAGGAGGAATGCAAAGTTTTGTTAAATCAATTTGTCCCTCTGTTTTCTCTAGCACCAGGCTTGACCCCTTGGGGCTAGCATGATATCAATACTGGTGACTGTTTACCTGTCAAAAGCAGGGATTACAGGATGTCAGAAAATGTAAGAACCCACATCAAAGGGGAGGTCAACAAGATGCTTGATCTCGAGGTAATAGAGCCCTCTACAAGTCCATGGTCTAGCCCAGTTGTGTTAGTACCAAAGGCAGCATCCAAGGAGTTGAGATTCTGTGTGGACTATAGAGCCCTAAATGCAGTCACTAAGACTGATGCCCATCCTCTGCCTAGGACAGATGATCTGGTGGATAGACTTGGTTCAGCCAAGTTCCTCAGCACATTTGATCTCACTTCAGGCTATTGGCAAATCGCCCGGACAGACCATGCCAAGGAGAAAACTGCATTCTCCAGCCCAGTTGGCTTATACCAGTTTAAGGTTATGCCTTTTGGACTAAAGAATGCACCTGCTACTTTCCAAAGGATGGTTAATCAGGTTCTGAATGGGATGGAGGACTTCTGCATGGCATACTTGGATGACATTGCAGTGTTCAGCCCTACTTGGAAAGAACATGTTGACCACCTAGGATATGTTTTGCAGGGCCTGGAACAGGCCATCTGACCATAAAGGCAAGCAAATGTCAAATTGGTCAGAGTAAAGTGGTCTACCTTGGGCATGAGGTAGGAGGAGGTGAAATAAGGCCTTTGCTCAGCAAGATTGAAGCTGTGCAAAATTGGACAACCCCTTCTACTCAAACCCAAGTGAGAGCCTTCTTAGGCCTCACTGGGTATTACCGGAATTTCATTGAGAACTATGGATCTATAGCTTCTCCTCTGAATGTAATCTCCTCTCCCAAATTTCCTAAGAAGGTCAGATGGAATAAGGAGTGCAATCAAGCCTTTGAAGGCCTGCAGAAAACCCTTTGTCAAGCTCCTGTCATGATGCCTACCCCCGGAGCACCAGGCCAGGCCCAGCACCCCCGGGAGCAGGCATCACGCATAAAAGCCCAGTGGCCCTTTATAGGGGCTCTTTGGACTCTGTCCTGGCACCGTTGGCGCCAGGCTCATGTTGGACATCAGTCCTGGCGCCATAGGCGCCAGGCTCATAAGGGGAAGTGTTTGGTGCACTTACCTGAAGCAGACCATGCTGCACACTCACCTGATGCAGACCATGCTGCATGAAGAACCAAGCCAAATGAGGCTTAGGAGGGACTATTTTTCTGAAGGAACTATTTTGTTACTTGGGTGGGCTGTGGAAGAATACTCACCTGGAACTTCTTCCAAGGCTATTTAAGCCACGTCCAGACAGCCACACTTGCTTCGCGTTGTTCTGCATCCCAGCAGCTGAACGCTCATCGTGTCTGCTCCTGCACCTGGTCTCCAGCCACGCCCGCCTCGAACCTGGAACACCTGAAGGAAAGAAGAGAAGAGAAAGGTGAAAACCAAGAACTTATTCAACCTTCTTACCTGCATCCGGAATCTTCACGCCAGCATTCCTGAAGGAAGACTTCCATTTAAAAGCACCGCGTTGCTCGCTGCAGCGCCGCACTTCACTCACCTGTTCCCGAGACGCTGCCCGGCTCCATCGCGGCTCTCAGCACCGGTCGCCACATCTCTGCACCTAGGGGAGAGAAGAAGAGACAAAAGGTGAGCAAGGGAACACAAGAGGAAAGCCGAATTTCCAGCCATATTACTTACTGGCTTTTTTTGGTGAACCATTCCACATCTCGGGTCGGCGCCGCATCTTTGGCAGGTACCGCACCCCGGCCCCTATGGGGAAAGGACAAAAGACATTACTGGGGAATTATAAAGACATTTAGAGGGGTCGTCCTCATCACTAACTCACCTGATTTTACCACCGGCAATTTAACCCCTACACGCATCGCCTTTGTTCTGCACCTGAAATAAAGGACAGATCACAGGTTAGGAAAAACAACATAAAAGGAGGCTCACACCTGAACTTTTGCATCTTCATACTTACGGCGTATCGCTCAGAAAAGTCAAGTGGATTTGCCAGCGCCATTCTGAAAACCAGTGATATAACTGGACGAACGCGCCCCCTGCACCAGAAGCAGGATGGAGAGTTCATCCTTCCAAACCATAAGGTGAGCTTAAACCGGGGGTTTTGGAGGAAGTCCGAGAAGAACGAAGGGGGAAAGGGGGGAGCAAGCACACTATTCAGCAGACAGTTAATCCCCTTTCTCATCTGCAGAAGGATATTCCTACGGGCCAGACAAGCAAGATTTGGGGGTCCTGTTCAATCGGTGGTCCGAATTCTGCGCATCACGCTTGAAGAGGCCACAGCAACCCAGACCAGACCAGCGCCTCCGTGGAAGCCAGGTGAGCGTTACAGAACGCGAAGCCTTCCTACAAATTCCCACCCAGGCGCTATGGAAACTTCTGAGACTGACCAGTTGGCCCAACTACTGGGGGAATTACGGGCCGAAGTACACGCCGCTCGTCAAGAGACTAATGCTCTCAGGAGGGAAGTGATTGTAACAAAGGAAAGAGCTGATGACCTGGCTAGACAGCTTTTGCAAGGTCAAGCTGGACAAACTCCTTTACCCGGTTCCGGAGGGAACCCCGCTCCTGTGCTTTCCAGTAACCCGGTGCAGATTAATCTACCTGGAAACATGCCGCTGGCCCCACCCGAACGCTTTGCTGGGGACCCCAAACGATTCGCCGTATTCATGAATCAGTGTCGTTTGCATTTCCTGTGCAGACCTGGGGCCTTCCCTAATGACCAGACCAAGGTAGCCTTGTATTGTCATATCTCAGCGGCAGTGCTGCCGATTGGTCAGTTCCACTGGTAACTCAAGATGACCCGATTCTTCGTGATTTTCAAGGATTTCAAGCAAGCATGGAAAGGTTATTTGCTCGTCACTCCCAGGGGCAGGCTCTAGATGACGAACTTCTATCTCTGCGACAGGGCAATCAAGACCTCCTTTCCTACATTGCAACCTTTAATAGACTAATGTGGAAACTGGGTGGCCAGAGGATAAAAGAATCACGTTATTTTATCGAGGTCTACGCGGAGAACTTAAAGATGTCCTGGCCCAAGTTGTAAATCCGCCCCAAGAATGCTCAGAATATATAGACTTAGTGGTCCAATTGGATCACAGACTGCAAAACAGAAAAGCAGATCGGTCCAAGTTTGAGACCCGGGTGTTAGTCAAGACCCACGCTAACCTCAAGGGGGCTGAAGCCTCTGAGCCAATGCAAATCGGAGGAGTTAAAGGACCTTTAACTCAAAAGGAACGTGAAAGAAGACGGCAGATGCACTTATGTCTTTATTGTGGATCCTCTGGACACTTTCTACGAGATTGCCCGGCAAGGCCGCCCAGGAAGGTGGTAGGAGCCGCTGATAAAATCCATGAACCCTCTGTATCGGGAAACGACCCCGCCCGACAAGCGTAGGGGTCCGCTTGCCGAGCTTGAAAACGAACTCTCAGACCTCGCATTTCATTGTGCCAATGGTCCTCATAGATCCGGAACAGCCTAAGCGGTTGCATGCAATAAAGGCATACATCGATAGTGGGGCTATAGGAAACTACGTGGATCGTGAATTGGTCTCCAGGATTAACCTCCCTCTGCGTCCTAACACCAGCAAAGATGTCATCACCACAGTTGATTGAACCGAAATTGCCTCGGGACCGGTAACACATTCCACAGCTGGGGTGACACTTGTAGGTCCGGACGGCCATCGGGAGGCAGTTGTGTTTGATGTAATCAAGGCTCCACAGTTTCAAGTTATTCTCGGAATCCCTTAGTTAGAGACACTTAATCCTCGAATTGATTGGCGAGCGAAGAGAATAACCTTTCCGGAGTGTGCACGAACCTGCTACCCAGAAAATCTGAAGATCAGTCTAGCATCAGTAACCTCGGTCTCCATGCAACTACCTCCGGAATACCAAGACTTTCAGGACATCTTCCAAAAGGAACAGGCCAACACGTTACCTCCTCACAGATCGTACGATTGTCAAATCGATCTGGTGCCGGTGCACAACCCCCTTGTAGCAGGATTTATGCCCTTACTGAGCCGGAGAATCTGCATTTGAGACAATATTTAGATCAATACCTAGCCAATGGTTTCATTCGCCCGTCAAAGTCTCCGACATCCTCGGCTTTGTTCTTCGTGCCAAAAAAAGAAGGCGACCTTAGAACTTGTATCGATTACCGTGCATTGAACCAGATAACTGTTAAAAATCGTTACCCTCTGCCTTTGATCCCTGAACTCCTTGACCAGGTGAAGAACGCTTGCATATACACCAAGTTAAATCTCCGGGGGGCTTATCATCTGGTATGAGTAAAAGAAGGCGACGAATGGAAAACGGCCTTCCGTACAAAATATGGACTATTCGAATACCAGGTGATGCCTTTCGGGTTGTGCAACGCGCTTGCTGCCTTCCAATTCTTCATGAACGATGTCCTTCGGGAACTCATCGATGTCTGTGTTGTCGTGTATATCGATGACATTCTGGTGTACTCCTCTTCGGAATCAGATCACAGAAAACATGTCAGGGCCGTCCTTGAGAAATTGCGCCAGCACAAACTGTTTGCAAAGCTGGAAAAATGCGTTTTCCATACCACCGAGGTTGAGTTTCTTGGATTCATCCTGACACCTAAAGGGGTCCGAATGGACTCACGGAAAGTGGATGCCATCCTCAAATGGCCATCACCTAGTTCGGTGAAAGGTGTCTAAAGCATGCTTGGTTTTGCCAATTTTTATCGCAGGTTTATCCCGGAATTTTCACGGGTGGTGCAACCCATCACTGCACTCTTGCAGAAGAATAAACGTTTTGAATGGACCGAGGAAGCTGAACAGGCCTTTCAGGAATTAAAAGCTAAATTTACGTCTGCACCTATTTTGAAACACCCGCGTCCTGATCTCCCATATATAGTCGAAACCGACGCATCCAGCTTAGCCATGAGAGCTGTCCTGTCTCAGAGAGACCCCGAAACCAACCAACTGCACCCCTTAGCATTTTGGTCCAGAAAGTTCTCGCCGCCGGAGATAAATTATGCAATCACCGATAAGGAATTATTAGCCATTAAGTCCTCCTTTAAGGCTTGGCGGCATTATCTTCTAGGTGCCAGGCATACCATCACCGTGATCACTGATCACCGAAATTTACAATATTTAAAAACTGCCAAGGCTCAGTCTTCACGACAGCTCCGATGGGCTTTATTCTTTGCTGAGTTCGATTTTGTAATCACTTACCGTCCCGGCTGTAAGAATGGCAAAGCAGACACGCTATCTCGAATTGGAATGGGAGAAATGGACACAAACTCAGAACCTGTGCCGATAATTCCCGAACAAAGAATCTTGGGGATAACCACTTTACAAACCCTTGAAGACATTAAAGCACGGGTAAAACTATTCCTGGACTCTTCAGCCTTGCAGGATTGGATCAAAAGGGGGTCTGACTTTTCAATCAACGATGGCTTACCTTACTTCCAAGGACGTTTATTTTTGCCAGAAAAGGAATTGCAAGAACTGGTTATTTCCCGTCATCACAATACTCTGATGGAAGGACATCCTGGCATTGCCAAAACAGAGGAAAAAAATGAAACGACAATTCTGGTGGCCGTCCTGGCGAAAGGATATTAAATCTTTCGTGATGTCCTGTGGAGTTTGCGCCCAAAACAAAGGTCAAAAAACAAAACCCGCCGGTCTTCTTCAACCCTTAGACATTCCACCAGCACCTTGGCACACCTTGTCACTAGATTTTATCACAGACCTGCCCTCTTGTAATGGATACAATACTATTCTGGTTGTGGTGGATTTATTTTCCAAGATGGCCCATTTTATTCCGTTGAAAGGATTACCTTCAGCTTTTGTTCTTGCCAAGGAATTCCTTGAAAATATCATCCGTCTGCATGGATTCCCGTCCATACTAATCTCCGATCGGGGAAGCCAGTTTATTTCTCATTTTTGGAAAAAGTGTTGTCAACTGGCACAAATCGACGTAAGACTCTCAACCAGTCACCACCCACAGACCGATGGTCAGACGGAGAGAACGAACCAGACCCTTGAACAATATCTACGATGTATGTTGCACCAATCGGAGGGTAATTGGAAGGATATTTTATGGGTGGCTGAATATGCATACAATAACTCGATACACTCTGGAACTGGTCAGAGCCCCTTTTATACCCTATATGGACATCCCCCTCGTACTTCAGACTTGGACTCACCTCTGAGCCTTGAAATGCCCGCATTGGACCATTTGCATTCTACGATTACTCAAGCCTTCAAGGATGCAACTGCACATTTGCAACATGCGAAAGGGAAATACAAAAAGAATGCGGATCTGCATCGAAGAGAGGCGCCTCCATACCAAATAGGGGATCAAGTATGGTTGGCTACCAAACACCTATCACTCAAGGGACCTCAGACTTTTAATCCAAGGTATTTAGGCCCTTACTCGATCAAAGCTATAATTAACCCAGTGGCAGTCAAGCTAGATCTACCAGCTAACATGCGGATTCACCCCGTTTTTCATCTGTCGCTTTTGAAACCAGTGCAACCAGGAACCAGATTAATAAAGCCACCAGAACCAATCCAGATAGATGGGGAGCCTGAATTCGAGGTGAAGAACATTTTGGACTCTAAGATCTCAAAATCAAAATTTTTCTATCTACTTGATTGGAAGGGGTACGGGCCTCAGGAAAGATCTTGGGAACCCAGCGACCACGTACATGCACCTCGGCTAGTAAAAAGGTTCCATCGGAATTTCCCGAACAAACCGAAACCTCCTGAGGGAACGACCAGGTCAGGCCCAGCACCCCCGGGAGCAGGCATCACGCCCCCGGGTAAAAGCCCAGCGGCCCTTTATAGGGGCTCTGTGGACTCTGTCCTGGTGCCGTTGGCGCCAGGCTCATGTTGGACATCAGTCCTGGCGCCATAGGCGTCAGGCTCATAAGGGGAAGTGTTTGGTGCACTTAACCTGAAGCAGACCATGCTGCACACTCACCTCATGCAGACCATGCTGCATGAAGAACCAAGCCAAATGAGGCTTAGGAGGGACTATTTTTCTGAAGGAACTATTTTGTTACTTGGGTGGGCTGTGGAAGAATACTCACCTGGAACTTCTTCCAAAGCTATTTAAGCCACGCCCGGACAGCCACACGTGCTTCGTGTTGTTCTGCATCCCAGCAGCTGAACGCTCATCGTGTCTGCTCCTGCACCTGGACTCCAGCCACGCCCGCCTCGAACCTGGAACACCTGAAGGAAAGAAGAGAAGAGAAAGGTGAAAACCAAGAACTTATTCAACCTTCTTACCTGCATCCGGAATCTTCACGCCAGCATTCTTGAAGGAAGACTTCCATTTAAAAGCACTGCGTTGCTCGCTGCAGCGCCGCGCTTCACTCACCTGTTCCTGAGACGCCGCCCGGCTCCATCGCGGCTCTCAGCACCGGTCGCCACATCTCTGCACCTAGGGGAGAGAAGAAGAGACAAAAGGTGAGCAAGGGAACACAAGAGGAAAGCCGAATTTCCAGCCATATTACTTACCGGCTTTTCTTGGTGAACCATTCCACATCTCGGGTCGGCGCCGCATCTTTGGCAGGTACCGCACCCCGGCCCCTATGGGGAAAGGACAAAAGACATTACTGGAAAATTATTAAGACATTTAGAGGGGTCGCCCTCATCACTAACTCACCTGATTTTACCACTGGTAATTTAACCCCTCAACGCATCGCCTTTGTTCTGCACCTGAAATAAAGGACAGATCACAAGTTAGGAAAAACAACATAAAAGGAGGCTCACACCTGAACTTTTGCATCTTCATACTTACGGCGTATCGCTCAGAAAAGTCAAGTGGATTTACCAGCGCCATTCTGAAAACCAGTGAAGTAACTGGACGAACGCACGCCCCTGCACCAGAAGCAGGATGGAGAGTTCATCCTTCCAAACCATAAGGTGAGCTTAAACCGGGGGTTTTGGAGGAAGTCAGAGAAGAACGAAGGGGGAAACAGGGGAGCAAGCACACTATTCAGCAGACAGTTAATCTAATTTCTTATCTGCAGAAGGATATTCCTACGGGCCAGACAAGCAAGATTTGAAGGTCCTGTTCAATCGGTGGTCCGAATTCTGCGCATCACGCTTGAAGAGGCCACATCAACCCAGACCAGACCAGCGCCTCCGTGGGAGCCAGGTGAGCGTTACAGCTCCAGTCCTAAGAGGTCCTGACTGCCACCAACCCTTCATTGTACAAACGGATGCTTCAAATGTAGGTATAGGTGCAGTCCTTAGTCAACTGGATGAGAAAGGTAGGGAACATCCCATTTGTTTCATCAGCAGGAAGTTAAAGGATACTGAGACAAGGTGGGCAACAATAGAACGTGAATGTTTTGCTATTGTGTGGGCACTGAAGAAGTTTAGATCATACTTGTATGGATCTACTTTCATTATTCAGACTGACCACCAAGCCTTGAGATGGCTGATGCAAATGAAAAGGGGAAACCCTAAACTACTTAGGTGGTCAATCTGCCTGCAAGGGTTTGATTTTACCATTGAGTACAGAGCAGGAAGTCACCACCAAAATGCTGATGGTCTCTCTAGAATGTTTATAACCGACTAGAGGTATGAGATCCATCCAGTAGTGGATTAAATCCTCCTGTCCCTTAGTCTGGGGGGGCGAGTGTTAGGGAGAATTCTCATTTATGGCTAATTTCCCTTACCTAGTGAGCCCCTCAGCAGCTTTGTTGGATTTCTGGGGTTTATTTTTTTCCACCTGGTAAGAGTGTGAACCTTTTTCCCACTCTTACGTGTGTTTTGCCATGTGTATTTCTACTTTTTGTGTGATCTTGGGCTCTGGAGCCACACCACTCCATGAACCCACTTTTTGTGTGTGTTACACAGCACCTTCAGTGCAGTGACACATGGTTGTCTCTAAGACTTCACACTGACTCCATTTTTCTGGGGCTGACTACTGTCCCCCAAAACAGGTAAAGTTGCCATTTACTTTATGTAGTCATTTAAACCTACAGACCCAGTACACGCCACCTTACATGGAGTATTGGAAAGGGTTAACTCTGATCCCTTTTTGTCTGTATCTCCTGGAGCCTTGTTTCGCTCCCTTAACACTAAGACTTGGCTGGTGGCAGTGGTATCTACCCTAACTTTTCTACCGCGAAGTATAAACGTGGTACTGTTTTAGGCTATTGTGTTAGCCTCGGACATCAACCTGCTTGTCCAAATATCTTTTATTTTGGCTCTGGTCGGGTTTAGTCGTCATTTCTTTGTGTTAACATCCTTCTTGTGTTTTACTTTGCACAAACCAGGTTTGCCTTCTTTGTTCGCCGACCTTTGGCAGGCTTCTGCAAAGAAGCCCTCCTTTGGCGTCTGGGTGTCTAGGTGGGCTGAATGTGAGGGAGGGGTTTAGTCACCCCCTGCACAGGGTCTCCTTGGAGACCCAAGTCGCACTTTCTGTCCATTGGCTGGAGGGGTTGTCCGGGCTGGACAACCCCCCTGCTGTGTGATTGACAGCCAGGCTGTGTGAATGGGGGATTTTGGCATAAAAGGCAGGACTCTTAGGCTGGAAGTCAGAGTCGCCACTGGAACTACAAGAACCGAAGAGAAGGGGAGAAGATGACAGCTGCTTCAACTCCCGAGTCCCGGTGAAACCCTGCTGCAGTCCTGAGCTATCTACCCTTCAACGACAGAGAAGATCCAGTCCGGAGTCTTCTTCCCTTGAGCCTGGTGGGATCAACCAGCTCACCTTCTACAGCCAGAGGATCCTCTTCTGGGTCAAAATCACTGCACAGAGCTGTAGTGGTCCGGATAGCCATCAGAAGGGCCCTCTCCTGTTTTAAAGGAGTGCACCTTTAATTCACCATTGCTTTGCTGCTGCTGGCCTCATCTCTGGGTAGTGCAGATCGCTCGAGACGTCCTTCTTGTCCCCACGACTGAAGCTTAAAGAACTGTGAGTCTGCAGGAACTACCAGGAACAACTGCCGTGGCACCAGCTTTCTTCATTCGAATAAGGTAGTGTGTCTTTTGGTCATTCTCACGTCCGACCTTGAGGAATCGCGGTGAACCCTTTTTCCTTGCAGAAGGCTTGTCCTTTCTTCCTTCCTTCTTATAACCTTTGCCTCCTTTTTGACTATACCGAGTACTCCTGGCATCGTTAGTCTCGAACTGTTCTAATCGTGTGATCTTCGACAACAGAGCCCTGCTCCATCTGACACTGGCGCAGGCCTATTGACTTTATCTGTCTGTTAGTATATGTCCTCTGACTAGAGTGCCTTGACAAAAGTATTGCCTATGATTTTTATCCCCAAGTCTTTGGTTTTTATTCAATGTGCTAAATGTGTTTTGACTACGGTTACCATTCTTTCCGCGGGTATGCTTTTCTTTCGTAAGACCGAACTGTCATTACTGTCAAAAAGTGATTGTGTACTAACTGCCGGTAACGTCTTTGTTTGGTATACACGCATTTCATCGATGTATTTTTCAATGTGGGACTTTTCATCGCCACGTTTTCATCGACCAAAACTCGTTTTTAAAAAAAATATTTGCCATTTCTTGTGTTTTACTTTGCGCGGCAAACCAGGTTTGCCTTCTTTGTTCACTGTCTTTTGGCGGGCTTCTACCTAGAAGCCCTCCTCAAGGCGCCTGGGTGTCTAGGTGGGCGGAATGTGAGGGAGGGGTGTAGTCACCCACTGCACAGGGTATCCTAGGAAACCCAAGTTGCACTTTGTCATGATTGGCTGAGGTGGTTGTCCGTGCTGGACAACCCCCCTGCTGATTGATTGCCAGCCAGGCTGTGTGAATGGGGGATTTTGGCATAAAAGGCAGGACTCTTGGGCTGGAAGTCAGAGTCGCCACTGGAACTGCAAAGAACCGAAGAGAAGCGGAGAAGAAGACGGCTGCTGCAACTCCCGAGTCCCGGTGAAGCCCTGCTGCAGTCCTGAGCTATCTACCCTTCAACGACAAGAGAAGATCCAGTCCGGAGTCTTCTTCCCTTGAGCCTGGTGGGACCAACCAGCTCACCTTCCACAGCCAGAGGATCCTCTTCTTGGTCAAAATCGCTGCACACTGCTGTAGTGGTCCGGATAGCCATCTGAAGGGCCACTCCTGTTTTAAAGGAGCGTACCTTTTTTTCACCATTGCTTCGAAGCTGCTGGCCTCATCCCTGGGTAGTTGTTAGGAAAGATTCTCTTTACTGCACCTTTCCTTCCATCTTTATGGAACCCCCAAACCTTTTGCTTTGATTTTTTAATCTGACCTGTACTTTTTGCAGTACAGTGAAGGCTTCACTGTACTGGCCTTTGCTCACATGTTATGGGGAAACTGATATGTCCTTAAGGCTATCAGTACTGTGAAACAGTGTGTCCCTTAGTCTTGTGACTGTGTTGCTACTTGTGGTTACTTTTTTTATCATCTGTGGTTACTTTTTATCATTGCACACAGCAGCTTACACTGCAGTGCAATGGGGTTCATTTTTGTTTTGCCCTAGACTAACACTCAAAGGATTTTTTGGTTATTCTGAGGTGCTTAAAAGATGGGCTGGTGGCAGCAGTGACGACTTTTCCCCACTTTCTGGGGAATTTCATGTTAGCTTAACTGCGTTTACCGTGTTTGGCTACTTCCTGTGGCTACTGGCCAAACATGGCCGTACCCCGAGGTTTTGCGTCCATTCTTTTTGCATCCTGTTGTTTAGCCTTCTTCCTGGCCTCAGAGGCCAGAAAGATCCTTATAAGGACTTCCAGATCCCGGGAAAGCAGCAGCTTTTGGCGGGCTACTGGAGGGCTTTGTGTGTTTTCAGGCAGGATGTGGGCTGGGTCAGTCTGACCCTAATACACATCCTGGTTCTGTGTCTCTGAGTGGTATGCATGAGTGTTCCTGCCAGTGGACCTGATTGGATCACTGTGGGGTGTGTGTGTGGGCTAGTTCTGCCATTGGCTAGTGGGAGTTTCGACTCCTACTTGGCTTTTAGGATAAGAAGAGGGGCCCTCCATGCAATTCTCAGAGATCCTGGAAGAACCTGAAGGAGCCAAGAATCCGTCCAGCTGAGAAGACCCACAAAGAAACCTGTAACCTGTCTGAAGGAGGCCTGGCAACCAACTTCTCCTGCAGACCTGGTGGAGCCCTGTCTGTCTCTTGATCTCCAGTAGGCCTGCGAAGGTGCTACGACCCCTGGATTGGAGGGACCATCCACTCCCGAAGCCTATTCAGTGCCCAGCACAAAAACTTCAGAAGTGCCCAGGAATCGTCCTGTGGCTGACCAGCTTCATTTTTGGGCTACTGGGTTATCTTCATTGCCGTTCTGGGTTTCCACCTGAAACTTGGTACACCCTCAGCTGCCACTGCAATGACATCCTCTGTGAAATTTCGGCATCTTAGCACCAAGGGGACCCGAGAAAGACCAGAATGTCCGACCGTGGCTACTGAGTCCTGCTGCATCACTGTGCGCGGTGTGCACGGTCCGAAACCTGCTTTTCTGACCCGCCTCCAGTCCCGAGAAGGGCGCTGCATTGTTTGTTTCTGCATTTCTTCACCAAGAGTCCTTGCACCAGCAAAAGATCCTAACCGGAGAATCACTCGAACCTGCAACCCGTGAAAATCGAGGACCGCAGAATGTGGCGGGAAAAGCAAGCCAGGACACCCTTCCTTTGTTCTGGAAAGTGTTAGGAAGATTCGGAGTGAGGGGGGTAAGTTATTGAGTTTTTAACATACCCCTACACTCCTATTGTAAGTCAATGGACTTATAATACTCTTTATCTTAAACTTATTGGCTTTGCCAATACTTGCCTTGGCAAGACTTCTATCTGTTGGGGGGGAATTTTGGGCACTGTCTATCTTGAACCCTGACTCTAAGAATCCATCAATGGACCCCAGAGACCCTACCTACATTTTCTCCTGCCTCCTGAGTGCTGCATCTTTGTATCCTGAACAATAGGGCACAAGGCCCCAGGCAAGTTAGGGTTGGACAATATTAGTTAAGGGTTAATTCTCTGTGGACCTTTTTGTGTGTAATACTTGCCTATTCATTCCCTTGTAGGAGTATTCTGATTTGTATTATGCACTTGAACCTGTGATTGTATATATGTATTTTAGTTTGATGGTATTGGTTGATAAATCTACATGTTTGTGTTCATTTTTCTTATAGTCTATTTGGCCATAATTAAATAACTGTATTTTTATACATCCTGTCTAAGGGTAATTTGTGACTACCATTGTGTGACCTCATTGTGGACCCTTTACAATTTCACCCCTCTGAAGATCTTAGCCTAGACCGCCTGTCACTGCTACCTTAAACTGGTTTGGCTACAGCTTCCCAGAGTTGCCCCTGTCACAATATAGGTTGGCCTTCTATACATCTGTCCACCGGGCCATATAAGTCACCTACTAAACTAAGTATCATGGAAACAATCACTTTCACCACTTTGAGTGCCTTAAAAGTGGAGCAATTGAGAAAGTTATGTGTTGATAGAGGCTTGACAGTCTCTGGTTTAAAAGCTGAGTTAATTGTAAACATTCTGGATTTTGAAAGAAACAAAGCTGTGCCTATTTTAACTAATGGTCCTGATAGTGGACCCGGGGGTAGAGCCAGCTCCAGGTATGTCATTACTGCCACTCCAGTGACTGGTGTTGAGGATGAGGAGGGAGAAAGTGCATCCTCTGAACTTCTGGTTGAGGCCTACTCTAATGCTGAGGCATTGTTCAATTTGAAGAAAGACACCCTCAGGTTCAAGGAAAAAGAACTTGAGTTTGCCATGGCCAAATTGGAACTGGAGAGGGTTGAAAAGCAGAAAGATAGGGATCACCAGCTGGAGCTTGCCAAGATTCAGGCTTCACAAGTTTCTTCCAGAGGATCTGGAGATGGTTCTGGGTCCTCTTCACATCCTAGGTTTCCTAAAGATCTCCTGAGTATGTATGGGGACATTCCCTGGCATGTCCAAACCTTGCATACTCCTTGCAAGTGGAGTAAGAATCCACCCCGTTTACCATGTCCACCCAATCAGCCTTGAATAGAAGTCTCTTAACCAGCACTGGACGCTGTACCAGATCCTCTAGACAAAGACCTAGTGTACCTAACAGCAAAGTCATATTGTCGCTAAACTTTCTGATAGATACTACTGACCCAGATTTTACAACCTCATTTAACAATTCATATAAAGTGTTTGCAGGTGGATCGTTCATTTTTCTAAACAAGGATAGTTGCATCCAAAGGTATCTTGTGAAATGAGACATAACTCGTGGCGGTTAATGGCATTGGGGATTGCCACCGGCAGACCAAGTACTTCTTTCCACATTTTCCCCTGGATCACATTAAGGCTTGAGCTCATATCATGGTTACAGATGTCCAGGCAATACAGAAGGACCGGCTCACATTTTGTAAGATAAAATCGCCCTATAGGTAAGAGCGAAAATACCCTGACCTTCAGAAATTTCATTTGCACCTTGAGTTTAGTTGCTTTCTTCTCCAGGCTCAATTTCCACATCTTCAGGCTAGATCTATTAGTAAAATTATAGCCTAAATATGTGATTGCCTGGACCTATTCAACCTGATCCTCGCCCAGCCTCCAACTATAGGATTTGATGGTTCTTTTTTTTGTAACCACAATCGTTCGGGATTTAGATGCATTCGGGGAAAGATTATTTGCCATTGCATAATGATAAAAATGTCCATCTTTCTACGAAGGCCACGTGGGGTGCGGTCAAAAAGAATAAAGTCGTCAGCAAAGGCCAACCACTCGATAGCCAAACTCCCCAACCTAGCCGGTGCAATGGAAGGGCCCTGCCACATGCCCTCCATATCGCACACATATAGGTTGAAGAGTGTGGGCGCGAGTGAGCAGCCCTGCTTGACCCCAACTTTAGTATCAATGGCCTCAGAGAGAGCACCTTCCTGGGTCAAGCTGACCCTGACCGAGGTATTCCTGTGCAGCAGAGCCAAGAGTTTGACAATTTTTTCGAGGAAAATTCATTGCTAACATGTTGGTCCATAATCTCGCTCTAATAACTCCGTCAAAGGCATTGGAAAGGTCTAGGGATGCCATGAAGATCTCTCCTATATTAGATTGATGGACCGTTTCTCTAAGGTGGGCCAGGATATTCGCGTTCAAGTTAATTCCCAAACCCTCTCGAAAACCAACCTGAAATTTACTAAAACAAGCATTCCTCCTAATCACTTTATTGAGATCTCTTAAGAGAAAAATACCAAAGACCTTACTCGCTATGGGTCTATAGTTATGGGGATTAAGAACATCACCCTTTTTAAATATGTGTACTATAATACTTTGAGTCCAAGATTCAGGGATAGTATGGGTCACAAAGATGTCATCAAATATGGGTTTAAGCAACTCAGCCCATATTTCAGGCGCCACCTTTATGACAATTGGGGATATACCGTCTGGGCCCGGTGCTCTGGACGGCTTAAGTTTGTTAATGGCCCAGATAATATCCTCAAGATCCCAAGAGCATTCACCCACAACCGGAGGACCTAAATCCGAGTCCTGTTCCTTAGCAAAAGTGTAAGTGCACCAGACCTCTGCTTGGATAGGGCAATCAAGTCTATCCTTAACAGGGGTAAGCGTGTTATTAACAGTAGCCCAAGATTTAACATCTCTACCCTTACATAGATTATACATCATCTGTTGATGGATTGCTAGGTACTGGTCCATTTTCAGAGACTTAACCACATTGTTGTGTTTCAGGATGATTTTTCTTTTCCTAAGCTGCAATTCAACAAATGAGACGGGTAGCTTCTTCAGGATCCTCAGATCCCTGCGTTTAATGAGCTTGGATTTTTGGATTCTGGAGTCCCCACCCCTCCCACTATGTCTATGTACCGCCGTGCCACCCGTCCTACTAGTTTTATAGGCACATGATAGCATAATATTATTGTAGTAGGATCCCCCCACCGTGAGGTCCTCCTCCCTCGAAACTCGTTGGGAGGCCAGGGTCAGATTCTCTAGAACAAGGGCGTTAAATTTCATAATCGTTTTCTTGTTCCAGATAATCATTCTCCCATTGTTTGCCACCTCTAGGCCCATAAACCCAGGTCTTATATGGAGATCAGGACATGCCAGCGCTAATGAAAAAAGTAGAGGAATATGATTGCCCAAATCTACCTCCATAAGTGTCAATTTACCACACGCTTGTTTCCATCTATTGGACATATAAAAGAAATCAATCCTAGAACTATTAGATCCCCTTTTCCAGGTATGTTTGGGTAAATTCCAGTCTGGGCAGTGGTCTAGGAGTCCCAAATCCCAGTGTTCCAGGAGTTTATCACACCATATACCTCTCCAAGATTAGGTTGGAGCGTTTTTCGGGGTGGCCCCTCTCTCATTCCACATGGAACCCTCTGCACAGGAGGAGTTAAAATCTACTCCCATGATAATATGATTGCCGAAGCCCTTCCCGAACCATCCTCCCAGAATTTCTCCAAGGGAATCCTCCACTATTTCGAGAGGCACCCTCAGAGGATTCCAGTATAGGTTCAGCAGGAGGATTGGATCTACATTATTCTCTGAAGATAAAACAATACCCAGGAGCCATTCACTCGTAAAGATCACATTACCCTGAAGCCCCAGATTGCGATCAACAGCAATAGTCAAACCCCCCCTGGGCCGCCCGGCTACCCCCCTAGACGCTAACGAGGAGAAAGTATAGAAACCTTCCATATACATTTCAGTGAGCATCATGGTTTCTTGGAAAAAATAGATGCAGGGGCAGGTATAGATCTCGCCTTTAGTCAGAAATGTATTCACATGTAAGCCCCCACACGAATTCCAGGAAATAACCTCAATATTAATACTGTTAGGAACGTCCAGTACCCTGTCTAAAGGTTTCTAAAGTTTTAAGAGCTGGCTGCAACCAAGACCAATCCTGGCCACTATTAACAAGGCTGGAGATTAAGGCCAATGCTGGATCTTAATTTTCAAGTTTTTTAGTACCCAAATGTACACTTTGTACCATTTGGGTGTTAGTCGGTTCCTTATGTTGTAGTAAACTATCAGCCTCTTTATCGTCTGCTAGGTTAAACAAACCATAACCCAAAAAATCAATATTTTTTTCTTGGGCACGCACCATCTCTGCCACCATCACCGAGTGAAAACAGCTTACCATTCGGTGATTATTGTGACTTGTAGGGAAATGGCGTCTATATCGTCAGTTGTTATAGCACGCAGTAAAGGAATTTTATAAACAAGTTTAATAGATTCGTTCTATTCAGGCTGGCCAATGAGTCTGTCTTGTTGTTATTGATCCAACCCAGGATCTTCCCTGTATTAGTCATTGAGGAGGGCTGTGCCTGGACCGGCTGCATGTTAGCATTGCCTAGAAGAGGTTTGCTAGAGCATTTCCCTCTGTGTCTGTCTATGGGGCTTTTCCCCATGTTATTGGGTGAAGAACCACTCCCACTCTCAGCCATAGCAGTCTGCCCATTGGAAGACAGGGTCTCAGTGGATAAAACAGGGGCCAGTCCTTGTGCACTGGGAAGGAGATTCATCTGTTGCGTACCTATGGATGTTCTAGCATGCTTAGTGCTGGTTATTTTGCGAAAGGCTGTCATCTTAGTTTGCTCAGTTTGTGGGCGCTCCTGACCGGCCCTCAATTGATTACCCTCTCGGGTGTTGGTGTTGATATTTTTATCCCTCCCAGCTGGTGGGAATTCCTTATTGGCCTCCCCCCGCTCCTGACCCTCTCCCCTACTCGGGCCATTAACTGTCCCACTATCACTGGACTCTTCTTGAGCCGGAATATTTCTAATTGCTTTGAGGTCAGAGTTCCTACCTCTAATCTTCGTGTTAGGCAGGTTTTTAGTTTTCTTGAGCATCCGAGTCTGCTTTTTTGTTTTTTTCCGCCTATAAACAGGAGATTGAGGTACATCATTGATATCATAGTTCGAAGTATTGACAGGGCATTCTCCATAGGGTTTGGAAGAGCTACCAGTTTCCAGTTCCGGGTCCTCTGATATTTTCTTCATATGTTTAGTTTTTTGTTTTCACTTTTGCCCCCTTTTAGGTGGCGTTTGTTGGATGATTGTAGCATCATCACTGCTAATGTTCAAACATTCCCCCTCCTTGGAAGTTTCCATGACATGCTCCTGGGAATTGGAAGTTTCCCTATCTTGCTCCTGAGTGTGTCCCCCTGTTGCTATAGCAATGGCCTCCACGAGAACAGACAGACTATCAGGGCGCCTCTGTTCATTATCGTAATCGTTGTTGTGTGATATGTTTCCTCCTTGATCTGGTAATTCTTGATCCCTTACCCCTCTATCTGACGAAGTAGGGCGGTCCCCTGAAAGCATACATTCCAACAGAGTGGTAATTTTAGCATCTATGGTTGCTAGCCTAATGTTTCGTTCCTCCCTATATTTGTCGTATTGATTCTGCTCTTTAGTATTATGGTCGTTATTAGTCTTACCCTCCACAAGCAGAGACGTCTTTATGGGAGGGCAAAAGGGGCACTTGTCCCGGGCCCCCACCTTGGAGGGGGCCCCAAGAAGGTGCCTTAGTAAAACAAAGTCAGTTTTCCAAGTCAACAAAATGAAATATCACATATCAGGATTTTCTTTGGTGTGCTGCTAAGGCTAAACCTATTTTCTGTCTGTTGTTGACAAGTACATTTTGTTGTGATCTTTTCATCCTGTAATGCTATGTTCACTGTGGTATTCATAGTTTGCGTGGCACAACACATGTAGTATTCTCACCGTTCTGTAGGGATTATATTTATCATGTGAAATAGCCAAAGATGAAATACATATTGATACATTTGAGTGTCCCGATGGTTCAGAGGATAGCTCAGTGTGTTAAGCACTCATTGCACAGATATGAGTTCACATGCAAGATTACAATAACAAATTCCAGCTAGGCTGGCTCAGCATTTCCAATGTATGAAGTTGTTAAGCCTGCATGTATATGAACTTTGTTCTATAGCACTCCAGGTGTTATCACCAGTGCACTTGCACTAGATAGCCATTGCTATAGAAACTAACATAGCTTCAATATGGTGATGGTCTAGAAATTGGTTTGTTTGGATGGGGTGTTGTTAAACCTAGGCAGGCATCTCCAATGATGACAATAAAGTGTTAGCTATGTTTATGTATCCAAATTCCAGAGTGTGGATCCAAAGAGTTCAGGCGTGGATCCTGGCTTTGCCAGCAGACGATACAGTGATCCTGGACAAATCTTAGATCACTGACAGTACTGTACTGCATTCTATGAAAAGGTTTTCTTCTCACATACTGGTGGCATTGTTTGGCCAATTACCTGATCTTTCCTATCATGTAGGCCATTTGAGTGGAAGGAGTTCTAGACAGAAGAGAGGAGACCAGATATTGCAGGCTTCTTACCAGCATATGTTAAGGTCTGCTTATGTGACAACAAAACAGTTTGCTTTTTTGTACCATTCAAAGGTTTTTCTGCATGCTTTTAAATACCATTGCACACACCTGTGTTTTGGGTGTATTTAAAGCTTTACAATAAAAAAGAGAAACCTATCTGAAATCTTCTAAAATCACATCCATTAGTGTGCTGGTATTTATATACTTTCCTTGATGATGGAGACAATGAAGCTAGAATCATTCCCATTCAGAAAAATAGGTTTATATGTTTTGTTTTTTAAAATGTTTATATTGGGTTATGTGATGTTCATATTTTGCAAGTCAGTTCTGTAAAATGGGATTATTTTAGTTCATGGTAAAAACGAGAAAATAAATTGGTAAAGAGCAGAAATTGTGGGTACGAATCCCAGCTTCACCTCTTAATCAATGTGTGATTCTGGGTATCTCATTTAAAATTGTGCTTCTTCACCTGTCAAGATCGCAAGCGCCACGATGCCCCCGGGCTGACGTGCGCTCTACAAATCTGAATAAATAAATAAACAAGTACCTAAACCTTTCAAAATTGTCAGCCCTTCAGAGTGATTTCGTTCTCAGGGTTTGATCTTTAAGAAAGATTCCTGGTTTCACCGGCTACATATAGTATTACTTCCTCTATAATGATAATGAGCATTGATATAATGCACACCACAGCCACCTGTTTCATTGCTCTCGAATGGCAACACTGCTTGAAAACCATGTCCCAATTCTAATCTCAGTCTTTCTGGATACAGACACCTTCCTGGTATCTTCAAATCGTTATCCACTCTCTATGCTACATTATGTGTAGTTTTATCCTTGCTTCCCATTGGTCGTCTGTAGCCATGCTTGAGCACTTTTGCTGTCTCTGAGGCAGCTAATCTCAGACTGTTCTGGATTATGTGTATCTTTGTCATAAAATCTGTGTCCTGCAGTTAAACTATGTCCAGTACACATCCATGTGGCTGCTATTTATGACATGTTTGCTGTGCCTATGCTTGATCGTAAATTCCCTCGCGTAGATTGCTAATGTTGCCCTTGAAATTCTACTTGTTTATCACTCTGATTACAAGATGAATGAAGAGTGTAAGGTATCTGAAAGGAAGTTTACCATGCTTATTTTGATCTCTGCGAGGCAGCATATCAAGCTATGGGTTGTTATTGTGACATGGGGTGCCGCGCACTAGATATTCTATATCCCTTAATTCCTTTAGTCGGTTTGAGGGGGGCCCCCGAGGTGTCCATGCCCCGGGCCCCCAAAGTGCTTAAGATGGCCCTGTCCACAAGGCCCTCTAAAAATGCCAAACGAGTAACTAATTGGTTAAAGGCAGCTTGTTGACCTACCATAGAACCACAGAGCATCTCCTGGGACTCACCCAAGGTGTTCAGAGCCAAGTTTAAACTAATGTGCAGGTTAGATAGAAGGGGTAGTAGATGGTCTCCTCTATCTTCCTTACCCGGAGAATGCTTTTCACGTCTATCCTTACCTACAGCTCGAATTTCCAATATCGCCTGGTCTGGTTCAGTGGATTTATCCACTGTTTCCGGCTGGTCAATACCATCCCTACGTTAAGTTTGAGTAGTGCCAACCTTCATATCTATATGAGACTTTGGGGCCTCCCATGCAGCTATAGTGGGTCATTTTTCCTTTCCCTCTTGTTGTTTCCCCAACATAATAATATCTATAGTTTCTGAGAGTGCACCACTAGGTGCCCCCTCAGATAGACTCCTCACACCCTTACCATTAGATAAAGGTCTCCCAGTCGGCATCTCTAAATCAATAATTTCTTAAGCAGGTCACCCGTGGCATCAGCCATAAGCATAAAGGAATCATCCATGTCATCCCCCCCAATTGCTTGATTAAGGTTGGGTCGGGGAGGAATAGGAGTCCCTTTAGAATGTTCTCCCCAACTGGTATATATAGACTGGATAGGGATAGCAGAACATTGCCTCCTATCCTGCTCTCCTTTCCCAAAAATAAACACAGCTGGGGAAATGTGAGCGGAGGAGTTTGTAGCAAATGGATATTTACCCTTGATTTTTTCTATCGTATTCCCCCTTAATGAGACTAAGATCGGAACTTGCTTAGCTTTCATTTTTCCCCTTAAATCAGCCTTCTGGAGGGGGGGTAGATGCGTGGAAGCGAACCACCCTTTTAATACCCAGCCGACTTTCTTGAAGACATTCTGCATCAGTAAGTTCCTATCTACTACCCGACATATCCATATTACCAATGAGTGCCTCTGTATCTAATACGTCCGGATTTTCCACAATAGGTAATTGCTCCCCAAGAACTGGTAAGTTAATAATAGGGGGTCTCTCAATACACGCACTGGGCTCTATAAGTGCATGATTCGATCCTCTATCATCAGTTGTTTCCACAGGTAAATTATGAGCAACATTGTTTTCCATAGGGTCTATGGTGATAGCCTCTTCACACTCTGATGGAGAGATCAGCTGAGCTTCTACCACCTTGTTCTCCTGACACTCAACCGTTTCAAACCTGTTTCTAAGCGCTGGCATATTCAAATAGATCAGCTATACAAGCACACCCCCTAAGATTAAAAATCCGTTAGGTAGTATAGGATGGAGTCCAGTATAAAAAAGTCATCTACCCAACCAGGGGAGAGAACAACTCACAGCCCCTGGAATTTAAATGGGGAAGTAAAAGAAGTTACAAAAAACACTTCATGAGAGGAAGTACCCTAAAAAAGTTTCCAAAAAAGAGAACAAAACCCAATAACAAGAAATTGGGGGTTTAAATTGTGCCAATAATAAAATGGCAATTATGTTAATAATCTCTAGGGGGGACCCCTAGATAGTATTAAAAATAAAAAGGGTTGAGATACAATACAGTATCAATAAAATATGTACGACATTCAAAAGGTACCCAGTGCAATATAATTATGGCCAGTGTTGTAACTATTACATTTTCGCTGTCTTGGGAACGCCCGATGGCTTGAGGAGCAGCCTTAGTCCTTCTCTCCTCCCCAGTGTCCACCCAAACAAAAGAGTTAAGAAAAATGTTCCCTCCTTTCAGAGGTTAAATAAACGTAAGAGTCCCAATTAATAACAGCAAGAGGGTAGATTCCCGTAAACCAGCATTAATAGGACAGTACCTGGGATCAAAGAGTACTCCTCCGCACTCTCCCAGTCTCCTGCCTGATAGTCTAACAGATCAAAGTGGAGTAGTTCCTACAGGATATTATAAAGTGTGTAGAATCTTGCCGCAAAGATGTCTCTGGGCAATAACTCCTTATTTATGACTGGAATGGAAGGTTGTACTGCTCCTACCTCCTCGGTAACCCAGAGCCAAACAGCAGACAAACTGTAAGTAGAGATGCCGCGACCTTGTCTCCACTGCGGGCTTAACGCCGCAAACGTGGTTGGGCTGGCAGTATATGCAAGATGACGGTCACGTGATCAGTCACGTGGCCGCAGCAGGGTCCGCATCCCCCAGGAAGCGATTTAGCGGAAATTCACAGCAAGAGCTCGGCGCAGCTCGCAATGCTGTAATAGATTAAATTGTTGCAGGCAAAGTACACGTTCACCCAGGAGAGCGTTCCTTCCAAGAATGACAAATACGCCGCTCGGGCGGTTGGGCCAGCAGTATATGCAAGATGCCGGTCACGTGATCAGTCGCGTGGCCGCAGCCGGGTACGCCTCCTCCAGGAAGCGATTTCGTCGCAATTCACAGCAAGAGCTTGGCGCAGGTCACAATGCTGTAATAGATTAAATTGTTGCAGGCAAAGTACACGTTCACCCAGGAGAGCGTTCCTTCCAAGAATGACAAATACGCCACTCAGGCGGTTGGGCCGGCAGTATATGCAAGATGACGGTCACGTGATCAGTCACGTGGCCGCAGCAGGGTCTGCATCCTCCAGGAAGCGATTTAGCGGAAATTCACAGCAAGAGCTCGGCGCAGCTCGCAATGCTGTAATAGATTAAATTGTTGCAGGCAAAGTACATGTTCACCCAGGAGACCGTTCCTTCCAAGAATGACAAATTTGCCGCTCGGGCGGTTGGGCCGGCAGTATATGCAAGATGCCGGTCATGTGATCAGTCATGTGGCCGCAGCCGGGTCCGCCTCCTCCAGGAAGCGATTTCGCCACAATTCACAGCACGAACACAGCAAGAGCTCGGCGCAGCTCGCAATGCTGTAATGGATTAAATTGTTGCAGGCAAAGTACACGTTCACCCAGGAGAGCGTTCCTTCCAAGAATGACAAATACACATTTTATTAGCCCTTTAACTCTGGAGACCTCAGGCAATAAGTTGCAATCAGGGATTACTGATCATAGTCCCATATGCCCTTATGCCAACCCACAGGGAATGACTGCCAAGTCAGTCATTTACACCATGCTGAATGACAGCTACAGAGGTAGCTCCTATGCTGTCATCAGTAGTGGCCAGACCCGGTGGAGGGATGGTGAAGTGACCTGTCAAGTGTCACTGAGCTGTCATCCACAGGATGGTCTGAGAGAGAGATCTGTCTGATCTCAAAGGAGTTTGATTGGAGCTCTCTGTCAGCCCCAGAGAAGGAGGTGGGACCTTCTCCTGTCAAATCTGCTCTACAAATCCTTGACTACCTGTCAGTGGTCTGGACTTGCCATGTTTTACACTTGGCAAGGTAAACTATTCTCAAGGCTTTGGTGAACCTGGACAGGTTGCCATACAGTTTCCTGTGAATAGTATGGTGGATGTTATCTTGAGAGATAAAATTGGAGCCCTGCTTATGGCTATAGAGTGGGAGCCAGAGAAATCTGTGTGTCTCCCTACCCTGTGCCAAAGCAGCCTTTCAAATGGCTTCAGTGAGGATGGCCTAGTGTCTCCTCACCTGACCCCACATCAGCAAGGTGAGCTGGAGAGATTGCTGAGGCAATCTCTCCTCTTGTTGTCACTGACACCCTTTATAACAGGATGGTGGGAACCAGACTGTATACTGGGAATAAGTGAACCCACCAGACTGTATACTGGGAATAAGTGAACCCACTAAGATTGGGTGTTGTGATGGTTCAGAACCAAGACAAAGTTCTGACAGTTGGTGTGAGATTCACCCTGGGTTGGAACAAAAAGTGTCTGAGCATTCTAGCTGTCAAGAGTTCAGTTCTCAGGAACTGGAGGGATATACATGTAAAGCCAGTTTTGGATTCTGTATGGCCACTAGAGCTCTGTGTTCTGTCCCCAAGACAGACGCACACTCTCCACTAAAGGGTAACACCTTAGTGGGTCAGCTCTGTATTGAAAGGTACAGAGGCTGTTATGATCTCTCTGCAGGGTATGGCAACATATCCCTGTCAGTCTGTGCTGAGGAGGAGACAGCAGTTCCGGCCTTTTCAAAGCCCTACTTCAGTGTAAGGTCTTCTGGATTGGCGGCTGCAACTGACACCTGTCAACTGAGCTTAGCCCCTGTTCTAAATGGGAAAATGGATCTCAGCAATACATGTCTGGGTGACATGGCAGATCCAGCCCCCACTTGGGAGGAACTGGGTCTGACTCAAGAGACTGGGTGTCAGGACCTTCATCAGACCAACTTGTTCAGAAAGACAGCCAAGTGTCAAAATGAACAGGAGGCATTGGCCTTCTTCATGCATGAAGTTGGTTTATGTGGGGACAAGATGCAACCTCTTGTCAGGGAAGTACTTCATGTACAGCACTGGGTAACCCCCACTCCCCAAGCCCAAGTGAGGACTTTCCTGGGCCTTACTGGGAAATACAGGAGTAAAGTGGCAGCCTATAGAAATATAGCTGTCCCTCTGACTGCCCTCACTACTCATAGGGGACCTGAAGAGTTCTTATGGACTCCTGAGTGTGAGAAGGCCTTCACTGGCCTGAAAGAATCCCTAGCTCAGGCCCCTGGTCTAAGGGTACCTGATTGGAAGAGACTGTTCATAGTGCAGACAGATGCCTATGACACTGGGATAGTTGGAAGACTTTCACAGCTAAATGACAAAGGTGAGGAACACCCTATATGTCTAGTCAGCTCTCAGTTTAGGAGTGGAGAACTCAGTTGGCTCCATGTAGAAAAGAGTTGCTTTTCCATTGTATGGTGCCTTAGGAAGTTGAGGTCCTACCTCTATGGGACTCACGTCACTGTGTATGCTCCCCCTCAAACCTTGAAGTGGTTGATAGATGTTAAGGGAGAGAATCCAAAGTGGCTCATGTGGTTCATGAGTCTGCAGGCCTTGAACCTCACTGTTGGACATAGGCCAGATCCCAAATGTAGCAATGTTGATGGGCTGTCCAACAGGGATAACCGACTGGAACAGAGGACCCATCCAGGATTGGATTGGTTCCCCCTGTCCCTTAGTCTGGGGGGGCGTGCGTTAGGAAAGATTTTCTTTACTGCACCTGACCTTCCATCTTTATGGAACCCCCAAACTTTTTGCTTTTATTTTTCAATCTGACCTGTACTTTTTGCAGTGCAGTGAAGCCTTAAGCTTCACTGTACTGGCCTTTGCTCACATGTTATGGGGAAACTGATATGTCCTTAAGGCTGTCAGCACTTGGAAAGAGTGTTTCCCTTAGTCTTGTGACTGTGTTGCTACTTGTGGTTACTTTTGCATCACCTGTGGTAACTTTTTATCATTGCACACAGCAGCTTACACTGCAGTGCAATGGGGTTCATTTTTCCTTTGCCCTAGACTAACACTAAAAGGATTTTTTGGTTACTTAAAAGATAGGCTGGTGGCAGCAGTGACTTTTCCCCACTTTTTGGGGAATTTCGTGTTAGCTTAACCGCGTTTACTGCGTTTGGCTACTTACTGTGGCTACTGGCCAAACATGGACGTGCCACGAGGTTTTTCGCCCATTCTTTTTGCATCTTGTTGTTTAGCCTTCTTCCTGGCATCAGAGTCCAGGAAGATCCTTATAAGGACTTCCAGTGCCCGGGAAAGTAGCAGCTTTTGGCAGGCTACTGGAGGGCTTTGTGTGTTTGCAGGCAGGATGTGGGCTGGATCAGTCTGACCCCAATCCACATCCTGGTTTCTGTGTGTCTGAGTGGTATGCATGAGTGTTCCCACCAGTGGACCTGATTGGACCACTGTGGGGTGTGTGTGTGGGCTAGTTCTGCCATTGGCTAGTGGGAGTTTCGACTCATGCTTGGCTTTTAGGATAAGAAGAGTGGCCCTCCATGCAATTCTCAGAGATCCTGGAAGAACCTGAAGGAGCCAAGAATCCGTCGAGCTGAGAAGACCCGCAAAGAAACCTGTAACCTGACTCAAGGAGGCCTGGCAACCAACTTCTGCTGCAATCCCGGTGGAGCCCTGTCTGTCTCTTGATCTCCAGTAGGCCTGCGAAGGTGCTACGACCCCTGGATTGGAGGGACCATCCATTCCCGAAGCCTACTTGGTGCCCAATGTAAAAACCGCCTTTGGAAGTGCCCGGGAATCGTCCCGTGGCTGACCAGCTTCGTTTTTGGGCTACTGGGTTATCTTCATTGCCGTTCTGAGTTTCCACCTGAAACTTGGTACACCCTCAGCTGCCACTGCAACAACACCCTCTACATAATTTCGGCATCTTAGCACCAAGGGGACCCGAGAAAGATTGGAAAGTCCGACTGCGGCTACTGAGTCCTGCTGCATCGCTGTGCGCGGCGTGCACGGTCCGAAACCTGCTTTTCTGATCCGCCTCCAGTCCAGAGAAGGGCGCTGCATCATTTGTTTCTGCATTTCTTCACCAAGAGTCCTTACACCAGCAAATGATCCTAACCGGAGAATCACTCGAACCTGCAACCCGTGAAAATCGTGGACTGCGGAATTTGGTGGGAAAAGCAAGCCAGGACACCCTTCCTTTGTTCTGGAAAGTCTCGGGAAGATTCGGAGTGAGGGGGTAAGTTATTGAGCTTTTAACATACCTCTACACTCCCATTGTAGGTCAATGGACTCATACTATTCTTTATCTTAAACCTATTGGCTTTGCCAATACTTGCCTTGGCAAGACTTCTATCTGTTGGGGGGAATTTTGGACACTGTCTATCTTGAACCCTGACTCTAAGAATCCATCAATGGACCCCAGAGACCCTACCTACATTTTCTCCTGCCTCCTGAGTGCTGTATCGTTGTATCCTGAACAATAGGGCACAAGGCCCCAGGCAAGTTAGGGTTGGACAATATTAGTTAGGGGTACATTCTCTGTGGACTTTTTTGTATGTAATACTTGCCTATTCATTCCCTTGCAGGAGTATTCTGATTTGTATTATGCACTTGAACCTGTGATTGTTTATATGTATTTTAGTTTGATGGTATTGGTTGATAAGTCTACATGCTTGTGTTAATTTTTCTTATAGTGTATTTGGCCATAATTAAATAACTGTATTTTTATACATCCTGTCTAAGGGTAATGTGTGACTTCCATTGTGTGACCTCATTGTGGACCCTTTACAATCTGAAGATCTTAGCCTAGACCGCCTGCACTGCTACCTTAAACTGGTTTGGCTACAGCTTCCCAGAGTTGCCCCTGTCACAATATAGGTTGGCCTTCTATACATCTGTCCACCAGACCAGAGTATAGGAAATCGTCTTAAGAGTAGTGCAGATCGCTCCAGACGTCCTCCTTCTTGTCCCCACGACTGAAGCTCCAGGAACCGTGAGTCTGCAGGAACTACCAGGAACAACTGCCGTGGCACCAGCTTTTCTTCAAACAAATAAGGTACTGTGTCCAACTTCGAGGAATTGGGGTGAACCCTTTTTCCTCAGCAAAGGCTTGTCCTTGTCTTCCTTCCCTCTTATAACTTTTGCTTCCCTTTTGACAATATCCAAGTACTCCTGACAATCTCGAATCGTGAACTGTTCTAACCTTGTGATCCTCGACAACAGGACCCCTGCCAATTTGACACAGGCCTATTGACTTGTATCTACGTTTTAGAAAGTATCCTCTGATTCTATCTGCCTTGACAAAAGTATTGTCTATGATTTTTATTCCCAACTCTCTTGTGTTGATTCATGTGCTAAGTGTGTTTGACTTTGGTAACATTTCTTCTCGCGGGTACGCCTTTCTTTCATTACACCGAACTGTCATTACAGTCAAAAAGTGATCGCGTAATAACCCACGGTAACGTCTTTGTTTCACAACACTGGTCCGTCAAATCCAATGTACTTACCTTGAATTGAGCTGCACAAGGGGAATTGGTTGTGTGTAGTATATTTGAAGTGTGGTTTTAATTTAATAGAAGTGAAGTGTTTTATGAACAGAAGGTTTAAAAATAAATGTACTTGCATAATTTTTAACCTGAAACCTTGAGTCAGTGTTTGCTTGAGTCACAGTGATTGTGGTCCTTTGTGTAATCCCTACCACTGCTCATTTGCTCTTGAGATAAGTCTGGCTGCTCAGCCATTGCTACCACTTTACTGTGTAGTACAGGCTTGTACCAAAGGTAGGGAACATCCCATTTGTTTCATCAGAAGGAAGTTAAAGGATCCTGAGACATGGTGGGCAACAATAGAAAGCACATATTTTGCTATTGTGTGGGCACTGAAGAAGTTTAGACCATACTTGTATGGATCTACTTTCATTATGTAGACTGATCACCAACCCTTGAGATGGCTGATGCAAATGAAAGGTGAAAAACCCAAACTACTAAGATGGTCAATCTGACTGCAAGTGTTTGATTTTACCATTGAGCACAGAGCAGGAAGTCACCACCAAAATGCTGATGGTCTCTCTAGGATGTTTATAACAGACTAGAGGTATGAGATCCATCCAGGAGTTGATTAAATCCTCCTGCCCCGTGGTCTGGGGCGGGGGGGCGAGTGTTAGGGGGAATTCTCATTCATGGCTAATTTCCCTTACCTAGTGAGTCCCTCAGCAGCTATGCTGGATTTCTGGAGTTTATTTTTTCCACCTGGTAAGAGTGTGAACCTTTTTCCCACTCTTACATGTGTTTTGCCATGTGTATTTTTACAGTTTGTGTGATCTTGGGCTCTGGAGCCACACCACTCCCTGAGACCAACTTTTGTGTGTGTTACACAGCACCTTCAGTGCAGTGACACAGGGTTGTCTTTAAGACATCCCACTGACTCCATTTTTCTGGGGCTGACTACTGTCCCCCAGAAACAGGTAAAGTTGCCATTTACTTTATGTAGTCATTTAAACTGCAGACCCAGTACACCCCATCTTACATGGAGTATTGGAAAGGGTTCATTCCTACTCCTTTTTGTCTGCGCCTCTTGGAGCTTTGTTTCACTCCCTTAACACTAAGACTTGGCTGGTGGCAGTGGTATGTACCCTATCTTTTCTACCGCGATTATAGTATATAAACGTGGTACTGTTTTAGGCTATTGTATTAGCCTCGAACTTAAACCCGCTTGACCAAATACTTTTTATTTTGGCTCCGGTCGGGTTTTATCACCATTTCTTTTTGTTTAAGTCCTTCTTGTGTTTTACTTTGCGCTGCAAACCAGGTTTGCCTTCTTTGTTTGGCGACCTTTGGCGGGCTTCTATCCAGAAGCCCTCCATTGGCGTCTGGGTGTCTAAGTGGGCTGAATGTGAGGGAGGGGTTTAGTCACCCCCTGCACAGGGTCTCCTTGGAGACCCAAGTTGCACTTTGTGTCGATTGGCTGAGGTGGATGTCCGGGCCGGACAACCCCCCTGCTGAGTGATTGACAGCCAGGCTGTGTGAATGGGGGATTTTGGCATAAAAGGCAGGACTCTTGCGCTGGAAATCAGAGTCGCCACTGGAACTGCAAAGAATCGAAGAGAAGCGGAGAAGAAGATGGCTGCTGAAACTCCCGGATCCCGGTGAAGCCCTGCTGCAGTCCTGAGCTATCTACCCTTCAACAACAAGAGAAGCTCCAGTCTGGAGTCTTCTTCCCTTGAGCCTGGTGGGATCAACCAGATCACCGTCTACAGCCAGAGGATCCTCTTCTTGGTCGAAATCGCTGCACACTGCTGTAGTGGTCCGGATAGCCATCTGAAGAGCCTCTCCTGTTTTAAAGGAGCATACCTTTTATTCACTGTTGCTTTGCTGCTGCTGGCCTCATCTTTGGGTAGTGCAGATCGCTCCAGACGTCCTCCTTCTTGTCCCCACGACTGAAGCTCCAGGAACCGTGAATCTGCAGGAACTACCAGGAACAACTGCCATAGCACCAGCTTTTCTTCAAACGAATAAGGTACTGTGTCCAACTTCGAGGAATTGGGGTGAACCCTTTTTCCTCACCAAAGGCTTGTCCTTGTCTTCCTTCCCTCTTATAACTTTTGCTTCCCTTTTGACAATATCCAAGTACTCCTGACAATCTCGAATCATGAACTGTTCTAACCTTGTGATCCTCGACAACAGGACCCCTGTCCCATTTTACACTGGCCCATTTGACGCTGGCGCAGGCCTATTGACTTTTATCTACGTTTTAGAAAGTATCCTCTGATTCTATTTGCCTTGACAAAAGTATTGCCTATGATTTTTATCCCCTATTCTCTTGTGTTAATTAATGTGCTAAGTGTGTTTGACTTCGGTAACATTTCTTCTCGCGTGTACGCCTTTCTTTCGTAAGACCGAACTGTCATTACAGTCAAAAAGTGATCGCGTAATAACCCACGGTAACTTCTTTGTTTCACAACACCGGTCCTTCAAATCCAATGTACTTACCTTGAATTGAGCTGCACAAGGGGAATTGGTTGTGTGTAGTATATTTGAAGTGTGGTTTTAATTTAATAGAAGTGAAGTGTTTTATGAACAGAGGGTTTAAAAATAAATGTACTTATATTGTTTAACCTGAAACCTTGAGTCAGTGTTTGCTTGAGTCACAGTAATTGTAGTCCTTTGTGTAACTATTTGATACTGCTAATTTGCGCTTGAGATAAAACTGGCTGCTCAGCCACTGCTACCATTTCTTCTGTGTAGTACAGGCTTGTACCAAAGGTGAAATTGTACTACCACTTGTAGCCTTAATTGTGTGTAGTGGTCACTAAGGGCACTGCACAGGATTCTGCCTAACAGCCCCCGCCCCCCAGAGTCTCCCGGGCAATCTACTGCTCCATTCGGTGTACACTCCGCCCAGGACCGTATTCCAGACATGGCCCCCAGGCCCAGAGTCTCCTAGGCAAACTACTGCCTCATTCGGCGTATACTCCGATGCAGGACTGTATTCCAAACAAGGTACCCCCCCCTGGGTACCCGCCCTAGAGTCTCCTAGGCAAACATGGCCTCCCCCCCACCGCCCCAGAGTCTCCCAGGCAATCTACTGCCTCATTCGGTGTTCACTCCGACCCAGGACCGTATTCCAAACATGGCACCCCCCCCCTAGAATCTCCTAGGCAAACATGGCCCTCACCCCCAGGGTCTCCCAGGCAATCTACTGCCTCATTCCGTGTACACCATGGGTGCACAACATATGGCCCGCGGGCCAGTTGCGGCCCGCCATGCCGTTTTGTCCGGCCTACCAGCAACAAAGACTTACCTAATGGAGGGCGGCCCGCAGGCAGCATCGGCCGCCCTCCATTAGGAAAGTCTTTGTTGGCCGTCATTGGTTCAGTGCACAGGAACCACGCAGCTCCTACAAGCCACGTAGTGCGTGTGTGCTGCACCAATGGAGTGCCAGCACTACGGCTGGCGTGGCCAGTAAGGCTTGATGCCGGAAGGCATTTCAGCCTTGCTTGCCACACCAGCCGTAGTGCCAGATGCCTCGCTAGCGTTCCAGCACGTCTGGGTAAGTACATGGTGGGGGGGGGGGGCTGTATGTTTGTGTGCGTCTGGCTCGGGTCCGTCCTGACTGTGTTTTTTGTTTTTGTATGTATGTTGAGATGCGGAGGTGGGGGGGTGTGTATGGGTGTGTTTGTATTTGTATGTCTGCAGTGTATGTTGAGATGCAGGGGTAGGGGTGGGGGGTGCCGGGTCTGCCTGAATATGTTTGTGTGCAAGTGAAGTGTATGTTGAGATGCTGGGGGGGAGAGGGGGTTGGAGGGGTCGGATCTGCCTGAATGTTTGTTGTTGTTGTGTGCACGTTCAGTGTATGTTGAGATGTGGGGTTGGGGGGTCCGGGTCTGTATGGATGCATGGTGTATGCATGTGAGTTTGTATGGCGATTTGGGGGTTGGGCAGTATGGGTGCATGGTGTATGCTTGTTAGTTTGTATGCAGGGGTGGGGGGGTTGGTGTCTGTATGAGTATGTATGTAGAGTTTGGAACCATGAACTAGGAAACAGATGCATATGTAATTAGCAGAGATTTGTCCACTAGCCACGCTCTTAAGGTTAGATTATTTTAGAATTTGGATACTGGTTGCATATAATGTAGTTGCTTTGTTTTATTGAATTCGTACATATATTCAACCTTTTGTTTGACTTTCTGTTAACATGTGGGCGGAGTCTTGTATGGCTATGGGCGGGGCCTACGTCTCAGGCAGGTATGCCGCTGCCCGTATTGTTCGGGGTCCACCCATGCTCTCTCTTGCCATAGCGTGACACCCCTTTTATTAACACTGCGGCCTGACGTACCCAGTGCTGGTCATTGGGCCGGCTCTCGGCGGATCTGAGATCCGGCACCAGATGTGTAGCCGGATCTCGGGATCCGGCCAGAGTCAGCGCCCAAGCCCATGAACCGCGCTGGAAAAAAGAAAAAGAAAAAAAATACGTCTGCGACGGCAGCATTTGCCGTTTACCGCAGCTCTGGCACTGATGTGTAATGCACAATGCTCACTACATGTACAACTGAAAGGAATCAGCTGTACATGTAGCGAGCATTGTGCTTTACACACCAGTGGCAGAGCCGCGTAAAAGTCAATGCGGCCCTCGCGGGCGTTTTTTTTTTCTTTTTCTTTTTTTCGCACAACAAAATGAGCCAGGGCTCATCAAGGGGGTCTGGCCTAACTGCAGGGGTCCTGCGGGCCCGTTAGGCCACGCCCCCCTGACGAGCCCCGGCTCAATGGGCTACTGGCATCCCTGCCAGGCAACCTTTTGTAGTGATACAACACCCTCTCCCCAGGCGGGAGAGGGTGTTGAGCTCTGCATTTATATTCTACAGACTTGCCTGGCAGGGGACAGGGCCTCGCCTATTCAGCCTTAATGGTGGCGCTGCCCCTTACCAGCTGCGTGGGGGCAGCGTCACCATTAAGGCTGAAGGGGTGAGGCCTCTGGAAGCTGAGGCCGTTTTCCTGAAGACTGAAACTCCACGAGTTTCAGTCTCCAGGAAAACGGCCTCAGCTTCCAGCGGCCTCACGTTTTCTCCATAAAGGTGGCGCCGGCCCACGGGCATCTCCTGCTTAAAGGGATGCCTCGCAGGTGCGGCGCCACCATTACGGCTAAAAGGCATTTTTTTCTGGAGCCTGAAGCTTTCGCACACAAGCGAGAGCTTCAGGCTTCAGAAAAAAATCCTTTTTGTCTAGTGGCCGGGGCTGGCAGGGGAGATTAGTGGGCCCCACAGGGCTCCGCCTCAAAGGAAATTTCGGAGCCTGCCGGGGCTGAGCCCCGGCAGGCCCCGTCCCACTTAAAGCCCTGGCCGGCGGTAAAAGGCAATGCTACCGTTGTGGGCACTTATTTTTCTTTCTTTTTTTAAAAGTATTTTTTTGATTGGATGGCCACTACCAACCCCGCCCCCTCTAGACCACGCCCCCTGTGCCCCCCCCCCAACTCCTCCCCCACCCCGGCACTTGTTCCGCTTAAATGGAAATAAATCACATTGGTGAACCAGGAACGGGATCATAACCTTGCAGGGGGTCAATAAACCATGGGTCACAAGGAAACAGAAATAAGATTTCAAGAGGAAGACACATTATTAAAATGAGGCCCCTCAACCAATCAGGTGGCTAGAACCATGGGCTGACATCACCAGTGAAAGGCTTCTTCTTTATCTTCTTAATTATCGCGTGGGCGGACCCACCAGGCGCTTCCCCATCCTATAGGATGAGATGTGCACCGTACCCACTAATTATTTAAACTCACAACTCCTCCCACCACCCCGTCTGCCTCACAAAATCCAACATCACACTATTCCTAGTGAAAGGCTGTTTCGGCTGGCAACTCCTTTCGCTGTGAGGTCGCCATGAAAATAGAAGAGGGCCTCAAGTTGCCATGAAAATGGAACAGGGGCTCCTCAAAGGTAGAGTGAAGCTGGGTACTTACCCGAGAATCCCGTGTCCCCAGCGAATGCAGATTCCCGCGGGGCATTCTGGGTAGGCGCATATCCTCCCCTCTCGCTGATTGATGTCTCACGGAGGCAAGGCTGGAATATACTGAAGCCTTAAGGTTCGGGTGCGAGGCATTTGCATCGCATTTGCTCTGTACAAGGAGTTAAATAGTTATAGAAGGAGCTGTAAAGCCACTCAAGAGGAATATCTTCATTTTCACAAATCTTTAGAGGGCAAATATCGGCCATAAATGACCAGAAGCTTATGGAGCCGTATGGTCTCTCGTGGGGACCCCTGTAGGTCATCCTTGGAACTGCAGCAATTAGTCTCCATAGCATAGGGCCTCTTGTGGGGACCTCTGCAGGAGATGCTTGGAACTGCAGCATTTATTGTCCATATGATCTCCTGTGGGGACCTCTGTCAGCCATCCTCAGAACTGCAGTACTTCAATAATCTCTCAGTGTGAGGAAATAATCATAAAGGTAAAACATGCATAGTGAAGAAATATACCTCCTTCACCTTCTGTGATAACCTGGGCTGAGGGAGGGATATACTCTTAAGAGGGGTGTACATGTGCCTCAGAAGTAACACAAACAGAAAAGTATCACAGCTCAATATAAAGGGAATGACCAATCAAGGAAATGGATATAGTTTAATTAAACACACCTTCTGCAAAAAACGAAATAGAAAAACTATAAAAACCCATCTCTTAGGAAAGAGAAGAGAATATGCAGAAACAAGAGAAAGTAGCACCCTGGATGAGAAAAAGGCAATTTCAACTGCCACAATGTTGTTTGTAAAAGGCTGTCTTGGGAAAAGGTGAGCCAGGTGACCAAACCCACTTCTAAGACCAAAATGGACCAAGGAGGCAGTTGGGGACCAACAGTACCTTCTTTGCAGTTCAACCAAGGCAAAACCGGTGGTTTTATAGTGTTCGTGAAGTTTGAGGGGGTTCTGGGCAGAGGTCATGGTGTCCCAGGCGAGCAGTATTGTCAAGCAAGGGTTGAACAGGGCTTGTTGTAGTTCAAAGTCTACGCGGGTAGAAAAACAAACCATAAGGGCTGCCAGAGTTGGTTCGCCGGTCAGTTCGAGGAAGCTGGTGACTAGATGCGTGGCTGGCTGGATCGTTTCAAGGAAGCGCTCTAAGGGTAGGTTTGATGGCTAAGTAGACAGCAAAGACACCGGCAACTGGATGCGCAGACTCTGAGCAATTCCATGCAGCGTCTTATTGTCAGGACTCAAAGGCCCACCAGGATCATTCGAGTGCCTATGGCAATTGGCAGGCAAGATGCTGCTGGAGTAATAGGGGGATTGGTAGCATCAGGTGCAAAAAAGGAGCTTGTAGTTCGAGCTGCGGAAATAAATAAAACAATTAAAATAGTGTGCTCAGGTAACGCGTGCAGCAACGAACAGAGTTGAAGATGCAGTTTGAGTTCAAATGCTTGGTGAGTGCCAAAGGTAAATCCAGAGGTTTCTCGTTGGAAATGTGGTGAAACTGGTTTGACAATAGTCGACCAGTTCAATGCAAGGAATCACAGGGCTTCCGGCTGTATTGGCCCTCTGGATTCTGTGAGTCCCCCTCAGGGGACAAAGGGACAAGTTTAGTCCTTGTTCACTGTCTCCCTGCAAGGGAGACGTGTACACAACTTCTAGGGTCCTTTGACAAGTGGAGGGGCTGGAAGTAGTGTGTCTAGCAGAGAGGCAAGTTTTGTTACAGCAGCAGGTTCACTCCCAATATGCCCTGGGGATAAGTAGCGAACCAAGCTCACCTCAGTCATCACTTCACTGGTGGATGGCTCTGGAAATCAACTCTCCCAAGAGAGGTCCAATGAAATCTGCTTTTAGGGCTGGAGTCCAAAACATGATCTTAAGAAGGGGCGTTACCCACCTTCTTTTAAAAGGAAAAGTGCACAGGTAATCGGACTAAAGCTAGCCTACTTTAGGGTTCCAATCCCCGATCTTCAAAGAAGTGGACACTGTTGTTCTAACATCACACATTAAGTGCTTTGTGTTAGAGGGTGTGGAGGGGACAGGAAGGAGAGGCCAAGGCAGAGAGAAACAAGAGCATGGAGCCTTCCTTCGTCTGAAAAGAGATCTCCCTTTCTACACTAACCCACTAACTGCCCTTCTCAATAGGATCAAATATCTTTAGATAGGCAGCACCCTGGAGGAAGGCTGAGCATTTTGTGAACGGGTGTACCCTTTGATTCCAGTTCCCAGGTAAGTGTCCTGCGGTGTGGCTATGTCTCGGAAATGGTATTACCTGCCCTTACAAAGGAACAAGGAGAGGCAAAGCTCACTAGGCGACATTCCTCCCAGTAGGGTAAGGTCCAGCATGTCTGGGGAGAATACACATAACACTTCAACAGCTGAACTGAGCCTACAGGGCTGACATGTGTGATATCAAAATTGATGTGACTGTAATGATTATGATCAGTACCATGCACAATACCCAAACTCATGCAGGGCTTCCATTTAGAGTTTACATTGGCACCAGCATGGGCTACTCAGGATCATACGGGTTTGGTACAGGGGTGCATATCTTAAATGCAGCCCTTACGCTGCAGAGACTTGTCAGTCACTGCATCTGACAGATGGATACCTCTGACCTCTGACCCTGCTCTGTTTCCTGGTAGAGCAGTTGCTGCAGATCAGGACACTGATGGAGCAGGGCATAGGTACACACTATGCTTTATGAAAGGGGAATCTGATCAGCAGATCACCATTTCAGGGATGGAATTACATGAACTTCCATTAATTAATACACATTAAAAGCATGGGCTTTTACACCCTCGCCAGATGGCAACTCCCCACACTTATGGGACCCTCAGTTGTTGAAACTTTGATCTGCAGCATTAATTCTCTGAGTGATCGCTTGTGGGGACCTCGGCAGGCGATCCTTGGAAGCGCAGTGTTTAGTCAGCTCTTAAGGCTTTTGGCCCTGATTCATGGAATTATTTGCGTGGAAAATCAGGGATTTGTGTGCCGTTCTGCGCTCAAATCTCTGTTCGTCGATTCATGGAATCGACTGCGCCACTCTTTTTGTACTTTTTGGAGACTTTGCGCAGGCTCAGAACATCTGTGCGTGCAGTCGATCTCCCTGCGCGAGACACCAAGCAGAGCGTGGGCGTGGGCTACACAGAGGTCAGGGAAGGGGATGGAAGACGCAAAATGGGGAGGAATGAAGGAAAACGTGGGCGTTATGAGGGACGGCCCACGGGCAGTCCATCGCAAACCCACAATTTCGCGAAACAATATGTATTCATCAATCCGACCAGGCAACTTCTCAGCAGGGAAATGGCCACGCAAAGCCCTCATTCTATCCGCCACCCGAAGGCAGGCGTACAGACACTTGTGCATAGGATTCACCACGCAGAGGTAAAATCGGGTTTCAAATTTAGGGGTGCGTGTATGCAGTCAGGGTACTGATTGGACTTAGGGGTGCGCATATGCAATGTAGCAGGGTGCAGGAATGGTTTTCGGGGGATCGCACACAGATTTTCTGAGTTTTACTTGAGTAACGATAAATCATACGCAGGCTGTTGGGGTGCCGGTACCAGTTACGGGCCGAGCCCGCGCAGGATCCTCAAGATGCAGGCCTGCTGTTTAGGGGTACATGTATTTTGACCTGGGGAGCAGGCAAATGTAGCTGTTTCTGGTTGTTTTTGCTTTGCGTGGGACGTGTCGGGGCATTCCGGCCACGATTTGAGTATACCCTTGCTTTGTGCAGACAATTCCATGCATATGCAGAGCGAACAGAAAAATAATCTTTGTGCAGAGTCGTTCTCGGGGATGGGGCTTTGCAGGATATCTTTGCACTATTCCACGAATCGGGCCCTTTGTTTTTAGCCTTCCTAACATGTGAAATCACTGTACATATTTAATAGTGCCCAAGAGAAAGGTGTTATTTTTCCCACTTCTCCAGCGCCTTCCCCTCAGCTTCCTGGACTGCGTTTGTTCATATAACTATGGGTGTCCTAGAAGTGTTTGGAAGGATAATAATAATAACAATAATTTAGCATTTATATAGCGCTACAAACCCTCAGGTATCTGAGTGCTGTGTGATGCTGATTTATCGACCTCGGAAGGATGAAAGGCTGAGGTTGACCCTGCCAGGATTCGAACCTGCGGCAGCAGGCTCTACACTCATGTCAAAGGGAGCGATCTACTCGCTGTGCTATCGGACCTGACCTTATAGTGTATAGTGAGGTAAAAAAAACATTGTTTCTACTTCAAGATTCAGCAAAGTAAAGATTGAATAATCTTTTCACTGGCTCACATCTGCTCACAATGCATTTCTGGAGGTTCTGGACTTCCTGTTTGCTCCGTTTCCATTCTGTAGCCGGTCTCTGCATTTTTTCTCTTATGTTGGCTCCACACCGAGCGGTCTCAGTCCCTTTGGGGTCTCGACGACATCTTGAATTGCTGAAGGGTGGCATTGTGCTGGTTCCTTGTTGTCTTTTAATTGTGTGGCCAACTGTGCCGTGGTTATGCTTCCTCTGGCCCGCATTATTTTCATAGACTGCTTCTTGAAGCAGCTGTCACTTTTTAGTCCTGGCTCTGGCAAGCTAGAACTCAGTCTCCTACTTTCAACTCTGTGCACCCTGCTGGGCGTGCATTACTTGTTTTTCTCTTTAACCAGCGAGTCTTGGTACTTGATCCAAAATTTTTCATACATACATGGGAGTCATGGCCTTGGAATCCTAGCATGAGTTCCGCTGAGGTGGTCCATGTTGAGGTATGTGGTGTGGTATCCTAGCATGAGTTCGGCTGAGGTGGTCCATGTTGAGGTATGTGGTGTGGTATCCTAGCATGGGTTCCGCTGAGGTGGTCCATGTTGAGGTATGTGGTGTGGTATCCTAGCATGAGTTCCGCTGAGGTGGTCCATGTTGAGGTAGGTGGTGTGGTATCCTAGCATGAGTTCCGCTGAGGTGGTCCATGTTGAGGTAGGTGGTGTGGTATCCTAGCATGAGTTCCGCTGAGGTGGTCCATGTTGAGGTATGTGGTGTGGTATCCTAGCATGAGTTCCGCTGAGGTGGTCCATGTTGAGGTATGTGGTGTGGTATCCTAGCATGAGTTCCGCTGAGGTGGTCCATGTTGAGGTATGTGGTGTGGTATCCTAGCATGAGTTCCGCTGAGGTGGTCCATGTTGAGGTAGGTGGTGTGGTATCCTAGCATGAGTTCCGCTGAGGTGGTCCATGTTGAGGTAGGTGGTGTGGTATCCTAGCATGAGTTCCGCTGAGGTGGTCCATGTTGAGGTATGTGGTGTGGTATCCTAGCATGAGTTCCGCTGAGGTGGTCCATGTTGAGGTATGTGGTGTGGTATCCTAGCATGAGTTCCGCTGAGGTGGTCCATGTTGAGGTATGTGGTGTGGTATCCTAGCTAGATAAGTCATTTGAAGCTCCCATCCACAAGGGTTTATAAGAAGGACTTGGAGGGACGAAACACAAGGGGAGAACAAAACAGCAATCTTTCTCTAAGCCTTGTGTCAGTAAGGTGGTGATAGTGTGAGAGACAAAGTGAAAGGGGGAAAGAGAGGGGGAGTACAAATAGGGCAGCAAGGCTGGGAGCAAGCACAGCTAAAGCAACGTGGCCCGGTGTAATGTACAAGGAGGAAGGGGACTGTTAGGGTTCCAGATATAGCCCCTAGTGTGCGGTAGAAGGTGGGACAGTGCAGGGATACAGTTTTTAAAAAAGAAAAGAAAAAAAAAGAAAGGGGCCTGTTTTCCCATGAGACTGAGGGAGGGTAGTCAGTCAGGGCAGTATACTGGTTGGTTAGAAGGGGGGAGCGTGAGCGATAGTGGAAGTGAAAAGGTAGGTTTCGGGCCGCTTTCAAACTTCAGGTCACAGAGCAATTTTGGGAGGGGCAGGCAGGTCATCCCAGAGGCAGGCAACTGCAGAGGAGAGAGCTCTACCCCCCACTCTCTGCCTGGCAAAGAGTCTGACCATTAAGAATTGGCAGTGACAGAGCAGAGGGCTCGAGATGGAGGGAATGGGAAGATAATTGGGGTGTGTTTTAAAGTGAAGATGGAGTTTGTTGAGGAGAGGTTAAGGGGTGATTGGCTAAGTGAGAGACAAGTGTTTTGTAAAGGGAAATGGGGGTTGGCCTATTCTGGCATGAAGTATAAGACCCGGCACAGAGCAAGGTGCAAGGGTGTGGTGGTTGTATGGCCCCTCTGGGCCTTTTGGGTTAGGAGCTTTTTTACTGCCCAGTTATGGGTTGTCCCACCGGGGGCAGGACTGGGAGATGGGGGACAAGATGAAGTAGGGAGCCAAACATTCTTTCAGCGGAAGGGGTGCCGCAGGAGGGGTAGAGGTGACAGGGTGGATTGTTTTCCTATATGAAGGAATAGGGGGGAGGAAAACATTATCGGGTCAAGAGGTTGGTGTTTTTGCGTGTACGACAACACAGTAATCATTTATCGACCTCATTTAGTTTGTGGGTTTAAGGGGAAGCAGGTGGGGGGTGTAAATTGAGTTTGGTGACAGTTACGCTGGGTAATATAGGTCAACAAAAAGTTTTAGACTAATGGGGGAACTGGGACGATCGAAGTTGGAGAGGATGTCATTTTAAAGGGGAAAGATTGGAGAAGGTGAAGGAGAGAGGAATAGGAGGAGATGAACCTTGTGCGGGTGGAGTTATACATTCAACACAGGGACAGAGAGGTTGGTTTGGGAAAAACAAATAATAAAAGGTTAAAAGGTAAATGGAAAGAAGGGAAAGGAATTGAGGAGTTATAAAATAAAGGAACAAATGGTAGGGTGCAAAAGGGCTATATCAGAGGATTTGCGCTTGGGGAAGGAGCGGAAGAAGAGAAACACAAGGGCAAGGGGATAAAGTGGCCCGCGAGGCTACGTGAAGTAGCAGGGGGTGTGGTTGGCACAGCATGGACGCGGTGCATGGTTGGTCCTGGTGCAGTGGGGGGAACACAGTTGAGATGGAACTGCATGGACGGGGTGCACGGACGTCCCCTGGTGCAGTGAGGGGAACACAGTTGAGATGGAACTGCATGGACGGGGTGCACGGACGTCCCCTGGTATAGTGAGGGTAACAGAGTTGAGATGGAACTGCATGGATGGGGGTGCACGGACGTCCCCTGGTGCAGTGAGGGGAACAGAGTTGAGATGGAACTGCATGGATGGGGGTGCACGGACGGCCCCTGGTGCAGTGGTGGAAGAATTGATGATATGGAGCAGAAGACGCGTGTATGGCACATGGAAAAGGGAAGAGCATGTGAGGTGCGTAGAAGAGATCAAGGGAGTAAGTATTGACAAGGGTGATCACAGGGATACATTGTCAAAATGAGGAGGAGGAGGAGTTACTGCGTGGGGGTTTAAACTGCATGGACGGAGGGAGCTGGTACAGCCCCCAATGCAGTGGGTAGCGATACGGAAGGGTGCAGGGTAAGGAGCGGGGAGCAATTGGGTATGGTCGTGGTGGGTACAGGGGAGTGTACATGGGTGGGGGGATAGTGGGAAAGGCCATGAGGGTGTTCAATATGCCAGCCCCATACAGACTGAAGTTGGGTTTTGGTTTACGGTTACAAGGTATCACGTGATTTGGCAGAGGAGAGGAGAACGTTTGCGGTTGAAGTGAGGAATATGGGAAAGGAAAGGGTTAGTAGCGGCAGTAGCTGGGGGTACTTGATTGGAAAGCATATGACGGAGAGGAGACAGGGGCGATGTCCGCAAGAATACTTAATGCATTTATAACACACAGGTTAGGACTTTAGTGGGTAGGGAACGTAATAAATAAATAAGTAAATAAATAAATAAATAAATAAATAAATAAAGAGAGAGAATAGCAAGGGAGCATCAGTGGAGTTGCTGGTTTTCAGAACATATTTGTGGGGGAAGCAGTGGGCTGGTGGGCAGGTGGGGTTTGGAGGACAGTGAGTACATGGGCATGGGGTACAGGGCCAGAGGGTGTGCTTCAAAAGAAATGGGGGAAACAGGGGCCTAGGTGTTGACAAGGACCTGGTAAGGCTCGAGGAGGGTTTGGCAGGGAAGAGAAGGTGTTAGAGGGTTCGAAAGTAGAGGAAAGGGTTTTGGTGAAATGGGGGTGGGTGTAGCAGGCTAGGGGGTGAGAGGTTGGATGAGGAGGGATGAACAAAGTTTGGGGGCATACGGTCCAAAAGCCGGGGTGCATAAGGGTGCTGGTGCAGATTTTCAATGGTTTAATTGCAGGAGGTTTTAGGGCAAAGAAGTGGTTATGGATATAATACAAAATTAATGATTAAACTCAATAAACAAGGAGGGAAGGTATTTGGCTGTGAGGGGAAGGGAGGGACAGTGGTTCCTGCTTAGGAAACAGAACATGGGGCAGATACGTAAAAAAATGAGAACAGGTTTCGGTATCTGCTCAGGTGGGAGAATTGGACACCAAGGTAAGCGGTAAGGGATTGGGTTGTGAGAGTATGATCAGCACGGAAAAGGTAAGGGGTAAGGGATTGGGTTGTGAGAGTATGATCAGCACGGAAAAGGTACAGGGTAAGGGATTGGGTTATGAGAGTATGATCAGCACGGAAAAGGTAAGGGGTAAGGGATTGGGTTGTGAGAGTATGATCAGCACGGAAAAGGTAAGGTGTAAGGGATTGGGTTGTGAGAGTATGATCAGCACGGAAAAGGTAAGGGGTAAGGGATTGGGTTGTGAGAGTATGATCAGCACGGAAAAGGTAAGGGGTAAGGGATTGGGTTGTGAGAGTGTGATGAGCATGGAAAAGGTACAGGGTAAGGGATTGAGTTGTGAGAGTAAGATCAGCACGGAAAAGGTATGGGGTGAGGCATTTGGTTGTGAGAGTATGATCAGCATGGAAAAGGTACAGGGTAAGGGATTGGGTTGTGAGAGTAAGATCAGCGTGGAAAAGGTATGGGGTGAGGGATTTGCCAGAAAGGGGATATAGTGAGCAGGGGGGTGGAGGGTTTCCGAGGGGTTGCAATTATTGGGGGCGGTAGGTAATATGAGGTTTACAGTGTCAGGTCTTGGATATGATAGAGGAGGAGTAGCGGAGTGCAGTAAAATGGATTGATTTCAATTACGTGTGGTGCTTAATTTATCTCTTCTTTCACAGATGCGGCAGGAAGCGGTGTTTGGAAGACGATTATAAGGGACCGGTCAATGGGCCTCATTACAACTCAGGCGTTAAGGGTTAACGCCACCGTTAACCCTTAACGCCTGATTCTGATTTTAACGCCTGCTTTTAGCAGGCGTTAAAATCCATGGCGCTAACCTGCCATGGTGCTAATTACGCCGCCGTAATTTACGGCGGCGTAATTAGCGCTTTCCCCACTCCCATTATGCCCTATGGGGCAAAAATGGGGAAGGGAAAATGGGAAATGGGGATTTACCGCCCCACTCACCTTGGAATGGGGCGGTAAATCCGCCATCCACCATGGTGTAAACAGAGTTTACACCATGGTGGTAAAGTTGGTGCACTTAGCACCAAGGTTGTAATGAGGCCCAATGTGTGCAGGATTCTGTTAATATAGGAGTATAAAGGTTTTAACGTAGTTTGGTATAGTGCTTCTCCCTAGAGAATATTTCTGATGGTAGCGATTAGGACATGAGGGCTATAAGGTTTATGCAGAGAAGTAAGGGGGCCATGGCAGTTGGAGGGAGTTTTAGTACAATTTACGGAAGGGGTGAGCTGGATTTGATGTTTTATGAGGAGGTGCTGCCATAGAAGAAAGAGCATAGAAAAGGGATGTGGGCATGGCGGGCAACGTGAAGTAGCAGTTTTGGAGGTAAGGAAGTAGGGTGAATTACAAAAGAAGTGGAAATAAGGAACGGTTCCCTCAGTTTGGGATTTTATGTCTAGGTGAAAAGTTTTTGTGGAATGTTTTAAAAAATAAATAAATGAAGAAAAGAGAGAAAGGGAAGGAGAAGGAATAATTAAACAATAATGAAATAGGAAGGTTGGGGGGGGCAGAAAGAACACCTCTGGGGAGGGTTTTGCTGGTGCCAGTCACACGGTTGGTTAAATGATGGTTGGTTGAAGTCGAAGGATTATTATCGCGGTAAGGAGGGTGGGTAGTTCTGTTTGCACGAACAGGGTACCCCGGGGGTACAAAGAGGCGGAAGAGATATTGAAGAAGGAGTGGCGTGGCCTCTGGAAGAAGATGGGAGAAAGCGGGAATGAAGGTTGAGGGGAATTGAGGGGAGGGAGCAAGAGACAGGAATTGATGAATTTGAATTCTTTATTTATTGTTAATTGATCTGTTAGACTGTAAGGCCAGGGACCAAGGTTAACGTGTTTTTTGTAAGCCACGCTCTGTCACATTAAAGCAACCTTTTCCACTAACGACAAATCTGGGTATTTTGTGCAGTCAGCCCAAAACCCTATTTTTAATACCCAATGTGTTCTGTCCTAGCCAGCTTGCTTCTCCTTCCAGGCAAGGCACCAGACACCCCCCCAAGCTCCAGTTCCCCTCTCCAGCAGTTGGACCCATCATCCCCCTAGGATGGGGAGGATAGAGGCCAGGGGCAGTGCCCACCCATAAAGACGCCATCGCCTTCTGTGTGTCTCCAGTTGCTCTGTTCACAGCAGCAGAGGCAGCGCTATTTCAGAAGCAAAGGCTGCAATTATAGAATTTTTCACAAAGTATCATTGGAGCGGTGCAGTACCGCTGACGGCATACAGGTGTCCTCCTAAGATATCACATGGAACCCGGAGAGGTGCAGTACTGCTGACAACAGACAGATGTCCTCAAAGTTATGGTTGAGTCCCTCCCAGTGCTCTTGCTCTGTCACGTGGACAAAGACACGTGACACATGATGTCAGTAAGCTAATAAAAAAGGCTGCAGGGCTCCCTGTGCGCCGTTCAAATCCAAACTCACCGACTCCTGTGTCCTATGTAGAGCAAGTATGCAGGGTGGTAAGTCCTTACCGATCCCATAACACCCACAAGATACCACATGTCGATCAACCCTCAAGTTAAGAACGACCAGCACCAATTTTCCACACATGAGTAGAGCTCCTGCCAGTGCCAGCAGAGCTGCCTGCTTCTCATGAGGGCAATAGTTTTGCCTAAGTGGACCTGTGTTAGGCAGAATCCTGTGCAGTGCCCTTAAGGACCACTACACACAATTAAGACTACAAGTGGTAATGCAAGTTCACCTTTGGTACAGGCCTGTACTACACTGTTAAAGTGGTAGCAGTAGCGGAGCAGCCAAAAGTATCTCAAGAGCAAATAAGCAGTAGTAGAGATTACACAAATGACTACGATTACTGTGACTCAAGCAAACACTGACTCAAGGTTTTAGGTAAAAAATATAAGTACATTTATTTTTAAACCATCGGTTATAAAACACTTCACTTCTATAAATTCGAAACCAAAAGTAAAATACACTACATACAATCAATTCCACTTGTGCCAGTAAATTAAAAGTAAGTACATTAGGATTTGACAGACCAGTGTTGCGATACCAACGCGTACCGGCGGATAGAAATGCTCGTGAAGTTAAAACACACTTTGGGCCTCATTACGACCCTGGCGGTAAGGGGTTTACGCCTGCGTTAGCTGCGCCGACCCCTTACCGCCAATTACGAGGTCCCTTAGCGCCATGGCGCTTTTAACACCTGCTTTTAGCAGGTGTTAAAATCCATGGCGCTAAGGGACCATGGAGTTAATTACGCCACCGTAATTTACGGTGGCGTAATTAACGCCTTCCCCACTCCCATTATGCCCTATGGGGCAAAAATGGGAATGGGGAAGGGTAAATGGGGATTGGGGACTTACCGCCCCGCCAAGGTCGGAATGGGGCGGTAAATCCGCCAACCACCATGGCGTAAACATAGTTTACGCCATGGTGGTAAAGTCACGGCCCAGGCGGTAACTTACCGCCTGGGTCGTAATGAGGCCCTTTGTACTTAAGAATTTTCAGCAAGGGAAAAGTGAATAAAAATCAAAGGCAATACTTTTTCAAGGCAAGGAGACTTGAGGACTTGTTCAAAGATACAGATTAAAGTCAATAGGGCTGCGCCAGTGTCAATGGGGCAGATGCTCAGTTGCCGAGGATCAAACGTTGAACAGTTCGAGATTCGAGATGCCAAGAGTTCGTAAAGATTGTCAAATGGAAGGTAAAGTTATAAGAAGGAGGGAAGAAAGAACAAATCTTCGTGGAGGAAAAGGGTTCATCCCGATTCCGGCTGGTCAGACGGAGAGAATGACCAAGTGTGCACAGTACCTTATTCCGTTGGAGAAAAGCTAGTGCCACGGCAGTTGTTCCTGATAGTTCCTGCAGACTCACGGTTCCTGCGGCTTCAGTCGTGGGGACAAGAAGGAGGACGTCTGGAGCGATCTGCACTACCCAGGGATGAGGCCAGCAGCAGCGAAAAGAACAACGATGTATAAAAGGTATGCTCCTTTAAATCAGGAGAGGGCTCTTCTGATGGCTATCCGGACCACTACAGCACAGCAGTGATTTCGACCCAGGAGCGGATTCTCTGACTGAAGAAAAGACGAACTGGTTGATCCCACCAGGCTCAAGGGAAGAAGACTCCATCCTGGATCTTCTCTTGGCATTGAAGGGTAGATAGCTCAGAACTGCAGCAGGGCTTCACCGCTTCACCGGGACTCGGGGTTGCAACAGCCATCCTATTCTCCGCTTCTCTTCGGTTCCTTGCAGTTCTAGTGGCGACTCTGACTTCTAGCCCAAGAGTCCTGCCTTTTATGCCAAAATCCCCCATTCACACAGCCTGGCTGTCAATCACTCAGCAGGTGGGTTGTCCAGCCCGGACAACCACCTTAGCCAATCAATACAAAGTGCGACTCGGGTCTCCAAGGAGACCCTGTGCAGGGGGTGACTACACCCCTCCCTCACATTCAGCCCACCTAGACACGCAGACGCCAAAGTAGGGCTCTGGTCAGAAGCCCGCCAAAGGTCGGCGAACAAAAGAAGGCAAACCTGGATTGCCACGCAAAGAAAGACCCAAGAAGGATGTTAACAAAAAGAAATGGCGATTAAACCCAACCGGAGCCGAAATAAAAAGTATTTGGGCTAGCAAGTTTAAAGTTCGAGGCTACTAAAATAACCTAAAACGTTACCACGTTATGTAATATAATCGCGATAGGAAAATTAGGGTAGATACCACTGCCACCAGCCAAGTCTTAATGTTAAGGGAGCGAAACAATTCTCCAGGAGGTACAGATAAAAAGGGCTAAGAATTTGGTTGGTGTCTAATCTGTTGGTACCGTTGTTTGAGTAATTTTGTGGCTTTTGTGCATTTAAAGTTGGTTATTTGGGGCTTTTTTCGAAGGTGTGTTTGGATTTTTGCATTTAATTTAGCAAAACAATAGCAGGGTTGTGGAGAAGGACAGGCGCTGAAAGGAGGCGTGAGGTTAATTATCAGTAAAAAACCCTCCAGCGAAGGCACTGGAAGGACCTGCCTGCCTACAATCCTTTAGACTATATCTGCATAACACAATGGCCTGCACTATATCTAAATACGAGAATATCTTCACGCTATATCTGACCAGTCCTATCCACGAGTCCATTCTCATGGAAAGGAAATCCCTTATGAAGTGTGAACCCGGTTCTGTTTCCTCAGCGGTGAAGCCCTGTCATCTTACAGGATGTTGGGATTTATTCTTCCGCCATCGCAGGACTGCATGAGCTTCAGCTATTGCTGTTAGTGTTGGAGTAGTATGCTCCAAGCAATTACTGGCTGGGAAGTTAAAGCAAACCCCCAATAATCCACTGGAAAGATGCGGCCCCCCAATTCCCTCACGTCATTATTCCAATGAACAGATCTTTAAGTGTGACGATAAATCAATGGCGGCCGTTATTTCAAGGAAGCTTTGCAACAAATGTGTGCATTGGCTTTGTTAATGCTTGTTTACCATTAACGCTAGGAGAAACAGGAACCGGAAATATGAACTTGCAGAGGGGAACCAGGAAACGGAAATATGACCTTGATGAGGTGAACCAGGAAACGGAAATATGACCTTGCAGAGGTGAACCTGGAAACGGAAATATGACCTCACAGAGTGTCAATCACCAGTGGAATAAGGAAATGGAAATATGACCTCACAGAGGGGAAGCAGGAAACGGAAACATGACCTTGTAGAGGGAAACCAGGAAACGGAAATATGACCTCACAGAGTGTCAATCACCAGTGGAACAAAGAAATGGAAATATGACCTCAGAAGGGGTCAATCACCACGGGAACAAGGAAATGGAAATATGACCTCACAGGAGTCAATTACCAGGGGAGCCCGGAAACAAGAATATGACCTCACAGGGGTCATTCTCCCATACATGCCAACCCTCCCGATTTAGGTGGGAGACTCCCAATTTTTTTGATGAAAAATATTGCTATTTTTTACCTACTCCCGCCTAAAATAATTAAAACCCCAATGCAATCCTACGGGGAAATTCCTGTCTCCCGCTTTCAGTTTTAAAATCTCCCTCCCAGGTGGCTGAGAATGTTGGCATGTATGCCTTCACCAGGGGATCCAGGAAACAGAAATACGACTTCACTGTGGGTCAATCACCTGGGTATTGAAGGGCCTTATGATGCCCTGGAGGCCCTGCAGTACAGGGCTCCACAAGTAGTCGAGCGGGACACAACCGTATTGTTCAGGGTCGCTTGTGCTCTCTGTTGCACGTAGCATGACACTCCTTTTATTAACATTGCAGCATGACGTATCCCGTCGTCAGGTCCACTTAAAGGGAAACACACCACACTCCTCCTTTTTCATATAACGGAAAACATACCCAACATTTAGCTTATGATAACTCCCCCTTTACAACAACATGGTGTCTAAATGTGTAACAGTACTGCTGCACACAGTTGGTGACAAAACCGAGAGCTTTACCCCACACTCATAACATAGTCCTGGAATCGTGCTGGCATCTTCCTAGCTTCCATCTGTGGAAAATGCTGCTCTGGCACATGGTCAGGGCCATTATCCATTACACCCTCTGGCTCTTCCGACTCCTCAGGACAAACTTCTTCACCACTCTGAGGACCCAGCAAGTCCTCATCGTCACACTCATCCCACTCTGAGGGGTAGAGAATGGGATCACCCTATCCATGGAAGTCGGATCCCAGTTTTTAAAAGAACGAGGAGATATAGGTCATTGAACTCCTTCCAACTGGTTCCATGTCTTAAAATCGCAGCAGAAATTGCTGTGGTTACACAATATTGTGGTAAAAATGCTGTGGTTTTGTCGCTGCAATCCATGTAAAGGATGCGGGGGACACCCCTGCAACCCCCAGACCCATTATACCATTTAAGGGGAGCGGGGGACACCCCTGCAAACCCTGTTCCCCTTAAATGGTATAATGGGGTACACCTTTACCGGTTCAAACCACGGCATTTTTTTTATAGGTGACATTTTTGCAGCGATTTTATCACTGCATACCTTCCAACTGATACCGTCACTATTCAACCCTTAACGTCCACAATCTCTAGCGGGCGAGGTTCATAAATCAGAGATAGTTTTCCTTCCGGGTGACGGCACCTCAGTAGTACCCTGTCTCTTAGTGCCAAAACCTAGTCTCGCAGGCCCCTATGGGCATTTTCACATTCATTCCTTGTTCTTCAAATCTCCACACGCACTCTGTGTGAAGCTCCAACCCCTGGGTGTCCACTCCGCCCCTTCTTTACTTTCACCAGTGTGAGATCCGCACTTTCACCAGCTGGTGTGCATGAGCGAGTAGCAAGCACCACTGCCGCTCACTCTATTCCCAGCTGGGCTGGCACACACGCTGGGGTCGCCGGCAGAGCAGGACCACCGCCTCGTGGCCAATATGTCAGGCCCTTCTTATGCCCTGGAGGGCTTGCGGTGCAGGGCTCCCCTACCTGCCTAATCTCTGGGTTTCCTCTGGAGACTATGGGTTTTTACGCTCTTTTCCGGGTCTATGGGGAAGAGCGTGGAGTCTCCGGGTTTTCTCAGAGGGTGGCAGAGAGTGGCTGCATCTCAGTTACGGCGCAGTCAGTGAAGTTTGTTACTTTGCCCCCGCGGCATTTGTGGAAAGGCAGGAGGCGAGCCTGCGTGGGTTTTAACATACAGAGGCACACGAAGGAAGATAGCTCATCGAGTCTGTAATGATATTTTGTGGGGCAATGGCATGGTCGAGTGCTGTCCCCTGGCCACTGCATACTCTGCCCAGGCTTAAAGGCACAGCTCCTCCTGACGTGTTGTAATTTGGGAATGGCTGCACCCTCGTGGCTCTGTTGCACTTAAGAATTGTGAAAGCACAATAAAAACCTGACTGCAGAAACCATCCCAGGCACCCTGGCTATTAATATTCTTATTATTACAAATGAAATGAAATAACAGCACATATTTAACTTTTATTACTCTGGAGGCGGGGAGGGGGACTTTTTCCCACCGATGCTGGATGTATAGAGCTGATCTCATTTAATAGCAATAAGATAGGGGGTGTGTGTGTGTCTGGAAATCAGATGACAAATACAACTCATTTATGTTGTAACTAGTATACAGTCCCTATTTACAGACTTTTTTCTCCTCAAAACCTATTAAAGTCATGGTTGTTTTTTCCCCTAACCACTTCCAACTACATTTGCACGAGGGCACAGAGTGAGGAAAGACATTACCTTTGATAATATGTGAAATGTATATGTAGAGTTTGGAACCTGAACTAGGAAACAGATGCACATGTAATTAGCAGAGATGTGTCCACTAGCCACGCTCTTAATGTTAGATTATTTTAGAATTCGAATACTGGTTGCATATAATGTAGTTGCTCTGTTTTATTGAATTCTATCTTTTGTTTGACTTTCTGTTAACATGTGGGCGGAGTCTTGTATGGCTATGGGCGGGGCCTACGGCTCAGGCAGGTATGCCGCTGCCCGTATTGTTCGGGGTCCACCCGTGCTTTCTCTTGCCGTAGCGTGACACCCCTTTTATTAACACTGCGGCCTGACGTAGCCCGATAGCTCCGCTTAAATGGAAATAAACCACACTGGTGAACCAGGAACGGGATCATGACCTTTCAAGGGGTCAATAAACCATGGGTCACAAGGAAACGGAAATAAGATTTCAAGAGGAAGATACATTATTAAAATGAGGCCCCTCAACCAATCAGGTGGCTAGAACCATGGGCTGACATCACCAGTGAAAGGCTGGTTCCAAGCGCCTGGTGGCTGACAACTTCTTTCCCTGTGAGGTCGCCATGGAAATGAAAGAGGGCCTCAAGTTGCCATGAAAATGGAAGAGGGGCTCCTGCCTCCTTATTTCCTGGCGGTCATGAAAATAGAAGAGGGGCTCCTGCCTCCTTATTTCCTGGCGGCCATGAAAATAGAAGAGGGGCTCCTGCCTCCCAATTTCCTGGCGGCCATGAAAATAGAAGAGGGGCTCCGACCTCCCAATTTCCTGGCGGCCATGAAAATAGAAGAGGGGCTCCAGTCTCCCAATTGCCTGGCGGCCATGTTGGTGAACGCCCTACATGGTGGGTGCAACAGGCCCTCCAATGCTCGATATACTCAGAATCTACCCTTAGAACTTTCCATTAGGTCTCGAGAGACCTTCCAAAAATTGCCCTCTCTGGAATCACGGCCACGCGCTGCGGTGACGCGCAGAGGAGCGAGTTTAGTGTCAGCAGGTGTCAGCCCTGAAACTTGATAGAGTGGGGTACACACAACTTCTAGTACCTCTCAAAGGTAGAGGGGGTGCAGGGTGGCGAGATTCCCCCAAACAACCCCTCCCCTCTGCACGTGAGCTCAGGGGCACTAAAGGTCTCATCTGATACATAAGAAAACCCACAAATGCCGAATTTACCCGAGAATCCCATGTCCCCAGCAAATGCAGATTTCCGCAGGGCATTCTGGGTAGGCGCATATCCTCCCCTCTCGCTGATTGATGTCTCACGGAGGCAAGACTGAAATATACTGAAGCCTTAAGGTTCGGGTGCGAGGCTGCGAGGCATTTGCATCGCATTTGCTCTGCACAAGGAGTTAAATAGTTATAGAAGGGGCTGTAAAGCCGCTCAAGAGGAAAATTTTCATTTTCACACTTCAAGTCACAAATCCTTAGCGGTGTCAGCCCCCATTGACCACCCCCACCCCTCCTGTAGTGAGGAAGCAACATACCTAAGGACCTATCTACTATCTGACAGTAAGACAAACACTGGTTTTACATTTGGAAACAATAGGTCACAATTTATTGGAGCATACAACACGGGGCAGTCCCAGCCCACAAACATCATGGTTTCACAACCATACTTTTAAAGTGTCCCAAAAAGCAGGGCAAAGTTATACTGCTGAATGTTCTCGGTGTCCCCTTGCCACCCCTGGCTTCCACAAGGCACCGGACATACGCTCCAGCTTTGTACTGCACAGAGTACTTCCTCCTCGGGCCACTGAATCTTGAAGGTGAGGAATCTCAAGTGTCCCTAAGGGACTCAGTGCCCTTAGTCCGATTTGGCTCGCGTGCGGCCATCGGGAAACCTGCCCACGGTTCAAGCCGTGGCTCGCTAGGACTGCCCCGAACTCCGCCTGTGACAGAAATAAAACAATTAATACATAATACAGAAATTATGATCAAACAATATTTTCCCACTTACACCTCGAAATCCGCTGAAAATTTAAATTCTACATCCTTTATGTAACGCCGTTAGTGAAAACATCATAAATACTTTGCGACACTGAAACCGCTGATAGGAACACATTATCCAACACCTATATCTCGAAAACTACTGAAAACATAAATCCACTTCCTTTCTTATTGACCTCCCCCTCCCGGCTCTTATTTCTTAATTTAGTTACCAAGAAAAGTGCGCTGCACGCAAAGCGTTCTGTCCCCCAGCAGTGGTGCTGTTAACGTTCAAGAAGGGTGATGGAGGGTGGGAATTCAAGCTGGGGAGGCACTGGAAAGAGACTGGGCTCCAGTCCCTCCCCAGCTTATAAGTAGTCCCCAGGGCAAGCCGTAAGCTCCTGCCCTGAGAACTGACTCCCCCCCTTCCTGGGGAGGGGTGGAAAAACCCCGTAGGGGGTGGGAGTGGCCAGAGGGGCGTCCCGCTATGTGGGATGTCCCTCTAGCGCCCACTGGGGCGGCTTGGGCAACCCCTTAGCGGTGTCAGCCCCCATTGACCACCCCCACCCCTCCTGTAGTGAGGAAGCAACATACCTAAGGACCTATCTACTATCTGACAGAAAGACAGACACTGGTTTTACATTTGGAAACAATAGGTCACAATTTATTGGAGCATACAACACAGGGGCAGTCAAAGCCCACAAACATCATGGTTCACAACCATACTTTTAAAGTGGCCCAAAAAGCAGGGCAAAGTTCTACTGCTGAATGTTCTCGGTGTCCCCTTGCCACCCCTGGCTTCCACAAGGCACCGGACATACGCTCCAGCTTTGTACTGCACAGAGTACTTCCTCCTCGGGCCACTGAATCTTGAAGGTGAGGAATCTCAAGTGTCCCTAAGGGACTCAGTGCCCTTCGTCTGATTTGGCTCGCGTGCGGCCACCGGGAAACCTGCCCACGGTTCAAGCCGTGGCATACTCTCCTCCCTGGCTAGGACTGCCCCGAACTCCGCCACACTTTGGGGGTGGCCCCTTCCGCCGCCCCTAATGCCCCCATGCTCCCTTCAACTTACCATGTTACTAGCTGCACCCAACCTTCAGCAGGGCCCCCAGGATGGCCGTGAGGAACAGATCGTTCCCTTTATTTGACAGATGTACTCCGTCTGTCGCATAGTGGGAAGGAAGCGAATTCAGGCATGTGTGCCTCACGAAACCAAACCCTTCTGCCTTCGCAAACCTCTCAATCCCCTTGTTGTGCCTGCGGCGGGACTTCTCCATACCCCTGTGCGAGTCCGACCCACGCCACTGCAGCCTGGGCACCACCTCTGACCAGATGATTTCGGGTGCCCAGCAACTGCTGTGCCAGGGCCCGGAGGCCGACCGGTATTTGGGCCCACAATCGTCCCCTTCCCATAATGGCCAGGTCATTGCCACCCAGGTGCACCACCAGCACCCTGGGCGCAGGCTTCCACTGCAATCGCCTGTGCACTGCTGGTAACAATTAGTGCCAATGCATCCCTGACGTGCCTAACCAGACCACCATGCTCTTTTCCATTCCCAAGTTGAGGCCCAGGTGCCATTGGCGGGCCACGGCCTCTGCCCTTGTTATAAAGGAATGGCCTATCATCCACACGCACTCATCTGTGGGTAAAAATCAATAAATTATTATTCGTCCAAGGGAGAGAATTGATCAGAAAAACAAAACGTGAAAAAACACAAGTCCGCAACCTCAAATCCGTCCATTTACGTATGCAGCAGGCCAAACTATGTCCCACCTGGCCCGGGTTGCCTGTTCTCCTGTGGCCTCACATAAAGCTGGAAGCGCTTGGACTGCCCTCTCCCTATTCTCTGAATGGCAGGACCCGGCATGCCCTGTAAGAAGGCAGAAGTGGCTGCACCTATACGAAAACTGTGGGAGGACCAGCCCTTCCCCTTAACCCCCACTGCCCCCAAGGTGCTTGATAAAATCTTCCTAAACTGGTAGTTGGTGAGGGGGGTTCCGTTTTCGTGCATCAGGAGGGGGCCTGGACGCTGGGCTCTCAATACCATGTACCTTCTCAACAAAGTGACCGGGCAGCAGCTGCTGCCGCTGGATTGGTGAAGTACCACCCACTTCCCTCTTCCAGTTTGGTCTGTTTTACAGAAGTGCAGTTTGATTGTCAAGACCCACTTGTCCCCCTCTGGACTGAACTGTGCATCACCCCATGCCAGAGCCCTACCAGAGAGATCTCCCTATCCTGCTGCCACCAGTTCACTAATCCTAAAGGCCCCAGAAAATGCCAGTGAAAATGCTGCACTGAGCAGTGCCACCTCAAAACCATCAAAACATATCTTATGCAGTGCATCCAGTAATTTCTCGAGCAAGTCAAGGCTAATGGGTTTCCGCGTGTCCTGTTTGGGCCCCTCCACACCGCCCCATCCCTTCAAGGCAGTGCGCACCACAAACCCTTTGGTCGGATCACACAACCCTTGCAACTTGCAGTGGAAGGCAATGGCCGCCAGGTGGCCCGTTGCCCAACACCTGCTCTTACCGTTACTATTAGCCCAGACAACAAATGCCCCACCTGTTCCTCGAGGGAAACTCCAGCAATTACCCGATCCTTAATCATGCTGATAAACTTACCGGAGCACTGGCGGTACCGGGATCTAACGCCTGGTGTGAGCGATCGCTCCCCCAAGTTCCAGAGCGCCTGGTCCACGTCACCAGTTGCCACCATTCGTCCTTGAACGCCACTCCCTTTTTCTTTGCAGTCGGGTGTGCTGCCCGGAACTTGTGCCACTGAAATCGAGAGAGAGCATCAGCAGCCACGTTTACAACCCCCTGTACATGCCGTGCCCTGAATTCAATGTTCCTTTTTAAACAGGCTTCCACCAGTCTCCTCAGTAGGGTCAATACCGCAGGGCAAGAGGCCGACTGCAAGTTGATGGCCCGAACCACTGCTTTGTTATCGCATCAAAAACGTACCCTGCTGTTGCCTAGTTGCCTGGGCCACAGCATTAGGGCCAGGACAATGGGGAATAGCTCCAGAGCCATTATGTTCTTAGTCCTGCCCTTCTTGTGCCACTGCCCTGGCCATTTCTGGGCGCACCACTCCTGGCCCAAAATAACCACAAAACCTTCACTCCCTGAAGCATCGCAGTACAGCTGTAGTTCCTCGCTAGTCTGCCAAGGGCTCCTCCACAACAGTACCCCATTGAAATCAGCGAGAAATGCCCGCCACATATGTAGATCCTCCTTCAAACATGACCCCAAGCGGATGTGGTGGTGGGGCAGCGTAACCCCCGCTGTGGCCCTGGCCAACCTGCGGGCGAAGACCCTCCCCGCCGGGATAACTTTGGCTGCGAAGTTCAATTTCCCCAACAGATGCTGTACCCCCTCCAGTGTGGTCCTGTCTTTTGCTAAAACAGCCTCAATTTCCCCCACCAGCTCAAAAACCTTCTCTTGTGGCAGCCTGCAAGACCCCTTCCTGGTATCTATCTCAATCCCCAGGAAAGTCAGCACCTCTGTGGGTCCCTGTGTTTTCTCAGGCGCCAGTGGGACACCCATCCTGGCCATCAAGCTCTGAAAGGAGGTTAAAGCGAGTCCACAATCCTTGGATCCCTCCGGACCCATGAACATGAAGTCGTACAGATTATGGATCATGTCGCCCCTTTTTTCCACCTTGCGTGCTGCCCACTCCAAAAACGTGCTAAATGCTTCAAAATAAGCACAAGAAATTGAGCAGCCCATAGGCATGCATTTGTCCACATAGAACTGCCCCTCCCAATGAAACCCCAACAAGTGAAAGCTATCCGGGTGGACCGGTAGAAGTCTAAATGCAGACTCAATATCTACCTTTGCTAAGAGTGCCCGCCGCCCTGTGGCAGCGACCATCAGCATGGCCTGATCGAATGAGGCATAGTGTACCGAGCACCGGTCCTGGTCCAGCCTGTCGTTCACTGAGTCTCCTTTTGGGTAGGAAAGGTGGTGGATCAGCCTAAACTTGCCTTTCTCCTTTTTGGGCACAATTCCCAGAGGTGAGATAATACAGTTGAGGGGTGGGGGGGTTGAAAACGGGCCCGCCACCCAGCCCAATTGCAGCTTTTTGTCAATTTTTTGTGTCACCACCTGGGGTTGGTTGAGTGCGGATGGCAAGTTCCTTGCCATCCGCCCTGCCAAGGGGCCCCCGTAGAGGATCTTAAACCCTTCAGAAAAACCTTCCCACAACAAATTCCTGTCCCCCCTTCGTGGGTACTCCTGCAAAAATTCCCAGAGCACCCGTTTGTCCACTGGGGATGGGCACATTGCCAGCCCCTGGTCACTGGCCCCCTTTCTGCTGTCCCCCTGCCCTTGGAGCCCCCTTTGCCTTAAAGCAGGATGTGATAGGGTGGTTACCTCCACACTTGAAACACTGATGGGGGAACTTGCACTTGGGCCCCCCAGTGCAGGACCCTTTATTGAATGACCGACATGCCTTGCGTCCCCGGTCCCCCCCTTCTGTCCCGGGGGGGGGGAGTGATTGAAAGGGCCGCCAGTCATTCTTCTTACTGTGCTCCCCTTTTGCATACCATGGCTTCGTAGATCCAGGATACAGCTCATCATTAGGCCTGCTGGTCCTATTCTTACCTCCCATGAAGGCTACCCATGCCTCCATATCCTTCTGATCCCAAGTCATTTCCGGTACTAAGGCCATTTTCCTCCTAAATGCCCTATCATAGTCAATCCAACCTGTGGTCCCATATTGCCTGTACTCCATCGTAATCCCCCTTTTGTATGTGATCAATGCCTGTCCATCGGTAGGGAATTTTTCTAACCAAACTGCTGACAAGAGATCAAAAGCTAGTTCCCAGTTTTGTATATTCTCTTCTGGCTTAGCTCTCCTCTGCCTTTTCTTGTCCTCCTCTCTGCTAAGATTAAAATCTGGTCCCGCATTTTCCATTTCTAATATGCAAAAAATGTCAAATTGCTCCCTTGCCCAAATCCTGAGCTTGAATTCCAAAGGGATATGCCATGCCGATGCAGAGCTGTCAGTTATTAAGGGCGCGATTGCAACCCGCTGGATAGTACCCTCAACTCCCCCTTTGCTAGGTGCATTTACTTTAGTAGCTGGGACCCCTGTTTCCTCAGGCAACTGGGTAGCCATTGTCACAGGCGTGGCTGCTGATGGTATCGGCGCCCCTCCACTCAAGCTTGTACTCGTAGTGCTGCTCCCAGCGCTGTTCGCTGCCCCGCCTCCAGACTGCTGGCCTAGCCCTGCGCTAGCGGCGATGAGACTTTCTGCTAGCACTGTGCCCCCAAAAACAGTCTGGTTCTGCAGAGCCAGAGGACTAGGTTGGGGGAGCTCAACCGCCGTCCCACTGACCGCCGGCAGCTGAGGTGGTGTTCCCCACACTTCCCTCAATACTGTGCTGGGTGCAGCTGGCGCCGGTAAAACCAATGCCCTAAACAATTTTAAAATTTCACCCAAAGTCTCATTCATTCTGTCACTCATTCCTGCCATAACACCTGGAAGTGAACTCAATATATCATTGCTGGATGGGGGCAGGGGCGATAAAGCACCTGCAGGGTGGGAAAGGGGGACTTGTAAGTCCTGTGGTAGGTTATCTCCCCCACTTGTTGCCTGTGGCGCCACCTCACCCAATGGGCAGACCACAGGCCGTTTTGCCCTGCTCCTTCACTTCCTTTCTTATTGACCTCCTCCTCCCGGCTCTTATTTCTTCATTTAGTTACCAAGAAATGTGCGCTGCACGCAAAGCGTTCTGTCCCCCAGCAGTGGTGCTGTTAACGTTCAGGAAGGGTGATGGAGGGTGGGAATTCAAGCTGGGGAGGCACTGGAAAGAGACTGGGCTCCAGTCCCTCCCCAGCTTATAAGTAGTCCCCAGGGCGAGCCGGAAGCTCCTGCCCTGAGAACTGACTCCCCCCCTTCCTGCAGGAGGGGTGGAAAATCCCTGTAGGGGGTGGGAGTGGCCAGAGGGGCGTCCCGCTATGTGGGATATCCCTCTAGCGCCCCTGGCAGCTTGGAAAACCCCTTAGAGGGCAAATATTGGCCATACATGACCAGAAGCTTATGGAGCCGTGTGGTCTCTCGTGGGGACCCCTGTAGGTCATCCTTGGAACTGCAGCAATTAGTCTCCATAGCATAGGGCCTCTTGTGGGGACCTCTGCAGGAGATGCTTGGAACTGCAGCATTTATTGTCCATATGATCTCCTGTGGGGACCTCTGTTAGCCATCCTCAAAACTGCAGTACTGCAGTAATCTCTCAGTGTGAGGAAATAATCATAAAGGTAAAACATGCACAGTCAAGAAATATACCTCCTTCATCTTCTGTGATAACCTGGGCTGAGGGAGGGATATACTCTTAAGAGGGGTGTACACGTGCCTCAGAAGTAACACAAACAGAAAAGTATCACAGCTCAATATACAGGGAATGACCAATCAAGGAAATGGATATAGTTTAATTAAACACACCTTCTGCAAAAAACGAAATAGAAAAACTATAAAAACCCATCTCTTAGGAAAGAACAGAGAATATGCAGAAACAAGAGAAAGTAGCACCCTGGATGAGAAAAAGGCAATTTCAACTGCCACAATGTTGTTTGTAAAAGGCTGTCTTGGGAAAAGGTGAGCCAGGTGACCAAACCCACTTCTAAGACCAAAATGGACCAAGGAGGCAGTTGGGGACCAACAGTACCTTCTTTGCAGTTCAACCAAGGCAAAACTGGTGGTTTGTTAGTGTTCGTGAAGTTTGAGGGGGTTCTGGGCAGAGGTCATGGTGTCCCAGGCGAGCAGCATTGTCAAGCAAGGGTTGAACAGGGCTTGTTGTAGTTCAAAGTCTACGCGGGTAGAAAAACAAACCATAAGGGCTGCCAGAGTTGGTTCGCCGGTCAGTTCGAGGAAGCTGGTGACTAGATGCGTGGCTGGCTGGATCGTTTCAAGGAAGCGCTCTAAGGGTAGGTTTGATGGCTAAGTAGACAGCAAAGACACCGGCAACTGGATGCGCAGACTCTGAGCAATTCCATGCAGCGTCTTATTGTCAGGACTCAAAGGCCCACCAGGATCATTCGAGTGCCTATGGCAATTGGCAGGCAAGATGCTGCTGGAGTAATAGGGGGATTGGTAGCATCAGGTGCAAAAAAGGAGCTTGTAGTTCGAGCTGCGGAAATAAATAAAACAATTAAAATAGTGTGCTCAGGTAACGCGTGCAGCAACGAACAGAGTTGAAGATGCAGTTTGAGTTCAAATGCTTGGTGAGTGCCAAAGGTAAATACAGAGGTTTCTCGTTGGAAATGTGGTGAAATTTGTTTGACAATAGTCGACCAGTTCAATGCAAGGAATCACAGGGCTTCCGGCTGTATTGGCCCTCTGGATTCTGTGAGTCCCCCTCAGGGGACAAAGGGACAAGTTTAGTCCTTGTTCACTGTCTCCCTGCAAGGGAGACGTGTACACAACTTCTACAGTCCTTTGACAAGTTGAGGGGGTGGAAGTAGTGTGTCTAGCAGAGAGGCAAGTCTTGTTGCAGCAGCAGGTTCACTCCCAATGGGCCCTGGGGATGAATAGCCAACCAAGCTAACCTGAGTCATCACTTCACTGGTGGATGGCTCTGGAAATAAACTCTGCCAACAGAGGTCCAATGAAATCTTCTTCAAGGGTTGGAGTCCAAAACATGATCTAAAGAAGGGGCATGAGCCACCTTCCTTTAAAAGGAAAAGTCTACAGGTGATCGCACTAAAGCTAGCCTACTTTAGGGGTTCAATCCCCGTTCTTCAAAGAAGTGAACACTGTTGTTCTAACATCACACATTAAGTGCTTTGTGCTAGAGGATGTGAAGGGGACAGGAAGGAGAGGCCAAGGCAGAAAGAAACAAGACCATAGAACCTTCCTTCGTCTGAACAGAGCTCTCCCTTTCTACACTAACCCACCAACTGCCCTTCTCAACAGGATCAAATATCTTTAGATAGGTAGCACCCTGGAGGAAGGCTGAGCATTTTGTGAACGGGTGTACCCTTTGATTCCAGTTCCCAGGTAAGTGTCCTGCGGTGTGGCTATGTCTCGGAAATGGTATTACCTGCCCTTACAAAGGAACAAGGAGAGGCAAAGCTCCCTAGGCGACATTCCTCCCAGTAGGGTAAGGTCCAGCATGTCTGGGGAGAATACACATAACACTTCAACAGCTGAACTGAGCCTACAGGGCTGACATGTGTGATATCAAAATTGATGTGGCTGTAATGATTATGATCAGTACCATGCACAATACCCAAACACATGCAGGGCTTCCATTTAGAGTTTACATTGGCACCAGCATGGGCTACTCAGGATCATACGGGTTTCGTACAGGGGTGTATATCTTAAATGCAGCCCTTACGCTGCAGAGACTTGGCAGTTACTGCATTTGACAGACGGATACCTCTGACCCTGCTCTGACCCACTGGTAGAGCAGTCGCTGCAGATCAGGACACTGATGGAGAGGGGCATAGGTACACACTATGCTTTATGAAAGGGGAATCTGATCAGCAGGTCACCATTTCAGGGATGGAATTACATGAACTTCCATTTTTTTTTTTTTTTTATTTAAAAATTGTTTATAGTTTACATCAATTTTATAAACTTTTACAATTATTTCATCAACTTTAAAACACTACATTTCTTAGAAGCATCGCATAAAATCATTTTCTTTCTATATACGCATTAAAATATATTTGACATAAATCATTTCTATTTTGCGATTTTCACATTTTCACACTTAATAACAATAGAATTTATATAGTTTCTTTACATGAGTGTATATTTTTGCAATAGGCCTTTTTTTTTTTTTTTTTTTAAATACATGTCATAATGATACAATTATTCAAGTAAAATATATAATACATCAGTTATATCCTGAATTCATCAATTTCATTAATTTACTATAATTCTTCAACAAGAAGCATGTTTAAGCCCAGATTTTTAGTTTTCAAGTCCTCGTCAATTTTGAATAGGAGCCTTGATAAAGTCAAAATAAAACGCATACTATCCCCTTGCATGCTGCGTTCCCAAAACGCGGCCCGTGAGATATATGTTAGGCCTGGATTAAATTCGCCTAATAACAAGCATCTCTTTTCCTCAAAATAAGGGCAATATACCACAAGATGCTTTATAGATTCAATTTGGCAAATCGAAGCACAAAACCGACAATTTGGGTGCACGATCAATTCGCTACCAACTTTCCATTTACAGATACGTTCCAAAGTAGCGAATTGATTTAATCTGAATCTTAGGTAGATATTACGTACTCTACGATCGGGACATTTCCTGAGATATAGTGGAAGAGTACCCCTCGTCCTAAGTCTATTCGCACACTCCGTGTATAAGACGTAATTATGATTTTTTTCAATTATCATCCTCCAGTCCCATTCATACATTTTGCGTTTATTTCTAGCTAAACCAAGTTCTAGGTCCTCAATTGTTACTTCAATGGTGTCCAAAAGCATATTCATTTGTTTTTTGAACATATCCAACGATTTAACATCACCATTATGTAATAAACTGTGAAGATCTTCATACAATGAATTTCTGGGGGGCAACAGCATTTTCATATAGCTCATTAATTGTCGCCATCTCCATTTTGACGCTAGTGTAGATAGACCCAGTTCATGGCAAATTATCGAATTTGGTATAGCTGATGACAAGCACAAGGTTTTTTTCCAAAGAAACCCTTGAATCCCATTAAGGATTTGTTCAATGTTCATTAGACAAATATCTAAACTATAAAGAATAATGGGTTCAACCTTTAACAAGTAGAAGTCCAATAAAGGCTCAACCGAGAACATGCAGTACTTAGCATAAATCACCTTCATCATTGATAGGAGAGAACAAGATTTTGAGGTTAAGAACTCCTTCCATGATTTCAGTGAATAGCTGTTATTCAAAGGATAACCTAAATATCTAATCGATTTTGCCATTTCAAGCCTACTACCCGCAATTGTCCAATAGTATGATCTTATTTTTTTCCTATTGTGACAAGTGATGATTTGGGATTTTTTAGCATTTGCCGTGAGATTGTGTTCTGCAGCGTAATCATAAAAGATGTTTAATTTTTGCTGTAAACCCGAAGGGGTCCTATCGAACAGAATAATGTCATTGGCAAAACAAAGCCAATCAAGTTTAAGACTCCCAAGTTTTACCGGAAATGTGCAATTGCCTGTCCATAATCGATCCATATCAGAGAGGTACAAGTTAAACAGGATTGCAGCTAGGTTGCAACCCTGTTTTACCCCAATCTCGGTAGCAATAGGTGAGGTAAGAGCACCTTCCCTGTTTATTCTGATCTGGAAAGATGTATTGGTATGTAACATTGCAAGAAGTTGCACAAGTCGTTGAGGAAAACCTAAATTCAATAGTTTTTCCCACAGCACTTCTCGAATTACACAGTCAAATGCACTAGTTAGATCAAGCGATGCAAGGTATATTGGGCCAGACTCCGGTAGTTTAGATTTATAGATGAAGTGTGCAAGAATTATAGCATTAAGAGATGTTCCGATATTCTTTCTAAATCCGGATTGAAACTTTGAGTAAATATCATTGTTATCAATATAATTTTGTAGTCTTATTAATAAACAAATGGCAAAGACCTTGGCAGAAGCATCCATAAGAGCAATCGGACGAAAATTTGCAGGGTCAGTTGGATCACCCTTTTTATAGATAGGAATGATTATCGCATTCTGCCAAGATTTGGGAATGCAATTTGAATCCAGAATATTTGAAAATTTGGTGTAGAGAATTGTAGCCCAGAAAATCGGATCATCCTTCAAAACACATGCAGGCAACCCATCAGGACCAGCAGCTTTTGAAGGTTTAAGTAGATTAATAGCATCCAAGATCTCGTCCATAGTAAGTGCTAGTTTGTCTCTGCACTTTTCAGTTAAAATGTTTGAGTCAATTTTATGAAATTTTGACGGTAACTTGAATTTCTCAATCATGAATGATTTCCACGATTCAGATGAGACCGAAGAACTTAGATCATGCTGCTCTCGTCCATTAGTATCATTAATGATAGACCAGAGCCTGCGGGTGTCATTTCGAATAATGGCTTTCATGATTTGCTGGTTCTCCATTAACTTAATTCTGTCTTTAATACGTTTGTTCTTATTAGTGTATTTTAAACAGATTTTCTTTTTGCATAGTAAATAAAGTTCAGTGGTCAAATTCAGTTTTCGTAATTTTCTCAAACGCAGATTTTTTTCACATTTCAAAGCGGCAATTTCAGCATTAAACGTGTAAGGATGACGATCATTTTGCGTCCCTACATCGTTTATGAATGATTGAAGGTGTTTTTTTATAATCAGGTTGTTCCATGCCTCACGTAAAATTACATTCTGTTTGGAATCATGTCCTTTGGGGACTCTCCATAGGTCCCTGTTGACCAAGAAGTTCAAACTTCTACATAAGGAGGGATTCCATCTCACTGAGTGTTGAACTCTTTTGATATTGATCAATTTAAGAATAGAACTAGTTTCAAGAGTTGTAAAATCTAATTTAATAGTCATATTTATGGGCGTGTGATCACTATAAGGTGTATCCATCGTAATGATCCTACTCACGCGCCCCATAAGATTTACTGAGACAAAGAAGTAATCAAGATAAGATTCGACTCCACCCCTCCTCCAGGTACCCTTTAGTAACCCAGCTTCGAAGTCCACAGGGACAACGTTCCAGGCTTTGAAGTAATGCAGCAAATTATCGCCTCTATTGATTAAGTTGGTTTTATATTTAGAGATATAAGTTTGTCTGTCAGTTAATCCCAAGTCAGTGCAAATAGCATTAAAGTCCCCACCAATCAGTATCAAGTAATTCGGGTTTCGTTCCATAGCAGCCAAAAAAATCCCATCTATTAGTTCCAGAAATTTTTCTAAAAGGCATTTTGCCGGATTATAATACACACAGATTAAAAGATAAATATGCTCAGGGTGATCACACACGGAGAATTCAATTGCCATTAAATTGTCTGTAGCATATAAGGTTTTCACGTTATGATCAATAGAATTATCAATCAGGATTGCCACACCACCGGAAGGACGACCAGCTAATCCTTGGCGAGCAGGTACACTAATAGTGTTAAAGCCATCAATAAAGAAGGCATCTAAGCACATCGTCTCCTGTAGGAATATGATCATGGGCGATTGTATACACACAGACTCTTTCAGCCAATCGCCCAGGTTTTTCATCCCACAGCAGTTCCAAGAAATGAATCTCAGTTCAGCCTGATTAGGATTGTTTTTTATTTGCCGCCATATCGATGATAGATGTCATTAGGGGCCCTAGCCAGGTTATATTGGATGCTACACCTACTAGTGTAGTAATCTGGGTGATAAGGTCTGCTGCCTGTTCTTGACTACCAGCTCGACTCTTCTCCCCAGATTTGCTCTCATCCGGAGCAGTCTGTGCATCCAAAAAGACCTCCGCTTCTTCAATAGATCGCAATAGAGATAATTCCAAGCCACGCATCTCAAAGTCCTGCCTGTGTTCCCATAACAATTTCGTAATAATCTGTGACTGAGGAGCACAGATCATACGGAAGTTGTTATGGTTTGCGAGCCTAATCCATTCAATATCGTTAGAGTGTAAAGTTCTTAGTTGCAGACTCCCTTTGAATATGTTAAATAAGAATGATCTATTTATTCTTTGCTGACCATTCATCTGGGGATCGCTCTGCCAGCCCAATATGTAGCGTGTGTCCCTTGAAAAGGAACACTGTTCCATAGCTACCACTGAATTTGTGTGTGCCTGCTGGCTCTGTTTTTCCAACTCACTTTCTTCTTGAATGTTATTTCTAGATATGTTACTCAATTTTTGGTTCGTTTGTTCTTGATGAGAGGCAGCATTTTCAATGCTTTCAAGAATATTTTTAGTTATCGCATTGACCATTTCAGATCTTTCATCGCTTTCCTTACTTTCATTATCCGCAACGTTTTTTTGCATATTAATCCGAGTATCCTCTCTAGTTTTCTGAAGCTCCTTAATAATCAATTCACTCACAGTCGCACATGAGGTTTCTTTGTGTTGTGTATTTGTATTTGTATCATGAGTGGAATCGGTTCTGCTCGTCTTGATTTTAATAACGGGGTAGAATGCTGAAAGACGCCCTTGCTTCTGAACATTCGATTCATCAGGGGCCATAGCCGTCTGGCTGTGTGTGTCTTTTTCTGTACTCTTCCTGCCCATACCTTTTAGTTTCTGTTCATGTGGAAGAGCCAAATTTAACAATGCTTTTGATTCCTCGTTCAACTGTGATAAATTAATCACTATCTCATTATCTTGCTCATTCTCAGTCACCGCATGTATGTCATCTTGGTCATCAATAGGGTTACTCTGTTGTCCTTGAATTTTTTCTCTTTTTTTTTCATTTTTTTTGTGCTTTAGAAGATTCTTGAGTACTCTGGGCAAGAGTTTTTTTAATTTTTTGATTTACTTTTTTTAAGGCTTTTGCTTGGGCGCGTTTCATCTTTCGAGATAGAAAGGTTGTTGGATTTTCTTTGCTAGATACAGTTTCACTTTCAAGATTAATTAAATCTTTTTCTCGGGCTGCAATTTCGTCAGAACTAGATTTATCACCCTCTAATTCTCCAAGATCTGGATCACTATACATTATCAAGTCAACAAGAGGCGTAGGGCTACTAGGATGCACCTCTTGATTAGCCTCAGCTAAGATCGCAGGGGCTGTCTCACAAGTGTCCATTTCACAGGCTTTTTGCGCAAGACATTGTTGTACCGTTAAGCGATACAACACTTCATCTATTTTTACAGAGTTTGCCTGGATAAGCTTTAGCAACACATTAGTGGATGTTGTAGGTGCTAAATTTTGCGTATTTACCCCTAAAGTCAGAGCCTTTGCATACGATACTTCCTCAGTCTGAGAGGAGGTATCCTGTTTTCGTGTGAGTATAGGTTGGGCCATTTTTGTTAGGTGAGAGTCAATCATCATCATTTTTTCATTTTGACACGTGACATAAGCCAACATAAATCCCTCAATTTTACAAATTTTTCCTGACAAGTCAGCCAAATTATTCTTAATCGTGATAAGATGTGCGTGTGTAAGGTCATGCCCTTTATCTAATAGATTCAATATAGAGGTGATCACCGGAAATGCTGCATTTTCAACACCCATATTCGGTGGATTAAGAATACTGTTTGAAGCAGTGTCTGAGTTTTTATTCATTGTGTTTTCAACTAGTGGATTGATTTCATCAACACCCCCTGTACTATTCACATGTGGGATTCCAGGCGCAAGTACCCCTGATACCCCAATTCCAGATAATTCCCTCATAGTTTGATTAGTAGGTGAACTAGTAGAGGGGCCTGTAAGAGGTGGCATCAGCGGAGTATCATGCTCAGAGGAAGACGCAACATGTGATATAATATCTTCATTATGCAAATAGATGCTTTCTATGTCCCCGGGATGCAATATTGCAGGTGAAGAGGGCCCTAGGGAGATGCGACAGCGTTTTTCCCATTCATTTATCAGAGCTGGCGCCATAATAGAGACGTCTGACAGCTCATTTTTAGCGATCTTAATAGATGAGAAGGGAGGATTTTTCCCCTTAAAAGGAGTCGTAAATATGGGCATCTTTGAGGCATTACCTTTTTGTCCTATTCCAAAAGAGGTTGATGAGATCGCACCCTGTCTTATCACTATGTCATCATTTGGTTCGACAGACAAAGACTGGAGGCTGTAGGGGACCGTATTAATATCCATCACCCGTTTCGTTCCATGTGCCTCAAACAGTATAGGAACAGATTCGTTCAAGATGGAGTCATGAAGCTGAATAGGTACATTACCATCAAGCACAGTGTCTGTTTTATCTTTAGAGACACTCTTTCCATTTCTTAGACTCCCAACCATAATTGAACAATTAGATTAATAGTAATAATAATAATGACCCAAAAGCACTACGTGCGAGTTTCAGTAACATGCAGTGCACAAAGCTAGCAGTAAAGTTTCTTGGATTTTTCAAAGACAACTTACTTATATGTGGGTCCACCCGACACCCGCCACACCGTCAAACAGTCCAACAGTACACTTTCGTACACTTCCGGTGCGCGCGCGGTGCGCGTGACCGGAGTAGTTGTAGTAATTGCAACCAATGGAAATCCAGGAGGGAGGAGGGACTGGTGACAGTGTGGGGCGGTGTCTAAGGAGGGGGACAAAAAGAAAAAGAAAAAGTGTTTTAGTGAACGTAGCTTCTCGAAAAGGAAGCTACTCTGCAAAGCAAAGCAGAAATACTAGCAAGTACCGCTAGCAAGTACAATTAGTAATTACTTAGGTTAGCGAATAAAGAGTTACATTTTTTTTTTTTTCTTTCCAGGGATTAGGGACGCTAGCAGCGTGTTTTGAGGAACGCAGTCCTTCCTCTTACGGACTAGTGGTTTCACGAGTCCACGGGCAGCAAGTCCAAAGTTAGAGTGCTTGAGGACGGAGCACGCCGACACAGCAGCCAGTCCAACAGTACACTTTCGTACACTTCCGGTGCGCGCGCGGTGCGCGTGACCGGAGTAGTTGTAGTAATTGCAACCAATGGAAATCCAGGAGGGAGGAGGGACTGGTGACGGTGTGGGGCGGTGTATTTTTTTTTTTTTCTTTCCAGGGATTAGGGACGCTAGCAGCGTGTTTTGAGGAACGCAGTCCTTCCTCTTACGGACTAGTGGTTTCACGAGTCCACGGGCAGCAAGTCCAAAGTTAGAGTGCTTGAGGACGGAGCACGCCGACACAGCAGCCAGTCCAACAGTACACTTTCGTACACTTCCATTAATTAATACACATTAAAAGCCTGGGCTTTTACACCCTCGCCAGATGGCAACTCCTCACACTTATGGGACCCTCAGTTGTTGAAACTTTGAGCTGCAGCATTCATTCTCAGAGTGATGACTTGTGGGGACTTCTGCAGGCGATCCTTGGAAGCGCAGTGTTTAGTCAGCTCTTAGGGCTTTTGGCCCTGATTCATGGAATTATTTGTGTGGAAAATCAGGGATTTGTGTGCCATTCTCCTCTCAAATCTCTGTTCGTCGATTCATGGAATCGACTGTGCCGCACTTTTTTGTACTTTTTGGAGACTTTGCGCAGGCTCGGCACATCTGTGCGTGCAGTCAATCTCCCTGCGCGAGACACCAAGCAGTCGTGGGCGTGGGCTACACAGAGGTCAGGGAAGGGGATGGAACACGCAAAATGGGGAGGAATGAGGGGAAACGTGGGCGTTATGAGTGATGGCCCACGGGCAGTCCATCGCAAACCCACAATTTTGCGAAACAATATTTATTCATAGATCCAACCAGGCAACCTCTCAGCAGGGTAATGGCCACCCAAAGACCTCATTCTCTCCGCCACCCGAAGGCAGGCGTACAGACACTTGTGCATAAGATTCACCACTCCGAGGTAAAATCAGGTGTCAGACTTAGGGGTGCGTGTATGCAGCCAAGGTACTGATCGGACTTAGGGGTGTGCATAATTTATTTATTTTTTATTAGCATTTCTTAGTTTACAATTTTAAACTTTTCATGCTATATTTCTCAATACAAAACAGATTTGTGTTGTTCAAACAGAACAATATAAAAAGAAAAAGAAAGAATAAGAAAAAGGAGAAAAAAAGAATAAAAAAGAAATAAAAAAGAGAAGACCAAAATCCAATTAAATGAATCCACAGAAAGATTAAAAATTTGAATTCATGATATTCGATAAATGTTAAGCAAGCTCAGGGATGTATCTTCGTGAGGCGACAAAGCTCACCCAGAATAACTGACGCCTTAGTTCTTACATCATCACCTTTCCCCTAGATCAGCAGAAATAGAATTACTGCCACTACCCTTCAAGGCACAGCTAATAGATTTGAAATTTCAGAAATAAAAGATAGTAAAGCCAGAGTCACGGTAGTTCTTTCTCCTTGCAACAAAAGGTTCCACGTCTCTTTGGGAGTCAATGTAGTGCAAGTGTTTAGGAACTCTCCCAGATGTTTAATCCTTGGGTCTTTTAAGGCTGGGCACTCTACCAGCAAGTGCATCTGCGTTTCCATTGACTCTGGACAGAACCGGCATGAATAATTACGTTCACTTGCTTTTCGCCATCTCTCTGTTACCTCCTTTGTAGGATAGAGATTAAGGCGCAGTCTCATACATTCTTGTCTATGGGTATGAGAAGGGACCTTCTTTATATAACTTAGAATCTCCCCTCTTTGCCCCGAGACACTTCCCAAAACACCTCCTGATTTAGAGGCCCCAATCCTGTCATTCCTTGTAATCCAGTCAAGATCCAGATGTTTTTCTTTACATGGTCTGGATTCATCAACAGAGTGTCTTCGGAGACGGCCAGGTTTTGTAAGATGGCTGCGCATTTGCCCTTCCACTCCATAAAAGATGTTTCCCATTTTGTCGTCCGAGCGCAGTGCAAAAGATTGAAGCCTCCGTCCCCTGGGGGGTCCAAACATTTTCGGAAGAAGGATAAAGGTTTCCACTTCAATGTAACACACAAAGAAGTCAAGCCCAACTCCCTCCGAATTATTTCGACCGGCAACAAATTGGGCAAATCGAGGACTCTTCTCCAAAAGATCCCCTCTACTTGCTTCCAAACTGACCCTGCTAACCTTAATTGAGTTTCTGCCCCATATGTAAGTATTGGGGAGACCTTGGCTTTGTAGAACTCAATAACAGGTAAAAGGGAACATTTGCAGTACCTCTGTTTAATGATTCTAGCCTGCGTGGCTTGATTCTTTGTTTTAGATGCGCCAAAAGAGTCATTAGTGCTGTTAATTAGAGACTATCCGAGGTAAGTCATTTCTGATACTCCATGTATTTTCTCCCCTTTAAGGGTCCAAGATTTTCTGGAGTGATGTACACGTCCACTGTTACTTAGCGTTAGAATTTAGCTTTTTTTAGGATTAATTAGTAACGCATTACGGTCAACATAAGTTGCCAGGGCATTCAGCTGTCTTTGCAGGCCGACTTCTGTTTGGTCCAATAACAGAAGGTCGTCTGCATAAAGGAGTCTTCCCACTGCAATTCCTGAGATTTGAGGAGGAAAACAACTCACATTTACAAACGCCTCATTGATATCGGAGGTGTAAAGTTTGAAAATTGCCGAAGCTGGACAGCAACCCTGCTTTAGACCCTTCGTTGATGGAATTTCCTTCGAAAGGGTTCCCCTTTTGTCCAGTCTCACTCTGACCATGGTAGATGTATGCAGGAGTTCCAAAGCTTCTCTTAAATGGAACGGGCAGTGCCATTGCAGCAATCTGGACCAAAGGATATTCCTATCTATGGAGTCGAAAGCATGTGCCGGGCCTATCGAGGCAATGTGGGTTTTCATGCTATTCCTGAAGCTCTTTATCTTGCATTTTAAAAGGTTCATCAGAAATAGATTTAAAGATGTCCCAATTCCTTTTGTAAAGCCCGATTACCAAGGGTCCTGGTGCTTTGTAGCCTTACTCCATATATTAAGCTCTTTCAATACAATTGCAGAGAACAACTTGCCAACCACGCCCAGGAGGGCGATAGGCCCATAGTTGGCAGGATCAGACCTATCGCCCCTCTTATAAATCGGTACCAGAATTGATTTCGTCCAGGACAATGGAATCGACCTGGTGTCGTTGATTTTTTCAAATATTTGCACCATAAAGTCTGCCTAGTACTCTGGATCTTTTTTAAGTAGGACGTTGGTAAGGCCATCTAGCCCTGCGGCCCTAGAGCTACTGCCTTTATCTATTAATGTCCTGATTTCTTCTCTATCAATTACAAAATTCCAAGCATTGAAACTAGACATGACAGGTCTTGAAATGGACTCTTTATCTTGATGGTATAGTCGACCAAAGTGGTTCTCCCACGTCCCAGAAGCAACTGGATTCACAAGCAAAGCATCCTGGGTAGCAGTTGTGGCATTAAGGATCCTCCACATGCCTGCCGTATTCTTCGAGGATAACAGTTGTAGCATCTTTTCGCCATCAAGTTGAAATAACCTACTTCTTTGGTATTTAAGCCAGTTTCTAAACACTTGGCTTGCCCGTCTGACCTCTTCAACCGATACCAGTGTAGGCAATTTTTTGGGGCTATGGCACATTTTACTTAGCGCTTTCTTCTTATTCGCTACTTCTTTGATGAAAACGCGTTTTGCTGTGTGGACCCGTCTATTGCCAGGGCCGCTTTTAGCTTCAAATAGTTGGAAGACCAGTGGGTAATCCAAGAGAGAGTGCTGTGTTCCTGCCTCGTCTTTAAAATAGCCCAGATTGGTTAAGGCCCTCAGTTGGTTCAGCTCTTGTTGATTAATTCTTAAGCGATTAAGGCCTGGCTCAATTTCCAGAGTCGGAAACGGTGGCTTATGAGACATTTCCTGGTCGTTCTGGAAGCCTTTTATCTGCAACAAATCATGGTCACTATGAGTAGTTCGTATCACTTCCATGTACCCTAACTCTAGAATAAATTCTGAGGCCTAATACATAGTCCAAGATTTTCCTTGAATCCCCTCTCTTCCATGTAGCGTTTGGAGGTATGTCCCCTTTTAGGTGACCATTAAGAATATGGATATTTCTTTTCTTGAGTTCTTTCCATAGATGGAGTCCTGTCGAGACCTTAGATGTTGCCTTCATTGGTAAGTCGAGTGTTAAGGCTTTAGTATAGTCAAAACATTCCATATTTAGTTCACCACATAGCAGGATATCCAAGTTATTATTCTCCTCCAGTTCTGTATCTATATTGGACATCATCATCTCAACAAAGCTTCCTGCCCAAATAGAAGCTGGATTCCAGTAAAGATTACATATCAGGAGAGTTCTCCGATGGTCTCCAATTTTGGGCTTATTTTCCAGGACTATTAATTGGACTAAAGGGGTTGGATTCTTCATCGAGAGTACCTGCCAACCTATTGATCTGTTAACTACAGTAATCAGACCAGCAGTTGGACGTCCCGCGACCCCTTTTAAGGCTGGATTGATATAAACCTCGTAGCTCTCCAGGATTGCCGCCTCCTAAGCAACGTTTCCTGGAGACACAAAACGTTGTAGTCCTCAATGTTCAAGTCCCCTTTCCCAAACAATTGCAGAAACCCCCTGGTGTTCCAAGAGCCAAAAGCCAATGCATCGTAGGGTTTGCTGAATGCATCCTGGTGACAATTGGGGTCAGGCCGGTCCTTTTGGCATTAGGATTTTGAAGCCAGAGTGGCTGCCAACCAACTCCAGTCCTCCCCTTTCCCTCCAGACTTAGCATTTCTAGAGACACTGGAGCAGTCACCTGAGCTTGGGCTATCAATCATAACCCCTCTGTGGGACTGGGGATCCTGCCCTCTGGGAATCCAGCCCGACCGATCATCTTGTATGGCTTTCTGGTCCGAGGATCTCCCCTTGGGGCGTATGACCAGTTGTTCACACTGCTTAGCCCCAAGTTCCGGCTCTTCATGCTCCTTTCTCATAGAGGGATTGAACACATCCAGTTCTGTCAGGCTGAAGCCTATAGTAAGTAATCTTGCACCTTCTTTATCCAGAAGCTGTTTCACTCTTGAGTCATCAACATGGATTGCGACTCGGTCCAGCCATGATTTGTCGGGGAACTCTATCAGGAGCAAGTCCTTTGAGCTAATTGATTTCATTTATGAAATGCTCCAAATGAGATGCGTGACGTTTGTTCTGTTGAGAATCAGGTTGTCGTTAATTTTCAGAACCCAGTTTTTTTGTTGGCACAGAGACTTTAGTAGTGATTTTAAGGTTCTCATTATCCCATAAAATAGTTCTGGACCCAGACACGGTAGGTGCTTTGTTTCTCGTCAGCGGGATCTTTCTATTTTGTTAACATCTTTTATATTCACCCTTCAGAAGAAGGTCCGGGTCCTTTAGATGTTCCTCTGCCTGCTCGTTGCCCCTCATTACTGGGAGGTTAGTTGGAGACTGATGGATTTCCCTTTGTGGGGCACTCAGTACCACCCTGGCTTTTCCAGAAGGTCTGTCCATCTGAGGGATATTTATTAACGGGACTTGAGTACCTGGTTGTCCAGGCGAGTGTGCCCTAGCACCGTCTATAGTCTGTTGGCCATTGACCTCTTCTTGGAGATGTTCCTCTCCCTCTTGATTGCCACTTTCAATCTCGTCAGAGGAGCCACTACTGGCCTCGCCACTCGTGTCTGAGTACGTTGAAAGATTTTGGAGGGTTGCTATTTCATCCTCAGTCAAATCCAAGATTTTAGTTGCCGGGCCCTGTATTGAAGCCGCTTTGTGTGTTATCACTTATGAAGTTGTACCTTCCGCAGTGATTGGGGCCACTGCCCTGCTGGTTCTCTCAAGCACCACCACTTTGGCTAGTTTAACGATGTTATGCACTGAACTGATAACTTCCTTTGGTTGCGGCAATGCCGATTTAGCAGCAACTGCCCTTTTTTTCCGCAACGGCTGCCTTGAGTTGTTTTTCAATTGCCCTTTCCCTGCTTATTTCAATGTTTCTTTTAAAGCAAGACTTTTTGTTTGTGGGGAGTCCATCTCTCCTAAATCCATTGAATCTACACTTCCCAATTTAGAAAAGATGTTAAAAATCTTTGGCTGTGGCCGAGGAAGCGCGTCAGGCGCAACATAAGCAGCCTCTTCCCCGCCTTGTGTTCCTGTAGCTGATACTGAAGGCACACCCAAGAGACTTCTAGTGGGTGAATAGGGGGCCATCTGCTTCCCAGTTCCAACCGAGTCACCCCCTTCCATAATTACATCATCGACTGTCATGACATCATTGCAGCTTCCATAAGTTGGATGTTCATTTGCCATGCATTCAGAAATAGGAGTGTCTGCAATGGTGTCCTTAAGGTGGGGGTTTATCACCAAAGACTGGTTATTGTGTTGAGTGCAGGCAGTGAATCTCTCAGACCTTCTCCTTCCTTTATCGACAATAATTGGCTCAATGATGCGCTTCAAGATATGAGTGATCTGTTCACCATTATTGTCCAAGTTGCCTTGAAGGGCATTAATAAAGCCCTGCAGGAAGATTCATTTAGAGCGGAGCATGGCTATTACTGTCCTTTGAGCTTTGAGTTGGTCAGATAGGCTTTCGATACGTTTCATAAACGGGGCTATCGTTTTAGAGAAAGCTGCTATCATGTTGGCGTCAGCTTTGGGCTCCTTCCCCTGTTCCACCTGTGGGCCACAAATTCCGTCAATGGATCTCCATCTGTAGGAGGAGAGCCTGCGTCCATCGATGAAAGCCTTTGGCGTTTCCATGAAGCAGGATGCCAGCTTCTTGGTAGGTTTGTGATGTGTCTCCCAGTGACCTTGGAGATCCCTTGCCTGCCATTATTGCAAGCAGTTAGCTCTTCTCCCCAGGCTCTAAAGGTCATGTGGACACTATTAGCATTCTGGCGTGATGTAATGTCATGCAGGCTTTGCTCCCTCTGCTCATCCTTGTTAATTACTGTAAGATCTTGGAAAGATTTTTGGGCAGGAGGAGCTGTGTCAGACTTTAGCTCCTAGAGCCTGTAGTATCATTCATGGCAAACCTTTTTTGTGAACATTTGTCATTTACTTGGAGTGAAGAGATTTTGCTATTTGTTGTGTCCAGGCGATTTTCTTTTTCCTGTTATAGAAGAACCTTTGAGGTCCTTGTAATGAAACGGGGATCAGACCCTTTAGTTTTGCTCGTGGTGACTTGATTGGGCGCTCCAGCCTTCTGCAGTTCCATTGACGTATTTCCTATAATATAAGTCTGTGGTAGCATAATCTCTACCGTGGCACCTGACATTTCACTTCCGGTTTGCTCCTTTGATGCTGGAACTGCTGTCACATCTCTCACTGCCCCTGCCGCTTCCACCAGCCTCTTTATACAGAGTGAACTTTTAGAGATGATACGAATAACAGGCCTGAGTGGGATTTTAGTCCCACTTGTTGATGTTGTTGAAAGTTCCATAACATTTATCCTGTTCCTGCTCAGAATCCCTAGGACTATTATCAGAGTCGATTTTCTCCTGAGTGCAAATGCAGACATGTCCATTTGGACTTGCGTGTTCATAATATGGCGCTGTACTAGACATCTGCAGGCAATAGCCAGGAGCAGAGAGTGCCCCCCTTTATCCAACGCCTCTCGCTCCCCGTAGTATAGAGTTTAGTGGTGGTAGTGTGAACAAGTGGCAGGGGCGAGTCAGCGGAGGAGCCTAAAACAGGCAAACAGCCGGGATGAGCTCAAGAACGGAGTTCTTAATAAAAGTTTTCTTTAGGACCGGCTCACCTACAATCCAAGTTTTGCACTTTTAACATTACCTCCACAACCCCACTGCCACCTCCGGGTGAAGAATCGCTGATGTCCTGCCGGATTATCTGTGGCCATGCGCCCCCCGCGGAAAACAAGGAACACTCTGCCTTACTCCGCTGAGGCTCCTCCAGGCGGGGGCCTTTTGAATAAAAAATGAAGATGAAAAACAGACTGCGGTCTGTTTCACCAAACAGCTGAGCAGCCCTTTCACTGGAGACTGCAAAGCCCTCATTCTTTCCGCCACCCAAAGGCAGGCGTACAGACACTTGTGCATAGGATTCACCACGCAGAGGTAAGATCGGGTGTCAGATTTAGGGGTGTGTGTATGGAGCCAGGGACATAGGGGTGCACATTCACAATGTAGCAAGGTGCAGGAATGGTTTACGGGGGATCGCACACAGATTTTCCGAGTTTTACCTGAGTTACGATAAATCGTAGGCATGCTGTCGGGGTGCCAATAACAGTTATGGGGGAGTCCGCGCAGGGTCCCCGAGATGCAGGCCTCCTTGCGGGGGATCCCACACACTGTTTTAAGGGTGCATGTATTCCGCCCGGGGAGCAGGCAAAGTTAGCTGTTTCTGGTTGTTTTTGCTTTGCGTGGCACGTGTCAGGGGCATTCCGGCAACAACTTGCGTATACTTTTCCTTTGTGCAGACAATTCCATGAATATGCAGAACGCACAGAAAACATCTTTGTGCAGAGTCGTTCTCGGACTCAGGCTTTGTGGGATATCTGTGCACAATCTGGTCCTGGGAGGATAGCTCAGGGCATCGTGCACGCCTTGGAAGCAAGACGACACGGAGCAACACAAGTTTCATCCCCGGGTCCGCGCTTAGAAACCTCTGGGTATTAAACACGTTATAAATACCATATCATACCATATCACTATTCCACGAATCGGGCCCTTTGTTTTTAGCCTTCCTAAAATGTGAAAACACTGCCCATATGTAACAGTGCCCAAGAGAAAGGTGTTATTTTTCCCACTTCTCCAGCGCCTTCCCCTCAGCTTCCTGGACTGCATTTGTTCATATAACTATGGGTGTCCTAGAAGTGTTTGGAAGGCGGTAAAGTGAGGTAAAAAAACATCATTTCTACTTCAGGTTTCAGCAAAGTAAAGCTTGAGCAGTCTTTTCGCGGGTTCACAGCTGCTCACAATGTATTTATGGGGGTTCTGGACTTCCTGTCTGGTCCTTGTCCATTCTGTAGCGGTCCCTGCATTTTTCCTCTCATGTTGGCTCCACACCGGGGGGTCTCAGTCTCTTTGGGAGTCTTGCTGCCACCTTGATTTGCTGAAGGGTGGCATTGTGGTGGTTTCCTGTATTCCCTTAATGATTTTGTAATACTGTGTGGCAACTGAGCCGAGGTTATGCTTCCTATGGCCTGCGTGATTTTCATAGACTGCTTCTTGAAGCAGCTGTCACTTTTTTGTCCTGTCTCTGGCAAGCTAGAACTCAGTCTCCTACTTTCAACTCTGTGCACCCTGCTGGGCGTGCATTTCCTGTTTTTCTCTTTAACCAGCAAGTCCAGGTACTTGGTCCACAATGCTTCACACATACATGGGAGACCTGGCCTGGTGTGGTATCCTAGCATGAGTTCCACTGAGCGGTCAATGCTGAGGTATGTGGAGTGGTATCCTAGCATGAGTTCCACTGAGCGGTCAATGCTGAGGTATGTGGAGTGGTATCCTAGCATGAGTTCCACTGAGCGGTCAATGCTGAGGTATGTGGAGTGGTATCCTAGCATGAGTTCCACTGAGCGGTCAATGCTGAGGTATGTGGAGTGGTATCCTAGCATGAGTTCCACTGAGCGGTCAATGCTGAGGTATGTGGAGTGGTATCCTAGCATGAGTTCCACTGAGCGGTCAATGCTGAGGTATGTGGAGTGGTATCCTAGCATGAGTTCCACTGAGCGGTCAATGCTGAGGTATGTGGAGTGGTATCCTAGCATGAGTTCCACTGAGCGGTTAATGCTGAGGTATGTGGAGTGGTATCCTAGCATGAGTTCCACTGAGCGGTCAATGCTGAGGTATGTGGAGTGGTATCCTAGCATGAGTTCCACTGAGCGGTCAATGCTGAGGTATGTGGAGTGGTATCCTAGCATGAGTTCCACTGAGCGGTCAATGCTGAGGTATGTGGAGTGGTATCCTAGCATGAGTTCCACTGAGCGGTTAATGCTGAGGTATGTGGAGTGGTATCCTAGCATGAGTTCCACTGAGCGGTCAATGCTGAGGTATGTGGAGTGGTATCCTAGCATGAGTTCCACTGAGCGGTCAATGCTGAGGTATGTGGAGTGGTATCCTAGCATGAGTTCCACTGAGCGGTCCATGCTGAGGTATGTGGAGTGGTATCCTAGCATGAGTTCCGCTGAGGTGGTCCATGTTGAGGTATGTGGTGTGGTATCCTAGCATGAGTTCCGCTGAGGTGGTCCATGTTGAGGTATGTGGTGTGGTATCCTAGCATGAGTTCCGCTGAGGTGGTCCATGTTGAGGTATGTGGTGTGGTATCCTAGCATGAGTTCCGCTGAGGTGGTCCATGTTGAGGTATGTGGTGTGGTATCCTAGCATGAGTTCCGCTGAGGTGGTCCATGTTGAGGTATGTGGTGTGGTATCCTAGCATGAGTTCGGCTGAGCTGGTCAATGTTTGGGCACGTGGTGTGGTATCCTAGCATGAGTTCCACTGAGCGGTCAATGCTGAGGTATGTGGAGTGGTATCCTAGCATGAGTTCCACTGAGCGGTCAATGCTGAGGTATGTGGAGTGGTATCCTAGCATGAGTTCCACTGAGCGGTCAATGCTGAGGTATGTGGAGTGGTATCCTAGCATGAGTTCCACTGAGCGGTCAATGCTGAGGTATGTGGTGTGGTATCCTAGCATGGGGTCGGTTACACTGGTCAATGCTGAGGTATGTGGTGTGGTATCCTAGCATGAGTTCCACTGAGCGGTCAATGCTGAGGTATGTGGAGTGGTATCCAAGCATGTGTTCCACTGAGCGGTCAATGCTGAGGTATGTGGAGTGGTATCCTAGCATGAGTTCCACTGAGCGGTCAATGCTGAGGTATGTGGTGAGGTATCCAAGCATGAGTTCCACTGAGCGGTCAATGCTGAGGTATGTGGTGAGGTATCCAAGCATGAGTTCCACTGAGCGGTCAATGCTGAGGTATGTGGTGAGGTATCCAAGCATGTGTTCCACTGAGCGGTCAATGCTGAGGTATGTGGTGAGGTATCCAAGCATGTGTTCCACTGAGCGGTCAATGCTGAGGTATGTGGTGAGGTATCCAAGCATGTGTTCCACTGAGCGGTCAATGCTGAGGTATGTGGTGAGGTATCCAAGCATGTGTTCCACTGAGCGGTCAATGCTGAGGTATGTGGTGAGGTATCCAAGCATGTGTTCCACTGAGCGGTCAATGCTGAGGTATGTGGTGAGGTATCCAAGCATGTGTTCCACTGAGCGGTCAATGCTGAGGTATGTGGTGAGGTATCCAAGCATGAGTTCCACTGAGCGGTCAATGCTGAGGTATGTGGTGAGGTATCCAAGCATGAGTTCCACTGAGCGGTCAATGCTGAGGTATGTGGTGAGGTATCCAAGCATGTGTTCCACTGAGCGGTCAATGCTGAGGTATGTGGTGAGGTATCCAAGCATGAGTTCCACTGAGCGGTCAATGCTGAGGTATGTGGTGTGGTATCCTAGCATGGGGTCGGTTACACTGGTCAATGCTGAGGTATGTGGTGTGGTATCCTAGCATGAGTTCCACTGAGCGGTCAATGCTGAGGTATGTGGAGTGGTATCCAAGCATGTGTTCCACTGAGCGGTCAATGCTGAGGTATGTGGAGTGGTATCCTAGCATGAGTTCCACTGAGCGGTCAATGCTGAGGTATGTGGTGAGGTATCCAAGCATGAGTTCCACTGAGCGGTCAATGCTGAGGTATGTGGTGAGGTATCCAAGCATGAGTTCCACTGAGCGGTCAATGCTGAGGTATGTGGTGAGGTATCCAAGCATGTGTTCCACTGAGCGGTCAATGCTGAGGTATGTGGTGAGGTATCCAAGCATGTGTTCCACTGAGCGGTCAATGCTGAGGTATGTGGTGAGGTATCCAAGCATGTGTTCCACTGAGCGGTCAATGCTGAGGTATGTGGTGAGGTATCCAAGCATGTGTTCCACTGAGCGGTCAATGCTGAGGTATGTGGTGAGGTATCCAAGCATGTGTTCCACTGAGCGGTCAATGCTGAGGTATGTGGTGAGGTATCCAAGCATGTGTTCCACTGAGCGGTCAATGCTGAGGTATGTGGTGAGGTATCCAAGCATGAGTTCCACTGAGCGGTCAATGCTGAGGTATGTGGTGAGGTATCCAAGCATGAGTTCCACTGAGCGGTCAATGCTGAGGTATGTGGTGAGGTATCCAAGCATGTGTTCCACTGAGCGGTCAATGCTGAGGTATGTGGTGAGGTATCCAAGCATGAGTTCCACTGAGCGGTCAATGCTGAGGTATGTGGTGAGGTATCCAAGCATGTGTTCCACTGAGCGGTCAATGCTGAGGTATGTGGTGAGGTATCCTAGCATGAGTTCCACTGAGCGGTCAATGCTGAGGTATGTGGTGTGGTATCCTAGCATGAGTTCCACTGAGCGGTCAATGCTGAGGTATGTGGTGTGGTATCCTAGCATGAGTTCGGCTGAGCTGGTCAATGTTTGGGCACGTGGTGTGGTATCCTAGCATGAGTTCCACTGAGCGGTTAATGTTGAGGTATGTGGAGTGGTATCCTAGCATGAGTTCCACTGAGCGGTTAATGTTGAGGTATGTGGAGTGGTATCCTAGCATGAGTTCCACTGAGCGGTCAATGCTGAGGTATGTGGAGTGGTATCCTAGCATGAGTTCCACTGAGCGGTCAATGCTGAGGTATGTGGAGTGGTATCCTAGCATGAGTTCCACTGAGCGGTCAATGCTGAGGTATGTGGAGTGGTATCCTAGCATGAGTTCCACTGAGCGGTCAATGCTGAGGTATGTGGTGTGGTATCCTAGCATGAGTTCGGCTGAGCTGGTCAATGTTTGGGCACGTGGTGTGGTATCCTAGCATGAGTTCCACTGAGCGGTCAATGCTGAGGTATGTGGAGTGGTATCCTAGCATGAGTTCCACTGAGCGGTCAATGTTGAGGTAGGTGGTGCGGTATCCTAGCATGAGTTCCACTGAGCGGTCAATGTTGAGGTATATGGTGTGGTATCCTAGCATGAGTTCGGCTGAGGTGGTCCATGTTGAGGTATGTGGTGTGGTATCCTAGCATGAGTTCGGCTGAGCTGGTCAATGTTTGGGCACGTGGTGTGGTATCCTAGCATGAGTTCCACTGAGCGGTTAATGTTGAGGTATGTGGAGTGGTATCCTAGCATGAGTTCCACTGAGCGGTCAATGCTGAGGTATGTGGAGTGGTATCCTAGCATGAGTTCCACTGAGCGGTCAATGCTGAGGTATGTGGTGTGGTATCCTAGCATGAGTTCGGCTGAGCTGGTCAATGTTTGGGCACGTGGTGTGGTATCCTAGCATGAGTTCCACTGAGCGGTTAATGTTGAGGTATGTGGAGTGGTATCCTAGCATGAGTTTGGCTGAGCTCGTCAATGCTGAGGTATGTGGAGTGGTATCCTAGCATGAGTTCCACTGAGCGGTCAATGCTGAGGTATGTGGAGTGGTATCCTAGCATGAGTTCCACTGAGCGGTCAATGCTGAGGTATGTGGTGAGGTATCCAAGCATGAGTTCCACTGAGCGGTCAATGCTGAGGTATGTGGTGAGGTATCCAAGCATGAGTTCCACTGAGCGGTCAATGCTGAGGTATGTGGTGAGGTATCCAAGCATGAGTTCCACTGAGCGGTCAATGCTGAGGTATGTGGTGAGGTATCCAAGCATGAGTTCCACTGAGCGGTCAATGCTGAGGTATGTGGTGAGGTATCCAAGCATGTGTTCCACTGAGCGGTCAATGCTGAGGTATGTGGTGAGGTATCCAAGCATGTGTTCCACTGAGCGGTCAATGCTGAGGTATGTGGTGAGGTATCCAAGCATGTGTTCCACTGAGCGGTCAATGCTGAGGTATGTGGTGAGGTATCCAAGCATGTGTTCCACTGAGCGGTCAATGCTGAGGTATGTGGAGTGGTATCCTAGCATGAGTTCCACTGAGCGGTCAATGCTGAGGTATGTGGTGTGGTATCCTAGCATGAGTTCCACTGAGCGGTCAATGCTGAGGTATGTGGAGTGGTATCCTAGCATGAGTTCCACTGAGCGGTCAATGCTGAGGTATGTGGAGTGGTATCCTAGCATGAGTTCCACTGAGCGGTCAATGCTGAGGTATGTGGTGTGGTATCCTAGCATGAGTTCCACTGAGCGGTCAATGCTGAGGTATGTGGAGTGGTATCCTAGCATGAGTTCCACTGAGCGGTCAATGCTGAGGTATGTGGAGTGGTATCCTAGCATGAGTTCCACTGAGCGGTCAATGCTGAGGTATGTGGAGTGGTATCCTAGCATGAGTTCCACTGAGCGGTTAATGTTGAGGTATGTGGAGTGGTATCCTAGCATGAGTTCCACTGAGCGGTCAATGCTGAGGTATGTGGAGTGGTATCCTAGCATGAGTTCGGCTGAGCTGGTCAATGTTTGGGCACGTGGTGTGGTATCCTAGCATGAGTTCCACTGAGCGGTCAATGCTGAGGTATGTGGAGTGGTATCCTAGCATGAGTTCCACTGAGCGGTCAATGCTGAGGTATGTGGAGTGGTATCCTAGCATGAGTTCCACTGAGCGGTTAATGTTGAGGTATGTGGAGTGGTATCCTAGCATGAGTTCCACTGAGCGGTCAATGCTGAGGTATGTGGAGTGGTATCCTAGCATGAGTTCGGCTGAGCTGGTCAATGTTTGGGCACGTGGTGTGGTATCCTAGCATGAGTTCCACTGAGCGGTCAATGCTGAGGTATGTGGAGTGGTATCCTAGCATGAGTTCCACTGAGCGGTCAATGCTGAGGTATGTGGTGTGGTATCCTAGCATGAGTTCCACTGAGCGGTCAATGCTGAGGTATGTGGAGTGGTATCCTAGCATGAGTTCGGCTGAGCTGGTCAATGTTTGGGCACGTGGTGTGGTATCCTAACATGAGTTCCACTGAGCGGTTAATGTTGAGGTATGTGGAGTGGTATCCTAGCATGAGTTCCACTGAGCGGTCAATGCTGAGGTATGTGGAGTGGTATCCTAGCATGAGTTCCACTGAGCGGTCAATGCTGAGGTATGTGGTGAGGTATCCAAGCATGAGTTCCACTGAGCGGTCAATGCTGAGGTATGTGGTGAGGTATCCAAGCATGAGTTCCACTGAGCGGTCAATGCTGAGGTATGTGGTGAGGTATCCAAGCATGTGTTCCACTGAGCGGTCAATGCTGAGGTATGTGGTGAGGTATCCAAGCATGTGTTCCACTGAGCGGTCAATGCTGAGGTATGTGGTGAGGTATCCAAGCATGAGTTCCACTGAGCGGTCAATGCTGAGGTATGTGGTGAGGTATCCAAGCATGAGTTCCACTGAGCGGTCAATGCTGAGGTATGTGGTGAGGTATCCTAGCATGAGTTCGGCTGAGCTGGTCAATGCTGAGGTATGTGGTGAGGTATCCAAGCATGTGTTCGGCTGAGCTGGTCAATGCTGAGGTATGTGGTGAGGTATCCAAGCATGTGTTCGGCTGAGCTGGTCAATGCTGAGGTATGTGGTGAGGTATCCAAGCATGTGTTCGGCTGAGCTGGTCAATGCTGAGGTATGTGGTGAGGTATCCAAGCATGTGTTCGGCTGAGCTGGTCAATGCTGAGGTATGTGGTGAGGTATCCAAGCATGTGTTCCACTGAGCGGTCAATGCTGAGGTATGTGGTGAGGTATCCAAGCATGAGTTCCACTGAGCGGTCAATGCTGAGGTATGTGGTGAGGTATCCAAGCATGTGTTCGGCTGAGCTGGTCAATGCTGAGGTATGTGGTGAGGTATCCAAGCATGTGTTCGGCTGAGCTGGTCAATGCTGAGGTATGTGGTGAGGTATCCAAGCATGTGTTCGGCTGAGCTGGTCAATGCTGAGGTATGTGGTGAGGTATCCAAGCATGTGTTCCACTGAGCGGTCAATGCTGAGGTATGTGGTGAGGTATCCAAGCATGAGTTCCACTGAGCGGTCAATGCTGAGGTATGTGGTGAGGTATCCTAGCATGAGTTCGGCTGAGCTGGTCAATGCTGAGGTATGTGGTGAGGTATCCAAGCATGTGTTCGGCTGAGCTGGTCAATGCTGAGGTATGTGGTGAGGTATCCAAGCATGTGTTCGGCTGAGCTGGTCAATGCTGAGGTATGTGGTGAGGTATCCAAGCATGTGTTCGGCTGAGCTGGTCAATGCTGAGGTATGTGGTGAGGTATCCAAGCATGTGTTCGGCTGAGCTGGTCAATGCTGAGGTATGTGGTGAGGTATCCAAGCATGTGTTCCACTGAGCGGTCAATGCTGAGGTATGTGGTGAGGTATCCAAGCATGAGTTCCACTGAGCGGTCAATGCTGAGGTATGTGGTGAGGTATCCTAGCATGAGTTCGGCTGAGCTGGTCAATGCTGAGGTATGTGGTGAGGTATCCAAGCATGTGTTCGGCTGAGCTGGTCAATGCTGAGGTATGTGGTGAGGTATCCAAGCATGTGTTCGGCTGAGCTGGTCAATGCTGAGGTATGTGGTGAGGTATCCAAGCATGTGTTCGGCTGAGCTGGTCAATGCTGAGGTATGTGGTGAGGTATCCAAGCATGTGTTCGGCTGAGCTGGTCAATGCTGAGGTATGTGGTGAGGTATCCAAGCATGTGTTCGGCTGAGCTGGTCAATGCTGAGGTATGTGGTGAGGTATCCAAGCATGTGTTCCACTGAGCGGTCAATGCTGAGGTATGTGGTGAGGTATCCAAGCATGAGTTCCACTGAGCGGTCAATGCTGAGGTATGTGGTGAGGTATCCTAGCATGAGTTCCGCTGAGCTGGTCAATGCTGAGGTATGTGGTGAGGTATCCAAGCATGTGTTCGGCTGAGCTGGTCAATGCTGAGGTATGTGGTGAGGTATCCAAGCATGTGTTCGGCTGAGCTGGTCAATGCTGAGGTATGTGGTGAGGTATCCTAGCATGAGTTCGGCTGAGCTGGTCAATGCTGAGGTATGTGGTGAGGTATCCAAGCATGTGTTCGGCTGAGCTGGTCAATGCTGAGGTATGTGGTGAGGTATCCAAGCATGTGTTCGGCTGAGCTGGTCAATGCTGAGGTATGTGGTGAGGTATCCAAGCATGTGTTCGGCTGAGCTGGTCAATGCTGAGGTATGTGGTGAGGTATCCAAGCATGTGTTCGGCTGAGCTGGTCAATGCTGAGGTATGTGGTGAGGTATCCAAGCATGTGTTCCACTGAGCGGTCAATGCTGAGGTATGTGGTGAGGTATCCAAGCATGAGTTCCACTGAGCGGTCAATGCTGAGGTATGTGGTGAGGTATCCTAGCATGAGTTCGGCTGAGCTGGTCAATGCTGAGGTATGTGGTGAGGTATCCAAGCATGTGTTCGGCTGAGCTGGTCAATGCTGAGGTATGTGGTGAGGTATCCAAGCATGTGTTCGGCTGAGCTGGTCAATGCTGAGGTATGTGGTGAGGTATCCAAGCATGTGTTCGGCTGAGCTGGTCAATGCTGAGGTATGTGGTGAGGTATCCAAGCATGTGTTCGGCTGAGCTGGTCAATGCTGAGGTATGTGGTGAGGTATCCAAGCATGTGTTCGGCTGAGCTGGTCAATGCTGAGGTATGTGGTGAGGTATCCAAGCATGTGTTCCACTGAGCGGTCAATGCTGAGGTATGTGGTGAGGTATCCAAGCATGAGTTCCACTGAGCGGTCAATGCTGAGGTATGTGGTGAGGTATCCTAGCATGAGTTCCGCTGAGCTGGTCAATGCTGAGGTATGTGGTGAGGTATCCAAGCATGTGTTCGGCTGAGCTGGTCAATGCTGAGGTATGTGGTGAGGTATCCAAGCATGTGTTCGGCTGAGCTGGTCAATGCTGAGGTATGTGGTGAGGTATCCAAGCATGAGTTCGGCTGAGCTGGTCAATGCTGAGGTATGTGGTGAGGTATCCAAGCATGTGTTCGGCTGAGCTGGTCAATGCTGAGGTATGTGGTGAGGTATCCAAGCATGTGTTCGGCTGAGCTGGTCAATGCTGAGGTATGTGGTGAGGTATCCAAGCATGTGTTCGGCTGAGCTGGTCAATGCTGAGGTATGTGGTGAGGTATCCAAGCATGTGTTCGGCTGAGCTGGTCAATGCTGAGGTATGTGGTGAGGTATCCAAGCATGTGTTCGGCTGAGCTGGTCAATGCTGAGGTATGTGGTGAGGTATCCAAGCATGTGTTCCACTGAGCGGTCAATGCTGAGGTATGTGGTGAGGTATCCAAGCATGAGTTCCACTGAGCGGTCAATGCTGAGGTATGTGGTGAGGTATCCTAGCATGAGTTCCGCTGAGCTGGTCAATGCTGAGGTATGTGGTGAGGTATCCAAGCATGTGTTCGGCTGAGCTGGTCAATGCTGAGGTATGTGGTGAGGTATCCAAGCATGTGTTCGGCTGAGCTGGTCAATGCTGAGGTATGTGGTGAGGTATCCTAGCATGAGTTCGGCTGAGCTGGTCAATGCTGAGGTATGTGGTGAGGTATCCAAGCATGTGTTCGGCTGAGCTGGTCAATGCTGAGGTATGTGGTGAGGTATCCAAGCATGTGTTCGGCTGAGCTGGTCAATGCTGAGGTATGTGGTGAGGTATCCAAGCATGTGTTCGGCTGAGCTGGTCAATGCTGAGGTATGTGGTGAGGTATCCAAGCATGTGTTCGGCTGAGCTGGTCAATGCTGAGGTATGTGGTGAGGTATCCAAGCATGTGTTCCACTGAGCGGTCAATGCTGAGGTATGTGGTGAGGTATCCAAGCATGAGTTCCACTGAGCGGTCAATGCTGAGGTATGTGGTGAGGTATCCTAGCATGAGTTCGGCTGAGCTGGTCAATGCTGAGGTATGTGGTGAGGTATCCAAGCATGTGTTCGGCTGAGCTGGTCAATGCTGAGGTATGTGGTGAGGTATCCAAGCATGTGTTCGGCTGAGCTGGTCAATGCTGAGGTATGTGGTGAGGTATCCAAGCATGTGTTCGGCTGAGCTGGTCAATGCTGAGGTATGTGGTGAGGTATCCAAGCATGTGTTCGGCTGAGCTGGTCAATGCTGAGGTATGTGGTGAGGTATCCAAGCATGTGTTCGGCTGAGCTGGTCAATGCTGAGGTATGTGGTGAGGTATCCAAGCATGTGTTCCACTGAGCGGTCAATGCTGAGGTATGTGGTGAGGTATCCAAGCATGAGTTCCACTGAGCGGTCAATGCTGAGGTATGTGGTGAGGTATCCTAGCATGAGTTCCGCTGAGCTGGTCAATGCTGAGGTATGTGGTGAGGTATCCAAGCATGTGTTCGGCTGAGCTGGTCAATGCTGAGGTATGTGGTGAGGTATCCAAGCATGTGTTCGGCTGAGCTGGTCAATGCTGAGGTATGTGGTGAGGTATCCTAGCATGAGTTCCGCTGAGCTGGTCAATGCTGAGGTATGTGGTGAGGTATCCAAGCATGTGTTCGGCTGAGCTGGTCAATGCTGAGGTATGTGGTGAGGTATCCAAGCATGTGTTCGGCTGAGCTGGTCAATGCTGAGGTATGTGGTGAGGTATCCTAGCATGAGTTCGGCTGAGCTGGTCAATGCTGAGGTATGTGGTGAGGTATCCAAGCATGTGTTCGGCTGAGCTGGTCAATGCTGAGGTATGTGGTGAGGTATCCAAGCATGTGTTCGGCTGAGCTGGTCAATGCTGAGGTATGTGGTGAGGTATCCAAGCATGTGTTCGGCTGAGCTGGTCAATGCTGAGGTATGTGGTGAGGTATCCAAGCATGTGTTCGGCTGAGCTGGTCAATGCTGAGGTATGTGGTGAGGTATCCAAGCATGTGTTCCACTGAGCGGTCAATGCTGAGGTATGTGGTGAGGTATCCAAGCATGAGTTCCACTGAGCGGTCAATGCTGAGGTATGTGGTGAGGTATCCTAGCATGAGTTCGGCTGAGCTGGTCAATGCTGAGGTATGTGGTGAGGTATCCAAGCATGTGTTCGGCTGAGCTGGTCAATGCTGAGGTATGTGGTGAGGTATCCAAGCATGTGTTCGGCTGAGCTGGTCAATGCTGAGGTATGTGGTGAGGTATCCAAGCATGTGTTCGGCTGAGCTGGTCAATGCTGAGGTATGTGGTGAGGTATCCAAGCATGTGTTCGGCTGAGCTGGTCAATGCTGAGGTATGTGGTGAGGTATCCAAGCATGTGTTCGGCTGAGCTGGTCAATGCTGAGGTATGTGGTGAGGTATCCAAGCATGTGTTCCACTGAGCGGTCAATGCTGAGGTATGTGGTGAGGTATCCAAGCATGAGTTCCACTGAGCGGTCAATGCTGAGGTATGTGGTGAGGTATCCTAGCATGAGTTCCGCTGAGCTGGTCAATGCTGAGGTATGTGGTGAGGTATCCAAGCATGTGTTCGGCTGAGCTGGTCAATGCTGAGGTATGTGGTGAGGTATCCAAGCATGTGTTCGGCTGAGCTGGTCAATGCTGAGGTATGTGGTGAGGTATCCTAGCATGAGTTCGGCTGAGCTGGTCAATGCTGAGGTATGTGGTGAGGTATCCAAGCATGTGTTCGGCTGAGTGGGTCAATTTTGTTTGCTTGTTTGTTTCTTCATTTGTTAAGCGCACCAGACTCGTAAGTAAAAGGGTGCAGCACTATGGAGATGCAAAGCTTACAAAGGTTGCGAAATATGCACAGGATACAGTAGTTACATGATTGCGGGATATACACAATGTACACAATGGGGGCATAGACTAAGAATGGCCAGTGTGGTTACAGAAATAAACAATAAGCACTGTACAGAAAATATGTATGACAAAAGTGAAGCCCTTCGTATAACACTTAGGCTCCCAGGTAGACTAGATTACACATAGGGCCTCATTATGAGTCCGGCGGTAACCGAGGCGGTAAAACTGCCTGGTTACCGCCGGACTCGTATTACCATTCCACCTCCGTGATTCCTATGGGACTCAATGGGAATGGGGATCATGGAAACACCGGCACCATCTCGTGATGCTGCCATTGTTTCCTCGTCCGCCTGCAGGCGGGCGGTGTTAAGACCTGGCGGGAACATCACCTCCCACCTGCAGGAGTCGGGATCAGGCGGTTCGGAAACAACGGTGGCGGCGGGTTTACCGCCACCGTTATTTCCGGACTGCCTGATTTGTAATGAGGCCCATAGTCTTCAAATGTTAACGCAGTAGTACACTATTAATGCAGGGTGAAAAGGTCTCTTCTGATGTGGGCAGGTCCACAACGGGTACTGGGAGACTAGGGGTCAGTAGCGATGATGTGTTTTATTACATTTTTTCTGAAGTGTAGGTAGGGTTGGTCGGCTCTCAGATCATGAGGCAGTGAGTTCCAGAATTTAGCTGCCTTTACCGTAAAGCTATTACCCCCGATAGTGGTGAGCTTATATTTAAGTATGGTCAGACAGTTAACATTCCTCGTTCTGGTAGGTCTGAGGGAAGTTCTTCTCTGGAGTTTATCTATAAGGTAGCTGGGGGCTGCGTTATTGAAGGCTTTATGAGTCAAAGAAAGCGTTTTTAGTTGCATTTTGTTGGATGTGGATAACCATTTGTGCTGGCGTCTCAAGGAGGAGATGTGAGTTTTCTTATTTATGCCAAGGGCTGCTCTTAGGGCATTGTACTGTAGTATTTGGAGTTTTTGGATGGTAGATTTATTGGCACCACTGTATAGGGCATTATAGTAGTCAATTCTAAAGAGTATTAGAGCTCTAGGCAGGATCAGGCAACTATTGTCAGAGAGGAACGGCTTACCAGCTCTGAGTAACTTGCAGGTGTAAGCCGTGGAGGAGGTAAGGGATTTGACCTGTTTATCAAAGGACAATGTGGAGTCCAAGTAGAATCCAAGGGTTTTTACCTCTTTGGAGACTTTGATGGTGTTCCTGTCAATATTAAATGAGGAGAATTCTTGGCCTAGTTTTTTAATGTTGGCCTGTGAGCCCAGAATTATTAGTTCGGTCTTATCATCGTTCAAGCACAAGCCATGAGTGGCCATCCATGCTTGGATGATAAGGTAATTGTTCACTAAACCCGTGTCTGTACTGTAATCCCCAGAAAGCGGGAGGAGAATCTGAGTGTCATCTGCATAATTATTGTAGGTGATACCCAGATGGTCAGATCGTCAAACAGTGGCTTAGTGAAGATATTGTAGAGGGTTGGCGAGACGCAAGACCCTTGGGGAACACCGCTTAGGATGGGTGTTGGGTCAGCGGCTGCCGAGGAGGAGAAGACCCTCATAGTTCTCTCACTCAGGAAGGACTCCATCCATTTGATGGCTCCCGTGGAGAAGTGGGCCGCAGAATCAAGGTGTCGGCATAGGGCCTTGTGATCGACCAGATCAAATGTGCCAGAGAGATCAAGTAGGAGCAGGAGTACTGTCCTACCTTTGTCTCTCTGCTCGTCTATTTGGGACTTTAGGTCGATTAAGACTGTCTCTGTTCTGTCTAGTAGACGGAAACCAGATTGTCTGTTACCTAAGAGTTTGTGCAGTTCAAGGTGTTTTTGAATTTGGATATAGGCGGCTTTATCCAATATTTTTAGTACAAATGGGACCGTAGTAATGGGCCGGTAATTAGTGGGAATAAGAGGATCTAATGTCTGTTTCTTGAGGATGGGGGAGAACCCATGATTGTTTGAGGTTAGCAGGGATGGTGCCTGTGGCAAATGAGGCATTTATCAGTTTAGTGATGAATGGGGAACGTTCTCTGGCAGCATCTTTTATTAGTTGTGCTGGGCAAATATCGCCTTTGCAATTCGAGGGCTTCAGTGACAGGATAATTGTTTCTACCTCCAAGATAGACATTTTAGAAAAATGGAAGGTAGTATTGTGTGCCGGTGGTGAAACATTAGGCAAGAGGGTGTTGGGCGAGTGCTGCAGGTTCAGTACTTATTTATTTTGTTGAATTTTATTTTGGAGTGTGTTCATTTTATTAGCTAGGGCATGTAGGATGTCTGTACACCAGGATTTGTCCTTGGTGCAAACATCAGGTATAGCGATTGGGGACTCTAGTTCTTTGAGTATGGAAAAGAGTTCTTTCATACTAGAATTAGAATTAGCAATACGCTCATCGTAGGAATTACGTTTTGCCCGGCAGATTTCCTTCTTATAATGTGAGGAAAGTGAGGTTAATTTAACTTTGTTCACACTGGAGGGGCAAAGTCTGCGTTTCACTTTTATTCTTTAAGGTGCGAAGGCCTTTAAGTTGTGGCGTGAACCATTTGTTTAAATGGGCTATTGGTTTGCTAGGTCTGAGTTTTACAGGGGTAATTTTGTCCAGTGTGGTGAGCATAATGTTGTTAAACTCCTGAACTAGGATGCTAGGATCAAGATTTTCTGGCAGTGCATTGAGGGTGGGCAGGATGGCAGGGATAACTTTCTCTACAGTGATACTTTTTTTTACTTCTAGTTGAGCATGGTGGCTCTAATGGTTCAACCAGTGGAGTGGGTCTTATAGTGGATAGGTGGAAGGACACCAGAAAGTGGTCTGTCCACGATAATGGTAGGATGGAAGAGATGGTAACTGAACAGTTAAGGTCCACTATCCAGTTCAGTATTCTCCCTTTTAGGTGGGTAGGTTTGTTAACTTTTTGGGTGAGGCCTAGTGCGTTGATTGTGTTGGCTATATCTGTTGCATTTTTATCCATTTGGTCATTAAAACCTAGGTTGAAGTCTCCTAATAGGAGTAGTTGCGAGGTAGGTTTAAGGTTATTCATAATTATGCTATGCAGATCTTGCTCAAAGGTACCAAGAGGGTCAGGCGGTCTATATATGAGGTGCATAGTGAGAGATTGTGAGTGATTTATATGAAATTTGGCAGTGAGGACTTCACATGATTGTGATAGATGGGTGGGGGCTAGTCTAAGGCCAACAACTGTTTTAGAAATAATGGCAATCCTGCCACTTTGGGCGTTGTCTCAGTCTTGTCTAACTATGGTGTAGCCATCAGGGATAGCTAGCATAAGAGTGGTTCCTGCTGCATTATGGAGCCATGTTTCCGTAATTGCGAGGAATTCAGTGATTAGGTCGGCAATATCGGTAGCATGGGCAACAAGTGATCTTGCATTGAGAAGCGCTCCTTTGAGGGGGAAGCCTCAGATGCTTTGTTGACTAGGATGGGTTTGTCAGAGTTATTATTACAAGACTTAAGCTTTTAGTTATTGAGCTGAAGGGTATTCACATTCGAGATGGACAGTGGTGGTGACAGCTTTAAGTGGCTGGGTCTCAGGCTAGGTTTATGGTTAGTTTTAAGGTTAGTGGTAGGTAGGGATCTTCTCAACGGTTCATATAAATTAGTTAATCTAGCCGGAGTTTGTTATTTCTATTGGACGTGGCGCATGGTAGAGAGGCATAGGATACTGTCTCTAGGGCCCTATAGTTTATGGATAGATTTGTGTGCGCAATATTTGTAGGGGTTGGCAGGCTAGGCTCTAGGATAGGTACTAGCGACTGAGCAATGTGTTCTTGGCTTCTAGAGTTCACATACATGGCAGCAGCCATAGTACAGAGCAGCATTACTAAGTTTGGCATCTTTCCAGTTCCAGTATCAAAGATGGTGCTGTATCAGAGATAGGGGACTCAGTTACAGCTAAGTGACGCAGATTGGTAAATGAAACTAGAAAGTGACTAGCATGAAGCGGTCAACAACATTAATAAAGGCAGAGTGGCTAGCATGATGCAGTCAACGTCATTAATAAAAGCATAGTGGCTAGCATGACGCGGTCAACAACATTGATAAAGGCATAGTGGCTAGCATGACGCGGTCAACAACATTAATAAAAGCATAGTGGCTAGCATGACACGGTCAACAACATTGATAAAGGCATAGTGGCTAGCATGACGCGGTCAACAACATTGATAAAGGCATAGTGGCTAGCATGACGCAGTCAACATCATTAATAAAAGCATAGTGGCTAGCATGACACGGTCAACAACATTGATAAAGGCATAGTGGCTAGCATGACGCGGTCAACAACATTAATAAAGGCATAGTGGCTAGCATGACACGGTCAACAACATTAGTTAAGGCATAGCATGAAGCAGGCTAATGTCAGTGTAATGATAAGGCACAGGCATGGAGAAGGCAATAATGCGTCGCTGCAGCTAACAAAAGTCAAGGTTGGAGCAATGACGGCATTGGAATAGAAACTGCGGCAGGCATGAGACATTGATTAATATGGCTAGGAATACACTGTCTACTGCGAGCAACCGTGACAGGCATAGAGGATGTGCGGTTACGGCTAGTTGCAAGACTATACTAGACAAGTTTCAGTGAGAGAACTTATAAAACATCAATCACAGTATCAGTAGTGCAAGTGTGCTAGGCGAAACGAGAATGCAGGGCTCAACACAGACTAGGCAATAAGGACCTCGTAGGCCGGTATCAGCATGCAATATATATTAGCAGCACAGAGGAAGCATTAGAAAGCAGGGTGGCATTGCTGGTAGATGCACTTTAAAGCGTAGTGGCAATGGAGCAAATATAAGTCTTGTTAAGCCTAGATAATCCGATAAAAGTAAAGTCACTACAAAAGGGATCTGACGAGGGATAGAAGGGGTTCTTGCAGGATGCAGGCAGATTACAATGTCAGAGGAGTCTTACCAGCAAAGGGGCAAAGTCCATGGCCCGAGCTTCGGAATGCTCCGGACAGGCTCCAGACAGGAAATGCTCCTTGTGGAGAGGCTCCTTAGGGAGAGGGGCCGGCGTTCGCCTGCCGGCGCGTGATTGACCCTGAAGAGCAGAGGCTGGACCAGTAGAATCATGCGGCTCGGGTCAGGTGGTCGAGGTGAAGGCAGAAAGGGTGCCGGCGGCCATCTTCAACCAAGAACACCTCGTGTGTTCCAATGGTGGCAACATGAAGTGAAGATGGCGAAAATATGCTTTTGGGCTCGAATTGGAGCCTGTAAGGAAATTATCCTTACAAATGGTGAATTGTGCTGCTGAATGCAGTGATCTTCCTGTCTGGGGGTGAGGAATGTCGGGCTGGGATTAAGGCATAGGAGCCTACTTAATCCAAATAAAGGCAGCTGGAGTAGCTGGCCCACTGCTCCTGCATTTCGGGGCATGTGATGTGGTATCCTAGAATGAGTTTGCCTGAGCTGGTCGATGCTGAGGTATGTGGTGTGCCATCCTAGCGTGAGTTCAGCTGAGCTGGTCCATGTTGAGGTATGTGGTGTGGTATCCTAGCATGGGTTTGGCTGTGCCGGTCCATGTTGAGGTATGTGGTGTGGCATCCTAGAATGAGTTCGGCTGAGGTGGTCCATGTTGAGGTATGTGGTGTGGTATCCTAGCATGAGTTTGGCTGAGGTGGTCCATGTTGAGGTATATGGTGTGGTATCCTAGCATGAGTTCGGCTGAGGTGGTCCATGTTGAGGTATGTGGTGTGGCATCCTAGAATGAGTTCGGCTGAGGTGGTCCAAGTTGAGGTATGTGGTGTGGCATCCTAGCATGAGTTCGGCTGAGGTGGTCCATGTTGAGGTATGTGGTGTGGTATCCTAGCATGAGTTCGGCTGAGGTGGTCCATGTTGAGGTATGTGGTGTGGCATCCTAGAATGAGTTCGGCTGAGGTGGTCCATGTTGAGGTATGTGGTGTGGTATCCTAGCATGGGTTTGGCTGTGCCGGTCCATGTTGAGGTATGTGGTGTGGCATCCTAGAATGAGTTCGGCTGAGGTGGTCCATGTTGAGGTATGTGGTGTGGCATCCTAGCATGAGTTCCGCTGAGGTGGTCCATGTTGAGGTATGTGGTGTGGTATCCTAGCATGAGTTCCGCTGAGGTGGTCCATGTTGAGGTAGGTGGTGTGGTATCCTAGCATGAGTTCCGCTGAGGTGGTCCATGTTGAGGTAGGTGGTGTGGTATCCTAGCATGAGTTCCGCTGAGGTGGTCCATGTTGAGGTAGGTGGTGTGGTATCCTAGCATGAGTTCCGCTGAGGTGGTCCATGTTGAGGTAGGTGGTGAGGTATCCTAGCATGAGTTTGGCTGAGGTGGTCCATGTTGAGGTAGATGGTGTGGTATCCTAGCATGGGTTTGGCTGTGCCGGTCCATGTTGAGGTATGTGGTGTGGCATCCTAGAATGAGTTCGGCTGAGGTGGTCCATGTTGAGGTATGTGGTGTGGCATCCTAGCATGAGTTCCGCTGAGGTGGTCCATGTTGAGGTATGTGGTGTGGTATCCTAGCATGAGTTCCGCTGAGGTGGTCCATGTTGAGGTATGTGGTGTGGTATCCTAGCATGAGTTCCGCTGAGGTGGTCCATGTTGAGGTATGTGGTGTGGTATCCTAGCATGAGTTCCGCTGAGGTGGTCCATGTTGAGGTATGTGGTGTGGTATCCTAGCATGAGTTCCGCTGAGGTGGTCCATGTTGAGGTAGGTGGTGTGGTATCCTAGCATGAGTTCGGCTGAGCTGGTCCATGTTGAGGTAGGTGGTGTGGTATCCTAGCATGAGCTCGGCTGAGGTGGTCCATGTTGAGGTAGGTGGTGTGGTATCCTAGCATGAGTTCCGCTGAGGTGGTCCATGTTGAGGTATGTGGTGTGGCATCCTAGAATGAGTTCGGCTGAGGTGGTCCATGTTGAGGTATGTGGTGTGGCATCCTAGCATGAGCTCGGCTGAGGTGGTCCATGTTGAGGTATGTGGTGCGGTATCCTAGAATGAGTTTGGCTGAGGTGGTCCATGTTGAGGTATGTGGTGTGGTATCCTAGCATGAGTTCGGCTGAGGTGGTCCATGTTGAGGTATGTGGTGTGGCATCCTAGAATGAGTTCGGCTGAGGTGGTCCAAGTTGAGGTATGTGGTGTGGCATCCTAGCATGAGTTCGGCTGAGGTGGTCCATGTTGAGGTATGTGGTGCGGTATCCTAGCATGAGTTCCGCTGAGGTGGTCCATGTTGAGGTATGTGGTGTGGTATCCTAGCATGAGTTCCGCTGAGGTGGTCCATGTTGAGGTATGTGGTGTGGCATCCTAGCATGAGTTCCGCTGAGGTGGTCCATGTTGAGGTAGGTGGTGTGGTATCCTAGCATGAGTTCGGCTGAGGTGGTCCATGTTGAGGTATGTGGTGTGGTATCCTAGCATGAGTTCGGCTGAGGTGGTCCATGTTGAGGTATGTGGTGTGGCATCCTAGAATGAGTTCGGCTGAGGTGGTCCAAGTTGAGGTATGTGGTGTGGCATCCTAGCATGAGTTCGGCTGAGGTGGTCCATGTTGAGGTATGTGGTGTGGTATCCTAGCATGAGTTCGGCTGAGGTGGTCCATGTTGAGGTATGTGGTGTGGCATCCTAGAATGAGTTCGGCTGAGGTGGTCCAAGTTGAGGTATGTGGTGTGGCATCCTAGCATGAGTTCGGCTGAGGTGGTCCATGTTGAGGTATGTGGTGTGGTATCCTAGCATGAGTTCGGCTGAGGTGGTCCATGTTGAGGTATGTGGTGTGGTATCCTAGCATGAGTTCGGCTGAGGTGGTCCATGTTGAGGTATGTGGTGTGGTATCCTAGCATGAGTTCGGCTGAGGTGGTCCATGTTGAGGTATGTGGTGTGGCATCCTAGCATGAGTTCGGCTGAGGTGGTCCATGTTGAGGTATGTGGTGTGGTATCCTAGCATGAGTTCGGCTGAGGTGGTCCATGTTGAGGTATGTGGTGTGGTATCCTAGCATGAGTTCGGCTGAGCTGGTCACTGTTGAGGCACGTGGTGTGATCTGGCATTGGCTCCACATTCTGAACGTGGGCCAGATTGACTGGGATCTTTTCATGCCCACTGAAGTTTCTTTTTAGTTTTGATTAATAGGTGAAACCAATAGGTGGAACTTCAGTGCTACCAGGAAGCCAGAATGGCATTTGAGGAAGGACACATGGCTTGTAGGTGGTGTTTGGGTATTTACCCACTCATTGACTGCCAATGGCCATTCTAATTCCTATGGCCATTTTCACCCTCTACCCGCCTCTCTCTGCCCAAAACACATTAGTCTAGGATCTCTTTGGACTAACATTATCAAGCAGTAGAAACACACTTTGGCATGTTAGTATTGTTTCTAAGCTGTCTGCTGAGAGTTCATGGATTCATTGCAGCTGTAAAATGTGCTACTGGTGTAATAAAACTTCTTAACCAAGTGTGCCTTCAGTCCCTTGATTTATATCTGTTCCTTGCACTGAAAAACAAACATTGATGAAGCCAACAGTTTTATCTGACGAGCTGTGAAGGAATGTGATTTCATTTGATGTTATATAAGGAATGTTTCCTGCCTTAAAATGTTCTAATTCAGGCATGTCTTTCAGGTGCAAGAACATGCTGTGGTGTGTGATTGCTCATGAGTAGTTTTAAGCCATCTGTGCCCATTGCACCCTAATATTACATTTTTTTTGAGTGAATGTATTCTTCACATCTCACCATTTATTGAGTGGCCGAGACTTTGTTTCTCAATAGATAAATAAATTGAAGTAAATAATTCTACGCCCTTGATCATTTTGTTAGTTGATATATCTTTCACACTGGGGGGGGGGGGGGCATGGCCGGTAGGCCTGAGAGAAACAAAGGGCTCTGCATGGGTTTTGGGGCATTACTGTCCTATCAACCCCCCACCGGCTGGGGGGTGAAAGCCATTTGCCATAGGGAAAAGGGACTAGGTCCATTTCTGTGGTGGCAGCCGGGATCTGACGGAGCGCCGGGACTTGAGCTTAAAGTTCCACTCCAGTAGGTAAGTTGGCAGGGGGGGAAGGGGTTTGGTTGGTTTTTTGGGGGGAGAGGAGGAGTCAACAGGGAGATGGGGACTTTGTACATTAACATTAAAGGATGTGTATTCTCGCCCGATCTTCCAGCCACCGGCCCTTCCCCGGCTGCGAATGCAGATGTGTTTTCTGTGTGTGTGTGTCGGCCCATGAGCCCCTTTCTCTGTGACTGCTTTTTCAGGAGCCGCACGTCACATCCTTGCACACATAGCATTTCCTGAGATATTTACAGAGACTCCTGTTATTTTCCGCTTGCCCTGTTTTAGAGACTGGAGTGGGGGCTGGAACGGGAGAGTGGCTGGGAGCCAATCACAGTGGGCATTTGCCAGGCACTGCCATGGTATACTGAGGCTCCAACACCTTCTGTCAGCTGTTGCCATCTTCTTATTGCCAGATAGTACCATTATGGCAGTGCCTGGAAAATGACTTTCCATGTCCACACATAAGTCCAAACTGTTGGCATTGCCAATGCTTGTTTTAATCATAGACATGAATTTACCGACCATGCCACTCACTTGGGGCCACTCCCGTGGGCCACTCACGCGGGGCCACTGTGGTATGATGTCTCTGTGGGAGAACGGCGGGCACTCTGCGACTCTTCCAAAGGGATGGCCATTGAAGTATGGGCCATTGTGAGACATTACCCTTAATCCCGTGCTGCGACTACAGGTGGATATGCTGCGGATGGGATTAGGGCAGCCAATAGAAATCCCCAATCCTCATCCATCACGATAAGTAGGCAGTTGCTGGAACAGATGGGCCCTAGAGGTCCACCCGGACCTTCTGACATATTATCAGGTGAGGTCAGACATCTGAGTGTGGTAGATCGGTGTTAGGGTTGGCTCTTTTGCCTGCATGTGTGCTGTGCCAGGATTGATGTCATCATCAGAATGTAGGCTGGGAGTGTGGAGTGTGAGGTTAGAATGTTTGGAGTTGAATTGGTTCTAACCCAGGCAGTTACAATATGTGAGCCTGGGTGGTGGGAGCCGGTGGGCTCTTTCCCTGATCCTCTTGATATCTCAATGACTTGATGATATCTGATCCTGTAACTAAGAAGCTGATAAAGTAACCACTAAGCGTACCTGGCCTGAGTATCCTGAGTGTCCTTGATGAGTGAACCCTATGACCAAGGGCAGGTCAAAACAATTGCCGACGAGGATGGGATGAAGGTTTGGCGAAGAAGGACCTTGGATAGGACTGCATATAGTGGAAGAGGAAAAGAAGCAGGTACCTGTTGTATGATGTCATGTGAGAGAGGAGAAAAGAGACTCTGCTGCGGAGGGATGCAGGCGAGAGTGGGAGAGCCCACTGCCCCCCCTGGACTGGTTAGCACCCACCAGCCAGGGCTGGAAGGGGCAGCCCGTCCCAAGTATGAGGACTGGGACATGTGTGACCTTCTGGTACCCAATCAGGGTCAGGGAAGGCTGCCTGGAGAGGAGATGTTCACCTGGGGCCCAGGCTATCAAAGAGGCTGTCTTTAATTGGAAAGAAGAATGCGCCAGGGGCTATCTTAAATGGTGCCTAGCAATGTTGCCAACATTTTGGAGGTTGCCAGAAGGCAGAAGACAGCAAGGGGAGCTATAGCTGCAGTGGAAAATGTTGTTAGAGCCAGTAAAGCCTGTATGCACCACAGAAAAAAAAAGAAGAAAAAAAAAGAGGTGAACTGTCTACATCCCTTGTGGTGATTCATGTTGCAGTGTCTCCCAGTGTTGACAACGGAAAGTGTGTTATACAGTAAGCACTCGTATGCATTGGCAGCGTGAACTACGAGTGGGCCCAAGTGACGGTTGGGCTTTGGAGATCTGTGCGGCTCTGTCTTTTCTGTCTAATGGTGACGTCACTGACTATGCTGAGGAAGTTGGTGATCAGTAAGAACTCTGATCGAATCCTGATATTACTTGTGTTCGGGATGTTTGTGTTGCCGCGTTCATGATACGGAGTTCAGAGAGACGGTGAAGGGGTTTGAGTAAAGGACCCGGGGAGTACGTGACGACGCAACGTGGAAGTCAGCCGATTGTAGAGTGACCGGTGTCCATGGGCAAAGTAGCCTATGTGGGACAACAGGCAGAGTTTCTTGTGCATTCAGGGAGCAGTGCGGTCATGATGCTCCAAGGAGTGGGTAACGTTTTGTGGAGTTTTATGGTATTCTCTTGGATAGGACTGCAAGATGGGGGTTTTCTTTGAGCCATCAAGCGGCGGCTGACCGTGAGTTTCGTAGTTTGGCAAGCCGCCCTTAGACCAAAATGTAAGTGTGGCATGTATTTCTAATGTATTTCTTTTGGGACGCAATGCTGTTCATGGAGGTGGGCTACTGCCAGAGCATAAAGGAGTTCACAGCAGGCTCCATCAAGTAGCAGTGTGAATTATTTGCTGCGGGTCAGCAGAAGTATTGCCGGTGATGCATTGGCATGTTGGGCTGGTTTTTACCAGCTGATGTTTATCAGATGGCAGATTTAAAGAGTAATTCATTGATGTTGTCAACAGTTAAAGGTACATTTAAGGGTGACGTTTTGGATGCATTATGGAGTTGTGTGTGAAAAGGTAATGCAATGAATTCAATGCTTAGCCTAACGATTTGAGGAATTTTAGCATATTAGGTTGCCTGTTTAATGGCGACATGGACTTTTAGGTCTCATTTAAAGTCGGTTACCACTCTTGTGTTGCGACAGGGGTTGTGTGTGAGTGGCATATATGAGGTTGATTGATGTGTACAATCAAAGTGGTGTTGATCCTATTATACTTAGTATAACGTTTCGAGACATTTTAGCATATTAGGTTGCCTGTTTAATCGCGACATGGACTTTTAGAAAGCGTGACTTGGATGTACAATGTTTCAATGTACTGATCACCCAATGCTATGTTTAACGTAACCATTTTGATGAAGTTGTAGGTGTGATGTGTTGTTTGTGTGTTTGTTGAAGTGTAACCCAACATGTCTGCCAGAGCGACTGCAGCGCTGACTAGCAGCTTTACATTCCGTGTAGGGTTTGACTGTATCTTGTGTCTGATGTTTGTTTTGGAACAGTGTGTGAGTGTTTTTGGTCAGTTTAGTACATGACCAAGGAGGGGTCAAGGAACTCTGCGGAGTTGGTGGTGTTGTGTGTGTGTGGCCCTGCGAGGTCATATATGAATATACTAGTGGCCGGCTAGTATGGAAGCTTGTTGGAGCTTTGTTGGGTGTTGGTTACTGACTCTGAGGGATCCAGAGGTATCTAGTAGTAGACTAGTACCAGAAGCTTTAATAAGCTTTGATGTTGTGTTGATTAGTGGCTCTGCGGAGTTCACGTGAAGCTCTGTGTATCTTTGATATTGTTTGAGAAGCTTTGTGAGGCTTTGAGTTTGTTTTGGGTTGTGGCTCTGTGGAGCCCAGAAGCATCTAGCAGGCGTCTAGTGTCTGAAGCTATGTGAAGCTTTGATGTTGTTATTGGTGACCTTATGAAGTTGTTAGGATCCAGGTATTTATTTTGAAATCCTGAAGATGCAGGTGTCATTGTACCTTGTGTTTTCTCTTTTTGAACTTTTAGGGGGTTTCTGGGATTACTCTTGAGTCCCTCTTGGTCAATTTCAGAAGCTTGGCAATGTTTCATCTTCGGCTGTGTTCACTTTGGGGGTGTTTTAAATTGTTTAGAAGGGCTCAAGTGTCGGGCCAACATTTGTAGCTGGGGCTAGTTGTGGTGGTTTTAGTGACAGCTAGTTGCCTTTATTTATGGTGTGATTGGAAGAGTGAGTGGTGACTTGGTGTGGCTGTGTTTGCTTGAATTTCTGAATGGATTTAATAGTGGTATGAGTTGTGAGTGTAGTTTCTTGTTGACCCGGGTAGATTGTTGGGTTGTTAATAAGTGTCATGTGTTGTTACAATAGTACCTGGTTTTTTCACGGCTTTGGGAGTTAGTGCTCGGAAGTGGCAGTCCGAGGTTCCTTTGTGGCAGGGGGGAACGGAAGGTGATTTGTGGTGTTTTGATTGGTTAGGAGCGTTAGTTGTGGCGGCTGCATCTGTCGTAGGATGTTAGTTAAGCCTGCTTGTTCAACTTCCTGGGGGTAAGTGGTATGTGGTTGGAGCGAGGAAGTTATGTAAAGTGTGTGGTAGTGGGTTTGTCTTTATGCAACAGGAGGAGGTGTTAGGGTTGGCTTCCTTCTGGTGAGTTTGACGTGTGTTTGTTTGTTGTAGGAAAGGAGGTGTTAGGGTTGGCTCTTTTGCCTGCATGTGTGCTGTGCCAGGATTGATGTCATCATCAGAAGGTAGGCAGTGAGTGTGGAGTGTGAGGTTGTCAGTCTAGAAAAATGAGACACCCCTCGAATGTAAGGCATTGCAGGATAATTGGTTGGCCGAAGACCAACCGCCTCATTTCAGTGTTAGAAATAAATAGCCATTAGCTTAACTAGAGTGCAGCCATTTTAAGATGACCAGAATCGCCATTTTGTTTTCTATCTGTTCTCTCTAACGCTGCTACTTTGCCTCATGTAAAACTGCTTTGCTGTAGATATTATTCTGCTTCAATGGTCCAAGGTTACTAAAGACATGTTGAAACATTACACTGGAGAGCCAGACAGAAATGCCCGGTTCCCTCCCTCACATATCCTTGAAGGCGAGGAGCAAGGCATTCTAATCAGTACACAGATGCCAGCGAGTTACCCTAGGAGAATAGCAATGTACGAAACTAATATTAAAGGGTTTGAATTATGTTCTTCTTTGCGGCCCCCCTTTCTTGAGCACTGTGAGGCCCAGAGAGCAAGCTAACCTCCAGAGCGTGAATAGAAACTAGGAGATAGCAAGGCCTGGAATGTGCCATTCCCCTACGCACAGCTTGTCCACGAAAACAGAAGCGTTATGTTCTCTAAAACAAAGACTTGTGTCTGCAGGTCCGAGATTGCAAACTGTTGCTAAATATAATGGTCTGAGGTGTCATACTCGTCACCATGGTCAATCATCGCATTCAATTCAAGGGAATTAATTAGGGGTGGTATCGAATGTGTCATTACTGATTCTAAGATGCTTACTTTGTATATATGTAAATGATGTACGATCCTCGCTCTCTTGCGTCCCCCGAGGTCTGTTAGACACACGTCGCGGGACGTGGGACCATTTGGCCAACTGAGACTATTTGCTTTGCAATAAACCCTAGATTTTGGGAATACAACCTCGTGTCTGGTATATCAGTTCGTGTGTGGTGATTATGCCTTGTTTCCACAACCAAGGGTCCCTCAGGGGCCCCTTCAAAATGGCACCCAAATAGGGACCTTCCCCCACTTGTTCCATCGTGTACGTTGCAAAATAAGGAAGGCGATAAGAACGACGAGGACGGGAACAATCGAACCGGGATCAAGAGGTGTTCGGGGCGCCCCTGCGTAAGCGATGAGACTCCTATGCATATCTGCAACACAGCTGATCCCTGATCGACGTGCCCGGCCAGCGAACAAGGAGGCGAGGGTCCCAAAACGAGGCAGAGCCAAGATATGCAAACACAACGTCATTTGGTTGCGTCAGTATACAGACGAATTGTGTCTTGAAATGGCAAATTGATTGATCAGGTGAGTCGTGCCCCGATTCGTAAGTAATCCTGATATTGGTTGAGAGTTGATTTTGCAAAATCAAACACCCAGGGTAAGTTTGATTAGCCAAAGGGTAAGGTTGAAACATGCCAGGGGTATTGTCTACCCTAGTGGAATTTTTCCGCTGTAGTGGACAATCTTTGGAAACTGGCCAGGTTGCACCTCCGGGGGAATTCCGGCTTATGATATGTATGTGAAGTATGGTGTGGGAGCGATAATGTTTTGTGAAATTTGGCATAAGCAAACCAGAAAGCAGAAGGATCTGCAGTGGCCGAAACATGGGAGTTTTGAAATAGGGCGAATAGATAACATGGAAAAGGTTCTGATAAGTAAGAAAACACGCCCTGTGGCACTTGATATCCTTAGGGACTAGAGGAGGGAAGCGATGCTACGATTTAGAAGTAGAGAGAAGCATGCGCACAGGCATAATACGAAAGCAGAAAAAGCGGAGGAAAAAGAGGAGGAGGAGTGGAGTAATAGTTTGAGGAAGGCAGAGAGACGCGATCAGCTGAGGATTGAAAAAATATATCCAAAAAGAGAGCTACATTCATCAGACGAGCTGATAAATAAAATATTGACTGAAACAAAACAGGGGCCGAGAGGCAAGACTAAAAAGACTACGTCAGTAGCTGCCGCTCTGCCCCCTCCGGTTGCTCTGCCCCTCCCAAACCCAGTTCAGCCACAGGCTGCAATAGGAACAGCGCTGCTTACTAGTCAGCCAGCCCTGAGTGTTTCACAATTGCCACAGCCCCAACAGTCATCACCCATTTCCGCTGTCCCATTCTGTACCTCCCGCCCAAGAGCGTGTCTCTGTTCCGACTGCTCCGCCAATAAGTGAACTTGAACAAATTGAAGAGAGAGAGAGAGCAGGACAAAGTGGATGCTTGAGAGTGACCCGCAGTGCGATCAGCAAGGAGAGAAAGCGAGAGTTGCAAGAGCAGGCGGAAATGTATATAGACGGGAATGATGAGACGGCAACACTAGCATCGATGTATGATTTCAGGAGGAGCAATGAAAGACAGGTATTGTTGGAATGCATGGGGGAATATTTAGCGGCACAATGGAAAAAGTTAATTGGGAGGTTACCGCCCCAACGATTGTTGGATTTGAATGCATTGGCCTGTTGTAGAGGGAGAAATGAAGAAATAGAAGAGCATGTGAACCGACTGTTTGAAATAAAGAATTAATTTGATGATGAATATGCTGAAATACTTGCCACACCGGGGTATAAAAGGAAGGAAGTTGAGAGGGGTAGAAAGCAAGCGGCGGTACCCAATAGACAGCAGCGATTTTTGTCCTCATCAGGACAGACAGGCGATAGACTAGGAGTGAGTATACGGGAGGCGATGAGATGGGTATCGAACCCTAAGATTTCCGTAAGGGAGATAAATGAGATATGCAATGAGTACCCTTTGCAAATAAGAATAGAAGCCCTGTGGACAATAGTTGTAGTGCTGCTCCAGCAAGTATCAGGACACAACAGGGGAAGAGGAAATGCACAAGGCAGGGTAATTTGAACATGCATGGAGGGCCCTTGGGATTAAATCAATGTGCGTATTGCAGAGAGGAAGGTCACTGGCGAGCGCAATGTCCACACTTGCAAAATAGAGGTGGGTACGGTCAGAGAAGACAGCACAGAGGGCACCCAGGAACAATTGGCCACGACAGAAACCATATGCAGCAGCATCAAAATAGTCAAGGGAATAGTGCCCAGAATCAAGACCAGGCTCCGAATCAAACTACTTTTGCCCAGAATCAAAATCATCAGGGTATGCAAAATGGAAATAGAGGAAGAGGCGTGAACATTTTTGACACTCAATCGGGTGCATACTATAATAATAGCGGTGACTACACTTCAGACGATGTGCTGTTGCCCCAATAGGACAGCCCAAGACAGGGGTCGGAACCAGTATCTATTCCCGTGAATCAGAAAGGACCCTACATAGAAATGAAAGTCGGGAATGAAGAGCATAGATTCCTCGTGGATACGGGGGCACAAAAGTGCTCGATAGACCATCATTTGGTTCCAGATAAACCACTGTCGGGGCAGAAGAATATTTCAGTAGGGTTCGCAGGTACCCCAGTAATAAATCCAGAGTCCAAACCAGTGGCAGTGACAATAGGCCCTTTTACTGAACATTGCCCATTCCTTTTAATGGAGAACTGTGGGGAAAATCTCCTGGGATTGAATCTATTGAAAAAACTAAGCGCAGTTATCCACTGTACACCAGATGGGGTATTTTTGACCATTTCTCCTCAGAATGTGCCAGTATCTGAATTTGTGTCTAAACCATTAATAGGGGAATTGAGTGAGGTGCCCACTTGTATTTGGGCTATGAATGACGATGTGGGATGCTTGAAAATAGAGCCAGTGAAAATTGTTTTAAAAGAAGGAGTAACTCTACCTCGTATTCCGCAGTATAAAATTTCAGCAGAAGGAGAGAATGGATTGAAAAGTATTGTTTCTGATTTGGTGAAATTGGGAGTGATTGAAGAGATTACAGGCAGTACATGTAACAGCCCCATTCTTCCAGTGTATAAGAAAGGGGGCAATGAGGTACCGTACCATTTCATAATTGATTTGCGTGCATTAAACAGAGTAGTAGACCCTCAATTCCCATTGGTTCCAGATGTTACCACAATTTTGACAATGATTCCTGCCTCGGCGGAATACTTTAGCGTTATCGACCTGAAGAATGCTTTCTTCAGCATTCCGGTACATAAAGAAAGCAGATATTTGTTCGCATTCACTTTAGGAGGACGATCATTCACATTCTCACGCATCTTACAAGGCTACACAGAGAGTCTGAGTATATACAGTAGAGCATTAAAAGAACAGCTAGATATGCTAGAACTACCGGCAGTATATTGATGACCTGTTGATCGCTGCTGACAAGGAAGAGATTTGTAAAAAAGAGTACTGTTTTGTTATTGACCCATTTAGCTGCGCATGGCCATAAAGCGAGCTTAAAGAAATTCCAGTATTGTCAGAAGCAGGTGGCTTATTTGGGTTACCTACTTTCAAAAGAAGGGAGAAGACTAACGCCGGAGAGAATAGAGAGCATTTCTGGTATGCCTATTCCAAAGACACAGAAAGAAGTCAGAGCCATAATAGACATGGCTTCCTATTGCCGTCAGTGGATTGTGAATTTTGCTTTAATTGTGAAACCAATGGTGGAGTTGACAAAGAAGGATGCTGTGATGCCTCTGCAGTGGAAGGAAGAACGTCAGAAAGCATTTGATTTGCTCAAAGCTGCACTGTGTTCTGCTCCAGTTTTGGGCACGCCAAAATATGAAAAAGTCTTTAGGTTATTTGTGCATGAAAGTGAAGGCTGCGCGTTATCTGTCTTGACACAGGAACAAGGTGGAAGAAATAGACCGTGTGGTTATTTTTCTTCCGCGCTGGACCCTGTAGCGCGCGCATTACCACGACGTTTGCGAGCTGTTACAGCGGCTGCTACGTCAGTGAAACAAACAGAAGGGATGGTGTTGGGGCACACTTTAATTTTGATGGTGCCACATGCCATAGACGTTCTACTCAATAGAACGCAGACACAACACCTCACCTCTGCTAGACTGACTAGATATGAAATCGTGTTGTTTGCACCCCACATCCAAATTATGAGGTGAAACGCTTTAAATCCAGCAGAATTAATGCCAATACCCGGGGAAAACATTGCTGAAAATGAATCACCTCCTCATGATTGCTTAATGGTTACTGAGGAAGAAACAAAAGGGAGAATTGATTTAAGTGATACCCCACTAAAAGAACCAGATGGAGAACTGTTTTGTGACGGTTCCTGCTTTAAATTACCTGACGGCACATCAACTGCAACATATGCCATCACTACACTAAAGAGCATTGTAGAAAGTAAAAGAATCCCTTACAACTCAGCCCAAGCAGCGGAAATAATTGCTTTGACAAGGGCCTGTGAGATTTCTGAGAATCTGAGTGTAAATATATATACTGAAAGCCAATACGCCTTTGGCGTGGTTCATAACTTTGGCCGACTGTGGACTGAGAGAGGTTTCCTAACATCACATGGGGCTAGAATACAACATGGCCCTCTAATTGTACGATTGTTGTCTGCACTTACGTGCCCAAAGCACCTGGCAATAGTAAAATGTGAAGCGCATAAAAAAGTGACATGCAAGGTGAGAGAGGGAAACGCATTTGCAGACAGAATTGCGAAACAAACTGCCACTGATTTGAATACAAAAATGTTAACAGTACAGTCGGAGGAAGTGCCCTGCATGATAGAGAAGAAAATTGTCACCGTCAAAGAGATGCAGGCGGAAGCCGCTGTTGATGAAATCCAAGGGTGGGATGAGGGCTCTGCAGAATTAGATCTGGAAGGTTATTGGGTGGACAAGAAGAGCGGGAATTGGATGATGCCAAATGCCTATTTAAATGCAATGGTCACAAAGGCTCACAGCCCCACTCATATCTGTGCAAAGAAAATAATCCAACATCTAGCCACAGTTTGGGAAAATCCACTCATTAAAAAGAATGCCGAGAGGCTGGTACAAAATTGTATCACGTGCCTACAACATAATGTGGGGAAAGGAACAGTGACTCCAACAGGCAGTTTTGGCCCTCCCTCTATGCCATTTGAGGTGATCCATTTTGATTTCATAGAAATGGATGGATGCCAAAACTTGAAGTATGTCCTGGTGGTTATATGTGCTTTCAGTAAATGGGTAGAAGCATATCCCTTGAAGGACTGTACTGCCATAAGTACTGCAAAAGTAATGTTGAAGGAATACTTTTCCCGTTTTGGTCTGCCCCGTGTCATATGGTCAGATAACGGCCCGCATTTTGTGGGTGCAGTGATATTGCAGATTTGTGCAGGTCTCCAAATCGATAAGCGATTCCATTGCTCCAGACATCCCATGAGTGCCGGTCTTATTGAACGTCACAACGGCATACTAAAATCCAAGATAGGTAAGATCTGTGCAGGCAGCAAGCTAAGTTGGGTAGATGCATTACCATTAGCATTACTGTGTATGCGTACATCTGTGCAGGCAAGAACTGGGCTCTCCCCGTATGAAATTGTCATGGGGAGGCCGGCAAATGTTTGGTGTGCACCTCAGCCGAAAAGGCTAAGGGAAGTGGAATACCCTGTACTCAGCATTTATTGTAATCTGTTAATGCAGAAATTGCGTTTGATTCATCAGCAGGTGCAGGAGGCGTTGCCCATAAGATACACCAGCCCAGGACACGCACTGGAGCCAGGAAACTGGGTGCTGATAAAAAACTTTGACTGAAAGACATCATTAGCACCCAGGTGGTGTGGGCCCTACCAGATCCTCCTGACTACGCAGATGGCAATTCGGGTGGATGGGAGAAGGGCGTGGATACACGCCACGCATGCCAAAAAAAGTCCCGCCACCACTTGACACTTTGACTGATCAAGACGACCAGAAAGAGACATCGGTTCCAGAAACGAAAGAAACAATTACCAGCACTTTGACACAGAAATTACCTGATCCTGAATCAAAGCTTAACGAGATTGCCGTAAAAGAGGAAGGGCAAAGAATGCCCCAATGTTGTCCAGCAGATCCTGCATCACTGCTGGCAGACACCAAGTGTATACCTTTGTGGCGCCCACCATCTTCTGTTGTGCCACAACCTGGATCATTGCTGCCTAGGCACCCATCATCATCTGCCATTGCGCCTTAGGCTGACTCCAAGCTTGAGTTCGGAAATGCGCTCGCACTATTCATTGATCACACGGTACCGGGAGCAGATCGGTAAAACTTGCGGAGCAGAAAGAAGGAGTGATCACATCTTCATCTCTTTGTGATTTTGTTGCCTCTCTTTCCAATTCTTGGATGAAGTAGGAATGGGAGGCCTAGAGGAAAGCGACGTGAGGGTTGTGCAAAACAGACAGCCCAATAAACGTGACTCCTCAGTGCTAATATAAAAAGCATGTGTCCTGAACCCGTGCAGAGAAGCGGGGGACGCAATGGTACAAAAGGGAATCGATAACTGCTCTGGAACTTTGGAGCGATGTGCAGATGCACGGAGATCTTGCCTAATATAGAAGCAATCCAAGCTGCTAAGAGCTGGCAAACATAAACTGCAGACACTTATTGAACTTACTGACAGCCCAGCGAGCGCATCAACAAGAGACATTCACGACGAACATAGCGGAAGAAGAAGAGCGACGAGGAAAAGATGCCGGAGCCAGCTCACGCCCCCTCCTGCACCAATGCTGATAATGAGTTAAACATAGCACATAGAAGGGTACAAAAAGGGAATGGTCGGAAGAATTGTATGCTGAGCTTAACAATAATAATGTGTTTAATGAGTATACTGGCCCCAATATTGACGGTATCAGTATTATGGTATTTGGAAGAAATGCACCCTCTAGAAGTACTCTTGCCTGTTATAAACATTTCCACAACGGAAAGCCCAGTTCATGTGACTTCCTATACCTTATCCCCGATGGAAGAGAGACATAGGGAACGGTATGGGAACAACACATTGCTATTAATGATGAACATGACACACTCAATATTAAGAAAAAACAACTGCTGGGTTTGTGCCCACTTGACACAGCATGGTGATATAAGAGGATTGGTTGGTATGTGCAGCCCTTGCCATTAAGCTCTGCATGTTATGCCTCTTTGAGCGCATTGTATTATGGGAAATGGAAAGAAAGTGAAACTGGTCAGTTAGACAAGACAAAAATGAATGAATTTGAGGAAGTGATTATGAAACCAGTAGGTTGCTCCATATTCCATAAAGCACGATTGATTACACCAGCGATAATGCCACTAGATAGATTGTCGGTGCCTTATAAATCATCTGTGATCACGTTTCATATGAACCCAGAAGGAAATAAGGATACGGAACCCCCTTCCTATACAGTAAATTATAATCCACGTTCTGTCCCCTTTTGTTTAAGAAAGAAGGGCTCTTTCCAGGTGGGGTCATTCACTAGATGCAAGAACATAGCATTCCTTGATAAAGAAGTGGAACCAATATATGTGGGAGATCCTGTGTACTTCATATGTGGAGAAAAAGCATATCCTTGGTTACCTAGAAACTGGGGGGAGGGGCACTTGCTATTTAGGCTTTCTGTCCCCTGGGGTGTTCCTTTCAAAAAAGCAGATATAGCCAAACTGACCAGGTCACGACCTCGCCGGAATATTGAGGGAGGTTTGATTGTAGAGGACATAGCAAAATCATTCATACCATTTTGGGGCCATGCGATAAACTCTTATAATATAAGACGACTGTCCACAATATTAGAGGAAACAATAAATGGAACAACCGATATACTATATAATATAACTCTTGAGGAAAAAGGAATTAGATTGATGTCATTACAAAATAGAATGGCTCTCGATGCAATCTTAGTTGATTGCGGCAGTGTTTGCAAAATCAGTGTGTTGCGTATTTGTAAGCGACTCCTCCCCCACGATTTTTGAAGTGATAAGAAAATTGCATGTTTTGAGCTCTGATCTTCACCCCCCTGAAGGAGGTTGGGAATTGAACATAAGCTCTTGGTTTTGGGAAGTGTTACGATCCTGGGGATGGAAACTATTTGCAATCTTAGTAGCAATACTAGGAATATTCATGACATGTTGTTGTTCCATACATTGTCTCCCCATAATATGTACTGAAATTAGCGAAGAGTGTGTACAAATGATAGAAAGAAAAAACACTACTAGAACGAACACTCACAGTAGGGATGAACCCAAAACTATTGAAGAATTCATGGCAATCGATCGTGATGACAATGAAGAAGAGACGACGAGTGTACAGAATTCAGAATCAGAATTAAAATCAGACACTTGTTCGGAGGGGGATGCAATGTATGGATGAGGCGTTTGGCATACGGCCAAGAGGAGGGTTTGTCAGTCTAGAAAAATTAGACACCCCTCGAATGTAAGCCAATGCAGGATAATTGGTTGGCCGAAAACCAACGGCCTCGTTTCAGTGTTAGAAATAAATAGCCATTAGCTTAACTAGAGTGCAGCCATTTTAAGATGACCAGAATCGCCATTTTGTTTTCTCTCAGTTCTCTCTAACGCTGCTACTTTGCCTCATGTAAAACTGCTTTACTGAAGATATTATTCTGCTTCAATGGTCCAAGGTTACTAAAGACATGTTAAAACATAACGCAGCGAACCAGACAGAAATGCCCGGTCCCCTCCCTCATATATCCTTGGAGGCAAGGAGCAACGCATTTTAATCAGAACACGGATGCCAGCGAGTCTCCCTAAAAGAATAGCAATGTACGAAACTAATATTAAAAGGGGTGAATTCTTTGCGGCCCCCCTTTCTTGAGCACTGTAAGGCCCCAGAGAGCAAGCTGACCTCCAGAGCGTGAATAGAAGCTAGGAGATAGCAAGGCCTGGAATGTGCCATTCCCCTACGCGCAGCTTGTCCATGTAAACAGAAGCGCTGTGTTCTTTAAAATAAAGAATGGTGTCTGTAAGTCTGAGATTGCAAACTGTTGCTAAATATGATAGTCTAATGTGTCATACTCGTCACCATGGTCAATCATCGCAATTCAATTCAAGGGAATGAATTAGGGGCGGTATCGAATGTGTCATTACTGATTGCAAGATGCATACTTTGTATATATGTAACTGATGTACCATCCTCGCTCTCTTGCGTCCCCCGAGGTCTGTTAGACACACGTCGCAGTGCGTGGGACCATTTGGCCAACTGAGACTATTTGCTTTGCAATAAACCCTAGCTTTTGGGAATACAACCTCGTGTCTGGTATATCAGTTTGTGTGTGGTGATTGTGCCTTGTTTCCATACGCGAGGGTCCCTCAGGGGCCCCTTGAAGGTTAGAATGTTTGGAGTTGAATTGGTTCTAACCCAGGCAGTTACAATATGTGAGCCTGGGTGGTGGGAGCCGGTGGGCTCTTTCCCTGATCCTCTTGATATCTCAATGACTTGATGACATCTGATCCTGTAACTAAGAAGCTAATAAAGTGTTAGGGAGAATTCTCTGTTAAGGCTAATTTCCCAAACTTAGTGAGTCCCTCAGCAGCTTTGCTGGATTTTCGGAGTTTGTTTTTTTCTCCTGCTAAGAGTGAGACTCTTTTCCTCCCACTCTTAGGCATGATTTGAGGTATGTCTTTGACTCATTGTGTGCTTATGGGCTATGGGGTATTTTACTCCATAGGGTATCATATATTTTTTATGTGTGTGTTACACAGCACCCTCAGTGCAGTAACACAGAGGTGTCAAAGTGACCCCCAAACATAGACTCCATACTCTGGGACTGACTACTGTCTCCCAGGGCATGTAAAGTGACCATTGACTTTACTAGTGCTAAATTGTGAACAGAACCAGTACAAACTATCATATTGTAAAAGTACTGGAAGAGGTTAATTTTATTGCCCCAGGGTCTGTTTTCAAGGGGGCACTGTCCAGTCCCCCCTTGTCGAGTTTCTGGCGGGTGGCAATGGTTACCACGCAAAATATTCCACCGGAATATTTCCTATGGGATTTTCCCATTGATTTTAAATGCACCACTTTTTGGTGCAATGTTAAAGATACCGCCAGTTTATTAATTAAATAGTAAATCAACTGTTGGGTCTTTTTGCCAGAACTCTTTTCTAAAATGGCGTTCGTGTCCGTCTCTGTAACTCTAACCAAGGTCAAGTCCTTTGTTCCACTTTTTGGCGGGCTTCTCCACAGAAGCCCTCCAAATGGTGCCACTCTGTCTGGGTTCCACAGGTTGTGTGGGGAGGGGAATTGGCACCCTGGACTGCGTTGCCTTAGCAACCCAAGTCGCACTCTATTCTGATTGGCCCAGTGGTGAGCTGCCCAGCTCACCACTTAGCATGTGTGAGTGACAGCTAGGCTGTTGAATGGGGTTTTTTCTGCATAAAAGCAGGGCCTTTGGGACTGGAACTTCAGAAGTCGCCACAGGACCTAAGAATCCGAAGAGGGAAGAAGCTGAGCCATCTGCAACAAAGACACCACCGGTGAAGCCCTGCTGCAACGAACTCACCACTTTCCCAACCACAAGAGAAGATCTTCTGCTGGACGAGTCTTCTTCCTTTGAGCTGGTGGGATCAACCAGTTCAACCCTTTCGCCTTCCAAAGACGTCTCTTGGTCAAATCGCCCGTGCCAAGCACCCCGGCGGCCGGATAGCCAAGCTTTATCACTTTGACCGCGAATAAAATGAACGCATCTTTTACCGACGAACTCCGCGGCTGGTTTCATCCCTGTGCAGTGCAACGACTCCACGTTTCCTCCTCCACGAGATCCTCTCTTTCCCTGGTCGAAACAATGAACTGCAACCACTGCCAGGAACAACTGCTACCGCTGGAGCTTCCTCTCTCTTTAAGGTACTGTTTTCTGCCTGGCCTCCCTTTATTCGGTTTGCCCAAGGTGACCCTTAAATCCTTAGCTTTCCAACTGGGTTGGCCCCAGACCTTCTAACATTAACTTCTTGAATCACCCCAACCTCTTTTGAACATTCTGCAAATACGTTTAGTGCATTTTGAACCGTGTGATCCTGGACGCATTTCACTTTGCTCCATTTAAAGTGGGCCTGGCCTATGAACTTTGGCTCTACAGTGTATACTGCCTTCATTCCCTTGCTGAGAACTCCTAAAAGTGTTGGGACCTGTTTTATTTCTATGCTCTGCCCTTTTCTCTCCCTTTAACCTAACTATTGGAGTGCCATCTAGGTTACACGCTCACATCTGTTTTACCAAATCGTGGTGTTTTAACTCTGACTTGTTTAATAGTTATCAAGTGAGGTGTGTATACTGTACCTGACTGTGTTTTAACTTGCTTTTGATTTAGAGTGCTAGTATATTGCCTATAATGTGTTTTAAATAAATAATTATATACTTTTTATACAAAGCTCTGGTCACTGTTTGTTTGCTCTACTGAATTTTTAGCCCTATTGTGTATACTCTATATATTGCCCTACTCTTCTTGAGAGAAGTCTGACTGCTCAGCCACAGCTACTAGGTAAATCTGGGTGGTACAGACTGCTACCAATTGGGTTTACTGCTTACTCCTGTAGTCTTAATCTTTTTGCAGTGTTCCCCAAGGGAACTGCATAGGATTCTGCCTAACACTGGTGTACAGCGGTGGGATTTGTATTGAGTATACATTTTAGAGTGCTTCTGATTCTTTAGTGCAACTAACCACAAAGTTTAGCACTGTAAAAGCTATTTTTTGAACAAGTCAACTTTGGAAAGTTACAGCCAGGAGTCCCTTTCTGCAAAAACTGCTGATTGTTTAAGAGTTCTTTGTAGACATAAGGATCTTCCTGTAAAAGGCAAGAAAATGGAACTGATAGAAAGATTGTTAGAGAATCAAATTCTGGGTAGTGGTTCAGAGGAGCCTACCTCCCCAGCAAATGGAAACCACAGTCCTGAGGATGATATGAATCAAAGTAATGATAGTATTGTTGTAGAGTTAGAAGAGGAAGAGGAAACTAATGGAACTGTTCCCACTGGCCCTCTGCCTGCTCTAGCACCTCAGCCTGTGTCTACTGGACCTTTGTCAGGTAGCACATTAAGTCCTGCATTCATTGAACTGGAGAAAATGAGACTTGAATTAGAATTCAAAAGAATTAGTGCCCAATCTGAACAAAAGCACCAGGAACTAAGGCTCAGAGAGCTCTAGAATGAGCTAGAGATGGAGAAATTGTCTTTTGAAAATACTTCTCTCCCCGGATCCTCTAGGAGTTCCACTCCAAAAGACCCCGGATACCTAAAGAGATTGTGGGTATGTATGAACCTAAGTCGATGTGTTGGATTGGTTGGCTATGTTTGAGTATAATCATGGGCTCCAGGACATCACAGGGAATCAGTTGCTTCCTTGGTTGTTCTCTAGGCTCCCCCCTGTTGCATCTGATGTGGTAATGGAGTTGGGGGAGGTGGATAGGATGGACTATGAATGTGTGAAGCTAGCTTTAATAGCTAGATTTGGGAAGACCCCTTCCCAGTACCTTAAGAGGTTTAGGACCCTCAAAAAGCATGATGGTACCCCTTGGGCTACCTGGGTGAATGAAAGTTTGAAGAACTTAGACGGATGGATTAAGGGTTACAGAGTGAACACTTATGAGGGAATGAGAAATCTTGATATGTTGGAGTCAATTTATGATGCCTGCTCTCCTGAGCTCAGACAGCACTTAGCTGATTCAAAGGAAATAGATCCTAGAAGACTGGCTAAGGCTGCTGACTTGTGGGTTGCCAACAGGGCTACTCACAAGGATTCAGGGGTCACTCAGAAAAAGGATGAGGGAAAGCAGCCACCAAAAGTGAATCCAGAGAATTCTAATACCTCTCATACCAAAGAGGGCCACAAACAACAAAATAACCAGGGTAAGCCACCAGGGAAACCCCATCAGGCTAGTGTACCTTCTGGTCACAACCAGAAGGAGGTCAGAACAAGCCACCATTCCAGAGAACATTTGGAATATGCTATATCTGTAAGTCAACTGACCACATCAAAGGAGATCCCAGATGTAAGGGTAAACCTGCAGGGATCGGCACAGTCTCCTTAGCCTTCACTCCTGAGGAGGACGTACAAGTGGCTAGTGCTCACTTTGAAGTCTTTGCTGAAAACCCTTTGAGTCTTCAAGCAAGTGCAGCCTTAGAGCCTATGGGTCTGGCTAGCAACCAGAATAGGGAAATCTACGACTCCCTACCAGCAAACTCTAAGATGTATTAGATGGACAGTGTTCTCATCAATGGCCAGAATACTCCTGCCAGGAGAGAGTCTGGGGCTAGCAGAACAGTAGTGGATGGAAGCTTTTTCAAACCTGAGGATGTGGCTAAGGCACCCAAAGGTCCCACTAGAAATTCTGGAGGCCCTGTCCAGATGGTTCCTATTCTACCAGCACTCATTCAGTGTAATAACATGACGGTGAGGATCCCTGTCAGTGTTAAGACTGAGGTGCCTGGGAGAGTCCTGTTGGGGAATGATCTAAAAACTCTAGGAGTAGTATCCAGTACCCCCAGGCCTCCCAGTATGGAGACACAGAACCTAACCAAATTGGCTACAGAGGCCACCTTATGGGACCACTCTAAACCTGTGGGAACCTCTACAGAGAACACCACTAAAAGCCCTGGTGTTAGTAAATTGACCTCTAACCCAAGCACATTTCAGGCTAAAATGTTAGGGAAATGGGACCCCAAACCAAGCTCCATCATTATTCCCCCAGTTTTAGAGTGTTTGACTCCCCCTGCTTCTGAGGATGAGGTGGATAGACCAACTGGACCCCTACCTAGGCCTAAGAGAACTGGTAATTCTCAGTGCTGGTGGAAAACCAGAAAAGAAAAGTCTAAGGCCAAAAACATTCAAACTGTTGGACCTTCTACTGAAGACTCCAACTCAAATCCTAGTATTGGCAGTGAAACTCCTAAAATAGGTGAGGTAAGATCTAAGAGGAATGGGAAGCAGGTACCATGCCTAACCCCAACCCCTCCAACCAAGAGGCCTGAGATCCAACCTGCTCCCAACAGAGAGGTGGTGAGGAACCTTGGAGGCCCCTCTAGATCTAAGGGAATCCTTTATAAGGACCCCTTGAAAAAGCCTAACACAGGTTCAGAAGTTGTACCAACTTCAGAGGGACTGGTCAACCAGAACCCTATAAATTTAACAAGAAAGATGTTCCTCAAAGGGTTTGGAGGGCATATAGCTTTCAAAGGAAAACCTTTGATTTATCCATTGAATACAGGTCAAGGTGTCACCATCAAAATGCTGATGGTCTCTCTAGGTTGTTTGTAAACAAGATTCATCCAGGAGTGTATTCATTCCTCCTGTCCCTTAGCCTGGGGGGGCGAGTGTTAAGGAGAATTCTCTTATAAGGCTAATTTCCCAAACCTAGTGAGTCCCCCAGAAGCTTTGCTGTATTTTTGGGGTTTGTTTTTTTTCTCCTGCTAAGAGTGAGACCCTTTTCCTCCAACTCTTAGGCATGATTTGAGGTATGTCTTTGACTCTTTGTGTGCTTATGGGCTATGGGGTCTTTTAGTCCATAGGGTATCATCTATTTTTTATGTGTGTGTTACACAACACCCTCAGTGCAGTAACACAGGGGTGTCATAGTGACCCCCAAACATAGACTCCATACCCTGGGACTGACTACTGTCTCCCAGGGCATGTAAAGTCACCATTGACTTTACTAGCCCTAAATTGTGAACAGAACCAGTACAAACCATCATATTGTGGAAGTACTGGAAGAGGTTAATTTTATTGCCCCTGGGTCTGTTTTCAAGGGGGCACTGTCCAGTCCCCCCTTGTCAAGTTTCTGGCTGGTGGCAGTGGTTACCATGTAAAATATTCCACCGGAATATTTCCTATGGGATTTTCCCATTGATTTTAAATGCACCACTTTTTGGTGCAATGTTAAAGATACCGGTTTATTTATTTAATAGTAAATCAACGGTTGGGTCTTTTTGCCAGAACTCTTTTCTAAAATGGCGTTCGTGTCCGTCTCTGTAACTCTAACCAAGGTCGAGTCCTTTGTTCCACTTTTTGGCGGGCTTCTCCACAGAAGCCCTCCAAATGGTACCACTCTGTCTGGGTTCCACAGGATGTGTGGGGAGGGGAATTGGCACCCTGGACTGCGTTGCCTTAGCAACCCAAGTCGCACTCTATTCTGATTGGCCCAGTGGTGAGCCGCCCGGCTCACCACTTAGCATGTGTGAGTGACAGCTAGGCTGTTGAATGGGGGTTTTTCTGCATAAAAGCAGGGCCTTTGGGACTGGAACTTCAGAAGTCGCCACAGGACCTAAGAATCCGAAGAGGGACGAAGCTGAGCCATCTGCAACGACGACACCACCGGTGGAGCCCTGCTGCAACAAACTCACCACTTTCTCAACGACAAGAGAAGATCTTCTGCTGGATGAGTCTTCTTCCTTTGAGCTGGTGGGATCAAGCAGTTTGCCCCTTTCGCCTTCCAAAGACGTCTCTTGGTCGAATCGCCCGTGCCAAGCACTCCGGCTGCCGGATAGCCAAGTGTCACCACTTTGACCGCGAATAAAAGGAATGCACCTTTTACCGACAAACTCCATGGCTGGTTTCATCCCTGTGCAGTGCAACGATTCCACGTTTCCTCCTCGATGAGATCCTCTCTTCCCCTGGTCAAAACAATGAACTGCAACCACTGCCAGGAACAACTGCCACCACTGGAGCTTCCTCTCTCTTTAAGGTACTGTATTCTGCCTGGCCTCCCTTTATTCGGTCTGCCCAAGGTGACCCTTAAATCCTTGGCTTTCCAACTGGGTTGTCCCCAGACCTTCTAACATTAACTTCTTGAATCACCCCAACCTCTTTTGAACATTCTGCAAAGACTTTTAGTGCATTTTAAACCGTGTGATCCTGGGCACATTTTGCTTTGCTACATTTAAAGTGGCCTGGCCTATGAACTTTGGCTCTACATTGTATACTGCCTGTATTCCCTTGCTGAGAACTCCTAAAAGTGTTGGGACCTGTTTTATTTCTATGCTCTGCCTTTTTCTCTCCCTTTAGCCTAACTATTAGAGTGCCATCTAGGTTACGCGCTCACACCTGTTTTAACAAATCGTGGTGTTTTAACTCTGACTTGTCTATTAGTTATCAAGGGAGGTGTGTATACTGTACCTGACTGTGTTTTAACTTGCTTTTGATTTAGAGTGCTAGTATATTGCCTAAAGTGTGTTTAAAATAAATAATTATATACTTTTTATACAAAGCTCTGGTCAGTGTTTACTTGCTCTACTGTGTTTTTTGCCCTATTGTGTATACTCTATTTATTTATTTATTTATTTTAATTCTTGTAATGCGCCAACATGCCTGTAGGCCTCAGGGCGCACATAAAACTGGACGAACAAACAGACACACATGGCAAAGAAAGAAGAAGGGTCAAAGAGTTATTCCAGATTGAAGAAGTGGGTTTTTATGGCATGTTTGAATACAGTGTAGTCCTGAATCTGCCGCATCTGGGCTGGAAGTTTGTTCCATATACTGCCCTACTCTTCTTGAGAGAAGTCTGACTGCTCAGCCACAGCTACCAGGTAAATCCGGGTGGTGCAGACTGCTACCAATTGGGTTTACTGCTTACTCCTGTAGACTTAAACTTTTTGCAGTGTTCCCCAAGGGAACTGCACAGGATTCTGCCTAACTTAAAGTAACCACTAAGAGTACCTGGCCTGAGTATCCTGAGTGTCCTTGATGAGTGAACCCTATGACCAAGGGCAGGTCATAACAGTAGGGACATCTGAGTGGGGTAGGTCGGACATCTGAGTGGGGTAGGTCGGACATCTGAGTGGGGTAGGTCGGACATCTGAGCGTGGTAGGTTGGACATCTGAGTGGAGTAGGTCGGGCATCTGAGTGGGGTAGGTCGGACATCTGAGTGGGGTAGGTCAGACATCTGAGTGGGGTAGGTCAGACATCGGAGTCGGTTAGGTCGGACATCTGAGTGGGGTAGGTCGGACATCTGAGTGGGGTAGGTCGGACATCTGAGCGTGGTAGGTTGGACATCTGAGTGGAGTAGGTCGGGCATCTGAGTGGGGAAGGTCGGACATCTGAGTGGGGTAGGTCAGACATCTGAGTGGGGTAGGTCAGACATCTGAGTGGGGTAGGTGGGTCATTTCTTGACATGTTTCTTATGATACTAATCCTGATGGTGGGAGTAATTGATCCCGAACCCCGTGTTTCTTATGATATTATATGATGTGGCATTTATAACGCGCCTGTACACAAGTGTTTCTAGGTGCGACAAGACAAGGAGGGGGAAACAAAGGGAGGACACAACAACAATCCTACTAGGCCTTGTGTCAGTCAGATTGTGCAAACACAGGGAGGGGGGCAGTAGAAGTGCAAAAGGGAGGGGAGAGGGAGAAGTGCAGGTAATAGAGTGCAGGCAACAGGTGGCTAAGTGCAGGTAAACAGAGGGTGCAGCCAGCAGGTGGTTAATAAGTGCACATAGTGGGTGGGCTGCAGAGTTAGATACAGACCATAAGTGTTAGGGGGGCCAAGAGGCAGTGCAAGGTGCAACTGGACAGGCAGGGACCTAGTCCATATTTCAGAGGGTAGCCAGGTGACCAGGTGCGTAGAGTAGATGGATCATCAGCAGGGGAGAGGAAGAGAGAAAGCAGAAGTGAAGAGGAAGGACTTAAGTTGCTTCGGGAACCAAAGATGGTTCCGATAAAGCTTGAGAGAGGCAGGGAGGCTGTTCCAGAGGGAGGCCCCAGCAGAGGAAAGGGATCTCCCCCCAACTCTCTGCTTGGAAAAGCGACTGACCCTCAGAGAATTGGAGGGTGCTGAGCAGAGACCTCCAGAAGGGAGATGCTTAGGAAGAGTGAGTTGGAGGTAGTGCAGACCCAGGCCCCAGACAGCCTTGTGGACAATGCAGAGGGTCTTGAACTTAATCCTAACAGGCAGTGGGGGCCAGTGGGGAGATTTCAGGGCTGGAGAGATACGGTCCCTGGGCGTGAGGCCAAGGACAAGTCTCGCAGTCCTGTTCTGGATGAGTTGCAGAGGGCGGAGAGTAGAGGCAGGCAGATTTAGAAAGAGGATGTTGCAGTAGTCCAGCCTAGAGAGTACCAGAACTCTGGAGACATTGAGTTTCTGGGGGAAGGTGAGGAAAGGGAGAATGCCTCTGAGGAGGTGCAGCTGATAGTGGGCCTTCTTGGCAAGGTCCATGATGTGAGGAGAGAAGGAGAGAGTTGGGTCAAAGATGACACTAAGGCTTTTTGCCTCACAGGAAGGCCATGTAGGAGGGCCCAAGGAGGGTGGCCAGAGTAAGAGAGGGAAAGCGGGAGCAGGGGCCCCATTGAGAAGGATCTCTGTCTTACTGGCATTAAGGCATAGATCATTTAGGGCGCACCAATCCCAAATCACGGATACACAGTCAGGAATGAGCGAGGGAGGCGAGGCGGCTGAGGGGAGCCTGAAAGAGTGCCAAATCATCGGCATAGTACTGGAAGGTAGAGGAGAAGGTACAGTTCAGGTGGACCACAGGATCCCAGTAGACATTGAAGTGCCAGGGTGTGAGGATAGAGCCTTGGGGAACACCACATGTGGAGAGAGAGTTGGTGGAAAGAAAGGACCCACATTGGACCTGGGAGGGTCGATCAGAGTGGAAGGAGGTCAACCACTGCAGGACTTGTTTTACGATGAGTCAAGATTAGAGAGCAGATCTTCACAGGTGTTCAGGAGAGCAGTTTCCGTGCCTCTGGCTGCTCTGAAGTCAGACTGATGGTCATGGAGACAACCAACAGATTTAATGTGGAGCGTAAGCTGGGAGATGGGCAGCTTATCCAGGGGTTTTCCCAGGAAAGGAGTGATAGAGATTGGGCGATAGTTTGCAGGACAGGTAGGATCGGCAGAAGGCTTTTTAAGGAGGGGGTGCACAAGGGTGTGCTTGAGGGTAGAGGTGAAAGAGTGATTGCAGAAATCAGCCAAGGCTGGAGCGAGGGTGTCAATGTGGTCTTTGATGCTTCTGGAGGAGCAGGGGAGCACTTATTTGGAAAATACTTTCTTAGATCGAACTTGTCTAGAAACATCATCAGGTGGTATCAGAGAGAAAAAGGAGAAAGGAGGAGGAGAGGGAGAGGCGGCCAGAGGGGTGTCAGGAGAGGTAGAGGGAGAGGAAGAGGAGAGTGAGGACAGGATGGCCTGCGTTTTAGTGCTGAAGTGAGAAGCCAGAGCTATACAGAGGTCCTGGGAGGGAACATCAGAGGTGGAGACTGCAGTAGGATTGGCCAGCTCCCTTCAGATTTTAAAGAGTTCAGCCATGTTGTCTGCGTCGATTGAACAGCACCATTGGTCACTGGGAACCTGAGTTGCTGTCATACTCCAAAGCTAGGTTTACATTGGTGGTTTAAAGGTCTCTGTAAACTGTTGAAAAAGAGCAAATATAGTTGATTTGGCAGCAAAATCCAACAGTGGTCTGTTTCTTGGTTCCTATCTAGAGCGTATTGTGAGTCCAGCTTATATGAATGTGTACCTTCACAGTCACACCATCAAACGATATATGGCAATTACATTTAACACTATACAAGCATTTGAGATTATTGGAGTGCAATATGAAATACTGAGGCAAGAGAGTTTTTGTCAACATTGAGGAGAGGTCACTATAGTAGTAGTAGTCATTTATCTAGCGCCTTTTCCCATTTGTACAGCCTCAAAGCACTTTGTGGTAGCAACGCCATCAGGGACCGAAGTCCAGGTATGGGAAACATTATCAGAAAAGGCTTTAAGTGTGTGGGTGGGTGGTGAGGGAGGTCGCGACAGAGCACTAGTGCAAACGACTCGATATGTGACCAGCTAGACTGAAAAGGTTATCAGTATATTATAATGACAGAATTGTTGAGGCAAGTCTGGTGTAATGGTGAAGTGGTTACGTGTCCAGCGAGAACGGGTTTGTCGAAGCTGCATTATAAAGTGTGTGGATGCAGATGTCCACAGAAGCGGTGCGTTTATACATACCTTGAACTCCGGTGGAGCTTATCTTTGATGTCGCTGTGTCATCCAATCGCCTGTGGGGGAAAACAGCTATCCTCATAGACACTTCTAGGCACTATGGACAGGTTACCCTCAAGTGTACTAACTGCAATAGACTGCCTGTCCTAGAATATCTTCTAGGTGTGACAGACAGGCTACCACAGGATCTAGGATAGTAGGATACTCTGAACGCAATAGACAGGTTACCTTTTAGTCTTACTAAATATCTTCCAAGTTCTATAAACGCGACCAACAGGAATTTACTAAATGCGATATCTGGGATGCCTGCAAATAACCACTGTGCATTACAATGGCGAACTTCAGGATCTATAGGTGCAATGGAGGTTTACTAACATGTATCTTTGAGGTAATCGGCGGGATAACATTATAAGGCGCAACATAATATGTCTACTTCCAGATCTATCGACTGCCACACACCGCCCACCCTCCGATCTGTCCAACTAAAACAGTTCTTCTAAGTGCAATACAAGTGCCAGCCTTCAAACCTCTTGAAGTGCAACAGGTGTGCTAAATGTATATAATGACTTCTAGTCATAGTCCAGGGAGAGGTTTATAAGACTTCAATCAAGGGTTTTAGAGATGAAGGAAAGCAACTGAAGGGAAGAACCTTCAAGCTGACCATAGATGCGGCTTCACCGTAGAAGTACAGGCAGGATCCTGCTTGCCTCTGCAGCAGAGACAGCACTGGGAGCTACCTTTTCATTGGGGACATATACCCCCTCACCTATGCTGCAGAGATAGCTCTGGGAGTTTCCCTTTCCCCGTGTTCATAGACCCCTCTCACCTCTGCTGCAGAGACAGCACTGGGAGCTGCCCTTTCCCTGGAGTCTTAGAGCCCTCACTTCTGCTGGAGACAGCACTGGGAGCTGCCCTTTCCCTGGAGTCTTAGAGCCCTCACTTCTGCTGGAGACAGCACTGGGAGCTGCCCTTTCCCTGGGGGTCATACACCCTCCTCAACTCTGCTGCAGAGACAGCACTGGAAGTGACCCTTTCCCTGGGGTCATAAACCCTCTTCAACTCTGCAGCAGAGACAGCACTGGGAGCTGCCATTTCACTGGGGTCATAACCACCATCACCTCTGCTGCAGATCTGCACGGGAGTGGCCCTTCCGATGGATTCAAAGAACCCCCATCTCTGCTGCAGAGACAGCACAAGGAGCTGCCCTTTCCCTGGGGTCTTAGAGCCCTCACCTCTGCAGAAGAGACAGCACTGGGAGCCCTCCTCTCTGCTGCAGCGACAGCACTGTGAGCTGCCCTTCCCCTAGGGTCAGAGAGCCCTCACCTCTCTGGCAGAGACAGCACTGGGCGTGCCCAGTCACTGGGGCATGGACCCCCTCCCCTCTGCAGCAGAGACAGCACTGGGAGCTGCCTTTTCATGGGGGACATATACCCCCTCACCTCTGCTGCAGAGATAGCACTGGGAGCTGCCCTTACCCCGTGTTCATAGACCCCCTCACCTCTGCTGCAGAGACAGCACTGCAAGCCCTCACCTCTGCTTCAGAGACAGCACTGCGAGCTGCCCGTTCCCTGGGGTCTTAGAGCCCTCACCTCTGCTGCAGCGACAGCACTGGGAGCTGCCCTTCTGTTAACGTGAGAGAGACCTCACCTCTGCTGCAGAGACATCCCTGGGAGCTGCCCTTCCCCAGCCCTTCCCCTGCCTTTCAGTAAAAGTGGTAGCCTCGAACAATGGGAAAATCCCATAGGGAAACATTTGCGGTCGAATATTTATGGTAGTAACCACTGCCACCAACCAGAAACTCTTGAGAGAGGGACTGTACTGTACCCCCTCGAAAATGAACGTTAGGGAAAAACTATTAACCCTTCCCAGTACTTCCATTGTAAGATGGGTTGTACTGGTTTAGTTCATAAGAATTGACTAGTAAAGTCAATGGTAACTTTACATGCCCGGGGAGACAGTAGTCAGTCCCAGGGTATGGAGTCTATGTTTGAGGGTCGCTACAACACCCCTGTGGTACGGCACAGAGGGTGCTGTGTACCACACATGTTAACAAGATGATTCCTATGAGGGTGCGAAAACCCCATAGACCAGAAGCACACAAGATAGCCTAAAACACACACTAGCAATCTGTCTAAGAGTGGGAAAAAAGGGCCTCACTCTTAGCAGGAGAAAAAAATAAACCCTTCAAATCCAGCAAAGCTGCTGGGGGACTCTATAGGTAAGAGAAATTAGCCTTAGAAGAGAATTCCCCTAACAGGGAGCCCCCAACTCTGCTGCAGAGACAGCACTGGGAGCTTCCCTTTCACTGGAATCATATACCCCCCTCAACTCTACTGCAGAGACAGCACTGAGCGCTGCCCTTTGAGTGGAGTCATAGATCCCCCTTAACTCTGCTGCAGAGACAACACTGGGAGGTGACCCTTCACTGGGGTCAGAGAGCCCCCATCTCTGTTGCAGAGACAGCACTGGGAGCAGCCTTTTCCCTGGAGTCATAGTACCCCCTCACCTCTGCTACAGAGACAGCACTGGGAGCGATACTTTCCCTGGGGATTAGAGCCCTCACCTCTGCTGAAGAGACAGCACTGGGAGTCCTCACCTCTGCTGCAGAGGCAGCACTGGGAGCGACCCTTTCCCTGGGGTCTTAGAGCCCCCATCTCTGCTGAAGAGACAGCATTGGGAGCCCTAACCTCTGCTGCAAAGACAGCACTGGGTGCGACCCTTTCCCTGGGGTCTTAGAGCCCTCATCTCTGCTGAAGAAGCATCACTGGGAGGCCTCACCTCTGCTGCAGAGAAAGCACTGGGGTCCTCTCCTCTGCTGCAGAGGCAGCTCTGGGAGCGTCCCTTTCCATGGGGTCTTAGAGCACTCTCCTCTGCTGAGGAGACAGCACTGGAAGCCCTCACCTCTGCTGCAGAGACAGCACTGGGAGATGCCCTTTCCCTGGGGTCTTAGAGCCCTCATCTCTGCTGAAGAGACAGCACTGGAAGCCCTCACCTCTGCTGCAGAGACAGCACTGGAAGTGACCCTTCTCCTAGGGTCAGAGAGCCCTCACCTCTGCTGCAGAGACAGCACTGGGAGCTGCCCTTTCCGTGGGGTGATAGAACCCCCTAACCTCTGCTGCAGAGACATCACTGGGAGTGACCCTTCACCCGAGGTCCGAGAGCCCTCACCTTGCTGCAAAGACAGCACAAGGAGCTGCCCTTTGCCTGGGGTCAGAGAGCCCCATCTCTGCTACAGAGACAGCACTGGGAGCAGCCCTTTCCCTGGGGTCATAGACCCCTCATCTCAGCTGCAGAGACATCACTGGGAGCTGCCCTTTCCCTGGGGTCATAGCCCTCCCTCACCTCTTCTACAGAGACAGCACTGGGAGCCCTCACTTCTGCTGCTGTGACAGCACTGGGAGAGACCATTTCCCTCGGGTCAGAGAGCCCTCACTTCTGCTAAAGAGACAGCCCTGGGAGCCCTCACCTCTGCTGCTGTGACAGCACACGGATCTACCCTTTCCCTAGGTTCAGAGCGCCCCCGTCTCTGCTGCAGAGACAGCACTGGGAGCCCTCACCTCTGCTGCAGAGACAGCACTGGGAGTGACCCTTCATCCGAGGTCAGAGAGCCCTCACCTCTGCTGCAGATACAGTACAATGAGCTTCCCTTTGTCTGGGTTCAGAGAGGCCCCTCATCTCTGCAGCAGAGACAGCACTGGGAACTGCCCTTTCCCTGAGGTCAGAGAACCCTCACCTCTGCTGCAGAGACATCACTGGGAGATGCCCGTTCCCTGGGGTCATAGACCTCCCTCACCTCTTCTACAGAGACAGCACTGGGAGCCCTCACTTCTGCTGCAGTGACAGCACTGGGAGAGACCATTTCCCTCGGGTCAGAGAGCCCTCACTTCTGCTAAAGAGACAGCACTGGGAGCCCTCACCTCTGCTGCAGAGACAGCACTGGGAGCTGCCCTTCCCCTAGGGTCAGAGAGCCCTCACCTCTGCTGCAGTGACAGCAGAAGGATCTGCCCTTTCCCTAGGTTCAGAGAGCCCCCGCCTCTGCTGCAGAGACAGCACTGGGAGTGACCCTTCCCCTGCGGTCAGAGAGCCATCACCTCTGCTGAAGAGGCAGTATTGGGATCCCTCACTTCTCCTGCAGAGACAGCACTGGGAGAGATCCTTTCCCTCGGATCAGAGATCCCTCACTTCTGCTGCAGAGACAGCGCTGGGAGTGACCCTTTGCCTAGGGTCAGAGGGCCCTCACCTCTGCTGAAGAGACAGCACTGGGAGCCCTCACCCCTGCTGCAGAGACAGCACTCGGAGTGACCCTTCCCCTGGGGTCAGAGAGCCATGTCCTCTGCTGCAGAGACAGCACAAGGAGTTGCCCTTTCCCTAGGGTCAGAGAGCCCCCACCTCTGCAGCTGAGACAGCACTGGGAGGTGCCCTGTCAACAGGATCATAGAACCCCCCTCATCTCTGCTGCAGAGACAGCACTGGGAACTGCCCTTTCCCTGAGGTCAGAGAACCCTCACCTCTGCTGCAGAGACAGCACTGGGAGGTGCCCTTTCACTGGGGTCATAGACCCTCCTCATCTCCGCTGCTGAGACTGCACTAGGAGTGACCCTTCCCCTAGGGTTAGAGAGCCCCCATCTCTGCTGCAGAGACAGCACAAGGAGCTGCCCTTTGCCTGGGTTCAGAGAGTCCCTTCATCTCTGCAGCAGAGACAGCACTGGGAGGAGCACTGTCACTGGGGTCATAGAACCCCCTCATCTCTGCTGCAGAGACAGCACATGGAGCTAACATTTCCCTGGGGTCATAGAACTCCCTCACCTCTGCAGCAGAGACAGCACTGGGAGTTGCCCTTTCACTCGGGTCAGAGAGACCCATCTCTGCTGCAGAGACAGCACTGAGAGCAGCCCTTTCACTGGGGTCATAGACCCCCTCACCTCTACTGCAGATACATTATTGGGAGCTACCCTTTCCCTGGGGTCATAGACCTCCCTCACCTCTGCTGCAGAGACAGCATTGGGAGTGACCCTTCCCCTAGGGTCAGAGAGCCCTCACCTCTGCTGAAGAGGCAGTATTGGGATCCCTCACTTCTGCTGCAGAGAGAGCACTGGGAGAGACCCTTTCCCTCGGATCAGAGATCCCTCACTTCTGCTGCAGAGACAGCACTGGGAGTGACCCTTTGCCTAGGGTCAGAGAGCCCTCACCTCTGCTGAAGAGACAGCACTGGGAGCCCTCACACCTGCTGCAGAGACAGCACTCGGAGTGACCCTTCCCCTGGGGTCAGAGAGCCATGACCTCTGCTGCAGAGACAGCACAAGGAGTTGCCCTTTCCCTAGGGTCAGAGAGCCCCTACCTCTGCAGCTGAGACAGCACTGGGAGGTGCCCTGTCACTGGGATCATAGACCCCCCTCATCACTGCTACAGAGACAGCACTGGGAACTTCCCTATGCCTGAGTTCAGAGAACCCTCATCTCTGCTGCAGAGACAGCACTGGGAGGTGCCCTTTCACTGGGGTAATAGACCCTCCTCATCTCTGCTGGTGAGACAGCACTAGGAGTGACCCTTTCCCTAGGGTTAGAGAGCCCCCATCTCTGCTGCAGAGACAGCACAAAGAGCTGCCCTTTGCCTGGGTTCAGAGAGTCCCTTCATCTCTGCAGCAGAGACAGCACTGGGAGGAGCACTGTCACTGGGGTCATAGAACCCCCTCATCTCTGCTGCAGAGACAGAACATGGAGCTAACAGTTCCCTGGGGTCATAGAACTCCCTCACCTCTGCAGCAGAGATAGCACTGGGAGCTGCCCTTTCAATGGGGTCATAGACCCCCCTCACCTCTGCTGCAGAGACAGCACTGGGAGAGACCCTTTCCCTCGGGCCAGAGATCCCTCACTTCTGCTGCAGAGACAGCACTGGGAGTGACCCTTTGCCTAGGGTCAGAGAGCCCTCACCTCTGCTGAAGAGACAGCACTGGGAGCTCTCACCCCTGCTGCAGAGACAGCACAAGGAGTTGCCCTTTCCCTAGGGTCAAAGAGCCCCCACCTCTGCTGCAGAGGCGGCAATGGGAGGTGCCCTTTCCCTGAGGTCAGAGAACCCTCACCTCTGCTGCAGAGGCGGCAATGGGAGGTGCCCTTTCACTGGGGTCATAGACCCCCCACATCTCTGCTGCAGAGACAGCACTGGGAGCGATACTTTCCCTGGGGATTAGAGCCCTCACCTCTGCTGAAGAGACAGCACTGGGAGCCCTCACCTCTGCTGCAGCGACAGCACTGGGAGCCCTCACCTCTGCTGCAGCGACAGCACAAGGAGCCCTCACCTCTGCTGCAGAGACAGCACTGGGAGCGACCCCTTCCCTGGGGTCTTAGAGCCCTCATCTCTGCTGAAGAGGCATCACTGGGTGCCCTCACCTCTGCTGCAGAGACAGCACTGGGAGCCCTCACCTCTGCTGCAGAGACAGCACTGGGAGGCCTCACCTCTGCTGCAGAGAAAGCAATGGGGTCCTCTCCTCCGCTGCAGAGACAGCTCTGGGAGCGTCCCTTTCCCTGGGGTTTTAGAGCCCTCTCCTCTGCTGAGGAGACAGCACTGGGAGGCCTCACCTCTGCTGCAGATAAAGCACTGGGGTCCTCTCCTCTGCTGCAGAGACAGCTCTGGGAGCGTCCCTTTCCCTGGGGTTTTAGAGCCCTCTCTTCTGCTGAAGGGACAGCACTGGGAGCCCTCACCTCTGCTGCAGAGACAGCACTGGAAGTGACCCTTATCCTAGGGTCAGAGAGCCCTCACCTCTGCTGCAGAGACAGCACTGCGAGCTGCCCTTTCCGTGGGGTGATAGAACCCCCTCACCTCTGCTGCAGGGACAGCACTGGGAGCCTTCACCTCTGCTGCAGGCACAGCACTGGGAACTGCCCTTTCCCTGAGGTCAGAGAGCCCTCACCTCTGCTGCAGAGGCGGCAATGGGAGGTGCCCTTTTACTGGGGTCATAGACCCCCCTCATCTCTGCTGCAGAGACAGCGCTGGGAGCGATACTTTCCCTGGGGATTAGAGCCCTCACCTCTGCTGAAGAGATAGCACTGGGAGCCCTCACCTCTGCTGCAGAGACAGCACTGGGAGCGACCCTTTCCCTGGGGTGTTAGAGCCCTCATCTCTGCTGAAGAGACAGCACTGGGAGTCCTCACCTCTGCTGCAGAGTCAGCACTGAGAGATGCCCTTTCCCTGAGGTCTTAGAGCCCTCACCTCTGCTGAGGAGACAGCACTGGGAGCCCTCACCTCTGCTGCAGAGACAGCACTGGGAGTGACCCTTCTCCTACGGTCAGAGAGCCCTCACCTCTGCTGCAGAGACAGCACTGGGAGATGCCCTTTCCCTGAGGTCTTAGAGCCCTCGTCTCTGCTGAAGGGACAGCACTGGGAGCCCTCACCTCTGCTGCAGAGACAGCACTGGGAGCTGCCCTTTCCGTGGGGTGATAGAACACCCTCACCTCTACTGCAGAGACATCACTGGGAGCTGCCCTTTCCCTAGGTTCGGAGAGCCCCCACCTCTGCAGCTGAGACAGCACTGGGAGGTGCCCTGTCACTGGGATCATAGACCCCCCCTCACTTCTGCTGCAGTGACAGCACTGGGAGAGACCATTTCCCTCGGGTCAGAGAGCCCTCACTTCTGCTAAAGAGACAGCACTGGGAGCCCTCACCTCTGCTGCAGAGACAGCACTGGGAGATGCCCTTTTCCTGAGGTCTTAGATCCCTCATCTCTGCTGAAGAGACAGCACTGGGAGCCCTCACCTCTGCTGCAGAGACAGCACTAGGAGTGACGCTTCCCCTAGGGTTAGAGAGCCCCCATCTCTGCTGCAGAGACAGCACAAGGAGCTGCCCTTTGCCTGGGTTCAGAGAGTCCCTTCATCTCTGCAGTAGAGACAGCACTGGGAGGAGCACTGTCACTGGCGTCATAGAACCCCCTCATCTCTGCTGCAGAGACAGCACATGGAGCTAACATTTCCCTGGGGTCATAGAACCCCCTCACCTCTGCAGCAGAGATAGCACTGGGAGCTGCCCTTTCAATGGGGTCATAGACCCCCCTCACCTCTGCTGCAGAGACAGCACTGGGAGCTGCCCTTTCACTCGGGTCAGAGAGACCCATCTCTGCTGCAGATGCAGAGACAGCACTGAGAGCAGCCCTTTCACTGGGGTCATAGACCCCCTCACCTCTGCTGCAGAGACAGCACTGGGAGCTGCCCTTTCACTGGGGTCATAGACCCCCTCACCTCTGCTGCAGAGACAGCACTGGGAGCTGGCCTTTCCGTGGGGTGATAGAACCCCCTCACCTCTGCTGCAGAGACATCACTGGGAGCTGCCCTTTCCCTAGGTTCGGAGAGCCCCCACCTCTGCAGCTGAGACAGCACTGGGAGGTGCCCTGTCACTGGGATCATAGATCCCCCCTCACTTCTGCTGCAGTGACAGCACTGGGAGAGACCATTTCCCTCGGGTCAGAGAGCCCTCACTTCTGCTAAAGAGACAGCACTGGGAGCCCTCACCTCTGCTGCAGAGACAGCACTGGGAGATGCCCTTTTCCTGAGGTCTTAGAGCCCTCATCTCTGCTGAAGGGACAGCACTGGGAGCCCTCACCTCTGCTGCAGAGACAGCACTGGGAGGGACCCTTCTCCTAGGGTCAGACAGCCCTCACCTCTGCTGCAGAGACAGCACTGGGAGCTGCCCTTTCCCTAGGGTTAAAGAGCCCCCACCTCTGCAGCTGAGACAGCACTGGGAGATGCCCTTTCCCTGAGGTCTTAGAGCCCTCATCTCTGCTGAAGGGACAGCACTGGGAGCCCTCACCTCTGCTGCAGAGACAGCACTGGGAGGGACCCTTCTCCTAGGGTCAGACAGCCCTCCCCTCTGCTGCAGAGACAGCACTGGGAGCTGCCCTTTCCGTGGGGTGATAGAACCCCCTCACTCTGCTGCAGAGACATCACTGGGAGCTGCCCTTTCCCTAGGTTCGGAGAGCCCTCACTTCTGCTGCAGTGACAGCACTGGGAGAGACCATTTCCCTCGGGTCAGAGAGCCCTCACTTCTGCTAAAGAGACAGCACTGGGAGCCCTCACCTCTGCTGCAGACACAGCACTGGGAACTGCCCTTTCCCTGAGGTCAGAGAACCCTCACCTCTGCTGCAGAGGCGGCAATGGGAGGTGCCCTTTCACTGGGGTCATAGACCCCCCTCATCTCTGCTGCAGAGACAGCACTGGGAGCGACCCTTTCCCTGCGGTCTTAGAGCCCTCATCTCTGCTGAAGAGGCATCACTGGGAGTCCTCACCTCTGCTGCAGAGACACCACTGGGAGCGACCCTTTCCCTGGTGTCTTCGCGTCCTCACCTCTGCTGAAGAGATAGCACTGGGAGGCCTCACCTCTGCTGCAGAGAAAGCACTGGGGTCCTCTCCTCTGCTGCAGAGACAGCTCTGGGAGCGTCCCTTTCCCTGGGGTCTTAGAGCCCTCTCCTCTGCTGAGGAGACAGCACTGGGAGCCCTCACCTCTGCTGCAGAGACAGCACTGGGAGATGCCTTTTCCCTGAGGTCTTAGAGCCCTCATCTCTCCTGAAGGGACAGCACTGGGAGCCCTCACCTCTGCTGCAGAGACAATACTGGGAGGGACCCTTCTCCTAGGGTCAGAGAGCCCTCACCTCTGCTGCAGATACAGCACTGGGAGCTGCCCTTTCCGTGGGGTGATAGAACCCCCTCACTCTGCTGCAGAGACATCACTGGGAGCTGCCCTTTCCCTAGGTTCAGAGAGCCCCCACCTCTGCAGCTGAGACAGCAGTGGGAGGTGGCTTGTCACTGGGATCATAGACCCCCCTCATCACTGCTACAGAGACAGCACTGGGAACTGCCCTATCCCCGAGTTCAGAGAACCCTCATCTCTGCTGCAGAGACAGCACTGGGAGGTGCCCTTTCACTGGTGTCATAGACCCCCCTCATCTCTGCTGCTGAGACTGCACTAGGAGTGACCCTTCCCCTAGGGTTAGAGAGCCCCCATCTCTGCTGCAGAGACAGCACAAGGAGCTGCCCTTTGCCTGGGTTCAGAGAGTCCCTTCATCTCTGCAGCAGAGACAGCACTTGGAGGAGCACTGTCACTGGGGTCATAGAACCCCCTCATCTCTGCTGCAGAGACAGCACATGGAGCTAACATTTCCCTGGGGTCATAGAACCCCCTCATCTCTGCTGCAGAGACAGCACTGGGAGCGACCCTTTCCCTGGGGTCGTCGCGCCCACACTTCTGCTGAAGAGACAGCACTGGGAGCCCCCACCTCTGCTGCAGAGACAGCACTGGGAGGCCTCACCTCTGCTGCAGAGAAAGCACTGGGGTCCTCTCCTCTGCTGCAGAGACAGCTCTGGGAGCGTCCCTTTCCCTGGGGTCTTAGAGCCCTCTCCTCTGCTGAGGAGACAGCACTGGGAGCCCTCACCTCTGCTGCAGAGACAGCACTGGGAGGGACCCTTCTCCTAGGGTCAGACAGCCCTCACCTCTGCTGCAGAGACAGCACTGGGAGCTGCCCTTTCCGTGGGGTGATAGAACCCCCTCACTCTGCTGCAGAGACATCACTGGGAGCTGCCCTTTCCCTAGGTTCGGAGAGCCCTCACTTCTGTTGCAGTGACAGCACTGGGAGAGACCATTTCCCTCGGGTCAGAGAGCCCTCACTTCTGCTAAAGAGACAGCACTGGGAGCCCTCACCTCTGCTGCAGACACAGCACTGGGAACTGCCCTTTCCCTGAGGTCAGAGAACCCTCACCTCTGCTGCAGAGGCGGCAATGGGAGGTGCCCTTTCACTGGGGTCATAGACCCCCCTCATCTCTGCTGCAGAGACAGCACTGGGAGCGATACTTTCCCTGGGGATTAGAGCCCTCACCTCTGCTGAAGAGACAACACTGGGAGCCCTCACCTCTGCTGCAGCGACAGCACTGGGAGCGACCCTTTCCCTGCGGTCTTAGAGCCCTCATCTCTGCTGAAGAGGCATCACTGGGAGTCCTCACCTCTGCTGCAGAGACACCACTGGGAGCGACCCTTTCCCTGGTGTCTTCGCGTCCTCACCTCTGCTGAAGAGACAGCACTGGGAGGCCTCACCTCTGCTGCAGAGAAAGCACTGGGGTCCTCTCCTCTGCTGCAGAGACAGCTCTGGGAGCGTCCCTTTCCCTGGGGTCTTAGAGCCCTCTCCTCTGCTGAGGAGACAGCACTGGGAGCCCTCACCTCTGCTGCAGAGACAGCACTGGGAGATGCCTTTTCCCTGAGGTCTTAGAGCCCTCATCTCTCCTGAAGGGACAGCACTGGGAGCCCTCACCTCTGCTGCAGAGACAATACTGGGAGGGACCCTTCTCCTAGGGTCAGAGAGCCCTCACCTCTGCTGCAGAGACAGCACTGGGAGCTGCCCTTTCCGTGGGGTGATAGAACCCCCTCACTCTGCTGCAGAGACATCACTGGGAGCTGCCCTTTCCCTAGGTTCAGAGAGCCCCCACCTCTGCAGCTGAGACAGCAGTGGGAGGTGGCTTGTCACTGGGATCATAGACCCCCCTCATCACTGCTACAGAGACAACACTGGGAACTGCCCTATCCCCGAGTTCAGAGAACCCTCATCTCTGCTGCAGAGACAGCACTGGGAGGTGCCCTTTCACTGGTGTCATAGACCCTCCTCATCTCTGCTGCTGAGACTGCACTAGGAGTGACCCTTCCCCTAGGGTTAGAGAGCCCCCATCTCTGCTGCAGAGACAGCACAAGGAGCTGCCCTTTGCCTGGGTTCAGAGAGTCCCTTCATCTCTGCAGCAGAGACAGCACTGGGAGGAGCACTGTCACTGGGGTCATAGAACCCCCTCATCTCTGCTGCAGAGACAGCACATGGAGCTAACATTTCCCTGGGGTCATAGAACCCCCTCATCTCTGCTGCAGAGACAGCACTGGGAGCGACCCTTTCCCTGGGGTCTTCGCGCCCACACTTCTGCTGAAGAGACAGCACTGGGAGCCCCCACCTCTGCTGCAGAGACAGCACTGGGAGGCCTCACCTCTGCTGCAGAGAAAGCACTGGGGTCCTCTCCTCTGCTGCAGAGACAGCTCTGGGAGCGTCCCTTTCCCTGGGGTCTTAGAGCCCTCTCCTCTGCTGAGGAGACAGCACTGGGAGCCCTCACCTCTGCTGCAGAGACAGCACTGGGAGGGACCCTTCTCCTAGGGTCAGAGAGCCCTCACCTCTGCTGCAGAGACAGCACTGGGAGCTGCCCTTTCCGTGGGGTGATAGAACCCCCTCACTCTGCTGCAGAGACATCACTGGGAGCGGCCCTTTCCCTAGGTTCGGAGAGCCCTCACTTCTGCTGCAGTGACAGCACTGGGAGAGACAATTTCCCTCGGGTCAGAGAGCCCTCACTTCTGCTAAAGAGACAGCACTGGGAGCCCTCACCTCTGCTGCAGACACAGCACTGGGAACTGCCCTTTCCCTGAGGTCAGAGAACCCTCACCTCTGCTGCAGAGGCGGCAATGGGAGGTGCCCTTTCACTGGGGTCATAGACCCCCCCTCATCTCTGCTGCAGAGACAGCACTGGGAGCGATACTTTCCCTGGGGATTAGCGCCCTCACCTCTGCTGAAGAGACAGCACTGGGAGCCCTCACCTCTGCTGCAGAGACACCACTGGGAGCGACCCTTTCCCTGGTGTCTTCGCGTCCTCACCTCTGCTGAAGAGACAGCACTGGGAGGCCTCACCTCTGCTGCAGAGAAAGCACTGGGGTCCTCTCCTCTGCTGCAGAGACAGCTCTGGGAGCGTCCCTTTCCCTGGGGTCTTAGAGCCCTCTCCTCTGCTGAGGAGACAGCACTGGGAGCCCTCACCTCTGCTGCAGAGACAGCACTGGGAGATGCCTTTTCCCTGAGGTCTTAGAGCCCTCATCTCTCCTGAAGGGACAGCACTGGGAGCCCTCACCTCTGCTGCAGAGACAATACTGGGAGGGACCCTTCTCCTAGGGTCAGAGAGCCCTCACCTCTGCTGCAGAGACAGCACTGGGAGCTGCCCTTTCCGTGGGGTGATAGAACCCCCTCACTCTGCTGCAGAGACATCACTGGGAGCTGCCCTTTCCCTAGGTTCAGAGAGCCCCCACCTCTGCAGCTGAGACAGCAGTGGGAGGTGGCTTGTCACTGGGATCATAGACCCCCCTCATCACTGCTACAGAGACAACACTGGGAACTGCCCTATCCCCGAGTTCAGAGAACCCTCATCTCTGCTGCAGAGACAGCACTGGGAGGTGCCCTTTCACTGGTGTCATAGACCCTCCTCATCTCTGCTGCTGAGACTGCACTAGGAGTGACCCTTCCCCTAGGGTTAGAGAGCCCCCATCTCTGCTGCAGAGACAGCACAAGGAGCTGCCCTTTGCCTGGGTTCAGAGAGTCCCTTCATCTCTGCAGCAGAGACAGCACTGGGAGGAGCACTGTCACTGGGGTCATAGAACCCCCTCATCTCTGCTGCAGAGACAGCACATGGAGCTAACATTTCCCTGGGGTCATAGAACCCCCTCATCTCTGCTGCAGAGACAGCACTGGGAGCGACCCTTTCCCTGGGGTCTTCGCGCCCACACTTCTGCTGAAGAGACAGCACTGGGAGCCCCCACCTCTGCTGCAGAGACAGCACTGGGAGGCCTCACCTCTGCTGCAGAGAAAGCACTGGGGTCCTCTCCTCTGCTGCAGAGACAGCTCTGGGAGCGTCCCTTTCCCTGGGGTCTTAGAGCCCTCTCCTCTGCTGAGGAGACAGCACTGGGAGCCCTCACCTCTGCTGCAGAGACAGCACTGGGAGGGACCCTTCTCCTAGGGTCAGAGAGCCCTCACCTCTGCTGCAGAGACAGCACTGGGAGCTGCCCTTTCCGTGGGGTGATAGAACCCCCTCACTCTGCTGCAGAGACATCACTGGGAGCGGCCCTTTCCCTAGGTTCGGAGAGCCCTCACTTCTGCTGCAGTGACAGCACTGGGAGAGACAATTTCCCTCGGGTCAGAGAGCCCTCACTTCTGCTAAAGAGACAGCACTGGGAGCCCTCACCTCTGCTGCAGACACAGCACTGGGAACTGCCCTTTCCCTGAGGTCAGAGAACCCTCACCTCTGCTGCAGAGGCGGCAATGGGAGGTGCCCTTTCACTGGGGTCATAGACCCCCCCTCATCTCTGCTGCAGAGACAGCACTGGGAGCGATACTTTCCCTGGGGATTAGCGCCCTCACCTCTGCTGAAGAGACAGCACTGGGAGCCCTCACCTCTGCTGCAGCGACAGTACTCGGAGCGACCCTTTCCCTGCGGTCTTAGAGCCCTCATCTCTGCTGAAGAGGCATCACTGGGAGTCCTCACCTCTGCTGCAGAGACACCACTGGGAGCGACCCTTTCCCTGGTGTCTTCGCGTCCTCACCTCTGCTGAAGAGACAGCACTGGGAGGCCTCACCTCTGCTGCAGAGAAAGCACTGGGGTCCTCTCCTCTGCTGCAGAGACAGCTCTGGGAGCGTCCCTTTCCCTGGGGTCTTAGAGCCCTCTCCTCTGCTGAGGAGACAGCACTGGGAGCCCTCACCTCTGCTGCAGAGACAGCACTGGGAGTGACCATTCCCCTAGGGTCAGAGAGCCCTCACCTCTGCTGCAGTGACAGCACAAGGATCTACCCTTTCCCTAGGTTCAGAGAGCCCCCTCTTCTGCTGCAGAGACAGCACTGGGAGTGACCCTTCCTCTGAGGTCAGAGAGCCCTCACCTCTGCTGGAGACAGCACAAGGAGCTGCCCTTTGCCTGGGTTCAGAGAGGCACCTCACCTCTGCAGCAGAGACAGCACTGGGAGGAGCACTGTCACTGGGGTCATAGACCCCCCTCATCTCTGCTGCAGAGACACCACTGGGAGCGACCCTTTCCCTGGAGTCTTAGAGCCCTCATCTCTGCTGCAGAGAAAGCACTGGGGTCCTCTCCTCTGCTGCAGAGACAGCTCTGGGAGCGTCCCTTTCCCTGGAGTTTTAGAGCCCTCTCCTCTGCTGAGGAGACAGCACTGGGAGCCCTCACCTCTGCTGCAGAGACAGCACTGGGAGATGCCTTTTCCCTGAGGTCTTAGAGCCCTCATCTCTGCTGAAGGGACAGTACTGGGAGCCCTCACCTCTGCTGCAGAGAAAGCACTGGAAGCGACCCTTCTCCTAGGGTCAGAGAGCCCTCACCTCTGCTGCAGAGACAGCACTGCGAGCTGCCCTTTCCGTGGGGTGATAGAACCCCCTCACCTCTGCTGCAGAGACATCACTGGGAGCTGCCATTTCCCTAGGTTCGGAGAGCCCCCACCTCTGCAGCTGAGACAGCACTGGGAGGTGTCCTGTCACTGGGATCATAGACCCCCCCCTCACTTCTGCTGCAGTGACAGCACTGGGAACTGCCCTTTCCCTGAGGTCAGAGAACCCTCACCTCTGCTGCAGAGGCGGCAATGGGAGGTGCCCTTTCACTGGGGTCATAGACCCCCCTCATCTCTGCTGCAGAGACAGCTCTGGGAGCGACCCTTTCCCTGGTGTCTTCGCGTCCTCACCTCTGCTGAAGAGACAGCACTGGGAGGCCTCACCTCTGCTGCAGAGAAAGCACTGGGGTCCTCTCCTCTGCTGCAGAGACAGCTCTGGGAGCGTCCCATTCCCTGGGGTCTTAGAGCCCTCTCCTCTGCTGAGGAGACAGCACTGGGAGCCCTCACCTCTGCTGCAGAGACAGCACTGGGAGATGCCCTTTCCCTGAGGTCTTAGAGCCCTCATCTCTGCTGAAGAGACAGCACTGGGAGCCCTCACCTCTGCTGCAGAGACAGCACTGGGAGTGACCCTTCTCCTAGGTTCAGAGAGCCCTCACCTCTGCTGCAGAGACAGCACTGGGAGCTGCCCTTTCACTAGGTTTGGAGAGCGCCCGCCTCTGCTGCAGAGACAGCACTGGGGGTGACCCTTTCCCCGAGGTCAGAGAGCCCTCACCTTGCTGCAGAGACAGCACAAGGACCTGCCCTTTGCCTGGGGTCAGAGAGACCCATCTCTGCTACAGAGACAGCACTGGGAGCAGCCCTTTCCCTAGGGTCATAGACCCCCTCACCTCTGCTGCAGAGACATCACTGGGAGCTGCCCGTTCAATCGGGTCATAGACCTCTCTCACCTCTTCTACAGAGACAGCACTGGCGGCCCTCACTTCTGCTGCAGTGACAGCACTGGGAGAGACCATTTCCTTCGGGTCAGAGAGCCCTCACTTCTGCTGCAGAGACATCCCTGGGAGCTGCCCTTCCCCAGCCCTTCCCCTGCCTTTCAGTAAAAGTGGTAGCCTCGAACAATGGGAAAATCCCATAGGGAAACATTTGCGGTCGAATATTTATGGTAGTAACCACTGCCACCAACCAGAAACTCTTGAGAGAGGGACTGTACTGTACCCCCTCGAAAATGAACGTTAGGGAAAAACTATTAACCCTTCCCAGTACTTCCATTGTAAGATGGGTTGTACTGGTTTAGTTCATAAGAATTGACTAGTAAAGTCAATGGTAACTTTACATGCCCGGGGAGACAGTAGTCAGTCCCAGGGTATGGAGTCTATGTTTGAGGGTCGCTACAACACCCCTGTGGTACGGCACAGAGGGTGCTGTGTACCACACATGTTAACAAGATGATTCCTATGAGGGTGCGAAAACCCCATAGACCAGAAGCACACAAGATAGCCTAAAACACACACTAGCAATCTGTCTAAGAGTGGGAAAAAAGGGCCTCACTCTTAGCAGGAGAAAAAAATAAACCCTTCAAATCCAGCAAAGCTGCTGGGGGACTCTATAGGTAAGAGAAATTAGCCTTAGAAGAGAATTCCCCTAACAGGGAGCCCCCAACTCTGCTGCAGAGACAGCACTGGGAGCTTCCCTTTCACTGGAATCATATACCCCCCTCAACTCTACTGCAGAGACAGCACTGAGCGCTGCCCTTTGAGTGGAGTCATAGATCCCCCTTAACTCTGCTGCAGAGACAACACTGGGAGGTGACCCTTCACTGGGGTCAGAGAGCCCCCATCTCTGTTGCAGAGACAGCACTGGGAGCAGCCTTTTCCCTGGAGTCATAGTACCCCCTCACCTCTGCTACAGAGACAGCACTGGGAGCGATACTTTCCCTGGGGATTAGAGCCCTCACCTCTGCTGAAGAGACAGCACTGGGAGTCCTCACCTCTGCTGCAGAGGCAGCACTGGGAGCGACCCTTTCCCTGGGGTCTTAGAGCCCCCATCTCTGCTGAAGAGACAGCATTGGGAGCCCTAACCTCTGCTGCAAAGACAGCACTGGGTGCGACCCTTTCCCTGGGGTCTTAGAGCCCTCATCTCTGCTGAAGAAGCATCACTGGGAGGCCTCACCTCTGCTGCAGAGAAAGCACTGGGGTCCTCTCCTCTGCTGCAGAGGCAGCTCTGGGAGCGTCCCTTTCCATGGGGTCTTAGAGCACTCTCCTCTGCTGAGGAGACAGCACTGGAAGCCCTCACCTCTGCTGCAGAGACAGCACTGGGAGATGCCCTTTCCCTGGGGTCTTAGAGCCCTCATCTCTGCTGAAGAGACAGCACTGGAAGCCCTCACCTCTGCTGCAGAGAGAGCACTGGAAGTGACCCTTCTCCTAGGGTCAGAGAGCCCTCACCTCTGCTGCAGAGACAGCACTGGGAGCTGCCCTTTCCGTGGGGTGATAGAACCCCCTAACCTCTGCTGCAGAGACATCACTGGGAGTGACCCTTCACCCGAGGTCCGAGAGCCCTCACCTTGCTGCAAAGACAGCACAAGGAGCTGCCCTTTGCCTGGGGTCAGAGAGCCCCATCTCTGCTACAGAGACAGCACTGGGAGCAGCCCTTTCCCTGGGGTCATAGACCCCTCATCTCAGCTGCAGAGACATCACTGGGAGCTGCCCTTTCCCTGGGGTCATAGCCCTCCCTCACCTCTTCTACAGAGACAGCACTGGGAGCCCTCACTTCTGCTGCTGTGACAGCACTGGGAGAGACCATTTCCCTCGGGTCAGAGAGCCCTCACTTCTGCTAAAGAGACAGCCCTGGGAGCCCTCACCTCTGCTGCTGTGACAGCACACGGATCTACCCTTTCCCTAGGTTCAGAGCGCCCCCGTCTCTGCTGCAGAGACAGCACTGGGAGCCCTCACCTCTGCTGCAGAGACAGCACTGGGAGTGACCCTTCATCCGAGGTCAGAGAGCCCTCACCTCTGCTGCAGATACAGTACAATGAGCTTCCCTTTGCCTGGGTTCAGAGAGGCCCCTCATCTCTGCAGCAGAGACAGCACTGGGAACTGCCCTTTCCCTGAGGTCAGAGAACCCTCACCTCTGCTGCAGAGACATCACTGGGAGATGCCCGTTCCCTGGGGTCATAGACCTCCCTCACCTCTTCTACAGAGACAGCACTGGGAGCCCTCACTTCTGCTGCAGTGACAGCACTGGGAGAGACCATTTCCCTCGGGTCAGAGAGCCCTCACTTCTGCTAAAGAGACAGCACTGGGAGCCCTCACCTCTGCTGCAGAGACAGCACTGGGAGCTGCCCTTCCCCTAGGGTCAGAGAGCCCTCACCTCTGCTGCAGTGACAGCAGAAGGATCTGCCCTTTCCCTAGGTTCAGAGAGCCCCCGCCTCTGCTGCAGAGACAGCACTGGGAGTGACCCTTCCCCTGCGGTCAGAGAGCCATCACCTCTGCTGAAGAGGCAGTATTGGGATCCCTCACTTCTCCTGCAGAGACAGCACTGGGAGAGATCCTTTCCCTCGGATCAGAGATCCCTCACTTCTGCTGCAGAGACAGCGCTGGGAGTGACCCTTTGCCTAGGGTCAGAGGGCCCTCACCTCTGCTGAAGAGACAGCACTGGGAGCCCTCACCCCTGCTGCAGAGACAGCACTCGGAGTGACCCTTCCCCTGGGGTCAGAGAGCCATGTCCTCTGCTGCAGAGACAGCACAAGGAGTTGCCCTTTCCCTAGGGTCAGAGAGCCCCCACCTCTGCAGCTGAGACAGCACTGGGAGGTGCCCTGTCAACAGGATCATAGAACCCCCCTCATCTCTGCTGCAGAGACAGCACTGGGAACTGCCCTTTCCCTGAGGTCAGAGAACCCTCACCTCTGCTGCAGAGACAGCACTGGGAGGTGCCCTTTCACTGGGGTCATAGACCCTCCTCATCTCCGCTGCTGAGACTGCACTAGGAGTGACCCTTCCCCTAGGGTTAGAGAGCCCCCATCTCTGCTGCAGAGACAGCACAAGGAGCTGCCCTTTGCCTGGGTTCAGAGAGTCCCTTCATCTCTGCAGCAGAGACAGCACTGGGAGGAGCACTGTCACTGGGGTCATAGAACCCCCTCATCTCTGCTGCAGAGACAGCACATGGAGCTAACATTTCCCTGGGGTCATAGAACTCCCTCACCTCTGCAGCAGAGACAGCACTGGGAGTTGCCCTTTCACTCGGGTCAGAGAGACCCATCTCTGCTGCAGAGACAGCACTGAGAGCAGCCCTTTCACTGGGGTCATAGACCCCCTCACCTCTACTGCAGATACATTATTGGGAGCTACCCTTTCCCTGGGGTCATAGACCTCCCTCACCTCTGCTGCAGAGACAGCATTGGGAGTGACCCTTCCCCTAGGGTCAGAGAGCCCTCACCTCTGCTGAAGAGGCAGTATTGGGATCCCTCACTTCTGCTGCAGAGACAGCACTGGGAGAGACCCTTTCCCTCGGATCAGAGATCCCTCACTTCTGCTGCAGAGACAGCACTGGGAGTGACCCTTTGCCTAGGGTCAGAGAGCCCTCACCTCTGCTGAAGAGACAGCACTGGGAGCCCTCACACCTGCTGCAGAGACAGCACTCGGAGTGACCCTTCCCCTGGGGTCAGAGAGCCATGACCTCTGCTGCAGAGACAGCACAAGGAGTTGCCCTTTCCCTAGGGTCAGAGAGCCCCTACCTCTGCAGCTGAGACAGCACTGGGAGGTGCCCTGTCACTGGGATCATAGACCCCCCTCATCACTGCTACAGAGACAGCACTGGGAACTTCCCTATCCCTGAGTTCAGAGAACCCTCATCTCTGCTGCAGAGACAGCACTGGGAGGTGCCCTTTCACTGGGGTAATAGACCCTCCTCATCTCTGCTGGTGAGACAGCACTAGGAGTGACCCTTTCCCTAGGGTTAGAGAGCCCCCATCTCTGCTGCAGAGACAGCACAAAGAGCTGCCCTTTGCCTGGGTTCAGAGAGTCCCTTCATCTCTGCAGCAGAGACAGCACTGGGAGGAGCACTGTCACTGGGGTCATAGAACCCCCTCATCTCTGCTGCAGAGACAGAACATGGAGCTAACAGTTCCCTGGGGTCATAGAACCCCCTCACCTCTGCAGCAGAGATAGCACTGGGAGCTGCCCTTTCAATGGGGTCATAGACCCCCCTCACCTCTGCTGCAGAGACAGCACTGGGAGAGACCCTTTCCCTCGGGCCAGAGATCCCTCACTTCTGCTGCAGAGACAGCACTGGGAGTGACCCTTTGCCTAGGGTCAGAGAGCCCTCACCTCTGCTGAAGAGACAGCACTGGGAGCTCTCACCCCTGCTGCAGAGACAGCACAAGGAGTTGCCCTTTCCCTAGGGTCAAAGAGCCCCCACCTCTGCTGCAGAGGGGGCAATGGGAGGTGCCCTTTCCCTGAGGTCAGAGAACCCTCACCTCTGCTGCAGAGGCGGCAATGGGAGGTGCCCTTTCACTGGGGTCATAGACCCCCCACATCTCTGCTGCAGAGACAGCACTGGGAGCGATACTTTCCCTGGGGATTAGAGCCCTCACCTCTGCTGAAGAGACAGCACTGGGAGCCCTCACCTCTGCTGCAGCGACAGCACTGGGAGCCCTCACCTCTGCTGCAGCGACAGCACAAGGAGCCCTCACCTCTGCTGCAGAGACAGCACTGGGAGCGACCCCTTCCCTGGGGTCTTAGAGCCCTCATCTCTGCTGAAGAGGCATCACTGGGTGCCCTCACCTCTGCTGCAGAGACAGCACTGGGAGCCCTCACCTCTGCTGCAGAGACAGCACTGGGAGGCCTCACCTCTGCTGCAGAGAAAGCAATGGGGTCCTCTCCTCCGCTGCAGAGACAGCTCTGGGAGCGTCCCTTTCCCTGGGGTTTTAGAGCCCTCTCCTCTGCTGAGGAGACAGCACTGGGAGGCCTCACCTCTGCTGCAGATAAAGCACTGGGGTCCTCTCCTCTGCTGCAGAGACAGCTCTGGGAGCGTCCCTTTCCCTGGGGTTTTAGAGCCCTCTCTTCTGCTGAAGGGACAGCACTGGGAGCCCTCACCTCTGCTGCAGAGACAGCACTGGAAGTGACCCTTATCCTAGGGTCAGAGAGCCCTCACCTCTGCTGCAGAGACAGCACTGCGAGCTGCCCTTTCCGTGGGGTGATAGAACCCCCTCACCTCTGCTGCAGGGACAGCACTGGGAGCCCTCACCTCTGCTGCAGACACAGCACTGGGAACTGCCCTTTCCCTGAGGTCAGAGAGCCCTCACCTCTGCTGCAGAGGCGGCAATGGGAGGTGCCCTTTTACTGGGGTCATAGACCCCCCTCATCTCTGCTGCAGAGACAGCGCTGGGAGCGACCCTTTCCCTGGGGTGTTAGAGCCCTCATCTCTGCTGAAGAGACAGCACTGGGAGTCCTCACCTCTGCTGCAGAGTCAGCACTGGGAGATGCCCTTTCCCTGAGGTCTTAGAGCCCTCACCTCTGCTGAGGAGACAGCACTGGGAGCCCTCACCTCTGCTGCAGAGACAGCACTGGGAGTGACCCTTCTCCTACGGTCAGAGAGCCCTCACCTCTGCTGCAGAGACAGCACTGGGAGATGCCCTTTCCCTGAGGTCTTAGAGCCTTCGTCTCTGCTGAAGGGACAGCACTGGGAGCCCTCACCTCTGCTGCAGAGACAGCACTGGGAGCTGCCCTTTCCGTGGGGTGATAGAACACCCTCACCTCTACTGCAGAGACATCACTGGGAGCTGCCCTTTCCCTAGGTTCGGAGAGCCCCCACCTCTGCAGCTGAGACAGCACTGGGAGGTGCCCTGTCACTGGGATCATAGACCCCCCCTCACTTCTGCTGCAGTGACAGCACTGGGAGAGACCATTTCCCTCGGGTCAGAGAGCCCTCACTTCTGCTAAAGAGACAGCACTGGGAGCCCTCACCTCTGCTGCAGAGACAGCACTGGGAGATGCCCTTTTCCTGAGGTCTTAGATCCCTCATCTCTGCTGAAGAGACAGCACTGGGAGCCCTCACCTCTGCTGCAGAGACAGCACTAGGAGTGACGCTTCCCCTAGGGTTAGAGAGCCCCCATCTCTGCTGCAGAGACAGCACAAGGAGCTGCCCTTTGCCTGGGTTCAGAGAGTCCCTTCATCTCTGCAGTAGAGACAGCACTGGGAGGAGCACTGTCACTGGCGTCATAGAACCCCCTCATCTCTGCTGCAGAGACAGCACATGGAGCTAACATTTCCCTGGGGTCATAGAACCCCCTCACCTCTGCAGCAGAGATAGCACTGGGAGCTGCCCTTTCAATGGGGTCATAGACCCCCCTCACCTCTGCTGCAGAGACAGCACTGGGAGCTGCCCTTTCACTCGGGTCAGAGAGACCCATCTCTGCTGCAGAGACAGCACTGAGAGCAGCCCTTTCACTGGGGTCATAGACCCCCTCACCTCTGCTGCAGAGACAGCACTGGGAGCTGCCCTTTCACTGGGGTCATAGACCCCCTCACCTCTGCTGCAGAGACATCACTGGGAGCTGCCCTTTCCCTAGGTTCGGAGAGCCCCCACCTCTGCAGCTGAGACAGCACTGGGAGGTGCCCTGTCACTGGGATCATAGATCCCCCCTCACTTCTGCTGCAGTGACAGCACTGGGAGAGACCATTTCCCTCGGGTCAGAGAGCCCTCACTTCTGCTAAAGAGACAGCACTGGGAGCCCTCACCTCTGCTGCAGAGACAGCACTGGGAGATGCCCTTTTCCTGAGGTCTTAGAGCCCTCATCTCTGCTGAAGGGACAGCACTGGGAGCCCTCACCTCTGCTGCAGAGACAGCACTGGGAGGGACCCTTCTCCTAGGGTCAGACAGCCCTCACCTCTGCTGCAGAGACAGCACTGGGAGCTGCCCTTTCCCTAGGGTTAAAGAGCCCCCACCTCTGCAGCTGAGACAGCACTGGGAGATGCCCTTTCCCTGAGGTCTTAGAGCCCTCATCTCTGCTGAAGGGACAGCACTGGGAGCCCTCACCTCTGCTGCAGAGACAGCACTGGGAGGGACCCTTCTCCTAGGGTCAGACAGCCCTCCCCTCTGCTGCAGAGACAGCACTGGGAGCTGCCCTTTCCGTGGGGTGATAGAACCCCCTCACTCTGCTGCAGAGACATCACTGGGAGCTGCCCTTTCCCTAGGTTCGGAGAGCCCTCACTTCTGCTGCAGTGACAGCACTGGGAGAGACCATTTCCCTCGGGTCAGAGAGCCCTCACTTCTGCTAAAGAGACAGCACTGGGAGCCCTCACCTCTGCTGCAGACACAGCACTGGGAACTGCCCTTTCCCTGAGGTCAGAGAACCCTCACCTCTGCTGCAGAGGCGGCAATGGGAGGTGCCCTTTCACTGGGGTCATAGACCCCCCTCATCTCTGCTGCAGAGACAGCACTGGGAGCGATACTTTCCCTGGGGATTAGAGCCCTCACCTCTGCTGAAGAGACAGCACTGGGAGCCCTCACCTCTGCTGCAGCGACAGCACTGGGAGCGACCCTTTTCCTGCGGTCTTAGAGCCCTCATCTCTGCTGAAGAGGCATCACTGGGAGTCCTCACCTCTGCTGCAGAGACACCACTGGGAGCGACCCTTTCCCTGGTGTCTTCGCGTCCTCACCTCTGCTGAAGAGACAGCACTGGGAGGCCTCACCTCTGCTGCAGAGAAAGCACTGGGGTCCTCTCCTCTGCTGCAGAGACAGCTCTGGGAGCGTCCCTTTCCCTGGGGTCTTAGAGCCCTCTCCTCTGCTGAGGAGACAGCACTGGGAGCCCTCACCTCTGCTGCAGAGACAGCACTGGGAGATGCCTTTTCCCTGAGGTCTTAGAGCCCTCATCTCTCCTGAAGGGACAGCACTGGGAGCCCTCACCTCTGCTGCAGAGACAATACTGGGAGGGACCCTTCTCCTAGGGTCAGAGAGCCCTCACCTCTGCTGCAGAGACAGCACTGGGAGCTGCCCTTTCCGTGGGGTGATAGAACCCCCTCACTCTGCTGCAGAGACATCACTGGGAGCTGCCCTTTCCCTAGGTTCAGAGAGCCCCCACCTCTGCAGCTGAGACAGCAGTGGGAGGTGGCTTGTCACTGGGATCATAGACCCCCCTCATCACTGCTACAGAGACAGCACTGGGAACTGCCCTATCCCCGAGTTCAGAGAACCCTCATCTCTGCTGCAGAGACAGCACTGGGAGGTGCCCTTTCACTGGTGTCATAGACCCCCCTCATCTCTGCTGCTGAGACTGCACTAGGAGTGACCCTTCCCCTAGGGTTAGAGAGCCCCCATCTCTGCTGCAGAGACAGCACAAGGAGCTGCCCTTTGCCTGGGTTCAGAGAGTCCCTTCATCTCTGCAGCAGAGACAGCACTTGGAGGAGCACTGTCACTGGGGTCATAGAACCCCCTCATCTCTGCTGCAGAGATAGCACATGGAGCTAACATTTCCCTGGGGTCATAGAACCCCCTCATCTCTGCTGCAGAGACAGCACTGGGAGCGACCCTTTCCCTGGGGTCGTCGCGCCCACACTTCTGCTGAAGAGACAGCACTGGGAGCCCCCACCTCTGCTGCAGAGACAGCACTGGGAGGCCTCACCTCTGCTGCAGAGAAAGCACTGGGGTCCTCTCCTCTGCTGCAGAGACAGCTCTGGGAGCGTCCCTTTCCCTGGGGTCTTAGAGCCCTCTCCTCTGCTGAGGAGACAGCACTGGGAGCCCTCACCTCTGCTGCAGAGACAGCACTGGGAGGGACCCTTCTCCTAGGGTCAGACAGCCCTCACCTCTGCTGCAGAGACAGCACTGGGAGCTGCCCTTTCCGTGGGGTGATAGAACCCCCTCACTCTGCTGCAGAGACATCACTGGGAGCTGCCCTTTCCCTAGGTTCGGAGAGCCCTCACTTCTGCTGCAGTGACAGCACTGGGAGAGACCATTTCCCTCGGGTCAGAGAGCCCTCACTTCTGCTAAAGAGACAGCACTGGGAGCCCTCACCTCTGCTGCAGACACAGCACTGGGAACTGCCCTTTCCCTGAGGTCAGAGAACCCTCACCTCTGCTGCAGAGGCGGCAATGGGAGGTGCCCTTTCACTGGGGTCATAGACCCCCCTCATCTCTGCTGCAGAGACAGCACTGGGAGCGATACTTTCCCTGGGGATTAGAGCCCTCACCTCTGCTGAAGAGACAGCACTGGGAGCCCTCACCTCTGCTGCAGCGACAGCACTGGGAGCGACCCTTTCCCTGCGGTCTTAGAGCCCTCATCTCTGCTGAAGAGGCATCACTGGGAGTCCTCACCTCTGCTGCAGAGACACCACTGGGAGCGACCCTTTCCCTGGTGTCTTCGCGTCCTCACCTCTGCTGAAGAGACAGCACTGGGAGGCCTCACCTCTGCTGCAGAGAAAGCACTGGGGTCCTCTCCTCTGCTGCAGAGACAGCTCTGGGAGCGTCCCTTTCCCTGGGGTCTTAGAGCCCTCTCCTCTGCTGAGGAGACAGCACTGGGAGCCCTCACCTCTGCTGCAGAGACAGCACTGGGAGATGCCTTTTCCCTGAGGTCTTAGAGCCCTCATCTCTCCTGAAGGGACAGCACTGGGAGCCCTCACCTCTGCTGCAGAGACAATACTGGGAGGGACCCTTCTCCTAGGGTCAGAGAGCCCTCACCTCTGCTGCAGAGACAGCACTGGGAGCTGCCCTTTCCGTGGGGTGATAGAACCCCCTCACTCTGCTGCAGAGACATCACTGGGAGCTGCCCTTTCCCTAGGTTCAGAGAGCCCCCACCTCTGCAGCTGAGACAGCAGTGGGAGGTGGCTTGTCACTGGGATCATAGACCCCCCTCATCACTGCTACAGAGACAGCACTGGGAACTGCCCTATCCCCGAGTTCAGAGAACCCTCATCTCTGCTGCAGAGACAGCACTGGGAGGTGCCCTTTCACTGGTGTCATAGACCCTCCTCATCTCTGCTGCTGAGACTGCACTAGGAGTGACCCTTCCCCTAGGGTTAGAGAGCCCCCATCTCTGCTGCAGAGACAGCACAAGGAGCTGCCCTTTGCCTGGGTTCAGAGAGTCCCTTCATCTCTGCAGCAGAGACAGCACTGGGAGGAGCACTGTCACTGGGGTCATAGAACCCCCTCATCTCTGCTGCAGAGACAGCACATGGAGCTAACATTTCCCTGGGGTCATAGAACCCCCTCATCTCTGCTGCAGAGACAGCACTGGGAGCGACCCTTTCCCTGGGGTCTTCGCGCCCACACTTCTGCTGAAGAGACAGCACTGGGAGCCCCCACCTCTGCTGCAGAGACAGCACTGGGAGGCCTCACCTCTGCTGCAGAGAAAGCACTGGGGTCCTCTCCTCTGCTGCAGAGACAGCTCTGGGAGCGTCCCTTTCCCTGGGGTCTTAGAGCCCTCTCCTCTGCTGAGGAGACAGCACTGGGAGCCCTCACCTCTGCTGCAGAGACAGCACTGGGAGGGACCCTTCTCCTAGGGTCAGAGAGCCCTCACCTCTGCTGCAGAGACAGCACTGGGAGCTGCCCTTTCCGTGGGGTGATAGAACCCCCTCACTCTGCTGCAGAGACATCACTGGGAGCTGCCCTTTCCCTAGGTTCGGAGAGCCCTCACTTCTGCTGCAGTGACAGCACTGGGAGAGACCATTTCCCTCGGGTCAGAGAGCCCTCACTTCTGCTAAAGAGACAGCACTGGGAGCCCTCACCTCTGCTGCAGACACAGCACTGGGAACTGCCCTTTCCCTGAGGTCAGAGAACCCTCACCTCTGCTGCAGAGGCGGCAATGGGAGGTGCCCTTTCACTGGGGTCATAGACCCCCCCTCATCTCTGCTGCAGAGACAGCACTGGGAGCGATACTTTCCCTGGGGATTAGCGCCCTCACCTCTGCTGAAGAGACAGCACTGGGAGCCCTCACCTCTGCTGCAGCGACAGCACTCGGAGCGACCCTTTCCCTGCGGTCTTAGAGCCCTCATCTCTGCGGAAGAGGCATCACTGGGAGTCCTCACCTCTGCTGCAGAGACACCACTGGGAGCGACCCTTTCCCTGGTGTCTTCGCGTCCTCACCTCTGCTGAAGAGACAGCACTGGGAGGCCTCACCTCTGCTGCAGAGAAAGCACTGGGGTCCTCTCCTCTGCTGCAGAGACAGCTCTGGGAGCGTCCCTTTCCCTGGGGTCTTAGAGCCCTCTCCTCTGCTGAGGAGACAGCACTGGGAGCCCTCACCTCTGCTGCAGAGACAGCACTGGGAGTGACCATTCCCCTAGGGTCAGAGAGCCCTCACCTCTGCTGCAGTGACAGCACAAGGATCTACCCTTTCCCTAGGTTCAGAGAGCCCCCTCTTCTGCTGCAGAGACAGCACTGGGAGTGACCCTTCCTCTGAGGTCAGAGAGCCCTCACCTCTGCTGGAGACAGCACAAGGAGCTGCCCTTTGCCTGGGTTCAGAGAGGCACCTCACCTCTGCAGCAGAGACAGCACTGGGAGGAGCACTGTCACTGGGGTCATAGACCCCCCTCATCTCTGCTGCAGAGACACCACTGGGAGCGACCCTTTCCCTGGGGTCTTAGAGCCCTCATCTCTGCTGCAGAGAAAGCACTGGGGTCCTCTCCTCTGCTGCAGAGACAGCTCTGGGAGCGTCCCTTTCCCTGGAGTTTTAGAGCCCTCTCCTCTGCTGAGGAGACAGCACTGGGAGCCCTCACCTCTGCTGCAGAGACAGCACTGGGAGATGCCTTTTCCCTGAGGTCTTAGAGCCCTCATCTCTGCTGAAGGGACAGTACTGGGAGCCCTCACCTCTGCTGCAGAGAAAGCACTGGAAGCGACCCTTCTCCTAGGGTCAGAGAGCCCTCACCTCTGCTGCAGAGACAGCACTTCGAGCTGCCCTTTCCGTGGGGTGATAGAACCCCCTCACCTCTGCTGCAGAGACATCACTGGGAGCTGCCATTTCCCTAGGTTCGGAGAGCCCCCACCTCTGCAGCTGAGACAGCACTGGGAGGTGTCCTGTCACTGGGATCATAGACCCCCCCCTCACTTCTGCTGCAGTGACAGCACTGAGAACTGCCCTTTCCCTGAGGTCAGAGAACCCTCACCTCTGCTGCAGAGGCGGCAATGGGAGGTGCCCTTTCACTGGGGTCATAGACCCCCCTCATCTCTGCTGCAGAGACAGCTCTGGGAGCGACCCTTTCCCTGGTGTCTTCGCGTCCTCACCTCTGCTGAAGAGACAGCACTGGGAGGCCTCACCTCTGCTGCAGAGAAAGCACTGGGGTCCTCTCCTCTGCTGCAGAGACAGCTCTGGGAGCGTCCCATTCCCTGGGGTCTTAGAGCCCTCTCCTCTGCTGAGGAGACAGCACTGGGAGCCCTCACCTCTGCTGCAGAGACAGCACTGGGAGATGCCCTTTCCCTGAGGTCTTAGAGCCCTCATCTCTGCTGAAGAGACAGCACTGGGAGCCCTCACCTCTGCTGCAGAGACAGCACTGGGAGTGACCCTTCTCCTAGGTTCAGAGAGCCCTCACCTCTGCTGCAGAGACAGCACTGGGAGCTGCCCTTTCACTAGGTTTGGAGAGCGCCCGCCTCTGCTGCAGAGACAGCACTGGGGGTGACCCTTTCCCCGAGGTCAGAGAGCCCTCACCTTGCTGCAGAGACAGCACAAGGACCTGCCCTTTGCCTGGGGTCAGAGAGACCCATCTCTGCTACAGAGACAGCACTGGGAGCAGCCCTTTCCCTAGGGTCATAGACCCCCTCACCTCTGCTGCAGAGACATCACTGGGAGCTGCCCGTTCAATCGGGTCATAGACCTCTCTCACCTCTTCTACAGAGACAGCACTGGCGGCCCTCACTTCTGCTGCAGTGACAGCACTGGGAGAGACCATTTCCTTCGGGTCAGAGAGCCCTCACTTCTGCTAAAGAGACAGCCCTGGGAGCCCTCACCTCTGCTGCAGAGACAGCACTGGGAGTGACCATTCCCCTAGGGTCAGAGAGCCCTCACCTCTGCTGCAGTGACAGCACAAGGATCTACCCTTTCCCTAGGTTCAGAGAGCCCCCGCTTCTGCTGCAGAGACAGCACTGGGAGTGACCCTTCCTCCGAGGTCAGAGAGCCCTCACCTCTGCTGCAGAGACAGCACAAGGAGCTGCCCTTTGCCTGGGTTCAGAGAGGCACCTCACCTCTGCAGCAGAGACAGCACTGGGAGGAGCACTGTCACTGGGGTCATAGACCCCCCTCATCTCTGCTGCAGAGACAGCACATGGAGCTGCCCTTTCACTGGGGTCATAGACCCCCTCACCTCTACTGCAGATACATTATTGGGAGCTGCCCTTTCCCTGGGGTCATAGACCTCCCTCACCTCTGCTGCAGAGACAGCATTGGGAGTGACCCTTCCCCTAGGGTCAGAGAGCCCTCACCTCTGCTGAAGAGGCAGTATTGGGATCCCTCACTTCTGCTGCAGAGACAGCACTGGGAGAGACCCTTTCCCTCGGATCAGAGATCCCTCACTTCTGCTGCAGAGACAGCACTGGGAGTGACCCTTTGCCTAGGGTCAGAGAGTCCTCACCTCTGCTGAAGAGACAGCACTAGGAGCCCTCACACCTGCTGCAGAGACAGCACTCGGAGTGACCCTTCCCCTGGGGTCAGAGAGCCATGACCTCTGCTGCAGAGACAGCACAAGGAGTTGCCCTTTCCCTAGGGTCAGAGAGCCCCCACCTATGCAGCTGAGACAGCACTGGGAGGTGCCCTGTCACTGGGATCATAGACCCCCTCATCACTGCTACAGAGACAGCACTGGGAACTGCCCTATCCCTGAGTTCAGAGAACCCTCATCCATGCTGCAGAGACAGCACTGGGAGGTGCCCTTTCACTGGGGTCATAGACCCTCCTCATCTCTGCTGCTGAGACTGCACTAGGAGTGACCCTTCCCCTAGGGTTAGAGAGCCCCCATCTCTGCAGCTGAGACAGGACTGGGAGGAGCCCTGTCACCAGGATCATAGACCCCCCCCCCGATCTCTGCTGCAGAGACAGCACAAGGAGCTGCCCTTTGCCTGGGTTCAGAGAGTCCCTTCATCTCTGCAGCAGAGACAGCACATGGAGCTAAGATTTCCCTGGGGTCATAGAACCCCCTCACCTCTGCAGCAGAGATAGCACTGGGAGCTGCCCTTTCAATGGGGTCATAGACCCCCCTCACCTCTGCTGCAGAGACAGCACTGAGAGCAGCCCTTTCACTGGGGTCGTAGACCCCCTCACCTCTGCTGCAGAGACATCACTGGGAGCTGCCCTTCCCCTGGGGTCAGAGAGCCCTCACCTCTGCTGAAGAGGCAGTATTAGGATCCCTCACTTCTGCTGCAGATACAGCACTCGGAGTGGCCCTTCCCCGGGGGTCAGAGAGCCATGACCTCTGCTGCAGAGACAGCACAAGGAGTTGCCCTTTCCCTAGGGTCAAAGAGCCCCCACCTCTCCAGCTGAGACAGCACTGCGAGGTGCCTTGTCACTGGAATCATAGACCCCCCTAATCTCTACTGCAGACACAGCACTGGGAACTGCCCTTTCCCTGAGGTCAGAGAACCCTCACCTCTGCTGCAGAGGCGGCAATGGGAGGTGCCCTTTCACTGGGGTCATAGACCCCCCTCATCTCTGCTGCAGAGACAGCACTGGGAGCGACCCTTTCCCTGGGGTCTTAGAGCCCTCATCTCTGCTGAAGAGGCATCACTGGGAGGCCTCACCTCTGCTGCAGAGAAAGCACTGGGGTCCTCTCCTCTGCTGCAGAGACAGCTCTGGGAGCGTCCCTTTCCCTGGGGTTTTAGAGCCCTCTCCTCTGCTGAGGGGACAGCACTGGGAGCCCTCACCTCTGCTGCAGAGACAGCACTGGGAGATGCCCTTTCCCTGAGGTCTTAGAGCCCTCATCTCTGCTGAAGGGACAGCACTGGGAGCCCTCACCTCTGCTGCAGAGACAGCACTGGAAGTGACCCTTCTCCTAGGGTCAGAGAGCCCTCACCTCTGCTGTAGAGACAGCACTACGGGCTGCCCTTTCCGTAGGTTCGGAGAGCCCTCACTTCTGCTGCAGTGACAGCACTGGGAGAAACCATTTCCCTCGGGTCAGAGAGCCCTCACTTCTGCTAAAGAGACAGCACTGGGAGCCCTCACCTCTGCTGCAGACACAGCACTGGGAGATGCCCTTTCCCTGAGGTCTTAGAGCCCTCATCTCTGCTGAAGGGACAGCACTGGGAGCCCTCACCTCTGCTGCAGAGACAGCACTGGAAGTGACCCTTCTCCTAGGGTCAGAGAGCCCTCACCTCTGCTGTAGAGACAGCACTACGGGCTGCCCTTTCCGTAGGTTCGGAGAGCCCTCACTTCTGCTGCAGTGACAGCACTGGGAGAAACCATTTCCCTCGGGTCAGAGAGCCCTCACTTCTGCTAAAGAGACAGCACTGGGAGCCCTCACCTCTGCTGCAGACACAGCACTGGGAACTGCCCTTTCTCTGAGGTCAGAGAACCCTCACCTCTGCTGCAGAGGCTGCAATGGGAGGTTCCCTTTCACTGGGGTCATAGACCCCCTCATCTCTGCTGCAGAGACAGCACTGGGAGCGATACTTTCCCTGGGGATTAGAGCCCTCACCTCTGCTGAAGAGACAGCACTGGGAGCCCTCACCTCTGCTGCAGCGACAGCACTGGGAGCGACCCTTTCCCTGGGGTCTTAGAGCCCTCACCTCTGCTGAGGAGACAGCACGGGGAGCCCTCACCTTTGCTGCAGAGACAGCACTGGGAGATGCCCTTTCCCTGAGGTTTTAGAGCCCTCATCTCTGCTGAAGAGACAGCACTGGGAGCCCTCACCTCTGCTGCAGAGACAGCAGTGGAAGTGACCCTTCTCCTAGGGTCAGAGAGCCCTCACCTCTGCTGCAGAGACAGCACTGGGAGCTGCCCTTTCCTGGGGTGATAGAACCCCCTCACCTCTGCTGCAGAGACATCACTGGGAGCTGCCCTTTCCCTAGGTTTGGAGAGCTCCCGCCTCTGCTGCAGAGACAGCACTGGGGGTGACCCTTTCCCCGAGGCCAGAGAGCCCTCACCTTGCTGCAGAGACAGCACTGGGAGGCCTCACCTCTGCTGCAGAGAAAGCACTGGGGTCCTCTCCTCTGCTGCAGAGACAGCACTGGGAGCGACCCTTTCCCTGGGGTCTTAGAGCCCTCATCTCTGCTGAAGAGGCATCACTGGGAGGCCTCACCTCTGCTGCAGAGAAAGCACTGGGGTCCTCTCCTCTGCTGCAGAGACAGCTCTGGGAGCGTCCCTTTCCCTGGGGTTTTAGAGCCCTCTCCTCTGCTGAGGGGAAAGCACTGGGAGCCCTCACCTCTGCTGCAGAGACAGCACTGGGAGATGCCCTTTCCCTGAGGTCTTAGAGCCCTCATCTCTGCTGAAGGGACAGCACTGGGAGCCCTCACCTCTGCTGCAGAGACAGCACTGGAAGTGACCCTTCTCCTAGGGTCAGAGAGCCCTCACCTCTGCTGTAGAGACAGCACTACGGGCTGCCCTTTCCGTAGGTTCGGAGAGCCCTCACTTCTGCTGCAGTGACAGCACTGGGAGAAACCATTTCCCTCGGGTCAGAGAGCCCTCACTTCTGCTAAAGAGACAGCACTGGGAGCCCTCACCTCTGCTGCAGACACAGCACTGGGAACTGTCCTTTCCCTGAGGTCAGAGAACCCTCACCTCTGCTGCAGAGGCTGCAATGGGAGGTTCCCTTTCACTGGGGTCATAGACCCCCTCATCTCTGCTGCAGAGACAGCACTGGGAGCGATACTTTCCCTGGGGATTAGAGCCCTCACCTCTGCTGAAGAGACAGCACTGGGAGCCCTCACCTCTGCTGCAGCGACAGCACTGGGAGCGACCCTTTCCCTGGGGTCTTAGAGCCCTCACCTCTGCTGAGGAGACAGCACGGGGAGCCCTCACCTTTGCTGCAGAGACAGCACTGGGAGATGCCCTTTCCCTGAGGTTTTAGAGCCCTCATCTCTGCTGAAGAGACAGCACTGGGAGCCCTCACCTCTGCTGCAGAGACAGCAGTGGAAGTGACCCTTCTCCTAGGGTCAGAGAGCCCTCACCTCTGCTGCAGAGACAGCACTGGGAGCTGCCCTTTCCTGGGGTGATAGAACCCCCTCACCTCTGCTGCAGAGACATCACTGGGAGCTGCCCTTTCCCTAGGTTTGGAGAGCTCCCGCCTCTGCTGCAGAGACAGCACTGGGGGTGACCCTTTCCCCGAGGCCAGAGAGCCCTCACCTTGCTGCAGAGACAGCACTGGGAGGCCTCACCTCTGCTGCAGAGAAAGCACTGGGGTCCTCTCCTCTGCTGCAGAGACAGCTCTGGGGGCGTCTCTTTCCCTGGGGTTTTGGAGCCCTCTCCTCTGCTGAGGAGACAGCACTGGGAGCCCTCACCTCTGCTGCAGAGACAGAACTGGGAGATGCCCTTTCTCTGAGGTCTTAGAGCCCTCATCTCTGCTGAAGGGACAGCACTGGGAGCCCTCACCTCTGCTGCAGCGACAGCACTGGGAGCGACCCTTTCCCTGGGGTCTTAGAGCCCTCACCTCTGCTGAGGAGACAGCACTGGGAGCCCTCACCTCTGCTGCAGAGACAGCACTGGGAGCTGCCCTTTCCGTTGGGTGATATACCCCCCTCACCTCTGCTGCAGAGACATCACTGGGAGCTTCCCTTTCCCTAGGTTCGGAGAGCCCCCACCTCTGCAGCTGAAACAGCACTGGGAGGTGCACTGTCACTGGGATCATAGACCCCCCTCACTTCTGCTGCAGTGACAGCACTGAGAGAGACCATTTCCCTCGGGTCAGAGAGCCCTCACTTCTGCTGCAGACACAGCACTGGGAACTGCCCTTTCCCTGAGGTCAGAGAACCCTCACCTCTGCTGCAGAGGCGGCAATGGGAGGTGCCCTTTCACTGGGGTCATAGACCCCCCTCATCTCTGCTGAAGAGGCATCACTGGGAGTCCTCACCTCTGCTGCAGAGGCAGCACTGGGAGCGACCCTTTCCCTGGGGTCTTCGCGCCCTCACTTCTGCTGCAGAGAAAGCAGTGGGGTCCTCTCCTCTGCTGCAGAGACAGCTCTGGGGTCCTCTCCTCTGCTGCAGAGACAGCTCTGGGAGCGTCCCTTTCCCTGGGGTTTTAGAGCCCTCTCCTCTGCTGAGGGGACAGCACTGGGAGCCCTCACCTCTGCTGCAGAGACAGCACTGGGAGATGCCCTTTCCCTGAGGTCTTAGAGCCCTCATCTCTGCTGAAGGGACAGCACTGGGAGCCCTCACCTCTGCTGCAGAGACAGCACTGGAAGTGACCCTTCTCCTAGGGTCAGAGAGCCCTCACCTCTGCTGTAGAGACAGCACTACGGGCTGCCCTTTCCGTAGGTTCGGAGAGCCCTCACTTCTGCTGCAGTGACAGCACTGGGAGAAACCATTTCCCTCGGGTCAGAGAGCCCTCACTTCTGCTAAAGAGACAGCACTGGGAGCCCTCACCTCTGCTGCAGACACAGCACTGGGAGATGCCCTTTCCCTGAGGTCTTAGAGCCCTCATCTCTGCTGAAGGGACAGCACTGGGAGCCCTCACCTCTGCTGCAGAGACAGCACTGGAAGTGACCCTTCTCCTAGGGTCAGAGAGCCCTCACCTCTGCTGTAGAGACAGCACTACGGGCTGCCCTTTCCGTAGGTTCGGAGAGCCCTCACTTCTGCTGCAGTGACAGCACTGGGAGAAACCATTTCCCTCGGGTCAGAGAGCCCTCACTTCTGCTAAAGAGACAGCACTGGGAGCCCTCACCTCTGCTGCAGACACAGCACTGGGAACTGCCCTTTCCCTGAGGTCAGAGAACCCTCACCTCTGCTGCAGAGGCTGCAATGGGAGGTTCCCTTTCACTGGGGTCATAGACCCCCTCATCTCTGCTGCAGAGACAGCACTGGGAGCGATACTTTCCCTGGGGATTAGAGCCCTCACCTCTGCTGAAGAGACAGCACTGGGAGCCCTCACCTCTGCTGCAGCGACAGCACTGGGAGCGACCCTTTCCCTGGGGTCTTAGAGCCCTCACCTCTGCTGAGGAGACAGCACGGGGAGCCCTCACCTTTGCTGCAGAGACAGCACTGGGAGATGCCCTTTCCCTGAGGTTTTAGAGCCCTCATCTCTGCTGAAGAGACAGCACTGGGAGCCCTCACCTCTGCTGCAGAGACAGCAGTGGAAGTGACCCTTCTCCTAGGGTCAGAGAGCCCTCACCTCTGCTGCAGAGACAGCACTGGGAGCTGCCCTTTCCTGGGGTGATAGAACCCCCTCACCTCTGCTGCAGAGACATCACTGGGAGCTGCCCTTTCCCTAGGTTTGGAGAGCTCCCGCCTCTGCTGTAGAGACAGCACTGGGGGTGACCCTTTCCCCGAGGCCAGAGAGCCCTCACCTTGCTGCAGAGACAGCACTGGGAGGCCTCACCTCTGCTGCAGAGAAAGCACTGGGGTCCTCTCCTCTGCTGCAGAGACAGCACTGGGAGCGACCCTTTCCCTGGGGTCTTAGAGCCCTCATCTCTGCTGAAGAGGCATCACTGGGAGGCCTCACCTCTGCTGCAGAGAAAGCACTGGGGTCCTCTCCTCTGCTGCAGAGACAGCTCTGGGAGCGTCCCTTTCCCTGGGGTTTTAGAGCCCTCTCCTCTGCTGAGGGGAAAGCACTGGGAGCCCTCACCTCTGCTGCAGAGACAGCACTGGGAGATGCCCTTTCCCTGAGGTCTTAGAGCCCTCATCTCTGCTGAAGGGACAGCACTGGGAGCCCTCACCTCTGCTGCAGAGACAGCACTGGAAGTGACCCTTCTCCTAGGGTCAGAGAGCCCTCACCTCTGCTGTAGAGACAGCACTACGGGCTGCCCTTTCCGTAGGTTCGGAGAGCCCTCACTTCTGCTGCAGTGACAGCACTGGGAGAAACCATTTCCCTCGGGTCAGAGAGCCCTCACTTCTGCTAAAGAGACAGCACTGGGAGCCCTCACCTCTGCTGCAGACACAGCACTGGGAACTGTCCTTTCCCTGAGGTCAGAGAACCCTCACCTCTGCTGCAGAGGCTGCAATGGGAGGTTCCCTTTCACTGGGGTCATAGACCCCCTCATCTCTGCTGCAGAGACAGCACTGGGAGCGATACTTTCCCTGGGGATTAGAGCCCTCACCTCTGCTGAAGAGACAGCACTGGGAGCCCTCACCTCTGCTGCAGCGACAGCACTGGGAGCGACCCTTTCCCTGGGGTCTTAGAGCCCTCACCTCTGCTGAGGAGACAGCACGGGGAGCCCTCACCTTTGCTGCAGAGACAGCACTGGGAGATGCCCTTTCCCTGAGGTTTTAGAGCCCTCATCTCTGCTGAAGAGACAGCACTGGGAGCCCTCACCTCTGCTGCAGAGACAGCAGTGGAAGTGACCCTTCTCCTAGGGTCAGAGAGCCCTCACCTCTGCTGCAGAGACAGCACTGGGAGCTGCCCTTTCCTGGGGTGATAGAACCCCCTCACCTCTGCTGCAGAGACATCACTGGGAGCTGCCCTTTCCCTAGGTTTGGAGAGCTCCCGCCTCTGCTGCAGAGACAGCACTGGGGGTGACCCTTTCCCCGAGGCCAGAGAGCCCTCACCTTGCTGCAGAGACAGCACTGGGAGGCCTCACCTCTGCTGCAGAGAAAGCACTGGGGTCCTCTCCTCTGCTGCAGAGACAGCTCTGGGGGCGTCTCTTTCCCTGGGGTTTTGGAGCCCTCTCCTCTGCTGAGGAGACAGCACTGGGAGCCCTCACCTCTGCTGCAGAGACAGAACTGGGAGATGCCCTTTCTCTGAGGTATTAGAGCCCTCATCTCTGCTGAAGGGACAGCACTGGGAGCCCTCACCTCTGCTGCAGCGACAGCACTGGGAGCGACCCTTTCCCTGGGGTCTTAGAGCCCTCACCTCTGCTGAGGAGACAGCACTGGGAGCCCTCACCTCTGCTGCAGAGACAGCACTGGGAGCTGCCCTTTCCGTTGGGTGATATACCCCCCTCACCTCTGCTGCAGAGACATCACTGGGAGCTTCCCTTTCCCTAGGTTCGGAGAGCCCCCACCTCTGCAGCTGAAACAGCACTGGGAGGTGCACTGTCACTGGGATCATAGACCCCCCTCACTTCTGCTGCAGTGACAGCACTGAGAGAGAGCATTTCCCTCGGGTCAGAGAGCCCTCACTTCTGCTGCAGACACATGACTGGGAACTGCCCTTTCCCTGAGGTCAGAGAACCCTCACCTCTGCTGCAGAGGCGGCAATGGGAGGTGCCCTTTCACTGGGGTCATAGACCCCCCTCATCTCTGCTGAAGAGGCATCACTGGGAGTCCTCACCTCTGCTGCAGAGGCAGCACTGGGAGCGACCCTTTCCCTGGGGTCTTCGCGCCCTCACTTCTGCTGCAGAGAAAGCAGTGGGGTCCTCTCCTCTGCTGCAGAGACAGCTCTGGGGTCCTCTCCTCTGCTGCAGAGGCAGCTCTGGGAGCGTCCCTTTCCCTGGGGTCTTTGAGCCCTCTCCTCTGCTGAGGAGAGCACTGGGAGCCCTCACCTCTGCTGCAGAGACAGCACTGGGAGATGCCCTTTCCCTGAGGTCTTAGAGCCCTCATCTCTGATGAAGAGACAGCACTGGGAGCCCTCACCTCTGCTGCAGAGACAGCACTGGGAGTGACCCTTCTCCTAGGGTCAGAGAGGCCTCACCTCTGCTGCAGAGACAGCACTGGGGGTGACCCTTTCCCCGAGGTCAGAGAGCCCTCACCTTGCTGCAGAGACAGCACAAGGACCTGCCCTTTGCCTGGGGTCAGAGAGACCCATCTCTGCTACAGAGACAGCACTGGGAGCAGCCCTTTCCCTAGGGTCATAGACCCCCTCACCTCTGCTGCAAAGACATCACTGGGAGCTGCCCGTTCCCTCGGGTCATAGACCTCCCTCACCTCTTCTACAGAGACAGCACTGGCAGCCCTCACTTCTGCTGCAGTGACAGCACTGGGAGAGACCATTTCCTTCGGGTCAGAGAGCCCTCACCTCTGCTGAAGAGACAGCCCTGGGAGCCCTCGCCTCTGCTGCAGAGACAGCACTGGGAGTGACCATTCCCCTAGGGTCAGAGAGCCCTCACCTCTGCTGCAGTGACAGCACAAGGATCTACCCTTTCCCTAGGTTCAGAGAGCCCCCTCTTTTGCTGCAGAGACAGCACTGGGAGTGACCCTTCCTCCGAGGTCAGAGAGCCCTCACCTCTGCTGCAGAGACAGCACAAGGAGCTGCCCTTTGCCTGGGTTCAGAGAGGCACCTCACCTCTGCAGCAGAGACAGCACTGGGAGGAGCACTGTCACTGGGGTCATAGACCCCCCTCATCTCTGCTGCAGAGACAGCACATGGAGCTAACATTTCCCTGGGGTCATAGAACCCCCTTACCTCTGCAGCAGAGATAGCACTGGGAGCTACCCTTTCAATGGGGTCATAGACCACCCTCACCTCTGCTGCAGAGACAGCACTGGGAGCTGCCCTTTCACTCGGTTCAGAGAGACCCATCTCTGCTGCAGAGACAGCACTGAGAGCAGCCCTTTCACTGGGGTCATAGACCCCCTCACCTCTACTGCAGATACATTATTGGGAGCTGCCCTTTCCCTGGGGTCATAGACCTCCCTCACCTCTGCTGCAGAGACAGCACTGGGAGTGACCCTTTGTCTAGGGTCAGAGAGCCCTCACCTCTGCTGAAGAGTCAGCACTGGGAGCCCTCACACCTGCTGCAGAGACAGCACTCGGAGTGACCCTTCCCCTGGGGTCAGAGAGCCATGACCTCTGCTGCAGAGACAGCACAAGGAGTTTCCCTTTCCCTAGGGTCAGAGAGAACCAACCTCTGCAGCTGAGACAGCACTGGGAGGTGCCCTGTCACTGGCATCATAGACCCCCCTCATCACTGCTATAGAGACACCACTGGGAACTGCCCTATCCCTGAGTTCAGAGAACCCTCATCTCTGCTGCAGAGGCAGCACTGGGAGGTGCCCGTTGCCTGGGGTCATAGACCCCCTCACCTCTGCTGCAGAGACCTCACTGGGAGCTGCCCTTTCCCTGCGGTCATAACCTCCCTCACCTCTTCTACAGAGACAGCACTGGGAGCCCTCACTTCTGCTGCAGTGACAGCATTAGGAGAGACCATTTCCCTCGGGTCAGAGAGCCCTCACTTCTGCTAAAGAGACAGCACTGGGAGCCCTCACCTCTGCTGCAGAGACAGCATTGGGAGTGACCCTTCCCTTACGGTCAGAGAGCCCTCACCTCTGCTGCAGTGACAGCACAAGGATCTGGCCTTTGCCTAGGTTCAGAGAGCCCCCGCCTCTGCTTCAGAGACAGCACAAGGAGCTGCCCTTTGCCTGGGTTCAGAGACGCCCCTCATCTCTGCAGCAGAGACTGCACTGGGAGGAGCCCTGTCACTGGGGTCATAGACCCCCTCTCACCTCTGAAGCAGAGATAGCCCTGGGAGCTGCCCTTTCAATGGGGTCATAGACCCCCCTCACCTCTGCTGCAGAGACAGCACTGGGAGCTGCCCTTCACTCGGGTCAGAGAGACTCATCTCTGCTGCAGAGACAGCACTGAGAGCAGCCCTTTCACTGGCGTCATAGACCCCCTCACCTCTGCTGCAGAGACATTACTGGGAGCTGCCCTTTCCCTGGGGTCATAGACCTCCCTCACCTCTGCTGCAGAGCCGGCATTGGGAGTGACCCTTCCCCTGGGGTCAGAGAGCCCTCACCTCTGCTGATGAGGCAGTATTGGGATCCCTCACTTCTGCTGCAGAGACAGCACTGGGAGAGACCCTTTCCCTCGGATAAGAGATCCCTCACTTCTGCTTCAGAGACAGCACAAGGAGTTGCCCTTTCCTTAGGGTCAGAGAGCCCCCACCTCTGCAGCTGAGACAGCACTGGGAGGTGCCCTGTCACTGGAATCATAGACCCCCCTCATCTCTACTGCAGACACAGCACTGGGAACTGCCCTTTCCCTGAGGTCAGAGAACCCTCACCTCTGCTGCAGAGGCAGCAATGGGAGGTGCCCTTTCACTGGGGTCATAGACCCCCCTCATCTCTGCTGCAGAGACAGCACTGGGAGCGATACTTTCCCTGGGGATTAGAGCCCTCACCTCTGCTGAAGAGGCATCACTGGGAGTCCTCACCTCTGCTGCAGAGACAGCACTGGGATGCCTCACCTCTGCTGCAGAGAATGCACTGGGGTCCTCTCCACTGCTGCAAAGACAGCACTGGGGGACCTCACCTCTTCTGCAGAGACAGCACTGGGAGCCCCCAACTCTGCTGCAGAGACAGCACTGGGGGACCTCTTTTCTGCTGCAGAGACAGTACTGGGGGACCTCTCCTCTGCTGCAGAGACAGCAGTGGGAGCCCTCATCTCTGCTGCAGAGACAGCACTGGGGGCCCTCACCTCTGCTTCAGAGACAGCACTGGGAGTGACCCTTCTCCTAGGGTCAGAGAGTCCTCACCTCTGCTGCAGCGACAGCACTCTGAGTGGCCCTTCCCCTGGGGTCAGAGAGCCCTCACCTCTGCTGAAGAGACAGCACTGAGAGCCTTCTCCTCTGCTGCAGCGACAGCACTGGGAGCTGCCCTTTCCGTGGGGTGATAGAACCCCCTCACATCTGCTACAGAGACATCACTGGGAGCTGCCCTTTCCTTGGGGTCAAAGAGCACTCCCCTCTGCTGCAGAGACAGCATTGGGAGCCCTCACCTCTGCTGCAGGGACAGCACTGGGAGCCCTCACCTCTGCTGCAGAGACAGCACTGGGAGCCCTCACCTCTGCTGCAGAGACAGCACTGGGAGCCCTCACCTCTGCTGCAGAGACAGCACTGGGAGCCCTCACCTCTGCAGCAGGGAGAGCACTGGGAGCTGCCCTTTCACTGAGGTCGGAGAGCACTCACCCCTGCTGCAGAGATAGCACTGGGAGAGACTGTTCCCCTGGGGTCAAAGGGCCCTCCCCTCTGCTGAAGAGACAGCACTGGGAGAGACTGATCCCCTGGGGTCAGAGAGCCCCCAACACTGCGGCAGAGACAGCACTGGGAGCTGCCCTTTCCCTGGGTTCATAGACCCCCCTCACCTCTGCTGCAGAGACAGAACTGGTAGTGACCCGTCCCCTGGGGTCAGAGAGCCCTCACCCTGCTTCAGAGACCACACCGGGAGTGACCCTTTCCCTGGGTCTTAGAGCCTTCACCTCTGCTGAAGAGCTAGAACTGCGATCCCTCGCCTCTGCTGCAGCGACAGCACTGGGAGCTGCCCTTTCCGTGGGGTGATAGAACCCCCTCACATCTGCTACAGAGACATCACTGGGAGCTGCCCTTTCCTTGGGGTCAAAGAGCACTCCCTTCTGCTGCAGAGACAGCATTGGGAGCTATCCTGTCACTGAGGTCAGAGAGCACTCATCCCTGCTGCAGAGTTAACACTGGGAGAGACTCTTCCCCTGGGGTCAGAGAACCCTCACCTCTGCTGCAGTGAGAGCACTAGGAGTGCCCCTTTGCCTAGGGTCAGAGAGCCCTCACCTCTGCTGCAGAGAAAGCACTGGTGGCCCTCTCGTCTGCTGCAGAGACAGCACTGGGAGTGACCCTTCCCCTAATGTCAGAGAACCCTCACCTTTGCTGCAGAGAAAGCACTGGGGGCCCTCTCCTATGCTGCAGAGACAGCACTGGGAGGTGCCCTGTCACTGGGGTTTAGACCCCCTTCATCTCTGCTGCAGAGACAGCGCTTGGAGTGACCCTTCCCCTGGTGTCAGAGAGTCCTTACCTCTGCTGCAGAGGCAGCACTGGGAGTGACCCTTGACCTGGGGTCAGAGAGCTACCACCTCTGCTGCACGGACAGCAGTGGGAGCTGTCTTTTTCCTGGTGTCAGCAAGTCCTTACCTCTGCAGCAGAGACGGCACTGGGAGCTGTCCTTTCACTGGGGTCATAGAAGCACCTCATCTCTTCTGCAGAGTCAGCATTGGGAGTGACCCTTTCCCTGGGGTCAGAGACCTCACGTCTGCTGCAGGGACAGCACTGGGAGCCCTCACCTCTGCTGCAGAGACAGCAGTGGGAGCCCTCACCTCTGCTGCAGAGACAGCACTGGGAGCCCTCACCTCTGCTGCAGAGACAGCACTGGGAGCCCTCACCTCTGCAGCAGGGAGAGCACTGGGAGCTGCCCTTTCACTGAGGTCGGAGAGCACTCACCCCTGCTGCAGAGATAGCACTGGGAGAGACTGTTCCCCTGGGGTCAAAGAGCCCTCCCCTCTGCTGAAGAGACAGCACTGGGAGAGACTGATCCCCTGGGGTCAGAGAGCCCCCAACACTGCGGCAGAGACAGCACTGGGAGCTGCCCTTTCCCTGGGTTCATAGACCCCCCTCACCTATGCTGCAGAGACAGAACTGGTAGTGACCCGTCCCCTGGGGTCAGAGAGCCCTCACCCTGCTTCAGAGACCACACCGGGAGTGACCCTTTCCCTGGGTCTTAGAGCCTTCACCTCTGCTGAAGAGCTAGAACTGCGATCCCTCGCCTCTGCTGCAGGGACAGCACTGGGAGCTGCCCTTTCCCCGGGATGATAGAACCATCAACTCTGCTGCAGAGACATCCCTGGGAGCTTTCCCTTTCCCTGGGGGTCATAGACCCTCCTCAACTCTGCTGCAGAGACAGCACTGGTAGCTGCCTTTTCCCTGGGGTCAAAGAACCCTCACCTCTGCTGCAGAGACAGCACTGGGTGCTGTCCTTTCACTGGGGTCATATACCCCCCTCACCTCTGGTGCAGAGATAGCACTGGGAGGTGCCCTGTCACTGGGGTTTAGACCCCCTTCATCTCTGCTGCAGAGCCAGCGCTTGGAGTGACCCTTCCCCTGGTGTCAGAGAGTCCTTACCTCTGCTGCAGAGGCAGCCCTGGGAGTGACTCTTGACCTGGGGTCAGAGAGCCACCACCTCTGCTGCACGGACAGCAGTGGGAGCTGTCCTTTTCCTGGTGTCAGCAAGTCCTTACCTCTGCAGCAGAGACAGCACTGGGAGCTGTCCTTTCACTGGGGTCATAGACCCCCTCATCTCTGCTGCAGAGACAGCACTGGGAACTGCCCTTTTCCTGAGGTCAGAGAACCCTCACCTCTGCTGCAGAGACAGCACTGGGAGGTGCTCTTTCACTGGGGTCATAGACCCCCCTCATCTCTGCTGCAGAGACAGCACTAGGAGTGACCCTTCCCTTAGGGTCAGAGAGCCCTCACTTCTGCTGCAGAGACAGCACTAGCAGTGACCCTTCCCCTAGGGTTAGAGAGCCCCAATCTCTGCTGCAGAGACAGCACATGGTGCTGCCCTTTCCCTGGGGTCTTAGACCACCATCACCTCTGCAGCAGAGACAGCACTGGGAGCTGCCCCTTCCCTGGGCTCATATACCACCCTCGCCTCTGCTTCAGAGACAGCACTGGGAGCTGCCCTTTCCCTGCGGTCAAAGAGCACTCCCCTCTGCTGCAGAGACAGCAGTGGGAGCTGTCCTTTCACTGAGGTCAGAGAGCACTCACTCCTGCTGCAGAGATAGCACTGGGAGAGACTGTTCCCCTAGGGTCAAAGAGCCCTCCCCTCTGCTGAAGAGAAAGCACTGGGAGCTGCCCTTTCCCTGGGGTCATAGACCTCCCTCACCTCTGCTGCAGAGCCGGCATTGGGAGTGACCCTTCCCCTGGGGTCAGAGAGCCCTCACCTCTGCTGATGAGGCAGTATTGGGATCCCTCACTTCTGCTGCAGAGACAGCACTGGGAGATACCCTTTCCCTCGGATAAGAGATCCCTCACTTCTGCTTCAGAGACAGCACAAGGAGTTGCCCTTTCCTTAGGGTCAGAGAGCCCCCACCTCTGCAGCTGAGACAGCACTGGGAGGTGCCCTGTCACTGGAATCATAGACCCCCCTCATCTCTACTGCAGACACAGCACTGGGAACTGCCCTTTCCCTGAGGTCAGAGAACCCTCACCTCTGCTGCAGAGGCAGCAATGGGAGGTGCCCTTTCACTGGGGTCATAGACCCCCCTCATCTCTGCTGCAGAGACAGCACTGGGAGCGATACTTTTCCTGGGGATTAGAGCCCTCACCTCTGCTGAAGAGACAGCACTGGGAGCGACCCTTTCCCTGGGGTCTTCGCGACCTCACCTCTGCTGAAGAGACAGCACTGGGAGTCCTCACCTCTGCTGCAGTGAGAGCACTGGGAGTGACCCTTCCCCTAATGTCAGAGAACCCTCACCTCTTCTGCAGAGACAGCACTGGAGGTGCCCTGTCACTGGGGTTTAGACCCCCTTCATCTCTGCTGCAGAGACAGCGCTTGGAGTGACCCTTCCCCTGGTGTCAGAGAGTCCTTACCTCTGCTGCAGAGGCAGCACTGGGAGTGACCCTTGACCTGGGGTCAGAGAGCCACCACCTCTGCTGCACGGACAGCAGTGGGAGCTGTCCTTTTGCTGGTGTCAGCAAGTCCTTACCTCTGCAGCAGAGACAGCACTGGGAGCTGTCCTTTCACTGGGGTCATAGACGCACCTCATCTCTTCTGCAGAGTCAGCATTGGGAGTGACCCTTTCCCTGGGGTCAGAGACCTCACGTCTGCTGCAGGGACAGCACTGGGAGCCCTCACCTCTGCTGCAGAGACAGCACTGGGAGCCCTCACCTCTGCTGCAGAGACAGCACTGGGAGCCCTCACCTCTGCAGCAGGGAGAGCACTGGGAGCTGTCCTTTCACTGAGGTCAGAGAGCACTCATCCCTGCTGCAGAGATAGCACTGGGAGAGACTGTTCCCCTGGGGTCAAAGAGCCCTCCCCTCTGCTGAAGAGACAGCACTGGGAGAGACTGATCCCCTGGGGTCAGAGAGCCCCCAACACTGCGGCAGAGACAGCACTGGGCGCTGCCCTTTCCCTGGGTTCATAGACCCCCCCACCTCTGCTACAGAGACAGAACTGGTAGTCACCCGTCCCCTGGGGTCAGAGAGCCCTCACCCTGCTTCAGAGACCACACCGGGAGTGACCCTTTCCCTGGGTCTTAGAGCCTTCACCTCTGCTGAAGAGATAGAACTGCGATCCCTCGCCTCTGCTGCAGCTCAGCACTGGGAGCTGCCCTTTCCCCGGGATGATAGAACCATCAACTCTGCTGCAGAGACATCCCTGGGAGCTGCCCTTTCCCTGGGGGTCATAGACCCTCCTCAACTCTGCTGCAGAGACAGCACTGGGAGCTGCCTTTTCCCTGGGGTCAAAGAGCCCTCACCTCTGCTGCAGAGACAGCACTGGGAGCTGCCTTTTCCCTGGGGTCATAGACCCCCCTCACCTCTGCAGCAGAGACACCACTGAGAGCTGCCCTTTCACTGGGGTCATATACCCCCCTCACCTCTGGTGAAGAGATAGCACTGGGAGCTGCCCTTTCACTGGGGTCATAGACCCACCTCAACTCTGCTGCAGAGACAGCACTGGGAGAGGCCCTTCCCCTAGGGTCAGAAAGCCTTCATCTCTGATGCAGAGACAGCACTGGGAGCTGCCCTTTCCCTGGAGTCATAGAACCCCCTCACCTCTGCAGGGACAGCACTGGGAGCCCTCACCTCTGCTGCAGAGAAAGCACTGGGAGCCCTCACCTCTGCTGCAGAGACAGCACTGGGAGCCCTCACCTCTGGAGCACTGGGAGCTGCCCTTTCACTGGGGTCATATAACCCCCTCACCACTGCTGCAGAGATAGCACTGGGAGCTGCCCTTTCACTGGGGCCATAGACCCACCTCAACTCTGCTGCAGAGACAGCAGTGGGAGGTGCCCTGTCACTGGGGTCATAGACCCCCCTCACCTCTGCTGCAGAGACAGCATTGGGAGCTGCCCTTTCCTTGGGTTCATAGACCCCCCTCACCTCTGCTTCAGAGACAACGCTGGGAGTGACCCTTTCCCTGGGGTCTTAGAGCCCTCACCTCTGCTGCAGAGACATCCCTGGGAGCTGCCTTTTCCCTGGGGGTCATAGACTCTCCTTACCGCTGCTGCAGAGACAGCACTGGGAGCTGCCCTTTCCCTGGGGTCAGAGAGCCCTCACCTCTGCTGCAGAGACAACACTGGAAGGCCCCATATCTGCTGCAGAGACAGCAGACAGAGCTACCCGTTCCCTGGGGTCATAGAACCCCCTCACCTCTCCAGCAGAGACACCACTTGGACCTGCCTTTTCACTAGGGTCATATACCCCCCTCACCTCTGGTGCAGAGATAGCACTGGGATTTGCCCTTTCACTGGGGTCATAGACCTCCCTCAACTCTGATGCAGAGACAACACTGGGGGGTGCCCTTTCACTGGGGTCAGAGAGCCCCCCTCTCTGCAGCAGAGACACCACTGTGAGCTGCCCTTTCACTGGGGTCATATACCTCCCTCACCTCTGGTGCAGAGATAGCACTGGGAGCTGCCCTTTCACTGGGGTCATAGACCCCCTCAAATCTGCTGCAGAGGCAGCACTGGGCAGGCCCTTTCACTGGGGTCAGAGAGCCTTCATCTCTGATGCAGAGACAGCACTGGGAGCTGCCCTTTCCCTGGAGTCATAGAACCCCCTCACCTCTGCTGCAGAGACATACCTGGGAGCTGCCCTTCACCTGCATAGACCCCTCACCTCTGCTGCAGAGACAGCACTGGGAGCCCTCACTTCTGCTTCAGAGACCGCTCTGGCAGCTGCCCTTCCACTAAGGTCAGATAGCCCTCACCTCTGCTGCAGAGACAGCATTTGGAGTGACCCTTCCCCTAAGGTCAGAGAACCCTCACCACTGCTGCAGAGACAGCACTGGGAGTAACCCTTCCCCTCGGGGCAGAGAGCCCTCACCTCTGCTGCAGAGACATCCCTGGAGGTGGTCGGTCATTTTTTCGAAAAAAAAAATGTCGAATTCAGTTTTTTTTATTTATATATTTATTTTGGGGTTCGGGATAAAAAAAATGGGTAAAAAAAATAAAAGGGGGGTTGGGGGCGAAAAAAAATGCATTAAAAAAAATTCGACATTTTTTTTTTCGACATTTTTTTTCTCGAAAAAATTACTCGAAATTATTGGTTTCGAAATTATGACTATAAACCATCCCTGGGAGCTGCCCTTTGCCTGGGGTCAGAGAGACCGATCTCTGCTACAGAGACAGCACTGGGAGCAGCCCTTCCCCTGCATAGACCCTTCACCTCTGCTGCAGAGACAGCACTGGGAGCCCTCACTTCTGGCTTCAGAGACAGCACTGGAAGCCCTCACCTCTGCTGCAGAGACAGCATTGGGAGTGGCCCTTCCCCTAAGGTCAGAGAACCCTCACCACTGCTGCAGAGACAGCACTGGGAGCTGCCATTTCCCCGGGATGATAGAACCTCCTCAACTCTGCTGCAGAGACAACACTGGGAGGTGCCCTGTCACTGGGGTCATAGACTGCCCCCTCACCTCTGCTGCAGAGACAAATTTTGGAGTGACCCTTCTCCTGGCGTCAGAGAGCCCTCACCCCTGCTGCAGACACATCACTGGGAGTGACCCTTCCCCTAGGGTTAGAGAGCCCCCATCTCTGCTGCAGAGACAGCACATGGTGCTACCCTTTCACTGGGGTCATAGATCCCCTTAACCTCTTCGGCATAGACAGCACTTGGTGCTACCCTTTCCCTGGGGTCTTAGACCCCCCTCACCTCTGCTGTAGAGACAGCACTGGGAGCTGCCCTTTCCCTGGGGTCAAAGAGAACTCCCCTCTACTGCCGAGACAGCACTGGGAGCTGCCCTTTCACTGGGGTCATAGACCCACCTCATCTCTGCTGCAGGCACAGCACTGGGAGCTGCCCTTTTCCTGGTGTCAGCGAGCCTTTACCTCTGCTGCAGAGACAGCACTGAGAGCCTTCACTTCTGCTGCAGAGACAGCACTGGGAGCCCTCTCTTCTATTGCAGAGACAGCACCGGGAGCAGTCACCTCTGCTGCAGAGACAGCACCTGGGAGCTCTCATCTCAGCCTCAGAGACAGCACTGGGAGCCCTCACTCTGCTGCAAAGACAGCACTGGGAACCCTAATCTCTGCTGGAGAGACAGCACTGGGAGTGACCCTTTCACTGGGGTCAGAGAGCCCCAACCTCGGCTGCACGGACAGCAGTGGGAGCTGTCCTTTCAATGGTGTCATATACCATCCTTACCTCTGCTGCAGAGACAGCACTGGGAGCCCCCACCTCTGCTGCAGAGACAGCACCGAGAGCCCCCACCTCTGCTGCAGAGACAGCACTGGGGGCCCCACCTCTGCTGCAGAGACAGCACTGGGAGCCCTCACCTCTGCTACAGAGGCAGCACTGGGAGTCATCACCTCCGCTGCAGAGGCAGCACTGGGAGCCCTCACCTCTGCTGCAGAGACAGCACTGGGAGCCCTCACCTCTGCTGTAGAGACAGCACTGGGGCCCTGACCTCTGCTGCAGAGACAGTACTGAGAGCGCTCACCTGTGCTGCAGAGACAGCACTGGGAGTCATCACCTCCGCTGCAGAGGCAGCACTGGGAGCCCTCACCTCTGCTACAGAGGCAGCACTGGGAGCCCTCACCTCTGCTGCAGAGACAGCACTAGGAGCCCTAACCTCTGCTGCAGAGACGGCACTGGAGCCCTGACCTCTGCTGCAGAGACAGTACTGAGAGCGCTCACCTGTGCTGCAGAGACAGCACTGGGAGCCTCACCTCTACTGCAGAGACAGCACTGGGAGCCTCAGCACTGGGAGTCATCACCTCTGCTGCAGAGACAGCAGAGGAAGCATCTCCCCTCTGCTGCAGAGACAGCACTGGGACCCTCACCTCTGCTGCAGAGACAGCACTGGGAGCCCTCATTTCTGCAGCAGAGACATCACTGAGGGCCCTCACGTCTGCTGCAGAGACAGCACTGGGAGGTCTCTCCTCTGCTGCAGAGACAGCACTGGGAGTCATCACCTCTGCTGTAGAGACAGCACTGGGAGCCCTCACCTCTGCTGCAGAGACAGCACTGGGAGTCATCACCTCTGCTGCAGAGACAGCACTGGGAGCCTCACCTCTACTGCAGAGACAGCACTGGGAGCCTCAGCACTGGGAGTCATCACCTCTGCTGCAGAGACAGCAGAGGAAGCATCTCCCCTCTGCTGCAGAGACAGCACTGGGACCCTCACCTCTGCTGCAGAGACAGCACTGGGAGCCCTCATTTCTGCAGCAGAGACATCACTGAGGGCCCTCACGTCTGCTGCAGAGACAGCACTGGGAGGTCTCTCCTCTGCTGCAGAGACAGCACTGGGAGTCATCACCTCTGCTGTAGAGACAGCACTGGGAGCCCTCACCTCTGCTGCAGAGACAGCACTGGGAGTCATCACCTCTGCTGTAGAGACAGCACTGGGAGCCCTCACCTCTGCAGCAGAAACATCCTCTGGATTTGCTGTTTTACTTGGATTTGAAGTCCCTCAAGGGAGAGAGTTCCCAAAAATTGTAAGCCTCGGTATCACCGCCACACGGGGTGCGAGTGACGCGCGAGGATTAACCGTACTGTGATTGTCATGGATTCCAAAATTTCAATGGCGAGAGGATTACTCTCCTGAACACGGAGCCCCTCACACCTAGTGCAGCCCCATCCCCCCCCCGCAGCGCGCTCAGGCACTCACTCTGCACGCACTCACCCTCTCCAGAAACACTCCCTCCCCCTCACATCGCTCGGGAGATATTAGGAAACGGATTAAGCGCATGCAGATTAGCGCAAGGGATCCTGGGTACCCTGATGTGCTGTCGACCCTGCTTCCTAGTCCGTTTTCACTGTCTCTGGCGCTGCCGCGGGATTGGAATGTTCCAGACCTGGTGTCTTGGGACGAGGCTGCGCATGCGCATCGCATTTGCGCGTGCAAGGAGTTAGTGCAAAAGTATTCTGGGGTCAAGGACTGGCCTCAAAAACCCGAGAGTAAAAGATCTTCATGTTTATTATACTTCCCAGAAACCCCTGCGCAGATGCCAGCCATAAATATGACTCGAATCCCTGTGGGGACCCCTGGAGGCCACCCTTGGAACTGCATTGTCTACTCTCCTGTGAGGACCCCTGGAGGCGACCATTGGAACTGCAGTGTCTACTCTCCTGTGAGGACCCCTGGAGGCGACCATTGGAACTGCAGTGTCTACTCTCCTGTGAGGACCCCTGGAGGCGATCCTTGGAACTGCAGTGTCTGCTCTCCTGTGAGGACCCCTGGAGGCGACCATTGGAACTGCAGTGTCTGCTCTCCTGTGAGGACCCCTGGAGGCGACCATTGGAACTGCAGTGTCTGCTCTCCTGTGAGGACCCTTGGAGCCGATCCTTGGAACTGCAGTGTCTGCTCTCCTGTGAGGACCCCTGGAGGCGATCCTTGGAACTGCAGTGACTGCTCTCCTGTGAGGACCCCTGGAGGCGATCCTTGGAACTGCAGTGTCTGCTCTCCTGTGAGGACCCCTGGAGGCGACCATTGGAACTGCAGTGTCTACTCTCCTGTGAGGACCCCTGGAGGCGATCCTTGGAACTGCAGTGTCTGCTCTCCTGTGAGGACCCCTGGAGGCGATCCTTGGAACTGCAGTGACTGCTCTCCTGTGAGGACCCCTGGAGGCGATCCTTGGAACTGCAGTGTCTGCTCTCCTGTGAGGACCCCTGGAGGCGATCCTTGGAACTGCAGTGTCTGCTCTCCTGTTGGGCCCCCTGGAGGCCATCCTTGGAACTGCAGTGTCTGCTCTTCTGTGGGGACCCCTGGAGGTCACCCAAGGAACTGCAGTGTCTGCTCTCCTGTGAGGACCCCTGGAGGCCATCCTTGGAACTGCAGTGTCTGCTCTTCTATGGGGACCCCTGGAGGCCACCCAAGGAACTGCAGTGTCTGCTCTCCTGTGAGGACCCCTGAGGCCATCCTTGGAACTGCAGTGTCTGCTCTTCTATGGGGACCCCTGGAGGTCACCCAAGGAACTGCAGTGTCTGCTCTCCTGTGAGGACCCCTGGAGGCGATCCTTGGAACTGCAGTATCTGACCTCCTACGAGGACCCCTGGAGGTCACCCAAGGAACTGCAGAGTCTGCTCTTCTATGGGGACCCTGGAGGTCACCCAAGGAACTGCAGTGCCTGCTCTCCTGTGAGGACTGTCAGAGGTCTCGGCACCTTTAAGGGAGAGACAGGTTTCAGGCAGAAAGCCGGAGCAGGGAAAGGAAGGGGAGGAGAACGGCAGTTGGAGTTTGCATCATGAATCAAGAAGACATATATCCTCTCCCTCTGGTGTCAGTGTCACTGTGAACAACTGGCAATGAGGTTGTCGCCCATCCACCAGAGTCCTCCATTTCCGACCCAGTGATTCCACTGCATCTTCCCACCCCTTCCAGAGGGACCCCGCCTCCACTGCAGCGCACTGGGGTGCCCACTTATCCCGCCGCGACACGTGGAACATTAAAAAAGGAACAACGAAGGACAGTAGGACCATGCCATCCCGCTGGTGCACACAGCATCAATCACCCTCACAGAACATATCCCGCCAAAAGTTCACACAGCAGCAGCCATAAATGAAACAGCCTCCCCACCCGCTAGCACATGCAAACGGGGCCTCTCTCAAAACAAAAACCCGCAAGCCACTCAATAAGGGAGCCACAGTCAGAGGCATGCCCCCAACAAGCGTCGCATCCACTGCACCAGGAATAGTGTTACGCAAAAGGGTGCCAACCGGAAATAAAAGTGTCAGGGAGAATTCCCACCCAAGTGCTAATTCCCTCTACCTTTGAGCCCTTCAGCTCTTTTGCTATATTTTGGGACTTTGAACTTTTCATTTTCAGTGTGTTTTACTTTTCTGTTCTTTGGTCATGGAGTTTTAAAACAACTCCAGTGGCATCATCTGTTTCTGTGTGTCACACAGCACCTTCAGTGCAGTGGCGCAGGGGTGTCTTTCAGACTCCCCAACGTTTAACTACCTTTTCTGGGACGGACTACTGTCTCCCAGAGCATGTAAAGTTAAATTGACTTTACTAGTCTCTTTACATTTACTGACCCAGCACACACTATCTTCCTATAGAGTGCTGGGGGAGTTGCCTATCTTCCCCTGAGTCAAAACACTCATGTAACAGTCAAATATTGCCTTTTCCTACTTTAAATGGCTGGTGGCAGTGGTTTAGATCAAACTACCGTGATTTTTCCCGACCACTAACAACAGTAGCTAAAAATCGGGTCAGCCATGTTTTCCAGTATGGCGCCCAAGACCTATCTGTAAAAACAGACTCCGGTCATCTTTTTTTTCGCCATTTCGTTTAGGAAAAGTCCTTCTTGTGTTTGTCTCTGCACGCCAAACCAGACTTGGCCCCCTTGTTCGTTGGCCTTCAGCTGGCTTCAGTACTGAAGCCCTCCTCTGATGCCAGAGTGTCTGGGATGGACAGGATGTGAGGGAGGTGCCCAAAACTCCCTGTGCTTAGTCTCCTAGGAGACCTGAATGCACTCTGGCATGATTGGCTGGCTGGCGGTCCGGCAAGGACAGCCGCCCTGCTGTGTGAGTGACAGCCAGGCTGGAATTAATGGGGCGAAAACTGTTTAAAAGCAGGCCTCTGGGACTTGGAAAGCAGAGTCGACCACTGGAACGAAAGAACCAAAGATGAGCTGAAGGACGAGGACTGCTGCAACTCCTGGACAACCGGTGAAGCCCTGCTGAAGGTCCAAATTGCCTGAAACTCCATCAACAGAGAAGCCCTTGAAGGTTAACTTTTTCCTTTGAGTTTGGCGGAGCAACCAACTTGCAAGCCACCTAGACACCGTCCCCATCCTGGTCGAATTTTCTGCAGAGCGTTGTTGAAAACCGGATAGCCAGGGGGAAGGAAACCAGCTTGTGGACTTAAGGCACTTACACCTTAAACTGACGTTTTGCTACAGCTTTTGGCCTCATTCCATGGAAGTGCAGGAACGTCCCGACGTCCTCCTTCTTGTCCCCACGACTGAAGCTCAGGAACAGCGAGATCTGCTCGAACTGCCAGGAGCAACTGCCTCAGCTACAGCTCTTCTTCACCTTCAAGGTACTGTGCAAAAGCGGTCCAGAAATCTTTTCGGCCACGGTGAAAGTTTGTGAAACTTTCCCGACTTCGAAGGCTTGTCCTTCCCTAAACATTTGTCTAACTTTTCACCTAGCCAAACTCTTCTAAATACTGTGGCAAAGACCATCGCCCCAGAGGACCGAACAGACTTCACTACGCTAATCAACTCCCTTAACAGATAACTCTTCATCAAACCCAACAGAGACTATGAAAGGTACATATTCAATCAGTGCACGCAGATAACCGAAGAAACTGTGCACAGAGGGCGGAGAAACCTCTGAACAGGCCCATAAGATTCAGAGCTTGCCCTCCAGTACCTTAAATCGCGATAGCTGCACCTTCAGGATGATGGGGTGCAGGATTCTCTTACTCCAACACCAAGCAATAAGGACAAGTCAATGGTTTGGCAAAGGGAAGTCTGTTTAATGACAAGTACTTCCATCCTGTGTTATGGTTACGTTTCTTTATATTTCAATATCGTCTCTTCTTCTACATCCATTATATCCTCATTCATATTGCTGTAGTGCCTCTGCCCACTGAACTGCCTGCGCCCAATCATGTTGTTGTATTGCCTTTGCCCACTGAATTGCCTGCGCCCAATCATGTTGTTGTATTGCCTCTGCCCACTGCATTGCCTGCGCCCAATCATGTTGTTGTATTGCCTTTGTCCAGTGAAATATGTCTTCCCCCTCATGCTGCTGCACCTCCAATGCTCAGCATTCCATGCCCATCCAACCACTCTGCATGTAACATCCCTGCCCCCACTGAGCCTCACTCCTCCCTGCCACTCCGCACCACACACCTACCCTCTTCTCACACCACCCCACAGCTCCCTGCCCATATGCTAAAGTGCGCACTAGTTAATGCTCGTTTTATTCCCGCGCATCCCCTTGACATTGATGATCTGATCACCAATGACAATCTCAACATACTTGTAATTACTGAAACGTGGCTAAATGATAGCTCAGGACCGGCACTCTCCTTAGCTATCCCCACAGACTACGCTATCTTCAGGAGTGACCGTACCAATCAGAGAGGAGGCGGTTTTGCCCTCATAGCCAAGAATTCCCTTAGCATCAGGGAATCACCAGGACAACAGGGACAACTTGGACTCAATTGTGACTACCTCCCACTTAAAATCAACATGTCTCACACCTGCAACATCAAAATGCACATTGTATACCGACCACCCGGCCCCTGCACTGACTTCCAAGACTCCCTCGTCCAACGCCCTATCGGATAATATTAAAGAAAAACTCCCAAATCATCCTCCTGGGCGATCTCAACCTAGGCCTCAATGACCCCAAGGACCATCACGCCAAAGCCCTTAACAAAGCCCTTACCACCCTTGGCTTCGCTCCCACCATCACTGAACCCACTCACATCAAAGGACTCACCCTGGATTGGGTCAACCAGCACAATTGCTCCATCCTGGTCACTGCCAATACCCCATCCCATGGTCCGACCACCACTATATCCAGTTCAACCTCACCACTAAGAAAAAGGACTCCGTCCCCATCACCCCTTGTCCAGCGGCACTCGCCAGGCGTTCGCACAAACTCACAGCAGAAAATCTGTTGCCTTTCCTAATGGTCCCCGCGCTTCAGACGCCCCCCTCCAATAACCCAGGCATTCTCGCTAGCACCCTCAAAAGCATCATCACCAAAGCTATAGACGCCATTGCTCCCCTGGCTCTCAAGAAAGCCAAGAAAATCAAGCACTCCAACTCTTGGTTCTCAATGAGCTGCTCAAACAACGCTCAGAAAAAAGATCCGCCCTCTCTACATGGAAAGCCAACCCCTCAGAATCAAACAGGGAGACCTTCAAAACCATCTCCAGGTTATATAAAAACAATGTCGTCAAAGCGAAAGCCCTCTCATTTAACACAAGGATTAATGACGCCAAATCCAACTCCATAGAAAAATTCTCTATCTTCAGAGAATTGGAAAAACCCTCTACCCCTCCTCCTACGCTCATCAAGGATGCAAAATGGTACAACAGCATTCAATCAGCAATGCTAGACAAGCTCAACACCCTTCAGACCAAAATCATTGGTCACCAAGAAGTGCTCGAAAAGCTAATAGCTAACCAGCACAGTAAAGCACCCTCACCTGCACTGAACTCCACTCCCCCCTTCGAATTCAGAGACATCACGGAATCGGAGGCCATTACCTTGCTCAAATCTATTAAACCATCCAATTGCAAATGGGATGCCTGTCCCAGTCCAACTTGTCAAAGACTCTGCTCCCTCCCTGGCTCCCTTCCTCACTGCCTTCATCAATGCTTCTTTCAGGACAGGTCGTGTTCCCAAAGATCTCAAAGAAGCCTGGGTCTGTCCATTAATAAAAAAGCCATCTCACGACCCCACTGTCCCTGGGAACTACAGGCCTATCACCACGGTCCCATTCCTGCTAAAAATTCTCGACAAAGCGGCTTATATGCAACTCCTAGGCCTGCGGCAATCAGGCTTCCGCCCAAGACATGGCACGGAATCAGCTCTCCTCGACTTAAAGAACCAAATGGAGGACTTAAGAGACATAGGCAAACCAGCATTCCTCCTACTCCTCGACTTATCAGCTGCCTTCGACCTGGTCTACCACAACACTTTGTGCCGTTACCTTGCCTCTGCGGCTAAGTTTTCCCCCAAAGCGCGTGACTGGATCACCTCCTTTCTCCAAGACAGGGCTATGAAAGTTTTCTCTGACTCAGCCTCTGCCACCCCTAGCCTCCTCAAATGTCGAGTCCCACAAGGGTCATGCATAGCGCAAACACTCTATAACCTTTTCACCAGGCCACTGTTTAGCATCCTGGACTCCCTGGGTATCTCATACACCAATTATGCGGATGATACAGAGGTGTTAATCCCACTCACAGGTGACTACAAAACGGACATGTCTAATCTCACGGCTATTTACTCAACTATCCAATCCTAAACAGTGAAAAAACAGAACTCCTACTCATTGGCTCCCCACCACCCTGGGTAACCTCAGTCAGGAATACTCCTCTTTCACTATTGACAACACACTCATCAAGGTGTCTGACTATGTCAAAACACTTGGCGTCTACCTAGACTCAAACCTCTCCATGGACAGACAAGTGAATGCTATCTCCACATCATCAGCCAACTACGTGAAAATCATCAATGCAGCCAGACCATTCCTATCACAACAGAACTGTCTCGCCATCGCCAGAGCCATCATTGGCTCTAGACTAGACTATTGCAACGCCCTATTATCCAGGACATCATGGAAAAACCTCTCTAAACTACAACTAGCGCAAAACAATGCCCTCAGGGCAGCCACTGGGACCTCAAGGAAAGAACGCATCTCAGAAATCAGGAGACAGGTACACTGGCTTCCGGTCAAACAGAGAATCATTTTCAAAACTCTCTCCCTAGCGCACAAATGCTTCCATGATACTGCCCCTCAGTACCTCGTACAGAGGATTGTCAAACACACTGCCACAAGACCTCTGAGGGAGGGGTACTCTAACCTCATCCTGGTGCCTAAAACTAAAAAGGCCCGTGCAGGAGGATCCAGCTTCCCCATGATAGCAGCCACACAGTGGAATGCCCTTCCGCCTAACCTAAGAATGATTCAGTCCCACCTAGCTTTCCGCAAAGCACTCAAAACACAACTCTTCATCTAACCAATAAAAAGTTTTCTTATGTCTACTTAAATATGTGATGAATACTGTACTTGTAATTAAGAGACCTCTCGGTCACATGTAACCTTGCCTACTGAAAATTCTTTCCTGTAACAATCGCCACGATGCCTCCGGGCTGTAGGTGCGCTTTACAAATGCAAATAAATAAATAAATATCATTTCATCATAAAGCATCATCTTTTGATCATCATTTTGTTCATCTGGACGTCTGTCCGGGCCAATGTGTTGTCACCATTCGCCTTCAATGAGAGCCTTTTGGGTCTCTTCAGGGACAGCTTGTAAGTAGTCTTCATTTCGCGTCAGCTGCTGGTATGGTTATCTTAGTGGGTACCGTGCAGCCCATGGTTGTATGGTTATTGGCGCCTCAATAGGTATACAAGTCCTTCTGACGGGTACTGGTCAGAGCCCCACTGAGGCTCTCTGTTGGTTTATTTGCTCCTTACACGTCACATATCTTAGCGAGTATACTTCTGGTTTCTCAAAATGGGTGGCTGGAGTGCAGGCCATATTTGGGACCTCCTCTACAAAACCATCGACACATTTATCACTCGCCTCTGGGTGAAGAGCGCCCATTGCCAGTTTCACTCATTCTCCACTGACGAAGCAATCAGATTGCACGTAATAGGATGCATATTGCCTGCCCTCAGAAAACAACTGCTCAAGAAACCCCTCTCCATTGATGAACTAAGTGAGTTGGCGAGAATCGTTCAGAGGGTGGACGCACAAGCAGCTTCCATAGAGGGAAACCCAAATTCAACGCATAAGAAAGGAGAATCCATCGCTGCCATCCAACCAGTACCACAACGACCCACGGATCAAGAGACCATGCCCAACCGGCCGACCAACCAACCAAATGGGTTTCAGATCACAGAGGTAATTTTACCAGTGTGGCATGAACATCCCGCATTCAGGGACCTGCCCAGCACTGTCACAAAGATGCACCAACTGTGGCTGGAAAAGCCATTTCCAGTCGGTCTGCAGGGAAGGAGACCATTCCCCACCCCCGAATGAACACACATCCGCAAAGCAGGACATACGGCCACCCTCCCCAGCCCACCTGAACAGGCATTACTACCAAGGGCAACGACGGTACATCAGGGCGATAGAGGAGGCTCACCAACAAGACTATGACCAGTACCACGACCAAAACGATCAATACTCCCAATTCGTGATGAATATGATGAACCCCCAAATACATGAAGCGAGAGAGGTGCCCAGAATTACAGTCAACTAGGAGAAAAAACAATTCTGTTTTCTTATCATCGACTCTGAGGCGACGGTCAACATCATGGGGAAACAAGATTTCTTGCAGATGCCAGAGAGACCCGAACTCGCAAGAGCCAATTCAAGAATTTTTCAATGGGGAGCAGCACTACCCCTAGAATTGATCGGACGGTTTAAGAAACGACTGACACACAAGGGGCTAGCACTAGACACCACCATCTATGTCATCTGGAGCCTGACAAAAGGTTGTTGCCTCCTCGGCTATCAAACGGCATGCCGTCTATGCCTCATTGACATCTACTTCCAAGACGGTGAGGTGATTCAATCAACCACATTCACAGGAAACAATGGGGAGCAGGTATGCACAATCAACGCCACCCCAAAAAGACTCAACCATATCACAAAAGAGACCATTTTATCCAGATTCCCGCATTTACATAAGGGGCTAGGAAAACTCAAGGGGGCACCCGTCACAGCACATATCGATGAGACCTTCAGACCCGTCCCTCAACACCCCAGGAGGGTAGGTTTCCACCTCCAGGATGCCATCTCGAAGGAGCTCGACCAACTACTCCGCGATGGCATCATTGAGCCAGCAGCGCGTTCCACTCCATGGGTATCCCCATTAGTCATTGTGCCCAAAGAAGGAAGACACCTACGCCTTTGCGTCAACATGAGGATGGCCAACACCGCCATACAAAAGGAGCACCCTAGACCATGCATCAAGGACATGATTGTACTATTGAATAAATCAACCACATTTTTGAAACTTGATCTCATTCAAGGTTACCATCAGCTGGAACTTCACCCAGAGTCGAGTAGCATCATTGCCTTTGCCACCTATGAAGCACTGTTGGACGACAGGTGGCTGAATTTCAGCATCTCCTCCGCTGCAGACATTTTTCAAGAGACGATAAGATAAGTAATTCGGCCAATTAAGGGTGCGTTAAATTACAGCGATGACATCCTCGTATTCGGCATATCACAGGAAGAACATGACATGGCACTGCTTGCGACATGTGCAGCGTTACACAAGGCCATCCTGACACTGAACCTGGAAAAGTGCAGGTTCAGCAAAAGGAAACTGACATTTTTTGGTCACATATTCTCAGACGATGGCATGACACCAGACCCGGACAATGTCAGCACCATCACCAATTTACAGGAACTGGCACAGGTAGCGGATGTGCGATCATTCCTCGGTATGGCCGGGTATGGCCGGGTACAACGCATGATACATCCCGCATTATGCTTCCCTGACCGAATCCCTGAGAAGATTGCTGCAGAAAGACTCAACATTCGACTGGTCGAAGGACTGTCAGGCAGCATTTGAAGCCATCGAGACAGCTCTAGTCGAGGCACGCCATGTGGCGTACTGTGACCCAAATTGGCACACAGAAATAACAGTTGACGCCAGCCCAGTGGGACTTGGTGCCATCTTGGCACAAACAAGCAGAGCTGACACACCCCAGACACATCGTCGCTTACGCGAGCCGAGCCCTGTCGGCCACAGAGTCGGCATACTCACAAGCCGAGAAGGAGAGCCTGGAGTCAGTGTGGGCTTGTCATTGTCATTGGGAAGAGATTCACGCTGATCACGGACCACCAGGCACTGCTTTCCCTTTTTGGCAACCCTTGCATGAAAATGCCACCCAGGATGGAAAGATGGGGCATGAGGTTGCAGGAAGATAATCACACCAATCATCCACAGGCCAGGCGGTGATCACAATCCAGCAGACTACCTTTCCCGGCATCTGTCTGGGGCTCCGACGACCCACAAAGGTGATGCTGAATATATTAACTATGTGGCTGCCAACGCCCTACCACCCGCAATATCAATGGAAGCCATTGAGGCTGCATCCACAGTTGATAATAATAATAATTAATGGATGGCTAACGCCATTCATGGCATTGGCGATTAGCCTCACATGCAACAATAAATGGAAGAATTACCGCTGTGCAGTCCAAAACCACCCAGGGGTATGCAAGGAAGAACTAGAGAGACTAGCAAGAGTGCATTCGGAGTTAGCAGTCAAGGACCCCTCCATTCTATTAAGAGGGTGTCAACTGATCATCCCCACGACACTCGTGGCCGAGGTCATCAAAAAGGCACATGAAGGACACCGAGGGGCCGACAATAAAAAAAAGCAGTTTAGGTGCCAAGTATAGTTCCCATCCATGGACTCACTAGTAGACAGCTGGGTCAAGAACTGCCTGCCATGTCAATGCACATGAGCAGAAGCGCCCCTCCCGCTACAGCTGACACACACACCAGACTAACCGTGGGACAGGGTAGCGGTCGATTTCTATGGTCCAATGGAGTACCTCTTTCTATTCATTGATGAATACGCGAGATGACACCATGCCCCCAAGTGGCCGCGACCTTCGACAAGGTACTCAGTGAGCGGGGCATCCCAAGGTCCATGAAGTCAGACAATGGACCCCCATTTGCAAAGGCCACGAGTTTGTGGCCTTTGCAAAGCACATGGGATTTACGCATCAAAAGATCACCCCCAGATGGTCACGAGCCAACGGAATGGCAGAACGATTCATGGCGTGAATTAAAAAGACAGTCCGAAGAGCTTGCATAGAAGCCACCAAACCACATCAAGCACTCTGTAGGCTGCTACGGGACTACTGCAACACGCCACATGAAGCCACCAACAAGACACGCACAGAAATAATGATGCTGTAAGGTCCACAGCAAGCTCTTGGTCTATCTGGCATAAATGGAGAAGGAGACTTCCTCATGACATTTTAGGTCTTCCAAGATGGCTGTGGGTTGGGTCTCTCTTTAGACCTTCAGGCAGCTCTCTAGCGCTTTCCCAAGATGGCACCCCGAACTCACTTTCAAGTCCCATTCTTAAGGAACAATGGTAAGGTAGCTGCGTCGCTTTTTGCTACTGAAGCCTTGATGATGTGATAGTTACCTTGTTTTCTGCCTTCTTGCTATTCTGCTATGTTTTGGCTCTCTCCTTGCCGTACAGCCTCTGCCTTCATGCCTTCAACTCTCCGGAGCCTTCCTTCCTTGGTTTCCCATTCTCTGGTTGCCTCTCTTTTTTCCTCTGGCTCCCCCCTTACCTCGCCAGCATTCCACCTTTGGGCTTGATTATACCTCACCGTGCCTGATGAAACTTCCTTGGATTCCATTGGCGCTTCCTGCAGTTTGCTTCACCTTCTCCGCCGTTTGGATAACTTCCACCAAGGATTTATAACTAAGCAAGGACTCTGGGTTTTTCGCCTTCATTGGGGGCTTGGCCCTTACGGTTCCTTTTGTCGCCCTTGTTGCTGCAGGGCTCCTAGGGAACAGTGAGGGAAGATCCTGCCGCAGCAAATTGTCCTACCCAAAGACTTCTCTGCTTGGACTACAGGTCAGTTTCGCTACTATACTAATTGGTCCTGAAAGATGTGCTATGAAGTCCACACCCATCATTGAGAGAAACACCAGGATGGTGTAGAAATCATAAGAAGAGACACAGAGAGAAAGGAACATGCAAAAACAGACACAGACATGAGAAGAAGGGCAGTGCCCAAAAACCTCCAAGTCGGAGATGAAGTCCTCGTCCAGCAAGCCATGACAAGGAAGACAGATGCGAGATACTCACAGAGACCGCTGAAAGTTTGCTGTCAAAGGATCCATGGTGACAGCCCAGAACTCAGACCATGACATTACAGGGAACAGCTTGCAGTTCAAATACCTCATCAAAAGAGAGAAAACTGAGCTGCTCCCACCGGAACTGGACCCTTAACCCGGAGAGCCACGAGACGACCCGTGGATTCCCCCTGAGGGGGATCGACATTTGATACAGGAATCTTCTGAAGCACACTATCACACAGGAGTGATGTAAGTATGAACTCAAGCTTTCCTCCCACTTTAGGTTGTCAGCTCAGCTTTCAGCTCTCTGCTATCAAAGAGGAGTGATGTAAGTATGAACTCAAGCTTTCCTCCCGCTTCAAGCTGTCAGCTCAGCTATCAGCTCTTTACTATCACAGAGGAGTGATGTAAGTGTGAACTCAAGCTTTCCTCCCGCTTCAAGCTGTCAGCTCAGCTTTCAGCTCTCTGCTATCAAAGAGAAGTGATGTAAGTATGAACTCAAGCTTTCCTCCCGCTTCAAGCGGTCAGCTCAGCTTTCAGCTCTCTGCTATCAAAGAGGAGTGATGTAAGTATGAACTCAAGCTTTCCTCCCGCTTCAAGCTTTCAGCTCAGCTTTCAGCTCTCTACTATCACAGAGGAGTGATGTGAGTATGAACTCAAGCTTTCCTCCCGCTTCAGGCTGTCAGCTCAGCTTCCAGCTCTATACTACCACACAGGGTAATGTAAACATGAACTCAAGCTTTCCTCCCGCTTCAGACTGTCAGCTCATCTTTCAGCTCTCTATTGTCACAGAGGAGTGTGTGAGTATGAACTCACGCTTTCCTCCCGCTTCAGGCTGTCATCTCATCTTTCAGCTCTCTACTGTTACAGAGGAGTGATGTAAGTGTGAACTCAAGCTTTCCTCCCGCTTCAGGATGTCAGCTCTGCTTTCAGCTCTCTACCGTTACAGAGGAGTGATGTAAGTGTGACCTCAAGCTTTCATCCCACTTCAGGCTGTCATCTCATCTTTCAGCTCTTTACTATCACAGAGGAGTGATGTAAGTATGAACTCAAGCATTCCTCCCGCTTCAGGCTGTCATCTCATCTTTCAGCTCTCTACTGTTACAGAGGAGTGATGTAACTATGAACTCAAGCTTTCATCCCACGTCAGGCTGTCATCTCATCTTTCAGCTCTTTACTATCACAGAGGAGTGATGTAAGTATGAACTCAAGCTTTCCTCCCGCTTCAGGCTGTCAGCTCTGCTTTCAGCTCTCTACTGTCACAGAGGAGTGTGTGTGTATGAACTCAAGCTTTCCTCCCGCTTCTGGCTGTCAGCTCTGCTTTCAGCTCTCTACTGTCACAGAGGAGTGTGTGTGTATGAACTCAAGCTTTCCTCCCGCTTCAGGCTGTCAGCTCTGCTTTCCGCTCTCTACTGTCACAGAGGAGTGTGTGTGTGTGTATGAACTCAAGCTTTCCTCACGCTTCAGGCTGTCATCTCATCTTTCAGCTCTCTACTGTCACAGAGGAGTGTGTGAGTATGAACTCAAGCTTTCCTCCCGCTTCAGGCTGTCAGCACAGCTCTCTACTATCACAGTGGAGTGGTGTGAGAATGAGAGAAAGGCTTTACCTATTTCTAATATCATATTGAAAAAAGGGAAGAGGTATTACAAGAGGCAATTCAATTGAGGGGTCATTAATATGCATGAGGCATTTTTGTGAGAACCAATTAGCATTCAAATTGCCTTTAAGAAGCTTTCCTGATTGTTGATGTGATATATATAATTAAGTATTGTTGGGAAAGGGGCAGCTCTGCTGCCCCCCCCCGGCGCTTTAAAGTAAGGCGAGATGGATTTGAGGCACTGTAATGAGCCAGGGCGAGGGGGACAGTCTCTCCTCCAGCAGGACCCCATGCTAACATAACCAGGTTCAGTTTGACTACATGGTGTGGCCCAAGGCACGGGTGCCATCACTATTTTGCATAGATATTAATATTCATAGGTAGAAGAGAAAGTGTGCGCACTAAATGCAGCATTACATGCACCAGGCCCAAATCCACAATGTCACAGAATTCTCCAGTCATGTCCGAGCTCCCAGAGGGCAGTTCGCACCCCCACCCGCCACAGAGGGATGTGCCATACAAGGCGGTGATCAGAGACCGCCGCCTGGTGGACATGTTATCTCACACTGGCCAGAGCATGACCCGGCCCATTTCCAGTGACTACGAGTTATAGCCCATATAACTGACTAAACTCTAGGATAGCAGAATTCCATTGCACCAGGTGCCCTTTGACCGCCAACCCCAAGTAATAAGTCCTGAAATGTTCAAAGAGGATCGGCAGGGAAAATCGGTGAAGCGACAATCGTGTGATTTGTATTGCGATGGGCTGGGAGGGATACATTATAGTTCAAAACAGGGTGTAGAGCTTGGAGCCAGATGGCACAGAGTGAGGGAGTGAAATGTGTGTGTGAAGGTTAGAGTGCCCCAGAACCTCCTTTATGTCCGTCTTAAAGCCTCCCAAGTGCACAGTATGAGTGATAAAACAAGCTGTGTAGTAGGAGTATAATTAATTTGTTTTCTGACCTTCGACGTAAGCAGAAGATGAGCCCCGAGGTACCCATGTGATGGAAGATGGACGGACTGGGCTGAGACCAATAAACCCAGCCCTTATGGATAGAGGTAGTACATGTATAGGGTCCATCCAATCAGCAGTGCAGGTTTTTACTGTATGTATTGCATCAATTATTAGGATGTTTTCCATTAAAAGATTCTGCTTGTACTGCTTTTCGGCAGAACGTTCTTAGCAGCAGAGTTCTTTGCTGTTGCTCTTATTTGTGTGTGAGATTAAACTTGTTATCCTTACAAGATCGACTTGGGCCTTTCTTCCCTAGCGTGTTGTATTCTCTCTGGTGTGAACGTTCAGGGGCGTACCTTCAATTGGTGACCCCGAAGTGACCCCAGCACCATCTGTAGCTGCAGAGGCTTACAGGCCACTTCTCCAGAAGGAGCTACGCCCTACCTACAGCGACTGGCCCGAAAAAACACGTGTTTCGAGTGTTTTAGCAGGAGCTAATTTAAGAAAAGTCCTTTCTGCTCTTTGAAGCAGGGCGCTGCTCTGAGGTTAGTGCAGGCCGGTGTCAGAACCCCTTTATGGAGGAGTTTGAGTGAGCATGCATATGTGAGTAGATTCTTGTACGAAATAACAAGTAGGGGACAGATGCATGGGGAAGTGTGAAAGGTGTGAGCTTGTGGTGAGTGAGGTCATTGATGTGACGTGGATGAGGTTAGGGTTATTCACTGGCAAAATTTGTAGTATTGGTTGAGTTATTTGGAAAAAAGTATTATAAGGTAAGGCATTATAAGGTAAGGCAAAGGTAAGGCAGGGATACCCTCCTCGGAAAGGGAGGGAAGGTGGTACCACAAGGCAGAATAGTATTTAAAAGCCGTTTATGGAAATAAAAAGTAATAGTCTTGTATAAGGAGTAGGCCTGGAACAAGTAGTGGTTGTTAGTTTTAGTGTGTTATTTTTTAATTTATGGTGGCTGTGTTTGTTGGGTGAAAAACAAGCCCTAGAATGGGTGGTAATTGTGTGCATCGCAGAGTGTTGTGGTGCTGTCTCATTTTTTTGGAGTGGTGTGTGTGTGTATGGAAGGGTGACGAAGAAGGGCAGGGGGGGTTGATTTTCCTTGTTTTGTTGTTACAAGCAAGTAGCAGCGTCTGCGGCGCATTAGAGGGACTTTGCAGGGTTAGTCAGAGATAGACGTCACTAGCATGGGGGAGGAATGTCAATAGAACACATGTACCAGGCCCTGCCACTATATCGTGACAGGATGTAGAAATATCAAAAGCAGTGGATCGCGGAGATGGGAGGACGGGGGATGCCCTGCCCATGGCTAGGGCAGGGCTCACACAATAAGGATATTTTGGAACACATGTCCACATTTCTAGTAGCAAAATATGAGGTTAAGCAGCTACAGAAGAGAAAAGAGATTCTCGATTTTTGGCATTTGTTCGAAGATGCAGAGAATCAAGGGAGTGGAGTAGAGGGGCAGAGACAGAAAGATGGGAAGTGCAAAAAGGGAGAAGGAGAAGGCGGGACGCCAGTGGAGAGTAGGGGATTATATCCCTTGACAACATACCCCACAGAAGATCTTCCTTCTCGTGCTCTTCGCTCATCCACCTCCAACTCCCTCAGGGTCAGTCGCTTCTCCAAGCAAAGAGTTGGTGGTAGATCTCTCTCATCGGCAGGGGCCTCCCTCTGGAACAGCCTTCCTGCATCCCTTAAACTTGAGGAGAACCATCTTCGGTTCTGGAAGCACCTCAAAACCTTCCTCTTTGCTTCTGTTTTCTCACCCCCCCATCCTCTGCTGATGTCCTGGCTGTTATTGCACTGGTTACCTGGCCACCCTTCTGATCTCAGGACCAGGCCCCGCCAGCTGCACACCTGCACTGCCTCCCCGGCAACCCTTGCACCTGGGGACTGTTTTGCTGTATCCCTACAGTCCCCCTACCAGCACTTACGTATGCACTTACCTTGCACTTGCCACCCCTGGCCTTTTACTATCTTATTTATTCTAATATCCCATGTACTGCACTTTTTCCCCCTCCCTTACCCCCAGCACTTTTCCCTTTCCCCCTTCCCATGCACTTGTGCGATCTGAATGACACCGGGCCTAGTAAAATCATTGTCTGTCTTCCCTTGTCCCCTTCCCTTGCCTCGTCGCGCTTTGAAACACTTGTGTATAGGCACGTTATAAATGCCATATCATATCATATACTAAACCAAGCTATGTACCCACTGCAATTGGAACCCCTTCTGCTGTGAAACTGTCTCCCGCAGTGTCAGTAACACCACAGGCTACCGCTCCCCCACCTCTTTATACTCTGCCGCCTGAAGTGCTGGCATCAGTGGGTTTTAGCTCAAGGGAGTTTGAGGATAGATTGACGGGATTACTAACAGAACTGAGAAGGCTCCAGACATCCCCAGGAACAGTGAGGGATATAAGAACATTGAGAAAAGGGTCGGGAGAGTAGAAGTCAGGGGAAGTGTTGCTTAAGATGGATGCTTAAGGTATAAGACGCATAGGTGTTGAGAGAGAATGGAGCTCGGGTGGGTGGATTATCCTGGGAGAGGAGAATATGGTGTTGGGAGAGGAGGTGGAGGAACAGGATGTTGATACGTTTGCAGAGGATCAGAGCGATGGAGAAGGAAGGGGCGAAGAGGCGGCTGAGAATATCACCCAAGGAGGATAACTTATGGGCAGGGGGCAGATTTTAGGAATAGGGCCAGCCGGATGACGTTGGTCAGGAAGAGAGGAGTAAGGATGGGTGTGAGAAGTAGAACAAAGATGCAGATTCCCCTCATACATAAGGGGGGAGGGAGGACACAATATGTGCCCTGGTCCCAAATGGAAAATAATAATTTAATTTAGGCCACTACGGTAGCTCACAGCAGGAGCGAGCAAGTGTATATATGAATTTGAAAAACAAATTGCAAGGGTGCCCCTGGCAATAGGGAATCTTAAGAGCCTGTTGGTTGCCATAATTGGGGATCAGGCTGCGGATGTGTGGGTTAAGGCTGGATTCCCTGGATTAACCCTGGGGGATGACACACATGATGGAGCATCATTTAATGGAGTTAGAACATTAGTATGGGACACACTATGAAGGGCTTTCCCGGATACTCACGATTTACAGTCTTTGATGCAGTATACCATGGGTAATAATGAGGACCTAGTTAGATTTATTCTTACAATGCAAGAGAAGTGGAGAGCTGAGACAGGAGGTCCATGGGATCAATCGATATGATTCTTCTTTTTTATCGTAAAGAGGGGTTTGCCGAAGGAAGTGCAGAAGGTGCTGGATAAGATTATGGGTATTGAGGCTAAGGATGGCTGGAAATGCAGAGTATAATAGTGCATCATTGTTAAAGGATTAAGGAGCGGGAGAGAGAAACAGTGCAAAGGTGTCAGGGGGATGTAGCGAAATTGGTAGAGAAAAAATTGGCAAAGGTAGCAGTACATGGGCCCGTGCCGATGCCAGTACAGGTAGAAGGAACAGAGAGTACCCAACACGTTGCGAGTGTCACTATTGAGGTGCTCTGGACGACAAGGACAGTAGGGCGGGAGGCAACAGTACCCTGGCCCACAGTGGAAGGAAGGGGGTCTGCAGTGGGGAAGAAGAGAATTTTGGCGAGCAAGAGGAGGAGGGTTTGGATCCAGAGAAGGTGAGTTCAGACAATCTCAATGTTGAATTGTTTAAGATGGGGGCATTTCACAAGGGAATGCAGGAGCAGGTCTGCACTGGGGTATCATTATGGGTCACAGCAACAAGGCTAAAGGTCCCAAAGACCCCAAGGACACGAGTACCAGCAACATGATATGATATGATATGATAGGTTATTTATAATGTGCTTAATACCAAGAGATTTCTAAGCACGGACCCGGTATCGAACCTGTGTTACTCCATTTTGTCTTGCTTCCAAGGCGAGCACGTTGCCCCTAAGCTATCCTCCAGAGACTTCCAGAAACAGGAGGGTAGTTTCCAATGTCCCAGGGCAGTGGTAGAATCTGGTGGGACTGCCTCTCCCTTTGGGGGAGCAGCAGTAGTAGTAGGTAGCCCCTTCTCGTTACCCAGAATGAGCATGTATCCTGATTAGGACAGCCCACTGAGAGCACTTGCATGTCCGGTCTTGTTGACCATTACCCGCCCTGAAGAGGAACTTTTGCTGGGGGCGGAGATAGGAAATAAGCAGTTCATATTCATGGTGGACTCTGGTGTAACTAAATCATGTATCATAGAAGGAAACTTTCCACTATCATGAAAATATCTTGACGCGCAGGGATTCTCTGGGTCTATTGCCAAGGTTCCATGCACTGAGGAGCTGGACATAAAGGTGGGAGGGAAGGTAGTATGGCTACCCTTACTATATTCCGAAAGTTCCCCAGTCAATTTACTGGGTATGGACCTGCTCAGAAAGTTAAACATGACTTTAAGCATCATTATAAGTCAGGAGGTAACGCTGCCGGTGCTACCGGTGCGTTTCCGCCAAACTTGTAACATTTTACTGGTACCTAGTGTAAAAACTGGAGGGGGTGTCTGTACTCCTGCTCTCTATATGGCAGAGGAGAGGCACAGATAACCCCAGCCAAGATTCTCTCTTATTGATATTGTGGTCGGACAATCAAGGCTTGCTCTCAGGAGGTGATGCAGGCTGGTTCTTAAGTACAGTGTAGTCCCCAAGCACCCACAAAGGAATGTCCACACACTGTATTAGTTAAAACACAGTCTTTATATAATTAAGGTTCAAGCTTATATACACAACCACAATAACTCACTTTGTGCTCAGTTAATCTGCAATGGCAAATATATACACAGTTCTACCTGGTACGACAATTACTTTGATTCCTTTAAAGTGCATTAACTAGACGTAGTTTAAATGTCACACAAATCAATAAATCCAGTGAACCAACGATAGACTTAGGAGAAAAACAGTTGGTTAAAATAGTTAGGCAGAACAGTACTTTAGCTACTAAGTCACAGTTCTGCATGAGGATCCAACCACCTGGGCAACCTGTAAATAAAGATATATCGTACAAGCCCAGTCCATATATTGTTCACAAGGGTCTTATTTCCTTCTAAATAGTTCTACAACCCCAATATACCTGGAATAGCAGAGTTAGACATCAGGTCATCGACGGATCCTTCTTGAGCGGCTCCCTTTGAAGCAGGAGCCACGGATTGTCGGAATCCCACGAGGAAAAAGTGTGATCACTGTCGTTGCAGCAGCAGATTCGGTTCTTGCAGTGCTCATTGACGATTGGTCGAAAACGTCCTGCAGGCTAAGGCATGCGGTGCACCTCGATGACGAGTGTTCGTTGCCGCAAAGAGTTACTGAAGAACTTTGGCCCAGGAAGGGCGTTGTGTTGTCTGGCTTCTCTGCGGTCTTTGTGTGGCGGGAAACCCACCGGCGGATTCTCCTTGGTCATCGAAGGCCTTGACTTTCTCCGGCAGGACGAACGCGGTCAACGATGATGAACAAGGGAGTCCTTGGATCAAATGTTCTTAGGCAAAGGGAGCACAGCTGCACCGGGCCAGCGACGTGGTCGTCGACAGTGGATGGCTGTCGGGTGCTTCTCTTCATTCTACTTGGTGGTCCCCTTCTCCGTTCATCAGCCTTTCATAGGTCTGTCTACCAGGGAGCTTTGGCAAAGATCAGCTGGTGCACGATAGTCCCTCGTAGCTCGGGGAGAGGTCTCCTAGCCAGGTCCTCTCTTGGATCAGTTCCTTGAAGGCACAACAGCTTTCAGATTAGCGAAGGAGAGCAGCAGCAATTCTTCTTCCTCCAGTGGGCTCCAAAGTTAAGCATCAGTTTCAGCTTCAGCTTCTGAACGACTTCTAGCAGTGAGAGGCATCCAGACATACTGTTGATCCCCCATTCACTCTGCTGGGTCACACTTAGGAAACCAGTAACTCAGAAGAGCATTCAGGCAGTCAGGCAGCCAATCAGGTGCACAGTGCATTCAGGCCATTCTTCTCCATCTAGACACTCACAACACAGGATTTTGATTTGGACAAGTACTCTGCCATTTAGCACTACACACTGCATTCATACCAGTTTCGGGCAGGGCTGTCTCAGTCATTGTGTCAACCACCAGATACTATACACCCATAACACAGAATGCATATTCGTCACACACTCCATTCAGCCAGGTCCCACCCCATGGGCGTACCCACAACATACAGTAATTGTGAAGGCTCCAGCCAGTCTGGCCCGGACTTCCCCACAACACCATATATGGAACTTCCACCCAACAGCCAGTCAGGGGGAAGGGACAGAGTCAGGGCTTCCCGGGACTTCAGGAAAAGTAAGGTAACATGTGATAGAAAGCAAGAGGCCAAATGGGCCATCTTTTTCCTATAAGGAATCCACTGATTCCAATGACAGAGCCTGGGCATCCCAAAATGTAGAACGTTCAGGGCACCTGTCAATTCAGCACGGAGCTGCCACCAGCCCGTACCCTGCTCTGTGGGCCACACACAGGTGCCCAAAAACATACACTAGGAGTACAGGGTCGTACTCCCACCTATGGCTGCCATATGGGTATCCCAAGGGTCTGTTCACCAAACCAAATACAGGAAGAGCTGCACTGCCAGGAGTCCAACATAAACTCCTGCGCGGAAAACAAGACAGAACATACATGATAAGGCAATAAAGGACAAGGATTCAGAGGCCCTGTCCCTCTGATGCATTTCTATCATCCCAGTCACCCCCCCAGACTGAGGTTAGGGCGTCTAACCTCCTACAAGATAGTCACCCTCACCCAGACGGTCATCAGACCTTCTGGAAAGGCCATCTGCATTATCATGACTCTTCCCTGGTCTGTGCTCTATGGTGAAGTCTAGCCCTTGCAGGCTAATGGTCCACCTGAGCAGTTTCGGGTTTTCACCCTTCATCTGCATAAGCCACTTCAGTGGCTTATGGTTTGTTTGGGCCTTTAAGGTAGACCCTATAAGGTAGGGCATAACTTGCCTAAGGCTCCAAACTATACTGAAACATTACTTTTTTTTCAAGAGTAGCTCACCTAAGTTCTCTGTCCTTAAGTTGCCTACTGATCAATATGATCAGATGTTCTCTTCCTTTGTCATCTAACTGGGACAAGACAGTTCCAATTCCGGTGTTGCAGGTATCCATCTGGATGATAAAGGGTTTCCTGTAATCAGGCGGACAAAACACAGGTGCCCTACACAGACTTTCTTTCAAGCCAACAAAGGCCCTCTGACAGTCTTCTGTCCAATTAACCTTCCTTGGGTGTTTGGGCGAAGTCAGAGCTGTCAGAGGTGCTGCTATGGTTCCATAGTCTGCCATGAAGTTGTGATAATACCCAGTGAGGCCCAAAAAGGCTCTCACCTGGGTTTGAGTAGTGGTAGTCTCCCAGTTATGTACATCCTGTGCATTACTGAGGAGAGGTTAGATTTCACCCCCTCCTAACTCATGACCAAGGTACGTGACTTTCCCCTGAGCTATCTGGCACTTGGTGGCCTTGATTGTGAGATTAGCCCTTTTCAAGGCCTGCAACACTTTATCCAAGTGAGTAAAATGCTCCTCCCAAGTGGAACTGTAGACAGCGATGTCGTCTAAGTAGGCCACACAGAAGGCCTCCAGGCCACTGAGTGCATGATTGACTAAACGTTGGAAAGTGGCAGGTGCATCTTTCAACCGAAAAGACATGACTCTAAACTGGATATACCAAATAAATGAAGGGGAGTAACAGTTTGTGGTGTGCTCAACTTCCTTAAATCAATGGTTGTCAAGATGCAGCAGAAACTATACATGAGGTTCCCCTTGGTCCCTCACAGAGAAATTAGCAATACAAAGTTGGGTGTGTAGTTATACTGCGCAAACACACTTCTTGATCGAGTATTCAATACTCTATAGTTAATTCAAGTCCCAGAACATAGTCAAAAACAAATGTAGCCATCCAGATATGTGTATGGTGATTTATACTTTTCACAGCCGACACGTGTTTAGACCAATCGGTCGTCCTCAAGGCTGTTGTGAATATTTGTGATTGCAACAATTGAATCGTCATAAACACAAACCAAAAAAATGTGTTTTTAAGTATACAATTGTTGATTGGTGATGAATTATAAACATCAACATCACAAGTTATGCAAAGTGACCCAAAGTGCAATTGTTCAAGTAACAGTAGCATTCGATTCCAAATTCATACAATTTAAGTGACAATAAAAGGGTATACATACCCATGGTCAAGCAAAGACAGTCAGGGAGGAAGGGAGCAGTTATGGGGGAACAAGATGTCAGTCTTATAGCATCAGGTCATGATTAATATCAAGATAATTCAATTCTAACATTATTTTGCAGAATAATAATTATTTCAATATTCATGTTCTGTATTATAGTTACACCCAGTTGTTAATGCTTAGGTATAAGTGAACTATAAATGTTGGTTTGATTGTCACTGAGAAAGGGCTAGATATCCCTATCCAATTTCAAAAGATCCCAGTGTCTTTGTACAATGCTGTATAACTTGTGTGCATCAGTGGAATATTGAGTGATGATATCTACACATTTCCTAGGTGTTTGCGATGGTTTGTTAGTATTATCGAGTCTCAGCATGTCAAGTCTTGACTTCTTGTCTATTTTGGTTCGTGCTTTGGCTATGACATTTTCAGAGTAGCCTCTTTCCCTGAATCTTGTGGTTATGAGTTCCTTCTTTTGTGCGATTGAGATATCAGTACTGCAGTTGTGTTGTGCCCGGTAGAATTCTCCAGCCGAGAATTCTCCAGCCGGGATATTCGTGAGAGTTGTTTTACGATGGCAGCTATCGGCATGTAATGTGCTGTTGACCTCAGTCGGTTTGCAAATGTCATGGACTCAATTTTGCCGTGAGAAATGTAGATTCTTAGATCTAGGAAATTGATCGATGTGCTATCACTCTCACCAGTCAGTTTAATGCGAAATGCATTATTGTTTAAGTACTTTTCAAAGTTGCCAAAAGCGGCAGCTGAACCCTTTCAAATTATCAGCACATCGTCAATAAAACATTTCCACAAAACCACATTTTTCAGGTATGTGTTATTATTGAAGATGTGTTGATCCTCAAAATTAGACATAAAAATAGTTAGACAGAGGAGCGTGTATTTGGCCCCCATTGCCATGCCTTTTACTTGGGTGTAGAATGTTTCATCAAAAAGAAAGACATTGTTGTTTAAAGTAAACTTCAGAAAGTCTTTTAACATCTCCACATGTACCAGAAATGAGGCAGAATGATCTCTAAACACATAGTCAATGGTGTGTAAGGCCAGCTTGTGACTAATTGACGTATAGAGGGCTGTCACATCCATAGTTGCTAGCATATAATCATCCTTCCAATCAATGGTTGATAAAATCTGGAGCACATGTGTACTGTCCCTCAAATAAGTTGGCATCTGTAGTACAAAGTCTTTAAGTATGTTATCAATGTAAGTGGATAATCCTTCGGTGGCCCGCCCTATCCCACTCATAATCAGCCTTACTTCTGGCAGAGTACTGTAAGTTTTGTGAATTTTGGGTAGGAAATACATCACCGGGGTCACAGGATTACATGTCTTCAAAAATGATCTCTCCTCATCAGCGATATTACCTTTGCTGTGCCATTTGATGATCTCTAATGATATAAAATGAAAGTGGGTACACATCCGAACGTTAACTTGATTACTTCCACCACTAGATGAATTTTGTGAACAACTTGCTAGGGTAAGAATCCCACTTTACAATGACACATCCAACTTTGAGTTGCCCAATTCTTGAATACATATTGTTATTGGGTCCCCACAATCATTCAAAAATGTGTTCTATTTTATTTTTCAACTACTGTTGGATTCATCTCTTGAATTATTTGGTGTGTCCTCAGTTTCCCCAAATTGCATGACTTATAAAATGCACTACTGGAATACCTAATTTTTGGTTAATGGGTCTCATCAATGCACAATCAAACCAATATTTATAGTTCACTTATACCTAAGCATTAACAACTGGGTGTAACTATAATACAGAACATGGATATTGAAATAATTATTATTTTGCAAAATAACATTAGAATTGAATTATCTTGATATTAATCATGACCTGAGGCTAAAAGACTGACATCTTGTTCCCCCATTACTGCTCCCGCCCTCCCTGACTGTCTTTGCTTGAAGATGGGAATGTTTACCCTCTTATTGGGCCTCATTACGACCCTGGCGGTAAGGGGTTTACGCCAGCGTTAGCTGCGCCGACCCCTTACCGCCAATTACGAGGTCCCCTAGCGCCATGGTGCTTTTAACACCTGCTTTTAGCAGGTGTTAAAATCCATGGCGCTAAGGGACCATGGAGTTAATTACGCCACCGTAATTTACGGTGGCGTAATTAACGCCTTCCCCACTCCCATTATGCCCTATGGGGCAAAAATGGGAATGGGGAAGGGTAAATGGGGATTGGGGACTTACCGCCCCGCCAAGGTCGGAATGGGGCGGTAAGTCCGCCAACCACCATGGCGTAAACGTAGTTTACGCCATGGTGGTAAAGTCACGGCCCAGGCGGTAACTTACCGCCTGGGTCGTAATGAGGCCCATTGTCACTTACATTGTATGAATTTGGAATCGAATGCTACTGTTACTTGCACAATTGCACTTTGGGTCACTTTGCATAACTTGTGATGTTGATGTTTATAATTCATCACCAATCAACAATTGTATACTTAAAAACATTTTTTTTTGGTTTTTGTTTATGACGATTCAATTGTTGCAATCACAAATATTCCCAACAGCCTTGAGGACGACCGATTGGTCGAAACACGTGTCGGCTGTGAAAAGAATTAATCATCATACACATATATGTATGGCTACATTTGTTTTTGACTATGTTCTGGGACTTGAATTAACTATAGAGTATTGAATACTCAATCAAGAAGTCAGTTTGCGCAGTATAACTACACACCCAACTTTGAATGACTATAAACTGGTAGAGTCCCTCAGGTGTCGAGAATGCAGTCTTTTCCTTGGCATGATCCGTCAGAGCTATTTGCCAATAGCCTGAGGTAAGGTCAAAGGTGCTCACAAATTTGTCAGCACCTATGGTGTCCACGAGCTCATCAGCCCTGAGCAATGGGTGCGCATCGGTTTTGGTGACAGCATTGACCCCTCTGTAGTTCACACAGAACCTCCGATCCTTGGTACCTGCGTGGGAACTTGCCTGGGGACAAGGACCATGGTACTGCACCAGGGACTGGTTGAGGGTTCAATAACACCCAGATCCAACATCCTGACAACCTCAGCCTGGATATGGTTCTTAACTGTATCTGACATATGGTAGCACCTGCTTTTGACAGGCACACTGTCACCAGTGTCAATTTCGTGGTGACACCATGGTGTAAGGCCTGGTGTCAGTGGGAACAGAGAGTCATACTGTCAGAGCAAAGCCCTGCAGGCCCTCTGCTACTCTATCATCAGATCTGGAGAGGGATGCACTCCCTCCACTGAGCCATCCTGAGGGTTGCTATGCAGCAAATCAGAAAGGGGCTCACTCTCATCCTCTTCTTGCTCTGAAGCTAGCAAGAGACATGAGACTTCTGCTTGCCTGTGGAAAGGCTTTAGCCTGTTAACATGGAATACCTGAGGGGATACCCCAGGGGCTCCCATGTCAACCAGATAAGTGACTTTGCCCATCTTGGAGATTATCCTGAAGGGTCCAGTTCACTTAACTGCCAAAGCTCGAGGCTTGGTAGGCTCCATCACAAGGATCTCCTGTCCTTGAGTCCACTCCACCTGTGATGCTTTAAGGTCAAGCCAGTACTTGTTCAATTCCTAGTTTGCCTTGAGATTCGCTGTTGCCTGACCCATCATCTGAGTCATCCTCCGTCTGAGGCCTAACACATAACCCCCCACTTGCTTGGTAGGACCTGGGGGGGTGGCTTTTATACCTTCTCTAATCAGGGCAAGGGGCCCCCTCACTGGATGGCCAAAGAGTAACTCAAAGGGGCTGAAACCAACACCCTCTTGAGGTACTTCTCTGGAAGTGAACAGCAGGCATGGTAGGTCCCATTTCCTCCTTAGAGGCTCTTCCAAAGCGCCTACCATGCCCTTGAGAGTTTTATTAAATCTCTCAACCAGACCATTGGTCCAGGGATGGTAAGAGGTGGAGAACTTGTAGGTTACCCCGCACTCTTTCCACATGGTTTTCATGTAACTCGACATGAAGTTGGATCCTCTGTCAGAGACAACCTCCTTAGGGAATCCAACATGGGTGAAGATGCCCAGGAGAGCCCTGGCAACCACCTTGGCAGTAATAATCCAAAGGGGTATAGCGTCAGGGTACCTGGTGGAATGATCAACCAAGACCAGGATGAACCGATGTCCACCTGAAGTGTGAGGGTCAAGAGGACTGACAATGTCGATGCCAACCCTCTGAAATGGTGTGCCAACCACTGGCAATGGTTGCAGTGGGGCAATGGCACTGCCTCCAGTCTTGCCAGACGACTAACAAGTTGGGCAGGGCCTGCAGTGGGACTCCATTTCTACTTCCATCTGGGGACAGTAGAAATGGGCAGATAGCCATTGCTTTGTCTTCTTGGTCCCAAGATGACCAGCCAAGGGCACCTCATGTGCCAACTGCAGTAGGAAGGGGCTGTAAACCTGGGGTACCACCAACCTCTTGAGGGCACCAGGTTCAGGCTTAGTGGGCTCGCTAACAAGGAGCTCACCCTCCCAATAGATCCGGAATTTCCTAGGCACTTCACCCTTTTCCTGGGACAGGGCCTGTTTCCTCAGACCCTCGAGAGAGTGGCACTCTCTCTGATCCTTACATAAATCTGCCCGGGAGTGTCCCCCCTTCAGACAACAGGCATTGAAGGTCGGGGTGGTCCTCCGGATTGAGCACCTCTCCCACAGGAGGGTCTTCTGCCTCGTCTCCCTTAGGAGTAAAGGTTGGCTTTACCACTGGACCCAGCCCATCCAGAGCATGAATCCCAGTGGGTGCTGCTGAAGCAGCAGGAAGCAAAGGGGCCCCTTTCGCAGAGGCGGCCTTCTTGCTCTTCCATCTTCGTGCCTTGGGTTTCCCCATCAGCGAGGGTACCGGACTCGCAGCCGGAACCCGGTGTGACCTGTGATCGTGTGACCGCCGCAGCAGCCATGAGTAGACCATCCGTGATCATCCCTATTTCCACCAAATCATTTCCTAACAAAATGTTACCAGGCTCGTTGTGCTGGAGGTACAGATAAAATGGGATATGAGTTAACCCTTTCCAGTACTCCATGGAAAATGGGTTGCACTGGATCTGTGGCAGATTGACTAAGTAAAGTTAATGGTAACTTTACGCTTTTCTGGGGACAGCAGAGAGCATTGTTTCGCTCTTTTAACATTTAGACTTGGCTGGTGGCAATGGAATCTATCCTAACTTTTCTACCGGGATTATATTAGATAAACGTGGTACTGTTCTTGGCTATTATATTAGCCTCGAACATAAACCCGCTTGACCAAATCGTCTTTCTTTTGGCTCCGATTGGGTTTATTCGCCATTTCTTTTTGTTAAAGTCCTTCTAGTGTCTTACTTGGGGATCGGTCGAAAATGTCCTGCAATCAGAGGCGTGCGGTGCTGTTAGCGAGAATTCTCATCTATGGCTAATTTCCCTCACCTAGTGAGTCCCCCAGCAGCTTTGCTGGACTTCTGGAGTTTATTTTTTTCCACTTGGTAAGAGTGAGAGCTTTTCCCCCACTCTTACCTGTGTTTTGCTATGTGTTTTCACCTGTTGTGATTGTGGGCTCCAGAGTACACCACTTCAGCAGCCCCCTTCTTTTTGTGTGTCACACAGCACCTTCGGTGCCGTGGCACAGGGTTGTCTTTAAGACTTCCCTCGACTCCATTTCTGAGGCGACTGCTGTCCCCCAGAAAAGGGTAAAGTTACCATTAACTTTAATTAGTCAGATTTAACCACAGATCCAGTACACCCCATCTTCCAGGGAGTACTGGAAAGGGTTAACTCATATCCCTTTTTATCTGTACCTCCTAGAGCATTGCTTTGCTCTTTTAACATTTAGACTTGGCTGGTGGCAGTGGTATCTACCCTAACTTTTCTACCGGGATTATATTAGATAAACGTGGTACTGTTCTTGGCTATTATATTAGCCTCGAACATAAACTATTGACCATATCGTCTTTCTTTTGGCTCTGGTTGTGTTTATTCGCCATTTCTTTTTGTTAAAGTCCTTCTTGTGTCTTTCTTTGCGTGGCAAACTAGGTTCGCCTTCTTTGTTCACCGTCTTTTGGCGGGCTCTCTGTTCAGAAGCCCTCCACCAGGCGCCTGGTTGTCTAGGTGAGGGAGGGGTGTAGTCACCCCCTGCACAGAGTATCCTAGGAAACCCAAGTCACACTTTGTCATGATTGGCCAGGGTAGTTGTCCGGGCTGGACAACCCCCCTGCTGGGTGATTGACAGCCAGGCTGTGTGAATGGGGGTTTTTCGCATAAAAGGCAGGTCTCTTGGGCTAGAAGTCAGAGAGTCGCCACTGGAACTACAAGGAACCAAAGAGAAGCGGAGAGAACGACGGCTGCTGCAACTACCTCGTCCCGGCGAAGCCCTGCTGCAGTCCTGAGCTATCTTTCCTTCAACGACTTAGAAAAGATCCAGTCCGGAGTCTTCTTCCCTTGAGCTTGGTTTGGATAACCAGCTCATCTTCTACAGCCAGAGGATCCTCTTCCTTGGTCGAAATCGCTGCACACTGCTGTAGTGGTCCGGTTAGCCACCTGAAGAGCCTCTCCTGTTTTTAAGGAGCGCACCTTTTATTCCTTGTCGCTGCTGCTGGCTTCATCCCTGTGTGGTGCAGACCCCCTTCAGACATCCTCCTTCACAACGAAGCTCCAGGAATTGTGGGTCTGCGGGAAACCAACAGGAACATCTGCCAGGGCACCAGCTGCACCACTGGAACAAAGTACTGTGTTCTGTTGAGGAAACTGGGTGAATCCCTTTTTCTTCATTTCCAAGGCTTTCCCTTGTCTTCCTTCCTTCTTATAACTTTTGCTTCAGAACATTGACAATATCGAAGTACTTTTTGGCTACGTTGAATCGTGAACTGTTTGACCGTGTGATCTTCGGCAACTGGCCCAGTGTCTTTCGACCCTGTCTCCGGCCCTTTGACTTTTGAACTCCTGTCTTTGCGTGTTTCTTGATTCTGGCTGCCGAACCAAAATATTGCCTGTGATTTTTGCCTCCAACTCCCTATGGGTATCTCAGGTGCTAAGTGTGTTCTTGCCCCAGTAGCATTTCATGTCACGGATACGTGTTTGTTTAATGGACCGAACTGTCAAAAAGTGATTGCAAGTGTATTCGCGGTAACGTGTTTTGTTCATAACACCGGTTCTTTCAAACACAGGGTACTTACCTTGAGACTTACTGTACAAAGGAAATTGGTTAGTTGTAGTATAATTAACGTGTGGTTTTTATTGCAGTTTTTATAGAAGTGTTGTGTTTATAACGAATGGTTTAAAAATAAATGTACTTATATTTTTATACCTGAAACCTTGAGTCAGTGTTTGCTTGAGTCACAGTAATTGTGGTTCTTTTTGTGTAATCTCTGCTACTGCTCATATACTCTTGGGATAAGGCTGGCTGCTCTGCCACTGCTACCACTCTGACATAGTAGTACAGGCTTGTACCAAAGGTAAAACTTGTATTGCCACCTGCAGTCTTAGTTGTGTGTAGTGGTCCCTACGGGCACTGCACAGGATTCTGCCTAACAGGTGCACCTCGACGATGAGTTTTTGTTGCCGCAAGGAGTCAATGAAGAACTTTGGCTCAGCAAGGGCGTTGAGTCGTCAGCGTCTCTGCGGTCTTCGGGTGGCGGGAAACCCACCAGCGGATTCTCCTCGGTCGTCGTTGGCCTTGACTTTCTCCGGCAGGACCTAAGCGGTCGACGAGGATGAGCAAGGGAGTCCTTGGATCAAATGTCTTAGGCAAAGGGGCACTGCGGCTCCAGTCGGCGACGGCGGTCATCGACAGTGGACGGATGTCCAGTACTTCTCTACATTCTCCTCGGTGGTCCCCTTCTCTGGTCAGAAGCCGTTCATAGGTCTGTCTACCAGGGAGCTTTGGCAAAGATCATCTGGTGCACAATGGTCCCTCGTAGCTCGGGAAGAGGTCTCCTAGCCAGGTCCTCTCTTGGATCAGTTCCTTGAAGGCCCAGCAGCTTTCAGATTAGCGAAGGACAGCAGCAGCGGTTCTTCTTCTTCCAGTGGGGTTCAAAGTCAAGCATCAGTTTCAACTTCAGCTTCTGAACGACGTCAGTTTCGATGTCAATTTCCACTTCAGCTTCTGAATGAATTCTTGCAGTGAGAGGCCCCCAGCTATACTGTTGATCTCCCATTCACTCTCCTGGGTCACACTCAGGCAACCAATCACTCAGAAGGGCATTCAGGCAGTCAGGCAGCCAATCAGGCGCACAGTGCATTCAGGCCATTCTTCTCCATCCAGACACTCACAACACAGAATGTGGATTCGGACATGCACTCTTCCATTCAGCACTGCACACTGTATTCATACCAGTTCCGGGCAGGGCTGACTCAGTCATTGTGTGCCATAAGGGTATCCTAAGGGTCTGTTCACCAAACCAAATACAGGTAGAGCCGCACCGCCAGGAGTCCCAAATGAATACCTGCATGGAAAACAAGACAGAACATACATGATAAGGCAATAAAGGACAAGGATACAGAGCCCTGTAGCTCCGATGCATTTCCAGCATCACACCTACTACAGCGGATCTGATATGCGCACAATTGCACCACATATGAGGGGGTGGAAGATGATACTCCCAAAGCAAAGGACTGTGCATTGACAGAAGGGGCAATACTTTTTGTTGATGGGTCATACACAAATGATCAGGAGAATGGATAAAGACGGACAGGGGCAGCAGTGGTACGACATGAGGGAGGGGAGGACAAGACTGAAGTCATGAAAAGGTTGCCTACACACTATTCTCCACATACGGCAGAACTGGTGGCGCTCATCGAATCACTGAGAGTGTCAAAAAGGAGACATTTAAAATATATTCAGACTCAGCGTACGCTACAACAACGGTACACGCTGGTCTCTCCTGCTGGAAGAGGAGGGGGTTTTGGATGGCGGATGGATTCCCAGTCCAACACGCGGTACTTCAAGACATACTGATAGGAGCGTTATTGCAGTCATCTGTTGTGGCGGTCGTAAAGTGCGCCGCCAATATTCACGGGACAGACGAAATATCAAAGGGGAATGCAGCCGCCAGTGCGGCAGCCAAAATGGCAGCGTATCTGCCAAATGAAATACTCACTGAGTACATTGTGACTGCCCCACCGTTGAACGAACATCCAGTGCCTTACACAGGATTGCCCATCTCCCAGATTATCCAACTACAAGCAAGGGCACCAAAGAGGGATAAGTAGTTTTAGTTATGGAGAGGATGTAAGAAATCTCTGACAGACCTGATATGGAGGCAGGAGAGCTCTGGGAAGATGGTAATGCCCCAGGAGCTGCTAGCAGTAGCATTTGAAAAATTACACTACCCGTCTCACAGTTCAAAGCAATACATAGCAGCAGACATACAGGAGGACTGGTTCACACCAAACATCCTGGGAAGCAGTACAGATATGGTCAACACTGCACCACATGTCAAGGTTTTAGTATAGGGATGACACTACAAATGTTATAGGGCACCTTGCCCAGCCGTACTGGTACATTCCGTGATTTACACATAGACCACGCTGATATGGGTGAGCGTTGTAATGAATCCAGGTACCTCATTGTGGTGCTCTGTCCTTTCTCAAGGTGGGTGGAAGCAGGGCCATTTGCGCACCCAGATGCCAAGTATACTGCAAGGTTTTTTAGTGCGGGAGGTTTTCCCACGCTGGGGTGTGTGCAAGGTTTTAAGGTCAGATAATGGTACATTTCTTCAATGCATTATTCCAACACATTACAGCACTTCTTGGCATCAAGCATTGCATGTGGTCAATTTATCACCCACAGGACAATGGCATTGTGGAGAGAATAAATGGCCTCCTCAAGAGCAAATTATCTAAGTTGTGTACCACGTTGAAGAAACTCAGGCCGTTAAATGTGTCTCTCGGCAGATTGCACCTCCCAGGATTGTGACAACAGAGATGCCGGATGCGGCACAGACGATGGGAACAGATCCTGAGCATATAACGACTCAACCACTGCTGCCTGGGGATTATATTTATGTTCGTCCTTTTTTGTGCAGATAACAATCCTAGGTTCCAAGCTAAATACAAGGTGGTATTTTGTCCGCCCCGCGTTGCTAAAATGAAAGGATTACGCTACTGGGTCCACCTCTCTGAGGTTCGTAGGGCACCTCCAGAGATCACAGTGGTGCATCAGTTGTCTTAAAACAAATTGTAAGAGTATCCGTAGCCGATTATCTTACCGGCCTGTCCAGGGGCAATACGGGTGTGGTGGCACGTCCGGCCCGAGTGGGATGATAAAGCTCAGCTGCTACCTCTGCATTTTTCTTTTTCTGGGAGCTCTCTCTCTCTCTCCTTCTTACCCCTCTAGTTTCTTATTTCTTTTTGTATTGAGTACGTCTTGTACATTTTTCCCTTTTTTGCGTTGTCTTGTGTGTCTGTGCTTCTATTTCAGGAAAGAAGAAGATGGACGCAACTAATGTACATGGTTTGTTAAGTAGGGACCCGAGGCGTAGAGACACGAATGAGAGATTGTGAACATATATCTATTATTGTGGGTCAGTAATTGCTGGAGGATTATGTGTGATATTGCTAGTGCTACTGGGAGTGTATTGAGGGGAGGGTATTAGAGGGGAAGGCCTATAAGACCCACAAGAATAGATATATATCCACAAACTCTCATTCATGTCTCTATGCCTCAGCTGTTGTCCTAGTTTTTCTTTTTCTGTGGTTGGGGATGAGGAAATTCTCACATATCTAGAAGAGTTCAAACCTACGAATTTCAAATAGGATCCAAACTCAGCGTATTTGGTCAAACAGCACGCTTTGGTACTTAGTAAACCTATGGCTTCTTTTATAAATGCCTCACTATCCCACCCCCTAGAGCTGAAGAAAGCCTTTCTTACTCCATTGCTGAAGAAGCCGACATTGGACCATAAGACCCTCGCTAACTATCGTCCCATAGCTGACCCGTTTTGGCCTGCCAAAATTCTAGAAAAAGTGGTGACAAGGCAACTTCAGACACATATAGACAAATGTAAGCATTTCGACTGTTTTCAGTCGTGATTCAGTCGGGTTTCAGATCGACCCATGGAACAGAGATCCCCCTGGTGACCGTCTGGGATGATCTGCTGGGGGCCGCCGATGAAGGCACTGTTAGCATGCTTATTATGCTGGACCTGTCGGCGGCCTTTGATACAGTGGACTTTGATATCCTCAACACCAGACTGTCATCAGTGGCACGTGTTTCGGCAGACTCTATGAGATGGTTTGTGTCCTTTCTATGTGACCACACCCAACAGGTAAAGATGGGTGATCGCCTCTGAACCCAGAAGGTCTTAGTGCTGGATGCTAGGAGGTTGGTACGGGATATAGTGCATACTACTCCGTGCCCCTTCCTTTCTGGTGCCCCAAAAAAGTATGTAGACATGGTGTAAAACCTCGGCTGTATCTGGCAGTCCAGTATGGACTGCAATGCGCAGTTCAGTCAGATGGTAAAATCGGTCTATTTTCAGCTGAGGATTTTAAGACCAGTACTGCCCCTAATTGTAGTGAAGGACTGGCCGACCTTGGTGGAATACTAACCAACGCTAGATTGGACTACTGCAATGCCCTCCTGATGGGGGTGTAAAAATTCCTGGTCAAGAGGCTTTAAGCAGCTCAGAATTGTGCCGACAGGCTGATTTTTTCACTGAGCAGAAGAGCTGCAATCTCCAAATTTAGAAGGCAGATACACTGGTTGCCAGTGTCTCCGAGGATTCTCGTCAAGGTGCTCGGTCTAGTGTTCAGGTGCATTCATGGACCCACACGGGCTTATCTGAGTGTAAAAATTCAGCTCTACTCTCCTCCGAGACAACTGCCTCTTCGGATCAGCGTATCTGTCATGATCTCTGCTTCTAAAAGATCAGGACTTGCCCGACTCCCTTGGAAGCAGACCCATAACCCGGTTCCGAGTGCCAGCCAGTCCCAATTGGGACCTTTTAGACCCTGTCCTGGCGCCAGTGGCACCAGGCTCATAAAGATGCCCAGTCCCAGCACTGGAAGCGCCGGGCTCATAATGCTTGGGTGGACTTACCTGCAGCAGACCATGCTGCTTACTTACCTGCCAGTTGAACCCCTGATCCTCTTCTGTTTGGGACTACTTTTCCTGTTGGGTGGGGCAGGAGCCACTCCCTAGGTTCAGAACACTGGAACTCTTCTGGAAAGCAGGAACTCTTTTCTTACATAGGCGTGGCTGTGGAAGGAGACACCTAAGCACTACAGGAGGCTATTTAAACCACACCCGATGGATGAATCTTGATTTGCGTTATTCTGCATTCTCTGCAGCAGAACGCTCATCGTGTCTTCTGCTTCTGATCCTGGGCCTAAGGGAACAAAGGCTTACCATCCTGGAATCCAGTCTTCAGCAGCACCTGTAAGGACAAAGAAAGAACAGGTTAGCACTACGGTCTTCAGTGGCAGCGCATCTCTTACCTGGTCCATCGGCTGTCACCAACGCCTCGCGCTGCATTCCGGCATCTGAAAGACGAAGGCTTACCTACTCTTCGCATGCTCCGGAGGTCTTCGCACTGCATTCCGGAATCTGAAAGACAAAAGCTTACCAGCTCTTCGCACGCTCTGGAGGCCTTCGGCGCTGCATCCCGCATCTGAAAGACAAAAGAAGGTGCGTTTAAAGACATTGGGCAACTTTATTACTCACGTGCCATTACTCCTTCCCACGCCGAATCCAGTGGGTATTCCAGCACCCTTCAGCTTCTCTAAAGCTCCGAACTTGTACCTGCAAGATAAAAGGGACAGTTAGTGCGCATCGTGAAGCAGGCTACAAGCGCTTACTTACGTGCTTCCAGGCGCTTCTATTCCTCACGCGGGTTCGATCCTCAACTCTCATCAGCCCGCCATCCGCCATCGCCGGAACCCTGCAAAACAAGAGATATCATTACAAAAGACTTTTAAGACATTTGAAGTGCCCAGAACTTACCGTTCGTGCAGTTAACGACGGACAGCAGTCCTCTGAGGTCAAGAGGCCTGCACCCTTATCCAGTGAAGAAACTGGTTACGGCACCCTGCCCCGAGGCAGATGGAGAGCTCGGCGTTCACTTACCTAAGGTGAGGACGTTAACCTTTGGGGTTCTACAGGAGAAGAGAAAGGGAAGAGGAGAGAGGCACCCAATAACCCCAGTTCATTAATCCCATATTTTCTATCTGCAGACATCTTACTCTTCGAGTCAGACATACAGTGCACAGAGGTCCAGCCCAAAGAGCCAACCGTGTGTTACACATCACCTTTGAAGATATGGCATTCACCCAGTCAAGACCGGCGCCTCTGCGGGAATCAGGTGAGCGTTACAGAACGCAAAGCCTACCGCAAAACTCCCACCCAGGCGCTATGGAAACCTCGGATACCGACCAGCTAGCCCAGTTACTTGGGGAACTAAGAGCAGAAGTGCATGCAGCCCGTCAGGAAACGAATGCTCTAAGAAGGGAACTGATTATTTCCAAGGAGCGAACAGACGATCTCGCTAGACAATTGCTACAGTCACAAGCCGGACAAACTCCGTTACCCGCATCAGGGGCAAATCTTCCTTCAACATCCTCTACGAACCCAGTGCAGATCAACCTACCTGGGTATGTACCTCTGGCTCCGCCCAAACGATTTTCTGGTGACCCAAAGAGGTTTGCAGTATTTATTAATCAGTGCCGGTTGCACTTCTTATGCCGGCCAGCAGCCTTTCCATCTGATCAAGCTAAGGTAGCTTTCGTGCTTTCGTACCTTAGTGGCAATGCGGCAGACTGGTCGATCCCTCTAGTTAATCAAGATGATCCGGTTCTCCATGATTTTCAAGCTTTTCAGCTCAGTATGGAAAAACTGTTTGCAAGACATTCACAGGGGCAGGCCTTGGACAATGAGCTCCTTTCATTGCGACAGGGTAATCAAGACCTTTTGGCTTATATTGCGTCTTTCAACAGACTGATAGTGGAAACTCGATGGCCTGAGGACAAAAGGATTACGCTGTTTTATAGAGGTTTACGTGGAGAGCTCAAAGATGTGTTAGCCCAAGTAGTGAATCCCCCGCAAGACTGTTCGGACTATATTGACTTAGTCGTTCAAATTGACCACAGACTGCAGAACAGGAAGGCCGATCGTTCCAAGTTTGATGCTCGAGTATTTTCCAAACCACCAACTCCTACCAAAGGAGTAGACTCCGGGGAACCCATGCAAATAGGGGGCCTGAAAGGACCACTAACACAAAAGGAGCGGGAAAGGAGAAAACAGCTGCAATTAAGCCTCTATTGCGGAAACTCAGGGCACTTCTTCGAGACTGTCCGGTGAAACCAGCCAAGAAGGCAGTAGGAGCTGCAGTTACCAGGGTCACAAACTCTGAGCAGGGAAACGACCTCGCCCGACAAGAATAGAGGTCCTCTTGCCGAGCGTTAAAACCAGTTCCGTGACCTCGCATTTCGTGATACCTATGGTCCTCATTAGCCCTGAACATCCGGATCGATTACATGCGATTGAAGCTTACGTCGACAGCGGTGCCATCGGCAATTATGTGGATCATGAAATGGTTTTGAGGATGAATCTGACTCTTTGTCCAAAGGCTGTAAAGGACGTCATTACTACGGTGGATGGTACGGAGATAGCCTCGGGACCAGTAACGCATACCACCCAAGAAGTGACGCTAGTAAGTCAAGATGGACACCATGAGAAGATTGTGTTCGATGTGATCAAGGCCCCTCAGTTCCAGATTATTCTAGGAATTCCTTGGTTAGAGAAGCACAATCCTCAGATCGATTGGCGAGCAAGAACGGTTCAGTTTCCAGAATGTGTCTCTACTTGTCACCCTCGACCTGGTGTTGCACTGGCAGCAATTTCCTCGGAGGCTCCCCAGTTACCTCCTGAATACCTAGAATTCCAAGATGTTTTCCGGAAGGATCAGGCTAACTCTCTACCTCCCCATAGGTCTTATGACTGCCAGATAGACCTGATACCTGGATCTACTACTCCTTGTAGTAGAATTTATGCCCTCACGGAGCCTGAGAATCTTCACCTCCGACAATACCTGGATCAATACCTAGCGAATGGGTTTATTCGTCCTTCCAAGTCCCCTGCTTCCTCAGCTTTGTTCTTCGTTCCAAAAAAAGAAGGGGACCTTAGAACTTGTATAGATTATCGCGCCCTGAACCAGATCACCGTTAAGAATAGATATCCGTTACCTTTGATCCCTGAACTCCTGGACCAAGTCAGAAAAGCATGCATATATACAAAGCTGGATCTTAGAGGAGCCTACCACTTGGTACGAGTAAAAGAGGGCGATGAATGGAAGACGGCCTTCCGCACCAAGTATGGGCTATTTAAATATCAGGTCATGCCCTTCGGACTTTGCAATGCCCCGGCCACCTTTCAATATTTTATGAACGATGTCCTCAGAGAGCTCATAGATGTGTGTGTTGTTGTTTACATTGACGACATCCTTGTTTATTCTTCATCGGAAACTGAACATCGGAAACACGTGAAAATGGTCCTCGAGAGATTGCGTCACCACAAACTTTTCGCTAAGTTGGAAAAATGTGTTTTCAACGTGACTGAAGTTGAATTCTTGGGATTCATATTATCACCTAGCGGAGTGCGTATGGATTCAAAGAAGGTCGATGCAATTCTCAAATGGCCATCGCCATCCTCCGTAAAAGGTGTTCAAAGCATGTTAGGCTTCGCTAACTTTTACCTCAGGTTCATCCCCGAATTCTCTCGAATAGTCCAGCCCATCACCACCTTGTTAAAGAAAAACAAACGTTTTGAATGGTCTACCGAGGCGGAACAAGCTTTCCAGAATTTGAAGACTAGATTTATCTCTGCACCGATCTTAAAACATCCTCGCCCAGAACTCCCCTACATCGTTGAAACTGATGCTTCGAGCCTTGCCATGGGGGCAGTTCTATCACAAAAGGGCCCAGTAACCAATCAGTTGCATCCCGTGGCATTTTGGTCCCGCAAATTCTCGCCTCCTGAAATCAATTACACTATTACTGATAAAGAACTTCTAGCTATCAAGTCCGCCTTTAAGGCTTGGCGGCATTATCTTCTGGGGGCCCGACACACCGTTACTGTGATTACAGATCACCGAAACCTGCAATATTTGAAAACCGCAAAAGCTCAATCCTCTAGGCAACTCCGTTGGGCACTATTCTTTGCCGAGTTTGACTTCATAATTACCTATCTACCTGGTACAAGGGCTGATGCCCTTTCTCGCATGGGAGTGGAAGAACATTTGATCAATCCTAAACCTGTACCTATCATTCCCGAACAAAGAATTCTAGGTGTAATCGCCACACAATCCATAGAGGAAGTTAAGGATAAAGCCAGGCTACTGGTAACTCCAGCAGACATACAGAATTGGCATCTGCAGGGAAAGGACTTTACGGTGAAGGACAACCTATTATATTTCCAAGAACGGTTATACCTGCCCAGCACAGATTTACAGAAAAAGGTAATCTCTTGTTATCACGATTCTTTAATGGAAGGACATCCCGGTATGACCAAGACCTCGGAAAAGATCAAGCGCTACTTCTGGTGGCCGTCTTGGAAAAAAGATATCAGAGACTTTATAATGTCCTGTGGAGCATGCGCCCAAAACAAGAGTCAAAAGGAAAAACCAGCCAGCCTCTTACGCCCTATTGACATCCCGCCTCTCCCTTGGCATACGCTTTCTATGGACTTCATCACTGATCTACCTCCATGCTCCGGATACAATACGATCCTAGTAATCGTGGACCTATTCTCCAAGATGGCGCATTTCATTCCACTCAAAGGCTTACCAACAGCAGCAACTCTGGCCCGAGAATTTATCGAAAACATCGTCCGACTGCACGGTTTTCCTTCAGTTCTAATTTCGGATCGAGGTAGTCAATTTATTTCTCATTTTTGGCGAAGTTGCTATCGGTCAGCTCAAATTGATGTGAGACTTTCGACTAGCCACCAAACTCAAACCGACGAACAAACCGAGAGGACCAATCAAACTCTGGGACAGTATTTGCGCTGCATGCTACAACAAACTGAAAAAACTTGGAAAGATATCCTTTGGATAGCCGAATATGCCTACAATAATGTCCACTCGGGAACTGGGAAGACCCCGTTTTTTCTTTTATACGGTACTCACCCTCGAACCTCGGAGTTGGATCCACTCCAAGATCTTGGAACACCAGCAGTAGACCACCTGCATTCTACAATCACCCAAGCCTTTAAGGAAGCCGTTTCTCACCTTCAAAGGGCTAAAGAACAATACAAGAAAGGAGTAGACCAACATCGGAAGGAAGCCCCCCAATATCAAGTAGGAGATCAAGTCTGGTTATCCACCAAATATCTACCTCTAAAAGGACCACGCACATTCAACCCAAGATACCTTGGTCCCTATTCCATCACTACCATAGTAAATCCAGTAGCGGTCAAGTTGGACTTGCCCCCTCACATGAAGATACATCCGGTCTTCCACGTCTCTCTATTAAAACCCGTGCAACCTCAAACCCGACTAACTACATCTCCAAAACCTATTCTAGTTGATGGAGAACTCGAGTTTGAAGTCAAAAGCATCCTGGATTCCAAGATCTCCAAATCTAAACTATTTTACCTGATTGACTGGAAAGGCTACGGTCCCCAAGAAAGATCCTGGGAACCTGCAGAATATGTCCACGCGCCTCGTCTAATCAAAAGATTTCATCAAACATTTCCTAACAAGCCCAAACCCCCGGAGAAGCCCGGTTTGGGAGGGGCCTTGAGGGGGGGTGCAGTCGGGGGTGCAGATCAAAGTTAGGGGTCGGCCTACGCAGTGTAGCGGGGTGCAGGCACGGTTTACGGGGGTTCACACGCATATTTACCGGGTAATGACTAGTGTTGTACACGTGCCTGCATGTTGTGAGGGTGCTCGGAATCGTTACGAGGGACCCTATGCAGTGTTGCTGGGGTGCTGCTTCACTTGTGGGGGTTCACATGCAGTTAATCCGTGGTGCATTGAATCGCAGTTGAGGAATGCGCAAAGGTCTGTATGCTCGCCTTGAATTGCTATGCTGGGGCTTGTCATGGGTGTTCCTCACGTTTTTTGCGCATACGGTTACTTCGCATTGAATATTCAATGAATACACGGCGCACGCTGAAATTAAGCGTGCAGTCTTTTTCTGTGCACAGGCTTTTCAGGGTAAATGTGCCTTTTTCCATGAATTGGGGCCTCAGAGTATGAAGTAGGAGACAGAGTACTAGCCTAAAAGTGATAGCTAGTCTACAAGTGCCCTATGAAAATAACGCAGGCCAAAGGGACTATAATCACGGCCACGTTGGCTGGAAAACAGCTATCAAGAAATGCCCTGCATTTAATGGAATTTATTAATGCAGAGGAGAAGTGTCCAGAGCAACGCCACCCTTCAGCGATCCAAGATGGCGGCACCGTAATGAGGTGGAGTCCCCGTCGGTGCAGAACCAACTCAGGAACAAGAAACCAGAGCCTGGGCGACAGAAGGGAGAAGGGCCAAACGAGGAAGGCCCAGAAACTCATTGAAGAAATGCTGTTTCATGAGGGAATAAAGTGTACTGTGTACCTGTGAACGAGTGAAAACACTGTTCTTACTTAACAGATCCCTGGTTCTCTCTAGGCTGGACTACTGCAACAGCCTCTTTCTCAACCTGCCTTCCTCTACTCACTGCCCTCTGCAACTTGTCCTTGGCCTCAAGCCCAGGGTTTATATCTCTCCAGCCCTGAAATCTCTCCACTGGCTCCCGGTGGCTGCAAGGATCAAGTTCAAGACCCTCTGCATCGTCCACAAGGCTTTCTGGGGTCGGGGCCTGCACTGCATCCAACTCTCTCTTCCTAAACATCTTCCTCCTCGAGCCCTTCGCTCAGCTACCTCCAACTCTGATGGTCAGACGCTTCTCTAGGCAGAGAGTGGGAGGTAGATCTCTCAGCTCTGCAGGGGCCTCCCTGTCTCTCTTAAACTCAAGCAGGACCACCTCAGGTTCCAGAAGCAGCTCAAGACCTTCCTTTTCGCTTCTGCTTTCTCTCCTTCTCTTCCTTGCTGACCTACCTGTCTGTTGCGCTGACTGGTCACCTGGCCACCATCTGAACCCAATGGGCACCAGGCTCTTTCCACGACCTGTAAGCACCTGCACTGCCTCCGGGCCTCTGCGCACTTAGGGGCTGTATCTGTAACCCTACTATCCCCTGCCTCCTTGCACTACCCAGAGCCGGCTCCCTTGGCTGCATTACTTAGCGCAATGCAGCTCTGATAGCACTTCCCCTTCCCCTCCCCCTCCCCTGTCACTTCTCCTCTCCCCCCTGCACCTGCACAATCTGAATGACACAAGGCCTAGTAAGATCGTTGGTGTCGTCCTCTCTCTGTCTCCCTTCTTTGTCTTTTCGCACCTAGAATCACTTGGATCCACGTGATCCGTCCGCGGCTGATTTTACCGCGGCCAGAATGTTCGCATGAGAAAGGTGCGAACCACCAATGGTTTGCACCTTTCTCATGCGAACACACGTACATACCCACACCCCCACCCACACCCACAACACAGTCATGACACATCCCCCACCCACAACCTCAACACACCCACACCCCCAATATAAACAAACTCCACTTACCTTCTCTTCACGCTTGTTCCCTGTGGCGCCAGTTCCCTTTCACTTCCGTGATCAGGAACCGGTGCCGCAGAGTCCTTTTCTTTTTTCTTTTACGGGGGCTGCAGAGGTTTCCCCCGCAACCCCCGCTCACTATACTGTACAGTATAGTGAGCGGGGAGTTGCGGGGGCTACCCCTGCAGCATAAGTTTTCTTTCTTTTTTTTTCTTTTTTTCTTTTTTCGCGGGTGTGCTGCAGGGTTGTCCCCCGCAACACCCCGCTCACTATACCACACAGTATAGTGAGCGGGGTGTTATGCTACCACCAAAGGTTCAAACATTTGGTGTTCAAACCTTTGGTGGTAGCATTTGTAGAACTTTTAGATACAGTCTTTTTGTACAAAACCGAAACACTTGTGTACAGGCGCGTTATAAATGACGCACCATATAATTTCATAGCATAACACTGCCCAATGGTAAAGAAGAAACATTTTCTTTTCTCACTTCACTGCCGCTTCCAAACATATTCTATGAACATTATAATTATATGAATAAACTCTAGACATAGAATATGTGGAAAAAGTGCTGTATGGACTGAGAAATCCAATCCTTTCTTTTTGGGGATGTTAAAAGGGTGTGGCATTTGTACATGTTATGAAGGAGTTTCAGGCAAGAGAGCAAACAGTGGGTGTCATTTTTTTAAATGAAAGACATTGCACAGAGAGGACACCTATGTTTGCACATACATGCTGTGGGGACCCTATAATTGTCCACTCTGCTCACAGTAAAAGGACCCTCATAAAGTGAACACTGTGGTTCCAAGTATTGCTGACTGAAGACGTCACAAAACATCACATAGAGGGCCCGTGGTGTGGCCTCTGAATGAAACACTGCACGTGGGGAGGTTAAGATGCTTTATTCTCACAAGGTTATCGCTGCTTGCATTACACAGAGGCCCTATGTTCTACAGCAATGTTTGTATCATGTTCTGTGGCATTTTGTGCTTGGTTCCATAACTCTATGCCCCCCCCCCCCCAAGCAGGCTGTTAGGCAGAATCCTGTGCAGTTCCCTTGGGAAGCACTACAGAAGATTAAGACTACAGGTATATGCAATAAATCCCCTTTGGTATCAGTCTGCACCACAAAGATTTAGTTGGTAGCTGTGGCTGAGCAGTCAGACTTATCTCAAGAGGGAGATGAGCAGTATTCGGGGTTTACACAATAGGTATCATAGCACTATGGCACAAGGAAACACTGAACAAAGCTTGGTATCAAAAAGAGAATATATAGATTTATTTTATACACATCTAGTTCAACACATCAATCACAGTTGATAAAGCTAGTTAAGTTTAGTCAAGGAAAGTATCTACAACTCCCTAATCAATTGTAGACAAGTTTGCGGTAGAGTGAAAACTGAGCAAAACGGCACAGTGAAAACCAAGGGAGGGAAAGCACAAGTTAAACCAAAATATCTTCAGACACCCCCTAGCAACACTTCCCTGAAGTTTTGTGAACAAGTAATGCACAGTAATACTTTAGCAGAAAGATAAGTAATTGAAAACTGAGCAAAATGGCACTTCACAAGTTACGACAGTAGGAAGGAAGAGGTGTTTAGAAGATTCAGGTGCATCAACACATTTCTAATTGATAATCAATCTATTGAGAGCAGATCTAACCAATCAGCCAGAGTCAATAGGCCTGAGCCAGAGTCAGTGGTACAGGACCAAGAGCTTAGGAGCAAGAATGTTCTTGTAGCTGCAGTCAAGTCTTTGGTTAACGAATATTGAAAAGGTAGATGCGAGGCGAAAGACAATGTTAGATGAAAGGGTGGCCAACCCAACAGGTAGGTAAAGGATTTAAAACACCTTTAGGGTTACCACACAGAAAGGGAGGCCTGGCGGAACAATGTACCTTAAATGAAGAAGTGCCTCCTGCGGTGGCGGTTGTTCCTGGTAGTTCCTGCAGTTCAGGGGATCCAGCAGTGGAAGAGAGGCTCTCGACGTGGAGGAAGGTCTGAGTTACTGCACTACCCAGGGATGAAACCAGCCGCGGTGCTGCCCAATGAAAAAAAGGTACGCTCCTTTAAATCGTGGTCCAGGTGGATGGCTGCCTGGCTATCCTGCCTCCAAGTGCTGGGCACTGGTGATTCGACCAAGGCAGGTCCGAGGAAGCGTTTGGCGAACTGGTTGGTCCCACCAGCTCAAGGGAAGAAGGCTCTTGCGAAGATGATCTCCTCTCGTCGTGTGGAAGAAAAGTGGTGAGATGCTGCAGCAGGGCTTCACCGGTGGTGCAGGTACTGAAGATGTCCGTGGCTTCTCTCCCCCTCGGTTCTGTAGTACCAGTGGCGACGTCTTGCTCTTCCAGTCCTCAGGACCCTGCTTTTATGCAAAAAGATCCCCATTCATACAGCCTGGCTGTCACTCACACAGTGGGGTGGTCATCTTGGCGGGAGACCCTCCAGCCTATCAAGATAGAGTGTGACATGGGTTGCGGAGGCAACCCTGTCCAGGGGGCCTACTCCCCCTACCACACAATGGACCCACCCCAGACTCAGTGACGCCGAAAGGAGGGCTTCTTGGCAGAAGCCCGCCAAACGGACGAACAAAGGATCCCCGACCTGGGTTAGGAGTTTAGAGTAAGACACGAGAAAGAATTTATATTAAAGTTCTGGCAAATAAAACCTACCGGAGTAAGGTTAATAATAAAATAAACCGGCGGTATGTTAGAGGCTGTCAGAAAAAGTGGTAGCCTCGAACAATGGGAAAATCCCATAGGAAAATATTTGCGGTCGAATATTTACGGTAGTGACCACTGCCACCAGCCAAAAACTTTAGAGCGAGGGACTTTACGGTACCCCCTTGAAAATGACCCAAGGGAAAAACTATTAACCCTTTTCAGTACCTCCATAGTAAGATGAGTTGTACTGGTTAAGCTCATAAGATTTGACTAGTAAAGTCAATGGGGGCTGTATATGCCCTGGGAGACAGTAGTCAGTCCCAGGGTATGGAGTCTATGTTCGGGGGTCACTACGACACCCCTGTGTCACTGCACTGAGGGTGCTGTGTAACACATGTGAATAAAGATGGTTCCTATGGGGGAGAGAAAAGATCCCATAGGCATTAAACATAAAAATAGCCTAGAACACAAATAGCAAAAATGCCTAAGAGTGGGAAAAAGAGTCTCACTCTTAGCAGGTAAAAAGAAACAACCCTTCAAATCCAGCAAAGCTGCTGGGGGACTCTATAGGTAAGGGAAATTAGCCATAGAATGAGAATTCTCCCTAACACTCCCCCTCCCCCCCCCCCAGACTAAGGCACAGGAGGATCTAATCCACTTCTGGATGAGTCTCTTATCTGTAGTCGGTTATAAACATCCTAGAGAGACCATCAGCATTTTGCTGGTGATATCCTGACCTGTGCTCAATGGAAAAATCAAACCCTTAGAGGCGGATTGACCATTTTAGCAGTTTTGGGTTTTCCTCTTTCATTTGCATCAACCATCTCAAGGGTTGGTGGTCTGTTTGAATGATGAAAGTAGATCCATACAAGTATGGTCTAAACATCTTCAGAGCCCACACAATGGCAAAACATTATCTCTCAATAGTTGCCCACCTTGCTTCAGGTTCCTTCAGTTTCCTGCTGATGAAGCAAATGGGGTGCTCCCTACCTGTCTCATCCAGTTGACTGAGTACTGCACCTATACCTATATTGGAAGCATCTGTTTGTACAATGAAGTGTTGGTGGTAGTCAGGAGCTCTGAGAACTGGAGCTTGACAAAAGGCTTTCTTTAGGCTTTCAAAGGCCTGATTGCACTCCTCATTCCATTTGATCTTTTTAGGGAACTTAGGAGAGGCGATGACATTCAGTGGAGAAGCTGTGGACCCATAGTTCTCAATGAAATTCCTGTAATACCCAGTGAGGCCTAGGAAGGCTCGCACCTGGGTTTGAGTAGAAGGGGTTGTCCAATGTTGCACAGCTTCAATCTTGCTGAGCAAAGGCCTTATTTCACCACCTCCTACCTCATGCCCAAGGTAGACCACTTTACTATGACCAATCTGGCATTTACTTGCCTTTATGGTCAGATGGGCCTGTTCCAGAGCAAAACATACCCTAGGTGGTCAACATGTTCTTTACAAGTCGGGCTGAACACTGCAATGTTATCCAAATATGCCATGCAGAAGTCCTCCATCCCATTCAGAACCTGATTAACCATCCTTTGGAATGTAGCAGGTGCATTCTTTAGTCCAAAAGGCATAACCTTAAACTGGTATAAGCTAACTGGGGTGGAGAATGCAGTTTTCTCCTTGGCATGGTCAGTTAGGGCTATTTGCCAATAGCCTGACGTGAGATCAAATGTGCTGAGGCTCTTGGCTGAACCAAGTCTATCCACCAGCTCATCTGTCCTTGGCAAAGGATGGGCATCAGTCTTGGTGACTGCATTTAGAGCGCTATAGTCCACACAGAATCTCAACTCCTTGGTTCCTGCCTTTGGTACTAACACAACTGGGCTAGACCATGGACTAGTAGAAGGCTCTATTACCCCGAGATCAAGAATCTTGTTGACCTCTCCTTTGATGTGGGTTCTTACATTTTCTGACATCCTGTAGCCCCTGCTTTTGACAGGTAAACTGTCACCAGTTTGGATATCATGTTGGCCCCAAGGGGTCAAACCTGGTGTCAGAGAGAACAGAGGGGCAAATTGAGTCAACAAAACTTTGCACTCCTGCTGTTGCTCAGGTGTCAGATTAGAAGAGAGATGGACTCCTTCTATTTTCTCATCTAAAATGTTGCCTCTGAGGAGATCAGGTAGAGGTTCACTCTCCTCCTCCTCTTGAGCTGAAGCTAGAAGCAAAGCTCCCAGTTCTGGTCTCGAGACATACGCTTTTAGACGGTTGGTGTGAAAGACTCTGGGAGCCTCCTTAGGATTGCCTAAGTCCACCAGATAGTTCACCTCTCCAAGTTTTCCCACAACCTTGAAGGGTCCCATCCATTTGACCTGCAAGGCCCTCTGCCTTGTTGGCACCATAACAAGAACTAGCTGGTCTTGAGCAAACCCAACCATGTTGGCCTTCTGGTCATGCCAATGCTTGACCAGAGCCTGACCTGCTTTCAAGTTATCACTTGCCTCAGCCATCATGTGTGACATTCTCCTCTGGAGTCCTTTCACATAGTCAGTGACTCTGAATGGTGTGGGGGAAGGAGCACTCCCCAACCCCTCCTTGATCAGGGCCAATGGACCTCTGACTGGATGGCCATAGAGAAGTTCAAAGGGACTGTAACCCACTCCCTCCTGAGGGACTTCTCTATATGTAGGGTTTCCTGTTTTAGGGGGTTATTTTATTTTTTTTACTTCCGGGGGTGTTTTTCCAGTGTTTTCAAAAAATTTCAGACTCTGTGTTTATCAGTGTTTTCCCGTTTGCCCCTTTCAAAAAATCGCAGATACCTGTTTTTTCCGGTGTGAACACAGAAGTGTTCTTTTATTGTTTCAACATTTAAAAGAGTTGACGATCGAGGTGGGACTTGAACCCACAATCCCCACCCTTATCCCTTAGGCCACTTATTTATATTTAAATTTATATTATATAAAACACAGTGCATAGAATTTGCGCAATTGGCCAATTCAAAGAAATTGCTAAGGATTGGTGCATGTCAGGACTATTTGGCCCTATTTTGTGATCATCTTCATTTCCATCTGTACAAAGCACCAGTATAACCAAATTATTTAGAAGACAGAACATCAGAAGCCAAACGAAAACTGTTACAATACATGATGGCGAGGCGTAGCAACCACCACACTGCATACCCTCTTCAGTTAAAAGGGATAAATATGAATTGCGGAAGGGTTTGTGTTGCAGGTGTTTTTCCTTTCTTTACCTTCGCTCACTGCAACGTCATATGTAGGGTGTGCTCTCCAAACTCAAAGACCTGCTTACATGTTGACCTGGTGTCTTCATGATTTAGTTGTTTTTGCCATGGGGTGTTCATTTTGTGTGTGACAGGGTGTTCACTCAGTCTATCACGGTCAGATCAGATCTCACCCATCAAGTGGCCCAGTCAGGGGTCGAAGTGGGTGGGAGCGGTCGGGAGCGGTGCTCCTCTACTTCTTTTAATGAAGTTTTACCGTTCCTATACTTTTATTTTAAAAAGAAACCATTCCGGAACGGTTTCGTTTTAAAATAAAAGTGTAGGAAGCAGTTGAAACTTTCACTTTCAGTGCAGTGCACTGGACATTCCCTTAAACTGCAGGCGCATGAATTTGGGGGTTTATATTGTGCTTTGAGGGGGTATGGTGATGGGGTTTGTGGGGAGCGGTGCAGACCAGTAGGGAACATAGCTCCACTACTTCTTTTCGTACACTTCAATTGCTGGGCCCAGTGGCCTAATGGATAAGGCATCAGCCTCCCAAACTGGGGTTTAGGGGTTCAAGTCCCACCTGTCACAAGTCGTTAACTCTTTTAAATTTTGATATAATTAAATATTAACAATTTCAACAAATAGTAACACAAAGATGATAACAACAAATAAATAAACAGGGCCGTGGCGGAGGCCTGTGACTGCCTCTGGTGTCCCCTTGCAGGGGGCTCCAGAGGCAGTACCCGTCCTCCCCACGTCCCGCTCCTCTGCCACGGCCCTGTTTATTTATTTATTTGTCCAATGCTTGTCGGGTCCATGGACCTGATTACTTTATTTATTTCCACTGGCCCGACAAACATTGGAGTAGGAGTGATCTCTCCTACTACAACAAGTATAAACCTGTTGCCTGAAGAAGTTGGAGGATCAAGGGGACCAACAATGTCGATTCCTACCCTCTCAAATGGTACTCCCACCACAGGGAGAGGCACTAAAGGTGCCACGTTCTTGGGGCCACTTTTACCAGACGTTTGGCAAGTATGGCAACTCTTGCAATACTTATCTACCTCAGTCCCCATTTTAGGCCAATAAAAGTAGAGAGAGAGCCTTTCCTTGGTCTTCTTGAAACTCAAGTGACCAGCAAAAGGTATCTCATGGACGAGTTGCAAGAATTGGAGTCTGTTCGCTTGGGGCACTACAAGTCTCTTGTAGTCTCCAGGGGTTCTCTGCTGGTTTCTTCTTTGAAGTCTTGGGTTTCCCCTTTGCTTCTGGTTGCTTGGAAATAGCAGATAATAACTCCAGTGGAGTAGGAGTGATCGCTTTTCCTATCATCTCCTCAGGAGATCCCCTCAAGGTCCTCTCCCTTGCAGGTCTGGTAAGCTCCTGTAATCTCATACTAGGAGGTCTGGGAGTACTTGACACTACTCCCAGGTCTTTCAGATCATTGCCCAACAGCACCCTTCCTGGTACTTCAGATTGTACACTCACAGGTATCCTGACAGTCATTGCATTGCACTGGATAAGAGCTGGTAATTGAGGAAGCATCTGCACAGGCCCTCCAGCTAACTTGGTGAGGCGTTTGGGTGCCTTAGCAACATCCTCCACATTGAAAAAAGATCCGTCCACCACAGTTATGCTGGCCCCACTGTCTCTAATGGCAGGAGTCTCCTGACAATTGACTAGGACACTGTCTTTATAATACTCTTTAGTATTAGGAGGGATAGAATTATACACATCTAAATTCTGTTGTTCCCACAACCCTAGAGATACTAAAGATACACTAGTTGAGACTCCAATGGGATCTCCTTTCACATGATCAGTAGAGCCACAAACATAACATTTCCCAAATGTCTTTATGAATGGCGGCTTGTTCTGACCTCCTTCTGGTCTGGGACCAGAAGGTACACTAGCCTGATTAGGTTTCCCTTGTGGCTTACCCTTAGAATTTTGTTCGGGGCCTTCTTTGGAATAGGAATTATTTGAATTCTCTTTGTGGTCTTTCTTAGGCTGCTTTCCCTCATCCCTTTTCTGAGTTACCCCTGAATCCTTATGAGTAGCCCTGTTGGCAACCCACAAGTCAACAGCCTTAGCTAACTCCTTAGAATCAAGTTCCTTTGAATCAGCCAAGTGCTGTCTGAGCTCAGGAGAGCAGGCATCATAGATAGACTCCATCATAACAAGATTTCTCATTCCTTCGTAAGTGTTAACTCTGTAACCCTTAATCCATCCCTCTAAGTTCTTCAAACATTCATTCACCCAGGTAGCCCAAGGGGTACCATCATGCTTTTTGATGGTCCTAAACCTCTTAAGGTACTGGGAAGGAGTCTTCCCAAATCTAGCTATCAGAGCTAGTTTCACACATTCATAATCCATCCTATCCACCCCCCCAACTCCATTACCACATCAGATGCAACAGGGGGGAGCCGAGAGAATAACCAGGGGATCAGCTGATTCCCTGTGATATCCTGGAGCCCATGATTGTATTTAAACATAGCAAGCCAATTTAATACATCCAACTTAGGTTCATACATACCCACAATCTCTTTAGGCATCCAGGGTCTTTTTGGACTGGAAGAGCTAGAGGATTCGGGGAGAGAAGCATTTTCCAAGCTCATGGTTGAGCTCCATTTCTTTGAGCCTTAGTCCCTGATGTCTCTGTTCAGTTTGGGCACTAATTCTTTTGAATTCTAGTTCAAGTCTCATTTTTTCTAGTGAGATAAATTCAGGACTTAATGTGGGACTTGGTAAGGGTCCAGTAGCCACAGGCTGAGGCCTTTGAGCAGGCAGAGGGCCAGAGGGGGTAACATTGTTATCCTCCTCTTCCTCATCTGTCTCAACAATAACATCTTCAACATTATCCTCATTAATGTTTGCTACTTTTGCTGGAGTAGTAGGGCCTACAGCACCACTGTCCAGACTTTGTATCTCTAACAGTCTATCAATCATTTATGTTTTCTTGCCTTTGACAGAAAGACCTTTCTGTCTGCACAAATCTTTAAGATAATCAGCAGTTTTGGTAAGGAAGGTCTCCTGACTATAACTTTCCATACTTGAGTTTGTTAAAATAAACTTGTTGTGATTGTTAACCGTGTGGTTAATTGAAAGTAGTAGCACACTAAAATGTAAATCCAATACTTTTATCCTCACCGCTGTACACCAGTGTTAATTCAGAATCCTGTGCAGTTCTCTTAGGGAGCAGTACAGAAGATTAGGACTACAGGTATGAGCAATAAATCCCCTTTGGTATCAGTCTGTACCACAAAGATTTAGTTGGTAGCTGTGGCTGGGCAGTCAGACTTATCTCAAGAGGGAGATGAGCAGTATTCAGGGTTTACACAATAGGTATCACAGCACTATGGCACAAGGAAACACTGACCAAAGCTTGGTATCAAAAAGAAAATATATAGATTTATTTTATACACATATAGTTCAACACATCAATCACAGTTGATAAAGCAAGTTAAGTCTAGTCAAAAGTAAAGCATATACAACTCCCTATTCAATTGTAGACAAGTTTGCGGTATAGTGAAAACTGAGCAAAACGGCACAGTGAAAACCAACTACAAACGGGACTGTAACAATTTAGCGAAAGGGAGGGAAAGCACAAGTCAAACCGAAATATCTTCAGACACCCCCTAGTAATACTTTAGCAGAAAGATAATTAATTGAAAACTGAGCAAAATGGCACTTCACAAGTTAAAACAGTCGGAAGGAAGAGGGGTTTAGAAGATTCAGGTGCATCAACACATTTCTCATTGAGAACCAATCTAGTGAGAGCAGATCTAACAAATCAGCCTGAGTCAATAGGCCTGAGCCAGAGTCAGTGGTACAGGACCAAGAGCTTAGGAGCAAAAATGTTCTTGTAGCTGCAGTCAAGACTTTGGTTAACGAATGGTGAAAAGGTAGATGCAATGCGAAAGGCAATGTTAGACGAAAGGGCGGCCAACCCAACAAGTAGATAAAGGATTTAAAACACCTTTAGGGCTACCACGGGGAAAGGGAGGCCTGGCGGAACAATGTACCTTAAACGTAAGAAGTGGCTCCTGTGGTGGTGGTTGTTCCTGGTAGTTCCTGCAGTTCAGGGGATCCAGCAGAGGAAGAGAGGCTCTCGTTGTGGAGGAAGGTTTTAGTTACTGCACTACCCAGGGATGAAACCAGCCGTGGCGCTGCCCAATGAAAAAAAGGTACGCTCCTTTAAATCGTGGTCCAGGTGGATGGCTGCCTGGCTATCCGGCCTCCAAGTGCTGGGCACTGGGGATTCGACCAAGGCAGGTCCGAGGAAGCGATTGGCAAACTGGTTGGTCCCACCAGCTCAAGGGAAGAAGGCTCTTGCGAAGAAGATCTCCTCTCGTCGTGTGGAAGAAAAGTGGTGAGACGCTGCAGCAGGGCTTCACCGGTGGTGCAGGTGCTGAAGATGTCTGTGGCTTCTCTCCCCTTCGGTTCCGGAGTTCCTGTGGCAAAGTCTTGCTCTTCCAGTCCTCAGGACCCTGCTTTTATGCAAAAAGAACCCCATTCATACAGCCTAGCTGTCACTCACACAGTGGAGTGGTCATCTTGGTGGGAGACCCTCCAGCCTATCAGGATAGAGTGCGACATGGGTTGCGGAGGCAAACCTGTCCAGGGGCCTACTCCCCCTCCCACACAATGGACCCACCCCAGACTCAGTGGCGCCGAAAGGAGAGCTTCTTGGTAGAAACCCGCCAAACGGACGAACAAAGGATCCCCGACCTGGGTTAGGAGTTTAGAGTAAGACACGAGAAAGAATTTATATTAAAGTTCTGGCAGGTAAAAAGAAACAAACCCTTCAAATCCAGCAAAGCTGCTGGGAGACTCTATAGGTAAGGGAAATTAGCCATAGAATGAGAATTCTCCCTAACACAGGCCCCTCCGAAATGGCTCCTTGCCTTTTGTCCTCAGGGCCTGTTTGCCTTACCTCTCGCCTGCGCATTGCGATTGGTCCAATTAAGACTCTTCTGGACTAATCAGGCAAGCCGGCAGGCAAATGCTGGCCCGCTACAAGGCCTGTATGTAAGGACCCTGTCTGCTCCCTGTTTGCTGCTGTAACACTGCCCACTTCTCTGTGCCTTCCACCCCCCTTTTATGCCCCGTGATGTTGCTCTGTGCAGCCCACCCCCCTTTGGTCCTCCATGATGTCTCTCTGGTCTCCCCACGCCCCTCTGGTGTCCTTGTGATGTCTCTCTGTGCCCGCGACCACTCTCTAGTCCCCTGTGATGTCTCTCTGTGCCCCCACCCCGCTCTGGTCTCCTGTGATGTCTCTCTGTGCCCCACACTCTCCTCTGGTCCCGGTGATGTCTTTCTGTGCCCCCACCCCCTTCTGGTCACGCGTTATGTCTCTCTGTGCCCCCCACCCCCATCTGGTCACCCGTGATGTCTCTCTGTGCCCCCACCCCCCTCTGGTCCCCTGTGATATGCCTCTGTGCCCCTGACTTCCCTCTGGTCCCCTGCGATTTCTCTCTGTGCCTCCACTCCCCTCCGGTCCCCATTATGTCTCTCTGTGCCCCCCACACCCTTCTGGTCCCCTGTAATGTCTTTGTGTGCCCCCCACTGGTACCCTGTGATGTCTCTCTGTGCCCCCATGCCCTCTGGTCCCCCGTGATGTCTCTCTGTACCCCCACCCCCCTCCGGTTCCCCGTGATGTCTCTCTGTACCCCCATGCCCCCCTGGTTCCCTGTGATATCTCCCTGTGCCCCCGTGCCCCTCTGGTCCCCCGCAATGTCTTTCAGTGCCCCACCCCCTCTGGTCCCCCGTGATGGTTCTCTGTGACCCCCACCACCCCTGGTCCCTCGTGATGGTTCTCTGTGACCCCCACCCCCCTCTGGTCCCCTGTGACATCTCTCTGTGCTCCCACCCCCCTCTGGTCCCCTGTGGTGTCTCTCTGTGCCCCCCACCCACTTCTGGTCCCCATGATGTCTCTCTGTGCCCCCCACCCTCTCTCGTCCCATGTGATGTCTCTCTGTGTCCCCAGCCCCCTCTGGTCACCCGTGATGTCTCTCTGTGCCCCCCACCCCCTTCTGGTCCACCATTATGACTTTCTGTGCCCCCCACCCCATCTGGTCCCCTGTGATGTCTCTCTGTGCCTCCACTCCCCTCCGGTCCCCTGTGATGTCTCTCTGTCCCCCCCACACTCCCTCAGGTCCCCCGTGACATCTCTCTGTGGCCTCCATCCCCGTCTGGTCCCCCGTGAGGTCTCTCTGTGCCCCCCCACTCCCCTCTGGTTCCGGTGATGTCTCTCTGTGCCCCCACCCCCCTCCGGTTCCCCGTGATGTCTCTCTGTTCCCCCATCCATGTCTGGTCCCCTGTGATGTATTTCTGTGCCCCCACCCCCCTCTGGTCCCCCATTATGGTTCCCTGTGACCCCCACCCCCTTCTGGTTCCCTGTGATGTCTCTCTGTGCCCCCACCCCCTCTCGTCCCCTGTGATGTCTCTCTGTGCCCCCCACCCCCATCTGGTCACCCGTGATGTCTCTCTGTGCCCCCCACCCTCCTCTGGTCCCCCGTGATGTCTCTCTGTGCCCCCACCCCCCCTCTGGTCACCCGTGATGTCTCTCTGTGCCCCCCACTCCCCTCTGGTCACCCGTGATGTCTCTCTGTGCCCCCCACCCCCTTCTGGTCCCGATGATGTCTTTCTGTGCCCCTGACTCCCCTCTGGTCCCCTGTGATGTCTCTCTGTGCCTCCACTCCACTCTGGTCCCCATTATGTCTCTCTGTGCCCCCCACCCTCCTCTGGTCCCCCGTGATGTCTCTCTGTGCCCCCACCCCCCCTCTGGTCCCCTGTGATGTCTCTCTGTGACCCCCACCCCCCTCTAGTCCCCTGTGATGTCTCGCTTTGCCCCTCAACCCCAATGGTCCCCTGTGATGTCTCTCTGTGCCGCCCCCCTCTGGTCCCCCGTGATGTGTCTCTGTGTCCCCTTCCCACTCCCTGGTCCCCTTGTGATGTTGATGTGCCCCCCTGGTCCCCCTACATCCCCCCTTCCCCATGCTTTACAGCTCTCTTCGTTCCGACTTCCCCCTCCCCCCTCTTCCCATCTTCCACCACACCCCTCCCATCACCTATTCACTGCAGGAGTTCTCTCGACTCACTATGGTTTCACCATCTCCGACCGGTTGCCAATGCTTGGATTTCACTTTATGGACACATGACATTGGTGCTTCACCTTCTCGACTCTCATTCTGGACCTCCCTGGGATCTCGCACTCAGGGTGTCCTGAATCATGGTGTGTCCCTCGTCTTCTTGAATCCTTGCCTACATTTTTTGTTCCCGGCAACATTCTGTGTTTTATTGACCTCTGTAACTGTATTTCGCTCTCCCCTCTTCTCATCGGCTCTTTTTCACTGTTTTATTCTCTGTTCTCTCCTCCTCACCATCACTCCTCCCACCCCTACTTTTTTCTTTGAACTTACTCTATCAGACTTGTCCTTGAACCTAGTACGATAGCAACAATTGTTTGTCTCCCCCCATAGTTCCCCCCCCATCCGGCACCATGGGAAATGGCGTCAGGCCAAGTACCATAGTCGCTTGTTTTGCTCCTCTCCCTCCTTTCTCCTCCCCTCTCCCCACCTCTTGTTATATTCCGCTCTACCAGAAATGTCGTCAGGCCTAGTACGGTAGTCGCCTGTCTGTTCCCATTTCCTTCCCACTCTCCCCCTCCCTTCCTTATCTGTGTCTTAGCTCTTGCACTATCTGTATGTCGCTAGGCCGAGTACGATAGTTAATTTCACATGCTTGTTGTTCATGACAGGTAAGAATGTCATTGGGCCTCATTAGGACCCTGGCGGAGAGGGTATTACGCCAGCGTAGTGCATGGCGTACCTCTCCGCCATACTACGAGTTCCCGTAGCGCCATGGAGGTTTTCTCCGCCTGGTTTTACCAGCCGGAGAAAACCATGGCGCTACGGGACCTCGTTGTTAATTACGCCACCGTATTTTACGGTGGCGTAATTAACTCCTTCCCCACTCCCATTATACCCTATGGGGCAAAAATGGGAATGGGGAAGGGCAGAATGGGGATTGGGGATTTACCGCTCCGCCGAGGTCGGAATGGGGCGGTAAATCCGCCAACCCCCATGGCGCTATCGGCGGCTTTCCGCCATGCTTCGCGGTGCATTTAGCACCGCGAAGTCCGCCTGGGTCGTAATGAGGCCCATTGTATTTTCCCTTATTCCCTCCCTTGCCTTGAAGCACTTTGCAACACATTGTGTATAGGCGCTATATAAATAAACTATCATTTAATATCATGCAAAAAGCCTTGCATATTTGGAACATTAACAGGCTGGCCTTCAGGCATGGATGTGCTGGGGCCTGTAGGATTACAAAGTCCAAAGGGAAAGGCAGAGGTAAAGTTATGGAGGCAGCATGTAGGTGCTGGGTAGTTGGCACACAGCGGGGAGCAGCTCTCCTCCGTGTCCTGCTCTTCTCTGCTAGCTTCCAGCTGGCTCTGTGCGCATGTGCGGCCTGTCTCGCAAGCTCTGCTGGCTTCTAGCTGGCTCCGTGCGCATGTGCAGCCTGTCTCACGAGCTCTCACTCGGGCGAGACTTGCGCTAGGACACGTTTCCACAGCATGGTTGATGCAATTTTGTGCACAGTGCAAAGTGACTTTGCACTGATGAAAAGTGACTTTGCACTGCTGAAAAGTGACTTTGCACTACTGACATGAACCCTGATTCATGGAACTGTGCAAAGAGTATTTTTGCAGTGCACAGTCAGTAATAAGTCATTTTTGCAGTACAAAGTGGCTTTGCACTGACTTTGCATTGACACTACAAAAATACACTACCATGAATCAGGGTTTGTGTCAGCAGTGCAAAGTCACTTTGTACTGTGTTGAAAAAAAACATCCATGAGAACAGCCCAAAGACTAAGGGCCTCATTACACGGAAAATACCGGCACCGCCTTGGCGGAAAGGGGATTTACCACCCCATTCCAAGGTTGGAGGGGCGGTAAATCCCCCTTCCGCCATTGCCCTTCCCCATTCCCATTTCTGCCCCATAGGGCTCTATGGGAATGGGGAAGGCGCTAATTACGGCACCGCAATTTTGCGGTGCCGTAATTAGCTCCGAGGTCCCTTAGCGGGTTGGTTTTTAACGCCTGCAAAAAGCAGGCGTTAAAGCACCAACCCGCTAAGGGACCTCGTAGTAAGGCGGTAATGGTTAACGGTCAACGTTACCATTAACGGTGGCCGTTAACCATTACCGCCTTCCGTGTAATGAGGCCCTAAACCTGAAAGAGGTCCCCACAAGATATCACAGAGACCAAACACTGCAGCTCCAAGGATCGCCTAAAGAGGTCCCCACAAGAGAGCACAGAGACCAAACACTGCAGTTCCAAGGATCGCCTGTAGAGGTCCCCACAAGAGAGTAAAGACTGCAGTCTCCAGGATCACCTATAGAGGTTCTCACAAGAGAGCACAGAGACCAAACACTGCAGTTCCAAGGATCGCCTAAAGAGGTCCCCACAAGAGAGCACAGAGACCAAACAATGCAGTTCCAAGGATCGCCTGTAGAGGTCCCCACAAGAGAGTAAAGACTGCAGTCTCCAAGATCACCTATGGAGGTTCTCACAAGAGAGCACAGAGACCAAACACTGCAGTTCCAAGGATCGCCTAAAGAGGTCCCCACAAGAGAGCACAGAGACCAAACACTGCAGTTCCAAGGATCGCCTGTAGAGGTCCCCACAAGAGAGTAAAGACTGCAGTCTCCAAGATCACCTATGGAGGTTCTCACAAGAGAGCACAGAGACCAAACACTGCAGTTCCAAGGATCGCCTAAAGAGGTCCCCACACGAGAGCACAGAGACCAAACACTGCAGTTCCAAGGATCACCTATAGAGGGCCCCACAAGAGAGTAAAGACTGCAGTCTCCAAGATCACCTATAGAGGTTCTCACAAGAGAGCACAGAGACCAAACACTGCAGTTCCAAGGATCGCCTAAAGAGGTCCCCACAAGAGAGCACAGAGACCAAACACTGCAGTTCCAAGGATCGCCTGTAGAGGTCCCCACAAGAGAGCACAGAGACCAAACACTGCAGTTCCAAGGATCGCCTGTAGAGGGCCCCACAAGAGAGCACAGAGACCAAACACTGCAGTTCCAAGGATCACCTGTAGAGGGCCCCACAAGAGAGCACAGAGACCAAACACTGCAGTTCCAATGATCGTCTGTAGAGGTCCCCACAAAAGAGCACAGAGACAAAACACTGCAGTTCCAAGGATCGCCTGTAGAGGTCCACACAAGACAGCACAGAGACCAAACACTGCATTTCCAAGGATCGCCTATAGAGGTCCCCACAAGAGAGCACAGAGACCAAACACTGCAGTTCCAAGGATCACCTATAGAGGTTCTCACAAGAGAGCACAGAGACCAAACACTGCAATTCCAAGGATCGCCTAAAGAGATCCCCACAAGAGAGCACAGAGACCAAACACTGCAGTTCCAAGGATCGCCTGTAGAGGTCCCCACAAGAGAGCACAGAGACCAAACACTGCAGTTCCAAAGATCGCCTGTAGAGGTCCCCACAAGAGAGCACAGAGACCAAACACTGCAGTTCCATGGATCACCTGTAGAGGGCCCCACAAGAGAGCACAGAGACCAAACACTGCAGTTCCAATGATCGTCTGTAGAGGTCCCCACAAAAGAGCACAGAGACAAAACACTGCAGTTCCAAGGATTGCCTGTAGAGGTCCACACAAGACAGCACAGAGAGCAAACACTGCATTTCCAAGGATCGCCTATAGAGGTCCCCACAAGAGAGCACAGAGACCAAACACTGCAGTTCCAAGGATCGCCTAAAGAGGTCCCCACAAGAGAGCACAGAGACCAAACACTGCAGTTCCAAGGATCGCCTGTAGAGGTCCCCACAAGAGAGTAAAGACTGCAGTCTCCAAGATCACCTATAGAGGTTCTCACAAGAGAGCACAGAGACCAAGCACTGCAGTTCCAAGGATCGCCTGTAGAGGTCCCCACAAGAGAGCACAGAGACCAAACACTGCAGTTCCAAGGATCACCTGTAGAGGGCCCCACAAGAGAGCACAGAGACCAAACACTGCAGTTCCAATGATCGTCTATAGAGGTCCCCACAAAAGAGCACAGAGACAAAACACTGCAGTTCCAAGGATCGCCTGTAGAGGTCCACACAAGACAGCACAGAGACCAAACACTGCATTTCCAAGGATCGCCTATAGAGGTCCCCACAAGAGAGCACAGAGACCAAACACTGCAGTTCCAAGGATCACCTATAGAGGTTCTCACAAGAGAGCACAGAGACCAAACACTGCAATTCCAAGGATCGCCTAAAGAGGTCCCCACAAGAGAGCACAGAGACCAAACACTGCAGTTCCAAGGATCGCCTGTAGAGGTCCCCACAAGAGAGCACAGAGACCAAACACTGCAGTTCCAAGGATCGCCTGTAGAGGTCCCCACAAGAGAGCACAGAGACCAAACACTGCAGTTCCAAAGATCGCCTGTAGAGGTCCCCACAAGAGAGCACAGAGACCAAACACTGCAGTTCCAAGGATCACCTGTAGAGGGCCCCACAAGAGAGCACAGAGACCAAACACTGCAGTTCCAATGATCGTCTGTAGAGGTCCCCACAAAAGAGCACAGAGACAAAACACTGCAGTTCCAAGGATCGCCTGTAGAGGTCCACACAAGACAGCACAGAGACCAAACACTGCATTTCCAAGGATCGCCTATAGAGGTCCCCACAAGAGAGCACAGAGACCAAACACTGCAGTTCCAAGGATCGCCTATAAAGGTCCCCACAAGAGAGCACAGAGACCAAACACTGCAGTTCCAAGGATCGCCTATAGAGGTCCCCACAAGAGAGCACAGAGACCAAACACTGCAGTTCCAAGGATCACCTATAGAGGGCCCCACAAGGGAGCAGAGAGAAGAAACACTGCAGTTCCAAGGATCGTCTCCAGAGGTCCCACAAGAGAGCACAGACCAAACACTGCAGTTCCAAGCATCGCCTATAGAGGGCCCCACAAGGGAGCAGAGACTAAACACTGCAGTTCCAAGCATCGCCTCAAGATGTCCTCACAAGAGAGCAAAGAGACCAAACACTGCAGTTCCAAGGACACCTCCAGGGGTCCTCACAGGAGAGCACAGAGACCAAACACTGAAGTTCCAAGGGTCTCCTCCAGGGATCCCCACAGTAGAGCAAACATTGCAGTTCCAAGGATCACCTCAAGGGGTCCTCACAGGAGAGCAGACACTGCAGTTCCAAGGATCGCCTCCATGGTTCCTCAAAGGAGAGCACATACTGCAGTTTCAAGGGTAGGCTCCAGGGGTCCTCATAGGAGACCAAACACTGCAGTTCCAATGATCACTGATAGAGGTCCTCACAAAAGAGCACTGATATCAAACATTGCAGTTCCAAGAGTCGCCTCCAGAGGTTCCCGCAAGAGAGCAGAGACCAAACACGTCAGTTCCAATGATCACCTATAAAGGACCTCACAAGAGAGCAAACACTGCAGTGCCAAGGGTCGCCTCCAGGGGTCCTCACAGGAGAGCACACACTGCAGTTCCAAGGGTCGCCTCCAGGGGTCACCACAGAAGAGCAGACACTGCAGAGCCAAGGGTCGCCTCCAGGGGTCCTCACAGGAGAGCAGACCCTGCAGTTCCAAGGGTCGCCTCCAGGGGTCCTCACAGGAGAGCAGACACTGCAGTTCCAAGGGTCGCCTCCAGGGGTCACCACAGAAGAGCAGACACTGCAGAGCCAAGGGTCGCCTCCAGGGGTCCTCACAGGAGAGCAGACACTGCAGTTCCAAGGGTCGCCTCCAGGTGTCCTCACAGGAGAGCAGACACTGCAGTTCCTTGGGTGACCTCCAGGGGTCCTCACAGGAGAGAAGACACTACAGTTCCAAGGGTCGCCCCAGCGGTCCTCACAGGAGAACAGACACTGCAGTTCCAAGGTTGGCCTCCAGGGGTCCTCACATGAGAGCAGACACTCCAGTTCCAAGGGTCGCCTCCAGGGGTCCTCACAGGAGAGCAGACGCTGCAGTTTCAAGGCTCGCCTCCAGGGGTCCTCACAGGAGAGCAGACACTACAGTTCCATGGGGGGGCCTCCAGGGGTCCTCACAGGAGAGCAGACACTGCAGTTCCAAGGGTCGCCTCCAGGGTCTTCACAGGAGAGAAGACACTGCAGTTCCAAGGATGGCCTCCAGGGGTCCTCACAGGAGAGCAGACACTGCAGTTCCAAGGGTCGCCTCCAGGGGTCCCTTACAGGAGAGCAGACACTGCAGTTCCTTGGGTCACCTCCAGGGGTCCTCACAGGAGAGCAGACACTGCAGTTCCAAGAATTGCCTCCAGGGGTCCACACAGGAGCTCCCAGTCATATTTATGGCTGGCATCTGCCGCAGGGGTTTCTGGGAAGTATAAACATGAAGATCTTTTACTTTGGGGTTTTGGGGCCAGTCCTTGACCCCAGAATACTTTTACACTAACTCCTTGCGCGCGCAAATGCGATGCGCATGCGCAGCCTCGTTCCCAAACACCAGGTCTGGAACATTCCAATCCCGCGGCAGCGCCAGAGACAGTGAAAAAGGACTAGGAAGCAGAGCCAACTGCACATCCGGGTACCCAGAATCCCTTGCGTAAATCTACATGCGCTTAATCCGTTTCCTAATATCTCCCCGGCGATGTGAGGGGGAGGGAGTGTTTGGTGGGAGGGTGAGAGCGTGCAGAGTGAGTGCCTGAGCGTGCTGTGGGGGTGATGGGCCTGCACTAGGTGTGAGGGGCTCCGTGTTCATGAAGGTTCTCTCCCGAATCTTGTAACATTTGCAAAATAATTCAATGATCGTTAATGCCCGCTGGTCACTCGCACCCCGTGTGGCGGTGATCGCGAGTGTTACAATTTTTGGAAAGTCTCTCTCTTCAGAGACTCAGATTCAGGTGAAAAAGAACGTTCCAGTGCTGTCTCTGCAGCAGATGTGAGGGCTCCCACTGCTGTCTCTGCAGCAGAAGTGAGGGCTCCCACTGCTGTCTCTGCAGCAGAGGTGAGGGCTCCCAGTGCTATCTCTGCAGCACAGGTGAGGGCTCCCACTGCTGTCTCTGCAGCAGAGGTAAGGGCTCCCAGTGCTGTCTCTGCAGCAGAGGTGAGGGCTCCCAGTGCTTTCTCTGCAGCAGAGGTGAGGGCTCCCAGTGCTGTCTCTGCAGCAGAGATACGAGCTCCCAGTGTCTGCAGCAGAGTTGAGGGCCCCCAGTGCTGTCTTTGCAGCAGAGGTGGGGGCTCCCAGTACTGTCTCTACAGCAGAGGTGAGCTTCCAGTGCTGTCTCCGCAGCAGAGGCGGTGGCTCCCAGTGCTGTCTCTGCAGCTGAGGTGAGAGCTCCCAGTGCTGTCTCTGCAGCAGAGATGAGGGCTCCCAGTGCTGTCTCTGCAGCAGAGGTGAGGGCTCCCAGTGCTATCTCTGCAGCACAGGTGGGGGCTCCCAGTGCTGTCTCTGCAGCAAAAGTGAGGGCTCCCAGTGCTATCTCTGCAGCACAGGTGAGGGCTCCCACTGCTGTCTCTGCAGCAGAGGTGAGGACTCCCAGTGCTGTCACTGCAGCAGAAATGAGGGCTCCCAGTGCTATCTCTGCAGCACAGGTGGGGGCTCCCAGTGCTGTCTCTGCTGCCGAGGTTTGGGCTCCCAGTGCTGTCTCTGTAGCAGAGGTGAGGGCCCCAGTGCTGTCTCTGCAGCAGAGGTGAGGACTCTCAGTGCTGTCTCTGCAGCAGAGGTGAGGGCTTCCAGTGCTGTCTCTGCAGCACAGGTGAGGGCTCCCAGTGATAGGTGAGGGCTCCCAGTGCTGTTTTTGCAGCAGAGGGGAGAGCTCCCAGTGCTGTCTCTGCAGCACAGGTGAGGGCTCCCAGTGCTGTTTCTGCAGCAGAGGGGAGAACTCCAAGTGCTGTCTCTGCAGCAGAGGTGAGGACTCCCAGTGCTGTCTCTGCTGCAGAGCTGATGGCTCCCAGTGCTGTCTCTGCAGTGCTGCAGAGGTAAGGGCTCCCAGTGGTGTCTCTGCAGCAGAGAAGAGGGCTCAGAGTGCTGTCTCTGCAGCAGAAGTGAGGGCTCCCAGTGTTTTCTCTGCAGCAGAGGTGAGGGCCCCCAGTGCTGTCTCTGCAGCAGAGATACGAGCTACCAGTGTCTGCAGCAGAGTTGAGGGCCCCCAGTGCTGTCTTTGCAGCAGAGGTGGGGGCTCCCAGTGCTATCTCTGCAGCAGAGGTGAGCTTCCAGTGCTGTCTCTGCAGCAGAGGCGGTGGCTCCCAGTGCTGTCTCTGCAGCTGAGGTGAGAGCTCCCAGTGCTGTCTCTGCAGCAGAGATGAGGGCTCTCAGTGCGGTCTCTGCAGCAAAGGTGAGGCCACCCAGTGCTGTCTCTGAAGCAGAGGTGAGGGCGCCCAGTGCTGTCTCTGCTGCAGATGTGGGGGCTCCCAGTGCAGTCTCTGTAGCAGAGTTGAGGGCCCCAGTGCTGTCTCTGCAGCAGAGGTGAGGGCTCCCAGTGCTGTCTCTGCAGCAGAGGTGAGGGCTCCCAGTGCTGTCTCTGCAGCAGAGGTGAGGGCTCCCAGTGCTGTCTCTGCAGCACAGGTGCGGGCTCCCAGTGCTGACTCTGCTGCAGAGGTGGGGGCTCCCATTGCTGTCTCTCTAGCAGAGGTGAGGGCCTCAGTGCTGTCTCGGCAGCAGAGGTGAGGGCTCCCAGTGCTGTCTCTGCAGCAGAAGTGAGGGCTCACAGTGCTATCTCTGCAGCACAGGTGGGGGCTCCCAGTGCTGTCTCTGCAGCAGAGGTGAGGGCTCCCAGTGCTATCTCTGCAGCACAGGTGGGGGCTCCCAGTGCTGTCTCTGCAGCAAAAGTGAGGGCTCCCAGTGCTATCTCTGCAGCACAGGTGAGGGCTCCCACTGCTGTCTCTGCAGCAGAGGTGAGGACTCCCAGTGCTGTCACTGCAGCAGAAATGAGGGCTCCCAGTGCTATCTCTGCAGCACAGGTGGGGGCTCCCAGTGCTGTCTCTGCTGCCGAGGTTTGGGCTCCCAGTGCTGTCTCTGTAGCAGAGGTGAGGGCCCCAGTGCTGTCTCTGCAGCAGAGGTGAGGACTCTCAGTGCTGTCTCTGCAGCAGAGGTGAGGGCTTCCAGTGCTGTCTCTGCAGCACAGGTGAGGGCTCCCAGTGATAGGTGAGGGCTCCCAGTGCTGTTTTTGCAGCAGAGGGGAGAGCTCCCAGTGCTGTCTCTGCAGCACAGGTGAGGGCTCCCAGTGCTGTTTCTGCAGCAGAGGGGAGAGCTCCAAGTGCTGTCTCTGCAGCAGAGGTGAGGACTCCCAGTGCTGTCTCTGCTGCAGAGCTGATGGCTCCCAGTGCTGTCTCTGCAGTGCTGCAGAGGTAAGGGCTCCCAGTGGTGTCTCTGCAGCAGAGAAGAGGGCTCAGAGTGCTGTCTCTGCAGCAGAAGTGAGGGCTCCCAGTGTTTTCTCTGCAGCAGAGGTGAGGGCCCCCAGTGCTGTCTCTGCAGCAGAGATACGAGCTACCAGTGTCTGCAGCAGAGTTGAGGGCCCCCAGTGCTGTCTTTGCAGCAGAGGTGGGGGCTCCCAGTGCTATCTCTGCAGCAGAGGTGAGCTTCCAGTGCTGTCTCTGCAGCAGAGGCGGTGGCTCCCAGTGCTGTCTCTGCAGCTGAGGTGAGAGCTCCCAGTGCTGTCTCTGCAGCAGAGATGAGGGCTCTCAGTGCGGTCTCTGCAGCAAAGGTGAGGCCACCCAGTGCTGTCTCTGAAGCAGAGGTGAGGGCGCCCAGTGCTGTCTCTGCTGCAGATGTGGGGGCTCCCAGTGCAGTCTCTGTAGCAGAGTTGAGGGCCCCAGTGCTGTCTCTGCAGCAGAGGTGAGGGCTCCCAGTGCTGTCTCTGCAGCAGAGGTGAGGGCTCCCAGTGCTGTCTCTGCAGCAGAGGTGAGGGCTCCCAGTGCTGTCTCTGCAGCACAGGTGCGGGCTCCCAGTGCTGACTCTGCTGCAGAGGTGGGGGCTCCCATTGCTGTCTCTCTAGCAGAGGTGAGGGCCTCAGTGCTGTCTCGGCAGCAGAGGTGAGGGCTCCCAGTGCTGTCTCTGCAGCAGAAGTGAGGGCTCACAGTGCTATCTCTGCAGCACAGGTGGGGGCTCCCAGTGCTGTCTCTGCTGCCGAGGTGGGGGCTCCCAGTGCTGTCTCTGTAGCAGAGGTGAGGGCCCCAGTGCTGTCTCTGCAGCAGAGGTGAGGGCTCCCAGTGCTGTCTCTGCTGCAGAGGTGGGGGCTCCCATTGCTGTCTCTGTAGCAGAGGTGAGGGCCTCAGTGCTGTCTCGGCAGCAGAGGTGAGGGCTCCCAGTGCTGTCTCTGCAGCAGAAATGAGGGCTCCCAGTGCTATCTCTGCAGCACAGGTGGGGGCTCCCAGTGCTGTCTCTGCTGCCGAGGTGGGGGCTCCCAGTGCTGTCTCTGTAGCAGAGGTGAGGGCCCCAGTGCTGTCTCTGCAGCAGAGGTAAGGGCTCCCAGTGCTGTCTCTGCAGCAGAGGTGAGGGCTTCCAGTGCTGTCTCTGCAGCACATGTGAGGGCTCCCAGTGATAGGTGAGGGCTCCCAGTGCTGTTTTTGCAGCAGAGGGGAGAGCTCCCAGTGCTGTTTCTGCAGCACAGGTGAGGGCTCCCAGTGCTGTTTCTGCAGCAGAGGGGAGAGCTCCCAGTGCTGTCTCTGCAGCAGAGGTGAGGACTCCCAGTGCTGTCTCTGCTGCAGATCTGATGGCTCCCAGTGCTTTCTCTGCAGTGCTGCAGAGGTAAGGGCTCCCAGTGCTGTCTCTGCAGCAGAGAAGAGGGCCCCCTGTGCTGTCTTTGCAGCAGAGGTGGGGGCTCCCAGTGCTGTCTCTGCAGCAGAGGTGAGCTTCCAGTGCTGTCTCTGCAGCAGAGGCGGTGGCTCCCAGTGGTGTCTCTGCAGCTGAGGTTAGAGCTCCCAGTGCTGTCTCTGCAGCAGAGATGAGGGCTCCCAGTGCGGTCTCTGCAGCAAAGGTGACGGCCCCCAGTGCTGTCTCTGAAGCAGAGGTGAGGGCGCCCAGTGCTGTCTCTGCTGCAGATGTGAGGGCTCCCAGTGCAGTCTCTGTAGCAGAGGTGAGGGCCCCAGTGCTGTCTCTGCAGCAGAGGTGAGGGCTCCCAGTGCTGTCTCTGCAGCAGAGGTGAGGGCTCCCAGTGCTGTCTCTGCAGCAGAGGTGAGGGCTCCCAGTGCTGTCTCTGCAGCACAAGTGGGGGCTCCCAGTGCTGTCTCTGCTGCAGAGGTGGGGGCTCTCAGTGCTGTCTCTGCTGCAGAGGTAAAGGCTCCCAGTGCAGTCTCTGCTGCAGATTTGTGGGCTCCCAGTGCTGTCTCTGCAGCAGAGGTGAGGGCCCCAGTGCTGTCTCTGCAGCAGAGGTGAGGGCTCCCAGTGCTGTCTCTGCAGCCGAGGTGAGGGCTTCCAGTGCTTTTTTCGCAACGTATTGAAGTTCATGATAGGACTGTTAGGCAGAATCCTGTGCAGTTCCCTTAGGGAGCACTACAGAGGATTAAGATTACAGGTATGAGCAAGAAAAAAACCCTTTGGTATCAGTCTGTACCACAAAGATTTAGTTGGTAGCTGTGGCTGAGCATACAGACTTATCTCAAGAGGGAGATGAGCAGTGTTCAGGGTTTACACAATAGGTATCACAGTACTATGGCACAAGGAAACACTGACCAAAGCTTTGTATTAAAAATAATATATATAGATTTATTTTATACACATCTAGTTCAACACATAAATCACAGTTAATAAAGCAAGTTAATTTTAGTCAAGGAAAGTATATACAATTCCCTAGTCAATTGTAGACAAGTTTGAGGTAGAGTGAAAACTAAGCAAAACGGCACAGTGAAAACCATCCACAAATGGCACTCTAGCAATTTAGCGGAAGGGAGGGAAAGTACAAGTTAAACCGGAATATCCTCAGACACCCCCTAGCAACATGTCCCTGAAGTTTTGTGAACATGTAATACACAGCAACACTTTAGGAAGAAGATAATTAATTGAAAACTGAGCAAAATGGCACTTCACAAGTTAAAACAGTTGGAAGGAAGAGGGGTTTAGAAGATTCAGGTGCATCAACAAATTTCTCATTGAGAATCAATCTAGTGAGAGCAGATCTAACAAATCAGCCAGCGTCAATAGGCCTGAGCCAGAGTCAGTGGTACAGGACCAAGAGCTTAGGAGCAAAAATGTTCTTGTAGCTGCAGTCAAGTCTTTGGTTAACGAATATTGAAAAAGTAGATGCGATGCCAAAGACAATGTTAAGAGAGAGGGCGACCAACCCAACAGGTAGGTAAAGGATTTAAAACACCTTTAGGGCTACCACGGGGAAAGGGAGGCCTGGCGGAACAATGTACCTTTGAATGAAGAAGTGGCTCCCGCGGTGGAGGTTGTTCCTGGCAGTTCCTGCAGTTTGGGGGATTCAGCAGGGGAAGAGAGGCTCTCGACGTGGAGGAAGGTCCGAGTTACTGCACTACCCAGGGATGAAACCAGCCGCGGTGCTGACAAAAAGGTACGCTCCTTTAAATTGCGGTCCGGGTGGATGGCTGCCTGGCTATCCAGCCTCCAAGTGCTGGGCACCGGCGATTCGGCCAAGACAGGTCCGAGGAAGCGATTGGTGAACTGGTTGGTCCCACCAGCTCAAGGGAAGAAGGCTCTTGCGAAGAAGATCTCCTCTCGTCGTGTGGAAGAAAAAGTGGTGAGACGCTGCAGCAGTGCAGGTGCTGAAGATGTCCATGGCTTCTCTCCCCTTCGGTTCCGTAGTTCTAGTGGCGACGTCTTGCTCTTCCAGTCCTCAGACCCTGCTTTTATGCAGAAAGACCCCCATTCTTACAGCCTAGCTGTCACTCACATAGTGAAGGGGTCACTTTGGCGGGAGACCCTCCAGCCTATCAGGTTAGAGTGCGACTTGATTTGCAGCGGCAACTCTGTCCAGGGGTCCTACTCCCTCTCCCACACAATTGACCCACCCCAGACTAAGTGGCGCCGAAAGGAGGGCTTCTTTGCAGAAGCCGGCCAAAAGGACGAACAAAGGATCCCCGACCTGGGTTAGGAGCTTCAAGAAAGACACGAGGAAGAAGTTATATTAAAGTTCTGGCAAATGAAACCTACCGGAGTAAAGTTAATAATAAAATAAACCGGCGGTATGTTAGAGGCTGTCAGAAAAAGTGGTAGCCGCGAACAATGGGAAAATCCCATAGGAAAATATTCGCGGTCGAATATTTTCAGTAGTAACCACTGCCACCAGCCAGACACTTTAGAGAGAGAGGGCCTCATTACACGGTAGGTGTTAAACGCCGGTACCATACCGAAACCACCTTGGCGGAAAGGGGAATTACCACCCCATTCCAAGGTTGGTGGGGTGGTAATTCCCCCTTCCTCCAAGGCCCTTCCCCATTCCCATTTTTGCCCCATAGGGCTCAATGGGAATGGGGAAGGCGATAATTACGGTACCGCCATTAGCGGTACCGTAATTATCACCAAGGACACTTTGTGGGTCCCTACTTTAACGGCTGGTCTAGACCAGCCATTAATGTCGGGTCCCGCAAAGGGACCTCATAGTAAGGTGGTAAGGGTTTACCGGTACCGGTGCCCTTAGCGGTACCGGTAAACCCTTACCACCTACCGTGAAATGAGTCCCAGGGACTTTACGGTACCTCCTCGAAAATTAACATAAGGGAAAAACTATTAAGCTTTTCCAGTACCTCCATAGTAAGATGGTTTGTACTGGTTAAGTTCATAAGAATTGACTAGTAAAGTCAATGGGAACTGTACATGCCCTGGGAGACAGTAGTCAGTCCCAGGGTATGGAGTCTATGTTTGGGGGTCGCTACGACACCCCGGTGTCACTGCACTGAGGGTGCTGTGTAACACATGTGAATAAAGATGGTTCCTATGGGGGTGAGAAAATCCCATAGGCATTAAACACAAAAATAGCCTACAACACACATAGCAAAAATGCCGAAGAGTGGGAAAAAGAGTCTCACTCTTAGCAGGAGAAAAAAACAAACCCTTCAAATCTAGCAAAGCTGCTGGGGGACTCTATAGGTAAGGGAAATTAGCCATAGAATGAGAATCCTCCCTAACACTGGGGCTTCCTCGTTTCTCGTTTGGATCGTCTCCCTTCTGTCCCCCAGGCTCTGGGTTCTTGCTCCTGAGTTGGTTCTACACAGACGGGGACTCCACCTCTTAACAGTACTGCCATCTTGGATAGCTGAAGGGCAGCGTTGCTCTGGACACTTCTCCTCTGCATTAATGAATTCTATTAAATGCAGGTCATTTCTTGGTAGCGATTTTCCAGCCAATGTGGCTGTGATTATACTCCCTTTGGCCTGCGTTATTTTCATATGGCACTTGTAGACTAGCTATCACTTTTTGTCTTGCCTTTGGTGACCTAGTACTCTGTCTCCCACTTCACACTGTAAGGGAATGATTCACAGTAAAGGCACATTTACCCTGCAAAGTCTGCACGCTGAAAAAGACAGCACGTCCCTGCACGCTTAAGAATTTCTGCACCCTCTGCGTATTCATGGAATATGCCAGGCAAAGTAACCCAATGCGCAAGATGCTTGAGGAACGTCCATGACACGCCCCCCACATAGCAATTCATGCCAGGCTTACTGATCTTTGCGCACACCTCGACCGCGATTCAGTGCACCCCGGAATTACTGCATGCGAACCCCCACAAGCATAGCAGCACCTCAGCAACACTGCATAGGGTCCCTTGTAACGATTCCCAGCACCCCCATAACATGCGAACCACGTATTGTAAAACTAGTAATTACCAAGTAAATATGCGTGTGAACCTCTGTAAACCGTGCCTGCTCCCGCTACACTCCGTACACGCACTCCTAAATTTGATCTGAACCCTGACTGCGTGCATACACCCCTAAATCCAACATCCAATCTTACCGTTGCATGGTGATTCCTCTGCACAAGTGTCTGTATGCCTGCCTTTGGGTGATGGTTTGATCGGGGGCTTTGCATGGTTATTTCCCCGACGTGAGGTTGTGCGGTCATACGCTTTGTTCTGTGCAGTTGTGGGTGTGCGATTGCCTCGCATGGTCCGTCCCGCGACACTCCCACATTTTCCCTTGTTCTTCCTCATTCTGCATGTTCCACCCTATACTTTGAGGTCTGAGTAGGCCCAACCAACCCTCTGCATGGACTTTCGTGCAACATGCTTGACTGCACGCAGGGACGCGCAGGACCTGCGTGAAGGCCCTGCAGTGTAAATTTTTTCCCTGCAAAATCGATCCCATAAAATGACAAAGGGGGTTTTTTTGCTTGCAGAATGACACTCAATGTCCCGATTGTCTGTGCAAAATATTCCATGAATCAGGGCCTGGAGTGTCTTGTGTATTTCGTGCTGTTTCTGCATCTCTTGCTTTTTCCGTTGAACTGCATGTCCTAATTCCTGACCCTAAATCCTCTGTGGACGCCTTGGGGTTCATTGCATGTGAGCCTGGACCGGGCCTGGCCTCCTCCCATGAGTTTGGTTGGGCTCCCGATTGGCCCAGATAACACACAGGCAGGCCAATCAGAAGCCTTGTTGATCTGGCTCCATGGCAACCCTCTGAGGCACTCCGGTGCCCAGGATGAGGGCGGCATTTTCAGAATGCTGAAACGTGCAACACAGTAACGCAGACAGCTGTAAAATGATTCCGTCTCCTGCACTTGTGACAGGTGACCCCCAATGCAGGGTCGTTTCTTATCTGGTCTCCCTCTGACTGCTGCTATTTCTTCCTCCTTTTGAACGTTGTCCAGTGGAAGTCGCTGCATGGCAGCCTCCATGTTTGCAACCTGGTCGTCAGTGCATTCTCATAGCCTGCCCATGGCAAGGATGCAGTCTAGTGGAATGTTTTTTCTGAGAGTACCGCCCTGCAAAGTTTGTCCGAGGAGATTCCATTGATAATCTGTAGGCGGGCAGCAAACTCTTCATCCGTGAATCCGCACCCCAGCACCATTTCTCTGCGGCGCGCATGGAAGTCCTCGATGTTTTCTTTTGCTCTTTGACAAGCCATGCAGAAATGGAACCTCTCTTAATTAGGGTTCAACTCAGGTCTAAATGTGTTTTTCAGTGCTGGTTTAGCGGCGTCATAATCGTCTGCTGCGCCTCTGTTGGGCAGCGAGTTGAACAATCTTAGTCCAAGGGCGTTAATGTTAGGTAATAGCCGGGAACACAGCTCCTTGTATCCGTGATGTCCCTGGCCTGCATGTTCAGTTCAAATTGTTTTAGCCAGATTTCCCAGCATAAGACTGCTCCTGTGGTATAGGGATCAAACAGTCTCATGCACGTCCCATGCGTGGCTTCTGGCCATGGTGTTAGTCCTTCAACATTTAGAAAGTAACCCCTAGGGCCGGAGCGGCTACCTTCTCTGATTGGGCTGCTTTGTGGGCTCGCCATGAGTGCTGGTGTGTGTGTGTGTGTGTGTGTGTCTGCGTGTGTGTCTCTGATGGGCTGGCTGCACAATGCTCCCAGGTTCAGAGGCTTTGTAGTTGGTGATTAGGTGCACTCCTTCTGGTCCTCACCTTGTGTAGGCCATGTGTCTTAGTTAACCTTGTTCATCCTGTAGTTCCAGGCACGTCCACTGGTGGTGCTGGAGCTGTCGATGGTGCGTGCAAACTGGTGGAGCACACAGGGTCCAGACTTCCTCGTCGCCAATGTGATACTTTATCTTTGGTCTCTGGATGTCAGCAGGTAGGCCAGAGGTATGCTGTGCGCGCCACACGCGGGACGAGACCGCACAAGCTCAGCATGTAAACGGCTCTGCCCGTTTCCGGTCATCCCTGCATTAATTTCCTTTCTATCACTCTTTCTTTCTATCACTCTTTCTTTCTATCACTCTTTCGGTATGTGAGGTGGGCTCCCCCTCACTCACGTGACTTGGGCACGTGCGGACATCACAGAAAGGTAGAAGGGACTACGTGTATTCTCTTCTCCCCAATCCCTGACAGCCATTATTTTCTCGAGTTGAGAAACGATCTTATAGGCTGGTGTGCACGTTGAGTTGATTGTAGTGTACGAATGGCTTTGAATACTGTTTATGTAATGTTTTAGGAGAAGCAAGAGAGCGCAGGGGTCAGATGTCCAATGAGAAGCAAGAAAGCGCAGGGGTCAAATGTCCAATGAGATACAAGAGTGCTCAGGGGTCAGATACCCAATGAGATGCAAGAGAGAGCAGGGGTCAGATGCCCAATGAGATGCAAGAGAGCAGGGGTCAGATGCCCAATGAGATGCAAGAGAGCTCAGGGGTCAGATGCCCAATGAGATGCAAGAGAGCTCAGGGGTCGGATGCCCAATGAGATGCAAGAGAGCTCAGGGCACATATGCCCAATGAGTTGCAAGAGAGCTCAGGGGTCGGATGCCCAATGAGATGCAAGAGAGCTCAGGGGTCAGATGCCCAATGAAACGCAAGAGAGCGCAGGGGTCAGATGCCCAATGAGATGCAAGAGAGCTCAGGGGTCAGATGCCCAATGAGACGCAAGAGAGCGCAGGGGTCAGATGCCCAATGAGAAGCAAGAGAGCCCAGGGGTCAGATGCCCAATGAGATGCAAGAGACCGCAGGGGTCAGATGCCCAATGAGATGCAAGAGAGCTCAGGGGTCAGATGCCCAATGAGATGCAAGAGAGCGCAGGGGTCAGATGCTCAATGAGATGCAAGAGAGCGCAGGGGTCAGATGCCCAATGAGATGCAAGAGAGCACAGGGGTCAGATGCCCAATGAGAAGCAAGAGAGCCCAGGGGTCAGATGCCCAATGAGATGCAAGAGAGCTCAGGGGTCAGATGCCCAATGAGATGCAAGAGAGCTCAGGGGTTAGATGCCCAATGAGACGCAAGAGAGTGCAGGGGTCAGATTCCCAATGAGATGCAAGAGAGAGCAGGGTTCAGATGCCCAATGAGATGCAAGAGAGCTCAGGGGTCAGATGCCCAGTGAGACGCAAGAGAGTGCAGCGGTCAGATGCCCAATGAGATGCAAGAGAGCTCAGGGGTCAGATGCCCAATGAGATGCAAGAGAGCACAGGGGTCAGATGCCCAATGAGATGCAAGAGAGCTCAGGGGTCAGATGCCCAATGAGACGCAAGAGAGTGCAGGGGTCAGATGCCCAATGAGATGCAAGAGAGCTTAGGGGTCAGATGCCCAATGAGATGCAAGAGAGCTCAGGGGTCAGATACACAGAGAGCTATTTATTTTTTGGACATCGCTGCTGAGCGCAGGAATGGGGCGCTTCTGGCCTTAGAGTCAAAGGTGGCTGATTTGGATTCTAGGGGGGTAGGCGTTGAGATCTCACTTGCTTAGGGAGACGTTCATCAAGGGAATATCTAACTATCTAAAGCTTTATACCTTGTTAGATAAAGCTCAGACCTCCATGAAAAGATGTTTCCGAGGTGGTGGTTTTGCATGGGTCAGGAAGGGTCACTTGCGTGGCAGTGGTTTCCAAGCACCCCCTAGGCAGGTGCGCCCTGTCCACACCGCTTCCATTTTCCCTCAGTGTGGCAGAGGCAGCTGTCCAGAGCAGGGAAACAGAGGAACTCCGAGGCAGAGAGAGCACAGAGGTAAGACCCGTAGCCTTTCATGAGAGATAAGGGTCAGGATCCAATGGTCCTGTCCAATGAATGCTGTCCTGGTTCACCAAGAGATCCCAAACCTCCTAACTAAGGGGCCATCAGACAGGTTCCAAGGCTAATCAGGGTTTTGTGAGCACCATTTTCCTAGTCAAGAAGAAATTATGGGGGGCTCAACCTGTGATCAGCCTCAGAGAGACCCCCTGAGAGACTGGGCGACGATATTGGTTCTCAAGGATGCGTATCCGACCATTCCTTGTCACGGCTCCATCAGAACTACCCGCAGTTTCTCTTGGGCTACAAGAAGTGGGTGTCATTCCGAGACTATAATCTGCCCCTCTGAGCTTTGCCTCCTTATTTCAGGTGGAATAACTTGTGGGGCTGCAGAACACTGTACTGGACGCCGGGAACTCCAGGCACCTTCAGGCCTCCAGTGATTGGAGCCTCCACCCCTCAGTGTTTCAAAACATCAGTGATCTTTGGAGCACTAGGGACCTAGACAGCTTGCGTCTCATCTCAATGAATAGCTCACAAAGCCTTTCAGTTGTAGTCTGGTCCGAGAAGAATAATTGGACTGAGATAAAAGGTTATTCGTTTCCTCCCTTTGTGATGATTCTGAGACTGATAAAGAGGATGCAGCAGGACTCAGTGGTCCTGATGACTCCTCTCTGGCCATCTCAGGCTTGGTATCCGGCTTTTGATAGATATCTCTATAGACTTTCCTCTGCTCATTGGGGTCTCGGTGGTCCTGATGAATCCTCTCTGCCCATCTCAGGCTTGGTATCTGGCTGTGATAGATATCTCTATAGACTTTCCTCGGCTCATTGGGTTCTCAGTGGTCCTGAAGACTCCTCTCTGGCCATCTCAGGCTTGGTATCCGGCTGTGATAGATATCTCTATAGACTTTCCTCGGCTCATTGGGGTCTCAGTGGTCCTGATGACTCCTCTCTGGCCGTCTCAGGCTTGGTATCCAGCTGTGATAGATATCTCTATAGACTTTCCTCAGCTCATCGGGTCTCAGTGGTCCTATTGACTCCTCTCTGCCCGCCTCAGGCTTGGTATCTGGCTGTGATAGATATCGCTATAGACTTTCCTCGGCTCATTGGGGTCTCAGTGGTCCTGATGACTCCTCTCTGGCTTGGTATCCGGCTGTGATAGATATCTCTATAGACTTTCCTCGGCTCATTGAGGTCTCAGTGGTCCTGATGACTCCTCTCTGGTCGTCTCAGGCTTGGTATCCGGCTGTGATAGATATCTCTATAGACTTTCCTTGGCTCATTGGGGTCTCAGTGGTCCTGATGACTCCTCTCTGGTCGTCTCAGGCTTGGTATCCGGCTGTGATTGATATCTCTATAGACTTTCCTCGGCTCATCGGGGTCTCAGTGTTCCTGATGACTCCTCTCTGGCCGTCTCAGGCTTGGTATCCGGCTGTGATAGATATATCTATAGACTTTCCTCAGCTCATCAGTGTCTCAGTGGTCCTGATGACTCCTCTCTGCCCGTCTCAGGCTTGGTATCTGACTGTGATAGATATCTCTATAGACTTTCCTCGGCTCATTGGGCTCTCAGTGGTCCTGATGACTCCTCTCTGGCCGTCTCAGGCTTGGTAGCTGGCTGTGATAGATATCTCTATAGACTTGCCTTGGCCCATTGGGGTTTCAGTTGTCCTGATGACTCTTCTCTGGCTGTCTCAGGCTTGGTATCCGGCTGTGATAGATATCTCTATAGACTTTCCTCGGCTCATTTGGGTCTCAGTGGTCCTGATGACTCCTCTCTGGCCGTCTCAGGCTTGGTATCTGGCTGTTATAGATATCTCTATACACTTTCCTCGGCTCATTGGGGTCTCAGTGGTCCTGATGACTCCTCTCTGGCGGTCTCAGGCTTGGTATCTGGCTGTGATAGATATCTCTATAGACTTTCCTCGGCTCATTTGGGTCTCAGTGGTCCTGATGACTCCTCTCTGGCCGTCTCAGGCTTGGTATCTGGCTGTTATAGATATCTCTCTACACTTTCCTCGGCTCATTGGGGTCTCAGTGGTCCTGATGACTCCTCTCTGGCCGTCTCAGGCTTGGTATCCGCTGTGATAGATATCTCTACAGACTTTCCTCAGCTCATTGGGGTCTCAGTGGTCCTGATGACTCCTTTCTGGCGGTCTCAGGCTTGGTATCCGGCTGTGATAGATATCTCTATAGACTTTCCTCAGCTCATTGGGGTCTCAGTGGTCCTGATGACTCCTCTCTGGCGGTCTCAGGCTTGGTATCCGGCTGTGATAGATATCTCTACAGACTTTCCTCGGCTCATTGGGGTCTCAGTGGTCCTGATGACTCCTCTCTGGCCATCGTCTCAGGCTTGGTATCCGGCTGTGATAGACATCTCTATAGACTTCCCTCAGCTCATTGGGGTCTCAGTGGTCCTGATGACTCCTCTCTGGCCGACTCAGGCTTGGTGTCCGGCTGTGATAGGTATCTCTACAGACTTTCCTCGGCTCATCGGGGTTGTTAGGCAGAATCCTGTGCAGTTCCCTTAGGGAGCACTACAGAAGATTAAGACTACAGGTATGAGAAATAAACCCCCTTTGGTATCAGTCTGTACCACAAAGATTTAGTTGGTAGCTGTGGCTAAGCAGTCAGACTTATCGCAAGAGGGAGATGAGCAGTATTCAGGGTTTACACAATAGGGTTGCAGTACTATGATACAAGGAAACACTGACCAAAGCTTTGTATTAAAAAGAATATATATATATATTTATTTTACACACTTCTAGTTCAACCCATTTATCACAGTTAATAAAGCAAATTAAAATCAGTCAAGAAAAGTATACACAACTCCCTAGTTAAATTGTAGACAAGTTTGAGCAAGAGTGAAAACTGAGCAAAACGGCACAGTGAAAACCAAACACAAATGGCACTCTAGCAATTTCTCACAAGGGAGGGAAAGGACAAGTTATACAGGAATATCTTCTTAGGCACCTTAGCAACACTTCCCAATAAGTTTGTGAACAAGTTTAGGCAAGGCAGTACTTTAGCGTAGAGAATACTTAAATGAAAACCGAGCAAAATGGCACTTCACAAGTTTTAAAAGTGGGAAGACAAAGATGGTTAGAAGAATTAGGTGCATCAACACAGTTCTAGTTGAGAAGCAATCTAGAGAAAGCAGTTCTAACAAATTCAGCCAGAGTCAATAGGCCTGTGCCAGAGTCAGTGGTACAGGACAAAGAGCTTAGGAGCAAAATGTTCTTGTAGCTGCAGTCAAGTCTTTGGTTAACGATTCGAAAAGGTGGATGCAGGAGGCGAAAGACAATATTAGACGATAGGGGCAGCCAACCCAACAGGTAGGTAAAGGATTTAAAACACCTTTAGCGCTACCACACGAAAAGGGAGACCTGGCGGAACAAAGTACCTTAAAATGAAGAAGAGGCTCCTGCGGTGGCGGTTGTTCCTGGTAGTTCCTGCAGTTCGGGTGATCCAGCAGAGGAAGAGGGACTCTCGTCGTGGAGGAAGGTTCGAGTTACTGAACTACCCGGGGATGAAACCAGCCGCGGTGCTGCCCAACGAATAAAAGGTACGCTCCTTCAAATCGCGATCCGGGTGAATGGCTGCTTGGTTTTCAGGCCTCCAAGTGCTAGGCACTGGTGATTCGACCAAGGCAGGTCCGAGAAGGCGATTGCCAAACTGGTTGGCCCCACCAGCTCAAGGGAAGAAGGCTCTTTCAGATGAAGATCTCCTCTCGTCGTGTGGAGAAAAGCGGTGAGACGCTGCAGCAGGGCTTCACCAGTGGTTCAGTAATTGCAGATGTCTTTGGCTTCTCTCCTCTTCGGTTCCGTAGTTCCAGTGGCAAATTCTTGCTCTTCCAGTCCTCAGGACCCTGCCTTTATGCAAAAAGATCCCCATTCATACAGCCTAGCTGTCACTCACACAGTGAAGTGGTCATCTTGGTGGGAGAACATCCAGCCTATCAGGATAGAGTGTGACATGAGATGCTGAGGCAACCCTGTCCAGGGGTCCTACTCCCCCTCCCACACAATGGACCCACCCTAGATTCAGTGGCGCCGAAAGGAGGGCTTCTTGGCAGAAGCCCGCCAAAAGGACAAACAAAGGATCACCGACCTGGGTTAGGAGTTTAGAGAAAGACACGAGAAAGAATTTATATCAAAGTTCTGGCAAATAAAACCTACCGGAGTAAAGTTAATATAAGAATAAACCTGCGGTATGTTAGAGGCTGTCAGTAAATGTGGTAGCCTCGAACAGTAGGAAAATCCTATTGGGAAATATTCGAGGTCGAATATTTTCGGTAGTAACCACTGCCACCAGCCAGAAACTTTTGAGAGAGGGACTGTACGGTACCCTCTCTAAAATGAACACCAGGGAAAAACTATTATCCCTTCCCAGTACCTCCATAGTAAGATGGTTTGTATTGGTTTAGTTCATAAAAATTGACTAATAAAGTCAATGGGGACTTTACATGCCCTGGGAGACAGTAGTCAGGCCCAGGGTATGGAGTCTATGTTTGGGGGTCACTACGACACCCCTGTGTTACTGCACGGAGCGTGCTGTGTAACACATGTATAAAAAGATGGTTCCTATGAGGGTGAGATAACCCCATAGACATTAAACACAAAAGAATAGCCTAGAACACACATAGCACAAAATGTCTAAGAGTGGGAAAAAGAGTCACACTCTTAGCAGGAGAAAAAAACAAACCCTTCAAATCTAGCAAAGCTGCTGGGGGACTCTATAGGTAAGGGAAATTAGCCATAGATTTAGAATTCTCTCTAACAGGGGTCTCAGTGGTTCTGATGACTCGTCTCTGGTCGTCTCAGGCTTGGTATCCGGCTGTGATAGAAATCTCTATAGACTTTTCTCGGCTCATCAGTGTCTCAGTGGTCCTGATGACTCCTCTCTGGCCATCGTCTCAGGCTTGCTATCCGGCTGTGATAGATATCTCTATAGACTCTATTGGGGTCTCAGTGGTCCTGATGACTCCTCTCTGGCCGTCTCAGGCTTGGTATCGGGCTGTGATAGATATCTCTATAGACTTTCCTTGGCTCATTGGGGTCTCAGTGGTCCTGATGACTCCTCTCTTGCCATCTCAGTCTTGGTATCCGCTTGAGATAAATATCTCTATAGACTTTCCTTGGCTCATCGGGGTCTCAGTGGTCCTGATGACTCCTCTCTGGCCATCGTCTCAGGCTTGGTATCCGGCTTTGATAGATATCTCTATAGACTTTCCTCAGCTCATTGGGGTCTCAGTGTTCCTGATGATTCCTCTCTGTGCCGTCTCAGGTTTGGTCTCTGGCTGTGATAGATATCTCTATAGACTTTCTTCGGCTCATTGGGTTCTCAGTGGTCCTCATGACTCCTCTCTGGCCGTCTCAGGCTTGGTATCCGGCTGTGATAGATATCTCTATAGACTTTCCTCAGCTCATTGGGGTCTCAGTGGTCCTGAGGACTCCTCTCTGGCCATCTCAGGATTGGAATCCAGTTTGATAGATATCTCTCTAGACTTTCCTCTGCCCATCGGGGTGTGATTGGTCCTGATGACTCCTCTCAGGCCGTCTCAGGTTTGGTATCCAGCTGTGATAGATATCTCTATAGTCGTTCCTTGGCTCATTGGGGTCTCAGTGGTCCTGATGACTCCTCTCTGGCCGTCTCAGGCTTGGTGTCCGGCTGTGATAGATATCTCTATAGACTTTCCTCGGCTCATTTGGGTCTCAGTGGTCCTGATGACTCCTGTCTGGCCGTCTCAGGCTTGGTACCGGCTGTGATAGATATCTCTATAGACTTTCCTTGGCTCATCGGGGTCTCAGTGGTCCTAATGACTCCTCTCTGGCTGTCTCAGGCTTGCTATCTGGCCGTGAAATAATCCTCTATAGACTTTCCTCGGCTCATCAGTGTCCCAGTGGTCCTGATGACTCCTCTCTGGCCATGGTCTCAGGCTTGCTATCCGGCTGTGATAGATATCTCTATAGACTTTCCTCTGCTCATTGGGGTCTCAGTGGTCTTGATGACTCTTCTCTGGCCATCCCAGGCTTGGTATCCGGCTGTGATAGATATCTCTATAGACTTTCTTCGGCTCATTGGGGTCTCAGTGGTCCTGATGACTCCTCTCTGGCAGTCTCAGACTTGCTATCCGGCTGTTATAGATATCTTTATAGACTTTCCTCAGCTCATTGGGGTCTCAGTGGTCCTGATGACTCCTCTCTGGCCGTCTCAGGCTTGGTATCCGGCTGTGATAGATATCTCTATAGACTTTCGTCGGCTCATCGGGGTCTCAGTGGTGCTGATGACTCCTCTCTGGCCGTCTCAGGCTTGGTATCCGGCTGTGATAGATATCTCAATAGACTTTCCTCTGCTGATTGGGGTCTCAGTGGTCCTAATCACTCCTCTCTGGCCGTCTCAGGCTTGGTATCCGGCTGTGATAGATATCTCTATAGACTTTCCTCGGCTCATTGGGGTCTCAGTGGTCCTGATGACTCCTCTCTGGCCGTCTCAAGGTTGGTATCCGGCTGTGATAGATATAGACTTTCGTCAGCTCATTGGGGTCTCAGTGGTCCTGATGACTCCTCTCTGGCCGTCTCAGGCTTGGTATCTGGCTTTGATAGATATCTCAATAGACTTTCCTCGGCTGATTGGGGTCTCAGTGGTCCTAATCACTCCTCTCTGGCCGTCTCAGGCTTGCTATCCGGCTGTGATAGATATCTCTATAGACTCTATTGGGGTCTCAGTGGTCCTGATGACTCCTCTCTGGCCATCTCAGGCTTGGTATCCGGCTGTGATAGATATCTCTTTAGACTTTTCTCAGCCATCAGGGTCTCAGTGGTCCTGATGACTCCTCTCTGGCCGTCTCAGGCTTGGTATCCGGCTGTGATAGATATCTCTATAGACTTTCCTTGGCTCATTGGGGTCTCAGTGGTCCTGATGACTCCTCTCTTGCCATCTCAGTCTTGGTATCCGGTTGAGATAAATATCTCTATAGACTTTCCTTGGCTCATCGGGGTCTCAGTGGTCCTGATGACTCCTCTCTGGCCATTTCAGGCTTGGTATCTGGTTGTGATAGATATCTCTATAGACTTTCCTCAGCTCATTGGGGTCTCAGTGGTCCTGATGACTCTTCTCTGGCCGTCTCAGGATTGGTATCCGGCTGTGATAGATATCTCTATAGATTTTCGTCGGCTCATCGGGGTCTCAGTGGTCATGATGACTCCTCTCTGTCCGTCTCAGGCTTGGTATCCAGCTGTGATAGATATCTCTATAGACTTTCCTCGGCTCATCGGGGTCTCAGTGGTCCTGATGACTCCTCTCTGGCCGTCTCAGGCTTGGTATCCGGCTGTGATAGATATCTCTATAGATTTTCGTCGGCTCATCGGGGTCTCAGTGGTCCTGATGACTCCTCTCTGGCCGTCTCAGGCTTGGTATCCGGTTGTGATAGATATCTCTATAGACTTTCCTCGGCTTATCTGGGTCTCAGTGGTCCTGATGACTCCTCTCTGGCCGTCTCAGGCTTGGTATCCGGCTTTGATAGATATCTCTATAGACTTTCCTCAGCTCATTGGGGTCTCAGTGGTCCTGATGACTCCTCTCTGGCTGTCTCAGGCTTGGTATCCGGCTCTGATATATATCTCTGTAGACTTTCCTCAGCCCATCGGCGTCTCAGTGGTCCTGATGACTCCTCTCTGGCCATCGTCTCAGGCTTGGTATCCAGCTTTGATAGATATCTCTATAGACTTTCCTCAGCTCATTGGGGTCTCAGTGATCCTGATGATTCCTCTCTGTGCTGTCTCAGGCTTGGCCCCTGGCTGTGATAGATATCTCTATAGACTTTCTTCGGCTCATTGGGGTTTCAGTGTTCCTGATGACTCCTCTCTGGCCGTCTCAGGCTTGGTCTCTGGCTGTGATAGATATCTCTATAGACTTTCTTCGGCTCATTAGGGTCTCAGTGGTCCTGATGACTGCTCTCTGGCCATCTCAGGCTTGGTATCCGGCTGTGATAGATATCTCTATAGACTTTCCTCAGCCCATCGGGGTCTCAGTGGTCCTGATGACTCCTCTCTGGCCATCGTCTCAGGCTTGGTATCCGGCTGTGATAGATATCTCTATATACTTTCCTCGGCTCATTGGGTGTTCAGTGATCCTGATGACTCCTCACTGGCCGTCTCAGGCTTGGTATCCAGCTTTGATAGATATCTCTATAGACTTTCCTCAGCTCATTGGGGTCTCAGTGTTCCTGATGATTCCTCTCTGTGCCGTCTCAGGCTTGGCCCCTGGCTGTGATAGATATCTCTATAGACTTTCTTCGGCTCATTGGGTTCTCAGTGGTCCTGATGACTCCTCTCTGGCCGTCTCAGGCTTGGTATCCGGCTGTGATAGATATCTCTATAGACTTTCCTTGGCTCATTGAGGGCTCAGTGGTCCTGAGGACTCCTCTCTGGCCGTCTCAGGATTGGAATCCAGTTTGATAGATATCTCTCTAGACTTTCCTCTGCCCATCGGGGTGTGATTGGTCCTGATGACTCCTCTCTGGCCGTCTCAGGTTTGGTATCCGGCTGTGATAGATATCTCTATAGTCGTTCCTTGGCTCATTCAGTGGTCCTGATGACTCCTCTCTGGCCATCTCATGCTTGGTGTCCGGCTGTGATAGATATCTCTATAGACTTTCCTCAGACCATCGGGGTCTCAGTGGTACTGATGACTCCTCTCTGGCCGTCTCAAGGTTGGTATCCGGCTGTGATAGATATAGACTTTCGTCAGCTCATTGGGGTCTCAGTGGTCCTGATGACTCCTCTCTGGCCGTCTCAGGCTTGGTATCCGGCTGTGATAGATATCTCAATAGACTTTCCTCGGCTGATTGGGGTCTCAGTGGTCCTGATCACTCCTTTCTGGCCGTCTCAGGCTTGGTATCCAGCTGTGATAGATATCTCTATAGACTTTTCTCGGCTCATCAGTGTCTCAGTGATCCTGATGACTCCTCTCTGGCCGTCTCAGGCTTGCTATCCGGCTGTGATAGATATCTCTATAGACTCTATTGGGGTCTCAGTGATCCTGATGACTCCTCACTGGCCGTCTCAGGCTTGGTATCCAGCTTTGATAGATATCTCTATAGACTTTCCTCAGCTCATTGGGGTCTCAGTGTTCCTGATGATTCCTCTCTGTGCCGTCTCAGGCTTGGCCCCTGGCTGTGATAGATATCTCTATAGACTTTCTTCGGCTCATTGGGTTCTCAGTGGTCCTGATGACTCCTCTCTGGCCGTCTCAGGATTGGAATCCAGTTTGATAGATATCTCTCTAGACTTTCCTCTGCCCATCGGGGTGTGATTGGTCCTGATGACTCCTCTCTGGCCGTCTCAGGTTTGGTATCCGGCTGTGATAGATATCTCTATAGTCGTTCCTTGGCTCATTCAGTGGTCCTGATGACTCCTCTCTGGCCATCTCATGCTTGGTGTCCGGCTGTGATAGATATCGCTATAGACTTTCCTCAGACCATCGGGGTCTCAGTGGTCCTGATGACTCCTCTCTGGCCGTCTCAGGCTTGGTATCCGGCTGTGATAGATATCTCAATAGACTTTCCTCGGCTGATTGGGGTCTCAGTGGTCCTGATCACTCCTCTCTGGCCGTCTCAGGCTTGGTATCCAGCTGTGATAGATATCTCTATAGACTTTTCTCGGCTCATCAGTGTCTCAGTGATCCTGATGACTCCTCTCTGGCCGTCTCAGGCTTGCTATCCGGCTCTGATAGATATCTCTATAGACTTTCCTTGGCTCATTGGGGTCTCAGTGGTCCTGATGACTCCTCTCTGGCCATCTCAGTCTTGGTATCTGGTTGAGATAAATATCTCTATAGACTTTCCTTGGCTCATCGGGGTCTCAGTGGTCCTGATGACTCCTCTCTGGCTGTCTCAGGCTTGGCATCTGGCTGTGATAGATATCTCTATAGACTTTCCTCAGCTCATCGGGTCTCAGTGGTCCTATTGACTCCTCTCTGGCCGCCTCAGGCTTGGTATCCGGCTGTGATAGATATCTCTATAGACTTTCCTCAGCTCATTGGGGTCTCAGTGTTCCTGATGATTCCTCTATGGCCGTCTCACGCTTGGTCTCTGGCTGTGATAGATATCTCTATAGACTTTTTTTCGGCTCATTGGGTTCTCAGTGGTCCTGATGACTCCTCTCTGGCTGTCTCAGGCTTGGTATCCGGCTGTGATAGATATCTCTATAGACTTTCCTCAGCTCATTGGGGTCTCAGTGGTCCCGAGGACTCCTCTCTGGCCATCTCAGGATTGGAATCCAGTTTGATAGATATCTCTCTAGACTTTCCTCTGCCCATCGGGGTGTGATTGGTCCTGATGACTCCTCTCAGGCCGTCTCAGGTTTGGGATCCGGCTGTGATAGATATCTCTATAGTCGTTCCTTGGCTCATTGGGGTCTCAGTGGTCCTGATGACTCCTCTCTGGCTGTCTCAGGCTTGGTGTCCGGCTGTGATAGATATCTCTATAGACTTTCCTCGGCTCATTTGGGTCTCAGTGGTCCTGATGACTCCTCTCTGGCTGTCTCAGTATTGGTATCCGGCTGTGATAGATATCTCTTTAGACTTTCCTTGGCTCATTAGGATCTCAGTGGTCCTGATGACTCCTCCCTGGCTGTCTCAGGCTTGGTATCCGGCTGTGATAGATATCGCTATAGACTTTCCTTGGCTCATCGGGGTCTCAGTGGTCCTAATGACTCCTCTCTGGCTGTCTCAGGCTTGCTATCTGGCCGTGAAAGAATCCTCTATAGACTTTCCTCGGCTCATCAGTGTCCCAGTGGTCCTGATGACTCCTCTCTGGCCATGGTCTCAGGCTTGCTATCCGGCTGTGATAGATATCTCTATAGACCTTCCTCTGCTCATTGGGGTCTCAGTGGTCTTGATGACTCTTCTCTGGCCGTCCCAGGCTTGGTATCCGGCTGTGATAGATATCTCTATAGACTTTCTTCGGCTCATTGGGATCTCAGTGGTCCTGATGACTCCTCTCTGGCAGTCTCAGGCTTGCTATCCGGCTGTTATAGATATCTTTATTGACTTTCCTCAGCTCATTGGGGTCTCAGTGGTCCTGATGACTCCACTCTGGCCGTCTCAGGCATGGTATCCGGCTGTGATAGATATCTCTATAGACTTTCGTCGGCTCATCGGGGTCTCAGTGGTCCTGATAACTCCTCTCTGGCCGTCTCAGGCTTGGTATCCGGCTGTGATCGATATCTCTATAGACTTTCCTCAGCTCATTGGGGTCTCAGTGGTCCTGATGACTCCTCTCTGGCCATCTCAGGCTTGGTATCCGGCTGTGATAGATATATCTATACACTTTCCACAACTCATTGGGGTCTCAGTGGTCCTGATGACTCCTCTCTGGCCGTCTCAGGCTTGGTATCCGGCTGTGATAGATATCTCTATAGACTTTCCTCAGCTCATCGGGGTCTCGGTGGTCCTGATGACTCCTCTCTGGACGTCTCAGGTTTGGTATTCGGCTGTGATAGATATCTCTCTAGACTTTCCTCGGCTCATCGGGGTCTCAGTGGTCCTGATGACTCCTCTCTGGCCGTCTCAGGCTTGGTATCCGGCTGTGATAGATATCTCTATAGACTTTCATCAGCTCATCAGGGTCTCAGTGGTCCTGATGACTCCTCTCTGGCCATCTCAGGCTTGGGATCCGGCTGTGATAGATATCTCTATAGACTTTCCTCAGCTCATCGGGGTCTCAGTGGTCCTGATGACTTCTCACTGGCCATCTCAGGCTTGGTGTCCGGCTGTGATAGATATCTCTATAGACTTTCCTCAGACCATCGGGGTCTCACTGGTACTGATGACTCCTCTCTGGCCGTCTCAAGGTTGGTATCCGGCTGTGATAGATATAGACTTTCGTCAGCTCATTGGGGTCTCAGTGGTCCTGATGACTCCTCTCTGGCCGTCTCAGGCTTGGTATCCGGCTGTGATAGATATCTCAATATACTTTCCTCGGCTGATTGGGGTCTCAGTGGTCCTGATCACTCCTCTCTGGCCGTCTCAGGCTTGGTATCCAGCTGTGATAGATATCTCTATAGACTTTTCTCGGCTCATCAGTGTCTCAGTGATCCTGATGACTCCTCTCTGGCCGTCTCAGGCTTGCTATCCGGCTGTGATAGATATCTCTATAGACTCTATTGGGGTCTCAGTAGTCCTCATGACTCCTCTCTGGCCGTCTCAGGCTTGGTATCCGGCTGTGATATATATCTCTATAGACTTTCCTTGGCTCATTGGGGTCTCAGTGGTCCTGATGACTCCTCTCTGGCCATCTCAGTCTTGGTATCTGGTTGAGATAAATATCTCTATAGACTTTCCTTGGCTCATCGGGGTCTCAGTGGTCCTGATGACTCCTCTCTGGCCTTCTCAGGCTTGGTATCCGGATGTGATAGATATCTCTATAGATTTTCGTCGGCTCATCGGGGTCTCAGTGGTCCTGATGACTCCTCTCTGGCTGTCTCAGGCTTGGTATCCGGTTGTGATAGATATCTCTATAGACTTTCCTCGGCTCATCTGGGTCTCAGTGGTCCTGATGACTCCACTCCGGCCATCTCAGGCTTGGTATCCGGCTCTGATATATATCTCTGTAGACTTTCCTCAGCCCATCGGCGTCTCAGTGGTCCTGATGACTCCTCTCTGGCCATCGTTTAAGGCTTGGTATCCGGCTGTGATAGATATCTCTATATATTTTCCTCGGCTCATTGGGTGTTCAGTGATGCTGATGACTCCTCTCTGGCCGTCTCAGGCTTGGTATCCGGCTTTGATAGATATCTCTATAGACTTTCCTCAGCTCATTGGGGTTTCAGTGTTCCTGATGATTCCTCTCTGGCCGTCTCAGGCTTGGTCTCTGGCTGTGATAGATATCTCTATAGACTTTCTTCGGCTCATTAGGGTCTCAGTGGTCCTGATGACTGCTCTCTGGCCAACTCAGGCTTGGTATCCGGCTGTGATAGATATCTCTATAGACTTTCCTCAGCCCATCGGGGTCTCAGTGGTCCTGATGACTCCTCTCTGGCCATCGTCTCAGGCTTGGTATCCGGCTGTGATAGATATCTCTATATCCTTTCCTCGGCTCATTGGGTGTTCAGTGATCCTGATGACTCCTCACTGGCCGTCTCAAGCTTGGTATCCAGCTTTGATAGATATCTCTATAGACTTTCCTCAGCTCACTGGGGTCTCAGTGTTCCTGATGATTCCTCTCTGTGCCGTCTCAGGCTTGGCCCCTGGCTGTGATAGATATCTCTAAGACTTTCCTCTGCCCATCGTGGTGTGATTGGTCCTGATGACTCCTCTCTGGCCGTCTCAGGTTTGGTATCCGGCTGTGATAGATATCTCTATAGTCGTTCCTTGGCTCATTCAGTGGTCCTGATGACTCCTCTCTGGCCATCTCAGGCTTGGTGTCCGGCTGTGATAGATATCTCTATAGACTTTCCTCAGACCATCAGGGTCTCAGTGGTACTGATGACTCCTCTCTGGCCGTCTCAAGGTTGGTATCCGGCTGTGATAGATATAGACTTTCGTCAGCTCATTGGGGTCTCAGTGGTCCTGATGACTCCTCTCTGGCCGTCTCGAGCTTGGTATCCGGCTGTGATAGATATCTCAATAGACTTTCCTCGGCTGATTGGGGTCTCAGTGGTCCTGATCACTCCTCTCTGGCCGTCTCAGGCTTGGTATCCAGCTGTGATAGATATCTCTATAGACTTTTCTCGGCTCATCAGTGTCTCAGTGATCCTGATGACTCCTCTCTGGCCGTCTCAGGCTTGCTATCCGGCTGTGATAGATATCTCTATTGACTCTATTGGGGTCTCAGTGGTCCTGATGACTCCTCTCTGGCCGTCTCAGGCTTGGTATCTGGCTGTGATAGATATCTCAATAGACTTTCCTTGGCTCATTGGGGTCTCAGTGGTCCTGATGACTCCTCTCTGGCCATCTCAGTCTTGGTATCTGGTTGAGATAAATATCTCTATAGACTTTCCTTGGCTCATCGGGGTCTCAGTGGTCCTGATGACTCCTCTCTGGCCGTCTCAGGCTTGGCATCTGGCTGTGATAGATATCTCTATAGACTTTCCTCAGCTCATTGGGGTCTCAGTGGTCCTGATGACTCCTCTCTGGCTATCTCAGGCTGGGTATCCGGCTGTGATAGATATCTCTATAGATTTTCGTCGGCTCATCGGGGTCTCAGTGGTCCTGATGACTCCTCTCTGGCCGTCTCAGGCTTGGTATCCGGTTGTGATAGATATCTCTATAGACTTTCCTCGGCTCATCTGGGTCTCAGTGGTCCTGATGACTCCACTCTGGCCATCTCAGACTTGGTATCCGGCTCTGATATATATCTCTGTAGACTTTCCTCAGCCCATCGGCATCTCAGTGGTCCTGATGACTCCTCTCTGGCCATCGTCTCAGGCTTGGTATCCGGCTGTGATAGATATCTCTATATATTTTCCTCGGCTCATTGGGTGTTCAGTGATCCTGATGACTCCTCTCTGGCCGTCTCAGGCTTGGTATCCGGCTTTGATAGATATCTCTATAGACTTTCCCCAGCTCATTGGGGTTTCAGTGTTCCTGATGATTCCTCTCTGGCCGTCTCAGGCTTGGTCTCTGGCTGTGATAGATATCTCTATAGACTTTCTTTGGCTCATTAGGGTCTCAGTGGTCCTGATGATGCTCTCTGGCCATCTCAGGCTTGGTATCCGGCTGTGATAGATATCTCTATAGACTTTCCTCAGCCCATCAGGGTCTCAGTGGTCCTGATGACTGCTCTCTGGCCATCGTCTCAGGCTTGGTATCCGGCTGTGATAGATATCTCTATATACTTTCCTCAGCTCATTGGGTGTTCAGTGATCCTGATGACTCCTCACTGGCCGTCTCAGGCTTGGTATCGAGATTTGATAGATATCTCTATAGACTTTCCTCAGCTCATTGGGGTCTCAGTGTTCCTGATGATTCCTCTCTGTGCCGTCTCAGGCTTGGTCCCTGGCTGTGATAGATATCCCTATAGACTTTCTTCGGCTCATTGGGTTCTCAGTGGTCCTGATGACTCCTCTCTGGCCGTCCCAGGCTTGGTATCCGGCTGTGATAGATATCTCTATAGACTTTCCTCAGCTCATTGGGGGCTCAGTGGTCCTGAGGACTCCTCTCTGGCCGTCTCAGGATTGGAATCCAGTTTGATAGATATCTCTCTAGACTTTCCTCTGCCCATCGGGGTGTGATTGGTCCTGATGACTCCTCTCTGGCAGTCTTAGGTTTGGTATCCGGCTGTGATAGATATCTCTATAGTCGTTCCTTGGCTCATTGGCGTCTCAGTGGTCCTGATGACTCCTCTCTGGCCGTCTCAGGCTTGGTGTCCGGCTGTGATAGATATCTCTATAGACTTTCCTCGGCTCATTTGGGTCTCAGTGGTCCTGATGACTCCTCTCTGGCCGTCTTAGTATTGGTATACGGCTGTGATAGATATCGCTTTAGACTTTCCTTGGCTCATTAGGGTCTCAGTGGTCCTGATGACTCCTCCCTGGCTGTCTCAGGCTTGGTATCCGGCTGTGATAGATATCTCTATAGACTTTCCTTGGATCATCGGGGTCTCAGTGGTCCTAATGACTCTTCTCTGGCCGTCTCAGGCTTGCTATCTGGCCGTGATAGATATCTCTATAGACTTTCGTCGGCTCATCAGTGTCTCAGTGGTCCTGATGACGCCTCTCTGGCCATGGTCTCAAGCTTGCTATCCGGCTGTGATAGATATCTCTATAGACTTTCCTCTGCTCATTGAGGTCTCAGTGGTCTTGATGACTCTTCTCTGGCTGTCCCAGGCTTGGTATCCGGCTGTGATTGATATCTCTATAGACTTTCTTCGGCTCATTTGGGTCTCAGTGGTCCTGATGACTCCTCTCTGGCAGTCTCAGGCTTGGTATCCGGCTGTGATAGATATCTCTATAGACTTTCCTCGGCTCATTGGGGTCTCAGTGGTCCTGATGACTCCTCTCTGGCAGTCTCAGGCTTGGTATCCGGCTGTGATAGATATCTCTATAGACTTTCCTCAGCTCATTGGGGTCTCAGTGGTCCTGATGACTCCTCTCTGGCCGTCTCAGGCTTGGTGTCCGGCTGTGATAGATATCTCTATAGACTTTCCTCGGCTCATTGGGGTCTCAGTGGTCCTGATGATTCTCTCTGGCCGTCTAAGACTTGGTGTCCGGCTGTGATAGATATGTCTATAGTGGTTCCTCAGCTCATTGGGGTCTCAGTGGTCCTGATGACTCCTCTCTGTCCGTCTCAGGCTTGGTATCCGGCTGTGATAGATATCTCTATAGAGTTTCCTCGGCTCATTGGGGTCTCAGTGGTCCTGATGACTCCTCTCTGGCCGTCTCAGGCTTGGTATCCGGCTGTGATAGATATCTCTATAGAGTTTCCTCGGCTCATTGGGGTCTCAGTGGTCCTGATGACTCCTCTCTGGCCGTCTCAGGCTTGGTATCCAGCTTTGATAGATATCTCTATAGATTTTCCTTGTCTCATTGGGTTCTCAGTGGTCCTGATGACTCCTCTCTGGCCATCTCAAGCTTGGTATCCGGCTGTGATAGATATCTCTATAGACTTTCCTCGGCTCATCGGGTCTCAGTGGTCCTGATGACTCCCCTCTGGCCATCGTCTCAGGCTTGGTATCCGACTGTGATAGATATCTCTATAGACTTTCATAGGCTCATTGGGGTCTCAGTGGTCCTGATGACTCCCCTCTGGCCATCGTCTCAGGCTTGGTATCCGGCTGTGATCAATATCTCTATATACTTTCCTCGGCTCATTGGGTGTTCAGTGATCCTGATGACTCCTCACTGGCCGTCTCAGGCTTGGTATCCAGCTTTGATAGATATCTCTATAGACTTTCCTCAGCTCATTGGGGTCCCAGTGTTCCTGATGATTCCTCTCTGTGCCGTCTCAGGCTTGGTCCCTGGCTGTGATAGATATCTCTATAGACTTTCTTCGGCTCATTGGGTTCTCAGTGGTCCTGATGACTCCTCTCTGGCCGTCTCAGGCTTGGTATCCGGCTGTGATAGATATCTCTATAGACTTTCCTCAGCTCATTGGGGGCTCAGTGGTCCTGAGGACTCCTCTCTGGCCGTCTCAGGATTGTAATCCAGTTTGATAGATATCTCTCTAGACTTTCCTCTGCCCATCGGGGTGTGATTGGTCCTGATGACTCCTCTCTGGCCGTCTCAGGTTTGGTATCCGGCTGTGATTGATATCTCTATAGTCGTTCCTTGGCTCATTGGCATCTCAGTGGTCTTGATGACTCCTCTCTGGCCGTCTCAGGCTTGGTGTCCGGCTGTGATAGATATCTCTATAGACTTTCCTCGGCTCATTTGGGTCTCAGTGGTCCTGATGACTCCTCTCTGGCCGTATCAGTATTGGTATACGGCTGTGATAGATATCGCTTTAGACTTTCCTTGGCTCATTAGGGTCTCAGTGGTCCTGATGACTCCTCCCTGGCTGTCTCAGGCTTGGTATCCGGCTGTGATAGATATCTCTATAGACTTTCCTTGGATCATCGGGGTCTCAGTGGTCCTAATGACTCTTCTCTGGCCGTCTCAGGCTTGCTATCTGGCCGTGATAGATATCTCTATAGACTTTTGTCGGCTCATCAGTGTCTCAGTGGTCCTGATGACTCCTCTCTGGCCATGGTCTCAAGCTTGCTATCCGGCTGTGATAGATATCTCTATAGACTTTCCTCTGCTCATTGAGGTCTCAGTGGTCTTGATGACTCTTCTCTGGCCGTCCCAGGCTTGGTATCCGGCTGTGATAGATATCTCTATAGACTTTCTTCGGCTCATTTGGGTCTCAGTGGTCCTGATGACTCCTCTCTGGCAGTCTCAGGCTTGGTATCCGGCTGTGATAGATATCTCTATAGACTTTCCTCGGCTCATTGGTGTCTCAGTGGTCCTGATGACTCCTCTCTGGCCGTCTCAGGCTTGGTATCCGGCTGTGATAGATATCTCTATAGACTTTCCTCTGCTCATTGTGGTCTCAGTGGTCTTGATGACTCTTCTCTGGCCGTCCCAGGCTTGGTATCTGGCTGTGATAGATATCTCTATAGACTTTCTTCGGCTCATTTGGGTCTCAGTGGTCCTGATGACTCCTCTCTGGCAGTCTCAGGCTTGGTATCCGGCTGTGATAGATATCTCTATAGACTTTCCTCGGCTCATTGGGGTCTCAGTGGTCCTGATGACTCCTCTCTGGCCGTCTCAGGCTTGGTGTCCGGCTGTGATAGATATCTCTATAGACTTACCTCGGCTCATTGGGGTCTCAGTGGTCCTGATGACTCCTCTCTGGCCGTCTAAGATTTGGTGTCCGGCTGTGATAGATATGTCTATAGTGGTTCCTCAGCTCATTGGGGTCTCAGTGGTCCTGATGACTCCTCTCTGGCCGTCTCAGGCTTGGTATCCGGCTGTGATAGATATCTCTATAGAGTTTCCTCGGCTCATTGGGGTCTCAGTGGTCCTGATGACTCCTCTCTGGCCGTCTCAGGCTTGGTATCCGGCTGTGATAGATATCTCTATAGAGTTTCCTCGGCTCATTGGGGTCTTAGTGGTCCTGATGACTCCTCTCTGGCCGTCTCAGGCTTGGTATCCGGCTTTGATAGATATCTCTATAGATTTTCCTTGTCTCATTGGGTTCTCAGTGGTCCTGATGACTCCTCTCTGGCCGTCTCAAGCTTGGTATCCGGCTGTGATTCCTCGGCTCATCGGGTCTCAGTGGTCCTGATGACTCCCCTCTGGCCATCGTCTCAGGGTTGGTATCCGACTGTGATAGATATCTCTATAAAGTTTCCTCGGCTCATTGGGGTCTCAGTGGTCGTGATGACTCCTCTCTGGCCGTCTCAGGCTTGGTATCCGGCTGTGATAGATATCTCTATAGAGTTTCCTCGGCTCATTGGGGTCTCAGTGGTCCTGATGACTCCTCTCTGGCCGTCTCAGGCTTGGTATCCGGCTGTGATAGATTTCTCTATAGAGTTTCCTCGGCTCATTGGGGTCTCAGTGGTCCTGATGACTCCTCTCTGGCCGTCTCAGGCTTGGTATCCGGCTTTGGTAGATATCTCTATAGACTTTCTTCGGCTCATTGGGTTCTCAGTGGTCCTGATGACTCCTCTCTGGCCGTCTCAGGCTTGGTATCCGGCTGTGATAGATATCTCTATAGACTTTCCTCAGCTCATTGGGGGCTCAGTGGTCCTGAGGACTCCTCTCTGGCCGTCTCAGGATTGTAATCCAGTTTGATAGATATCTCTCTAGACTTTCCTCTGCCCATCGGGGTGTGATTGGTCCTGATGACTCCTCTCTGGCCGTCTCAGGTTTGCTATCCGGCTGTGATTGATATCTCTATAGTCGTTCCTTGGCTCATTGGCATCTCAGTGGTCTTGATGACTCCTCTCTGGCCGTCTCAGGCTTGGTGTCCGGCTGTGATAGATATCTCTATAGACTTTCCTCGGCTCATTTGGGTCTCAGTGGTCCTGATGACTCCTCTCTGGCCGTATCAGTATTGGTATACGGCTGTGATAGATATCGCTTTAGACTTTCCTTGGCTCATTAGGGTCTCAGTGGTCCTGATGACTCCTCCCTGGCTGTCTCAGGCTTGGTATCCGGCTGTGATAGATATCTCTATAGACTTTCCTTGGATCATCGGGGTCTCAGTGGTCCTAATGACTCTTCTCTGGCCGTCTCAGGCTTGCTATCTGGCCGTGATAGATATCTCTATAGACTTTTGTCGGCTCATCAGTGTCTCAGTGGTCCTGATGACTCCTCTCTGGCCATGGTCTCAAGCTTGCTATCCGGCTGTGATAGATATCTCTATAGACTTTCCTCTGCTCATTGAGGTCTCAGTGGTCTTGATGACTCTTCTCTGGCCGTCCCAGGCTTGGTATCCGGCTGTGATAGATATCTCTATAGACTTTCTTCGGCTCATTTGGGTCTCAGTGGTCCTGATGACTCCTCTCTGGCAGTCTCAGGCTTGGTATCCGGCTGTGATAGATATCTCTATAGACTTTCCTCGGCTCATTGGTGTCTCAGTGGTCCTGATGACTCCTCTCTGGCCGTCTCAGGCTTGGTATCCGGCTGTGATAGATATCTCTATAGACTTTCCTCTGCTCATTGTGGTCTCAGTGGTCTTGATGACTCTTCTCTGGCCGTCCCAGGCTTGGTATCTGGCTGTGATAGATATCTCTATAGACTTTCTTCGGCTCATTTGGGTCTCAGTGGTCCTGATGACTCCTCTCTGGCAGTCTCAGGCTTGGTATCCGGCTGTGATAGATATCTCTATAGACTTTCCTCGGCTCATTGGGGTCTCAGTGGTCCTGATGACTCCTCTCTGGCCGTCTCAGGCTTGGTGTCCGGCTGTGATAGATATCTCTATAGACTTACCTCGGCTCATTGGGGTCTCAGTGGTCCTGATGACTCCTCTCTGGCCGTCTAAGATTTGGTGTCCGGCTGTGATAGATATGTCTATAGTGGTTCCTCAGCTCATTGGGGTCTCAGTGGTCCTGATGACTCCTCTCTGGCCGTCTCAGGCTTGGTATCCGGCTGTGATAGATATCTCTATAGAGTTTCCTCGGCTCATTGGGGTCTCAGTGGTCCTGATGACTCCTCTCTGGCCGTCTCAGGCTTGGTATCCGGCTGTGATAGATATCTCTATAGAGTTTCCTCGGCTCATTGGGGTCTTAGTGGTCCTGATGACTCCTCTCTGGCCGTCTCAGGCTTGGTATCCGGCTTTGATAGATATCTCTATAGATTTTCCTTGTCTCATTGGGTTCTCAGTGGTCCTGATGACTCCTCTCTGGCCGTCTCAAGCTTGGTATCCGGCTGTGATTCCTCGGCTCATCGGGTCTCAGTGGTCCTGATGACTCCCCTCTGGCCATCGTCTCAGGGTTGGTATCCGACTGTGATAGATATCTCTATAAAGTTTCCTCGGCTCATTGGGGTCTCAGTGGTCGTGATGACTCCTCTCTGGCCGTCTCAGGCTTGGTATCCGGCTGTGATAGATATCTCTATAGAGTTTCCTCGGCTCATTGGGGTCTCAGTGGTCCTGATGACTCCTCTCTGGCCGTCTCAGGCTTGGTATCCGGCTGTGATAGATTTCTCTATAGAGTTTCCTCGGCTCATTGGGGTCTCAGTGGTCCTGATGACTCCTCTCTGGCCGTCTCAGGCTTGGTATCCGGCTTTGGTAGATATCTCTATAGATTTTCCTTGTCTCATTGGGTTCTCAGTGGTCCTGATGACTCCTCTCTGGCCGTCTCAAGCTTGGTATCCGGCTGTGATTCCTCGGCTCATCGGGGTCTCAGTGGTCCTGATGACTCCCCTCTGGCCATCGTCTTAGGCTTGGTATCCGGCTGTGATCAATATCTCTATAGACTTTCCTCGGCTCATTGGGGTCTCAGTGGTCCTGATGTCTCCTCTCTGGCCATCTCAGGCTTGGTATCCGGCTGTGATAGATATCTCTATAGACTTTCCTCAGCTCATCGGGTCTCAGTGGTCCTATTGACTCCTCTCTGGCCGCCTCAGGCTTGGTATCCGGCTGTGATAGATATCTCTATAGACTTTCCTCGGCTCATTGGGGTCTCAGTGGTCCTGATGACTCCTCTCTGGCTGTCTCAGGCTTGGTATCCGGCTGTGATAGATATCTCTACAGACTTTCCTCGGCTCATTGGGGTCTCAGTGGTCCTGATGACTCCTCTCTGGCCGTCTCAGGCTTGGTATCCGCTGTGATAGATATCTCTACAGACTTTCCTCAGCTCATTGTGGTCTCAGTGGTCCTGATGACTCCTCTCTGGCGGTCTCAGGCTTGGTGTCTGGCTGTGATAGATAGCTCTACAGACTTTCCTCAGCTCATTGGGGTCTCAGTGGTCCTGATGACTCCTCTCTGGCCATCGTCTCAGGCTTGGTATCCGGCTGTGATAGATATCGCTATAGACTTTCCTCAGCTCATTGGGGTCTCAGTGGTCCTGATGACTCCTCTCTGGCCGTCTCAGGCTTGGTATCCGCTGTGATAGATATCTCTACAGGCTTTCCTCAGCTCATTGGGGTCTCAGTGGTCCTGATGACTCCTCTCTGGCGGTCTCAGGCTTGGTATCTGGCTGTGATAGATATCTCTACAGACTTTCCTCGGCTCATTGGGGTCTCAGTGGTCCTGATGACTCCTCTCTGGCCATCGTCTCAGGCTTGGTATCCGGCTGTGATAGACATCTCTATAGACTTTCCTCAGCTCATTGGGGTCTCAGTGGTCCTGATGACTCCTCTCTGGCCGTCTCAGGCTTGGTGTCCGGCTGTGATAGGTATCTCTACAGACTTTCCTCGGCTCACCGGGGTTGTTAGGCAGAATCCTGTGCAGTTCCCTTAGGGAGCACTACAGAAGATTAAGACTACAGGTATGAGCAATAAACCCCCTTTGGTATCAGTCTGTACCACAAAGATTTAGTTGGTAGCTGTGGCTAAGCAGTCAGACTTATCGCAAGAGGGAGATGAGCAGTATTCAGGGTTTACACAATAGGGCTGCAGTACTATGATACAAGGAAACACAGACCAAAGCTTTGTATTAAAAAGAATATATATATATATTTATTTTACACACTTCTAGTTCAACTCATTTATCACAGCTAATAAAGCAAATTAAAATCAGTCAAGAAAATTATACACAACTCCCTAGTTAAATTGTAGACAAGTTTGAGCAAGAGTGAAAACTGAGCAAAACGGCACAGTGAAAACCAAACACAAATGGCACTCTAGCAATTTCTCACAAGGGAGGGAAAGGACAAGTTATACAGGAATATCTTCTTAGGCACCTTAGCAACACTTCCCAATAAGTTTGTGAACAAGTTTAGGCAAGGCAGTACTTTAGCGTAGAGAATACTTAAATGAAAACCGAGCAAAATGGCACTTCACAAGTTTTAAAAGTGGGAAGACAAAGGTGGTTAGAAGAATTAGGTGCATCAACACAGTTCTAGTTGCGAAGCAATCTAGAGAAAGCAGTTCTAACAAATTCAGCCAGAGTCAATAGGCCTGTGCCAGAGTCAGTGGTACAGGACAAAGAGCTTAGGAGCAAAATGTTCTTGTAGCTGCAGTCAAGTCTTTGGTTAACGATTCGAAAAGGTGGATGCAGGAGGCGAAAGACAATATTAGACGATAGGGGCAGCCAACCCAACAGGTAGGTAAAGGATTTAAAACACCTTTAGCGCTACCACACGAAAAGGGAGACCTGGCGGAACAAAGTACCTTAAAATGAAGAAGAGGCTCCTGCGGTGGCGGTTGTTCCTGGTATTTCCTGCAGTTCGGGTGATCCAGCAGAGGAAGAGGGACTCTCGTCGTGGAGGAAGGTTCGAGTTACTGAACTACCCGGGGATGAAACCAGCCGCGGTGCTGCCCAACGAATAAAAGGTACGCTCCTTCAAATCGCGATCCGGGTGAATGGCTGCTTGGTTTTCCGGCCTCCAAGTGCTGGACACTGGCTATTCGACCAAGGCAGGTCCGAGAAGGCGATTGGCAAACTGGTTGGCCCCACCAGTTCAAGGGAAGAAGGCTCTTTCAGATGAAGATCTCCTCTCATCGTGTGGAGAAAAGTGGTGAGACGCTGCAGCAGGGCTTCACCGGTGGTTCAGTCGTTGCAGATGTCTTTGGCTTCTCTTCTCTTCGGTTCCGTAGTTCCAGTGGTGATGTCTTGCTCTTCCAGTCCTCAGGACCCTGCTTTTATGCAAAAAGATCCCCATTCATACAGCCTAGCTGTCACTCACAGTGGAGTGGTCATCTTGGCGGGAGACCCTCCAGCCTATCAGGTTAGAGTGTGACATGAGTTGCTGAGGCAACCCTGTCCAGGGGTCCTACTCCCCCTCCCACACAATGGACCCACCCCAGATTCAGTGGCGCCGAAAGGAGGGCTTCTTGGCAGAAGCCCACCAAAAGTACGAACAAAGGATCCCCGACCTGGGTTAGGAGTTTAGAGAAAGACACGAGAAATAATTTATATCAAAGTTCTGGCAAATAAAACCTACCGGAGTAAGGTTAATAATAAAATAAACCGGCGGTATGTTAGAGGCTGTCAGAAAAAGTGGTAGCCTCGAACAATGGGAAAATCCCATAGGGAAATATTTGCGGTCGAATATTTTCGGTAGTAACCACTGCCACCAGCCAGAAACTTTTGAGAGAGGGTCTGTACGGTACCCTCTCGAAAATGAACACCAGGGAAAAAATATTAACCCTTTCCAGTACCTCCATAGTAAGATGGGTTGTACTGGTTAAGTTCATAAGAATTGACTAGTAAAGTCAATGGGGAGTTCACATGCCCTGGGAGACAGTAGTCATCCCCAGGGTATGGAGTCTATGATTGGGGGTCGCTACGACACCCCGGTGTCACTGCACTGAGGGTGCTGTGTAACACATGTGAATAAAGATGGTTCCTATGGGGGAGAGAAAATCCCATAGGCATTAAACACAAAAATAGCCTAGAACACACATAGCACAAAATGTCTAAGAGTGGGAAAAAGAGTCACACTCTTAGCAGGAGAAAAAAACAAACCTTTCATATCCAGCAAAGCTGCTGGGGGACTCTATAGGTAAGGAAAATTAGCCATAGATTTAGAATTCTCCCTAAGAGGGGTCTCAGTGGTTCTGATGACTCCTCTCTGGCCGTCTCAGGCTTGGTATCCGGCTGTGATAGATATCTCAATAGACTTTCCTCGGCTGATTGGGCTCTCAGTGGTCCTAATCACTCCTCTCTGGCCGTCTCAGGCTTGGTATCCGACTGTGATAGATATCTCTATAGACTTTTCTCGGCTCATCAGTGTCTCAGTGGTCCTGATGACTCCTCTCTGGCCTTCTCAGGCTTGTTATCCGGCTGTGATAGATATCTCTATAGACTTTACTTGGCTCATTGGGGTCTCAGTGGTCCTGATGACTCCTCTCTGGCCATCTCAGTCTTGGTATCCGGTTGAGATAAATATCTCTATAGACTTTCCTTGGCTCATCGGGGTCTCAGTGGTAATGATGACTCCTCTCTGGCCATCTCAGGCTTGGTATCTGGTTGTGATAGATATCTCTATAGACTTTCCTCAGCTCATTGGGGTCTCAGTGGTCCTGATGACTCTTCTCTGGCCGTCTCAGGATTGGTATCCGGCTGTGATAGATATCTCTATAGATTTTCGTCTGCTCATCGGGGTCTCAGTGGTCATGATGACTCCTCTCTGTCCGTCTCAGGCTTGGTATCCAGCTGTGATAGATATCTCTATAGACTTTCCTCGGCTCATCAGGGTCTCAGTGGTCCTGATGACTCCTCTCTGGCCATCGTCTCAGGCTTGGTATCCGGCTGTGATAGATATCTCTATATACTTTCCTCGGCTCATTGGGTGTTCAGTGATCCTGATGACTCCTCTCTGGCCGTCTGAAGCTTGGTATCCGGCTTTGATAGATATCTCTATAGACTTTCCTCAGCTCATTGGGGTCTCAGTGTTCCTGATGATTCCTCTCTGGTCGTCTCACGCTTGGTCTCTGGCTGTGATAGATATCTCTATAGACTTTCTTCGGCTCATTGCGGTCTCAGTGGTCCTGATGACTCCTCTCTGGCCGTCTCAGGCTTGGTATCCGGCTGTGATAGATATCTCTATAGACTTTCCTCAGCCCATCGGGGTCTCAGTGGTCCTGATGACTCCTCTCTGGCCATCGTCTCAGGGTTGGTATCCGGCTGTGATAGATATCTCTATATACTTTCCTCGGCTCATTGGGTGTTCAGTGATCCTGATGACTCCTCACTGGCCGTCTCAGGCTTGGTATCCGGCTTTGATAGATATCTCTATAGACTTTCCTCAGCTCATTGGGGTCTCAGTGTTCCTGATGATTCCTCTCTGTGCCGTCTCAGGCTTGGTCTCTGGCTGTGATAAATATCTCTATAGACTTTCTTCGTCTCATTGGGTTCTCAGTGGTCCTGATGATTCCTCTCTGGCCGTCTCAGGCTTGGTATCCGGCTGTGATAGATATCTCTATAGACTTTCCTCAGCTCATTGGGGTCTCAGTGGTTCTGAGGACTCCTCTCTGGCCATCTCAGGATTGGAATCCAGTTTGATAGATATCTCTCTAGACTTTCCTCTGCCCATTGGGGTGTGATTGGTCCTGATGACTCCTCTCAGGCCGTCTTAGGTTTGGTATCCGGCTGTGATAGATATCTCTATAGTCGTTCCTTGGCTCATTGGGGTCTCAGTGGTCCTGATGACTCCTCTCTGGCCGTCTCAGGCTTGGTGTCCGGCTGTGATAGATATCTCTATAGACTTTCCTCGGCTCATTTGGGTCTCAGTGGTCCTGATGACTCTTCTCTGGCCGTCTCAGTATTGGTATCCGGCTGTGATAGATATCTCTTTAGACTTTCCTTGGCTCATTAGGATCTCAGTGGTCCTGATGACTCCGCCCTGGCTGTCTCAGGCTTGGTATCCGGCTGTGATAGATATCTCTATAGACTTTCCTTGGCTCATCGAGGTCTCAGTGGTCCTAATGACTCCTCTCTGGCTGTCTCAGGCTTGCTATCTGGCCGTGAAAGAATCCTCTATAGACTTTCCTCGGCTCATCAGTGTCCCAGTGGTCCTGATGACTCCTCTCTGGCCATGGTCTCAGGCTTGCTATCCGGCTGTGATAGATATCTCTATAGACTTTCCTCTGCTCATTGGGTTCTCAGTGGTCTTGATGACTCTTCTCTGGCCGTCCCAGGCTTGGTATCCGGCTGTGATAGATATCTCTATAGACTTTCTTCGGCTCATTGGGGTCTCAATGGTCCTGATGACTCCTCTCTGGCAGTCTCAGGCTTGCTATCCGGCTGTTATAGATATCTTTATAGACTTTCCTCAGCTCATTGGGGTCTCAGTGGTCCTGATGACTCCTCTCTGGCCGCCTCAGGCTTGGTATCCGGCTGTGATAGATATCTCTATAGACTTTCGTCGGCTCATCGGGGTCTCAGTGGTCCTGATGACTCCTCTCTGGCCGTCTCAGGCTTGGTATCCGGCAGTGATAGATATCTCTATAGACTTTACTCAGCTCATTGGGGTCTCAGTCGTCCTGATGACTCCTCTCTGGCCGTCTCAGGCTTGGTATCTGGCTGTGATAGATATCTCAATAGACTTTCATCAGCTAATCGGGTTCTCAGTGGTCCTGATGACTCCTCTCTGGCCGCATCAGGCTTGGTATCCGGCTGTGATAGATATCTCTATAGACTTTCCTGAGCTCATCGGGGTCTCAGTGGTCCTGATGACTCCTCTCTGGCCATCTCAGGCTTGGTATCCGGCTGTGATAGATATATCTATACACTTTCCACGACTCATTGGGGTCTCGGTGGTCCTGATGACTCCTCTCTGGCCGTCTCAGGTTTGGTATCCGGCTGTGATAGATATCTCTCTAGACTTTCCTCGGCTCATCGGGGTCTCAGTGGTCCTGATGACTCCTCTCTGGCCGTCTCAGGCTTGGTATCCGGCTGTGATAGATATCTCTATAGACTTTCCTCGGCTCATCAGGGTCTCAGTGGTCCTGATGACTCCTCTCTGGCCTTCTCAGGCTTGGGATCCGGCTGTGATAGATATCTCTATAGACTTTCCTCGGCTCATCGGGGTCTCAGTGGTCCTGATGACTCCTCTCTGGCCATCTCAGGCTTGGTGTCTGGCTGTGATAGATATCTCTATGGACTTTCCTCAGACCATCAGCGTCTCAGTGGTACTGATGACTCCTCTCTGGCCGTCTCAAGGTTGGTATCCGGCTGTGATAGATATAGACTTTCGTCAGCTCATTGGGGTCTCAGTGGTCCTGATGACTCCTCTCTGGCCGTCTCAGGCTTGGTATCCGGCTGTGATAGATATCTCAATAGACTTTCCTCGGCTTATTCGGGTCTCAGTGGTCCTGATCACTCCTTTCTGGCCGTCTCAGGCTTGGTATCCGGCTGTGATAGATATCTCTATAGACTCTATTGGGGTCTCAGTGGTCCTGATCACTCCTCTCTGGCCATCTCGGTCTTGGTATCTGGTTGAGATAAATATCTCTATAGACTTTCCTTGGCTCATCGGGGTCTCAGTGGTCCTGATGACTCCTCTCTGGCCGTCTCAGGCTTGGCATCTGGCTGTGATAGATATCTCTATAGACTTTCCTCAGCTCATTGGGGTCTCAGTGGTCCTGATGACTCCTCTCTGGCCGTCTCAGGCTTGGTATCCGGCTGTGATAGATATCTCTATAGATTTTCGTCGGCTCATCGGGGTCTCAGTGGTCCTGATGACTCCTCTCTGGCCGTCTCAGGCTTGGTATCCGGTTGTGATAGATATCTCTATAGACTTTCCTCGGCTCATCTGGGTCTCAGTGGTCCTGATGACTCCACTCTGGCCATCTCAGGCTTGGTATCCGGCTCTGATATATATCTCTGTAGACTTTCCTCAGCCCATCGGCGTCTCAGTGGTCCTGATGACTCCTCTCTGGCCATCATCTCAGGCTTGGTATCCGGCTGTGATAGATATCTCTATATATTTTCCTCGGCTCATTGGGTGTTCAGTGATCCTGATGACTCCTCTCTGGCCGTCTCAGGCTTGGTTTCCGGCTTTGATAGATATCTCTATAGACTTTCCTCAGCTCATTGGGGTTTCAGTGTTCCTGATGATTCCTCTCTGGCCATCTCAGGATTGGTCTCTGGCTGTGATAGATATCTCTATAGACTTTCTTCAGCTCATTGGGGTCTCAGTGGTCCTGATGACTGCCCTCTGGCCTTCTCAGGCTTGGTATCCGGCTGTGATAGATATCTCTATAGACTTTCCTCAGCCCATCGGGGTCTCAGTGGTCCTGATGACTCCTCTCTGGCCATCGTCTCAGGCTTGGTATCCGGCTGTGATAGATATCTCTATATACTTTCCTCGGCTCATTGGGTGTTCAGTGATCCTGATGACTCCTCACTGGCCGTCTCAGGCTTGGTATCCAGCTTTGATAGATATCTCTATAGACTTTCCTCAGCTCATTGGGGTCTCAGTGTTCCTGATGATTCCTCTCTGTGCCATCTCAGGCTTGGTCCCTGGCTGTGATAGATATCTCTATAGACTTTCTTCGGCTCATTGGGTTCTCAGTGGTCCTGATGACTCCTCTCTGGCCGTCTCAGGCTTGGTATCTGGCTGTGATAGATGTGTCTATAGACTTTCCTCTGCTCATTGGGGGCTCAGTGGTCCTGAGGACTCCTCTCTGGCCGTCTCAGGATTGGAATCCAGTTTGATAGATATCTCTCTAGACTTTCCTCTGCCCATCGGGGTGTGATTGGTCCTGATGACTCCTCTCTGGCCGTCTCAGGTTTGGTATCCGGCTGTGATAGATATCTCTATAGTCGTTCCTTGGCTCATTGGCGTCTCAGTGGTCCTGATGACTCCTCTCTGGCCGTCTCAGGCTTGGTGTCCGGCTGTGATAGATATCTCTATAGACTTTCCTCGGCTCATTTGGGTCTCAGTGGTCCTGATGACTCCTCTCTGGCCGTCTCAGTATTGGTATACGGCTGTGATAGATATTGCTTTAGACTTTCCTTGGCTCATTAGAGTCTCAGTGGTCCTGATGACTCCTCCCTGGCTGTCTCAGGCTTGGTATCCGGCTGTGATAGATATCTCTATATACTTTCCTTGGCTCATCGGGGTCTCAGTGGTCCTAATGACTCTTCTCTGGCCGTCTCAGGCTTGCTATCTGGCCGTGATAGATATCTCTATAGACTTTCCTCGGCTCATCAGTGTCTCAGTGGTCCTGATGACTCCTCTCTGGCCATGGTCTCAAGCTTGCTATCCGGCTGTGATAGATATCTCTATAGACTTTCCTCTGCTCATAGCGGTCTCATTGGTCCTGATGACTCCTCTCTGGCAGTCTCAGGTTTGGTATCCGGCTGTGATAGATATCTCTATAGACTTTCCTCGGCTCATTGGGGTCTCAGTGGTCCTGATGACTCCTCTCTGGCCGTCTCAGGCTTGGTATCCGGCTGTGATAGATATCTCTATAGACTTTCCTCTGCTCATTGGGGTCTCAGTGGTCTTTATGACTCTTCTCTGGCCGCCCCAGGCTTGGTATCCGGCTGTGATAGATATCTCTATAGACTTTCTTCGGCTCATTTGGGTCTCAGTGGTCCTGATGACTCCTCTCTGGCCATCTCAGGCTTGGTATCCGGCTGTGATAGATATCTCTATAGACTTTCCTCGGCTCATTGGGGTCTCAGTGGTCCTGATGACTCCTCTCTGGCTGTCTCAGGCTTGGTGTCCGGCTGTGATAGATATCTCTATAGACTTTCCTCGGCTCATTGGGGTCTCAGTGGTCCTGATGACTCCTCTCTGGCCGTCTAAGACTTGGTGTCCGGCTGTGATAGATATGTCTATAGTGGTTCCTCAGCTCATTGGGGTCTCAGTGGTCCTGATGACTCCTCTCTGGCCGTCTCAGGCTTGGTATCCGGCTGTGATAGATATCTCTATAGAGTTTCCTCGGCTCATTGGGGTCTCAGTGGTCCTGATGACTCCTCTCTGGCCGTCTCAGGCTTGGTATCTGGCTGTGATAGATATCTCTATAGAGTTTCCTCTGCTCATTGGGGTCTCAGTGGTCCTGATGACTCCTCTCTGGCCGTCTCAGGCTTGGTATCCGGCTTTGATAGATATCTCTATAGATTTTCCTCGTCTCATTGGGTTCTCAGTGGTCCTGATGACTCCTCTCTGGCCGTCTCAAGCTTGGTATCCGGCTGTGATAGATATCTCTATAGACTTTCCTCGGCTCATCGGGTCTCAGTGGTCCTGATGACTCCCCTCTGGCCATCGTCTCAGGCTTGGTATCCGACTGTGATAGATATCTCTATAGACTTTCATAGGCTCATTGGGGTCTCAGTGGTCCTGATGACTCCCCTCTGGCCATCGTCTCAGGCTTGGTATCCGGCTGTGATAGATATCTCTATAGACTTTCCTCGGCTCATCGGGGCTCAGTGGTCCTGATGACTCCCCTCTGGCCATCGTCTCAGGCTTGGTATCCGACTGTGATAGATATCTCTTTAGACTTTCATAGGCTCATTGGGGTCTCAGTGGTCCTGATGACTCCCCTCTGGCAATCGTCTCAGGCTTGGTATCCGGCTGTGATCGATATCTCTATAGACTTTCCTCGGCTCATTGGGGTCTCAGTGGTCTTGATGACCCCTCTCTGGTCGTCTAAGACTTGGTGTCCGGCTGTGATAGATATGTCTATAGATTTTCCTTGTCTCATTGGGGTCTCAGTGGTCCTGATGACTCCTCCCTGGCCGTCTCAGGCTTGGCATCCGGCTGTGATAGATATCTCTATAGACTTTCCTCGGCTCATCGGGGCTCAGTGGTCCTGATGACTCCTCTCTGACCGTCTCAGGCTTGGTGTCCGGCTGTGATAGATATGTCTATAGAGGTTCCTCAGCTCATTGGGGTCTCAGTGGTCCTGATCACTCCTCTCTGGCTGTCTCAAGCTTGGCATCCGGCTGTGATTGATATCTCTGTAGACTTTCCTCGGCTCATTGCGGTGCTTCCTTGCCTTCTGATGGACCCGGACGAGGGAGAGATGGCTCATGATTTAGTTCGGGATGGTTCAGGAGTCAGTCCAGTGTGTGGTTTGGAGGATTTTAAGGATTTCTGGGACATCTGGTAACTTGCTGCTACAGCTACTTCCATCATCAGGGAGTCTTCGGCCCCCGGAACTTCCAAAGGTAATGGGGAATTCGGGTTCGATTGTGTGTGAGGAGAAGGTTGGTTCCCACTACGACGCCACCACATTTTACACATTTTACACATTTTGGTGGCACAACCACCAACCTATCACCAACACCATTGCTAAAGAGAAGAGAGAGTAACTGAAGTCCAGAAAGATGACTTTGAGGTTGACATGACAACTGGAAATGCTGGGGCATAATCGGCTAATGCAGGAAATGTTATTTCTTGTTTCCTTGGACCAACGTTATCCAATAATGATTTAACTAATGTTATCACAGTAAGGAGTACTGTAACATGTCACACATGTGTTCGGAGTATGAGGGAGTTGTGCTATATTTGGGGTACTTTCCTGGGTCGTTGGGCTACAGGTAGGTTTCCCTTTCTGGGTACTGTTACAATAGAATCATCTTTTTTTGAAGAGGTGCAGTACCACTGACAATATACAAAAGTCCTCATAAAAAATCTGAGAGGTCCTCTGTTTGTTGTCAGTTGTACTGCACGTGTCCAAAAATAATGCCATACACAGGCCCTCATATTTCATACGAGGACCTCTGTATGTTTTGTTGTCAATGGTACTGCACCTATCCAAAAATAATCCTGTGTGGTGAGTGCTGTTGAGTGTCTGGAGTGCAGTTGAGTGTGGGTGTCCGGTGGTCCGTTACTGTGACTACCACACATAGGCAATACCTTGAGCCTTGGGTTTATGGAAACGAAACTGACGACATTAAAAGATGTATTTTGAGATTAAATGGCTCCCGAGCACCGGGGTCAGACGGCTTGACAAATCTGATGCTGAAAGAAGGCGCTGACGAGCGGGCACATTTTATTCACGCATTACTAACTCAGGTGACTTTATCCCATCATTACCTGGCTCATGCAGGAGGGCGATAGTTGTTCCGATTTTCAAAAAGGGAGATCGAGAGGAGCAAAAAAAAAGGGAGATTGAGAGGAGCAAAAAATCTATCGACCTATCGCCCTCCTCGACGTGATTGGCAAAATCTACGGGACAATACTCCTGGACCATCTGCAGAAATGGAGTGCAGCAAATAGATGTAAGGACCCACTGCAGACGGGCTTTGTTAAGGGCCTAGGAACAGGAGTAAACATCCTTCTATTGAACATCTTGAAGGCTCGAACACAGACCAATAAATCCAAGATCTCTTTGGCATTTGTGGACTTGGTCCAAACTTTTTATGGTATAGATCGCCAGAGGCGCTGGACCAAATTAGAAGCCAAAAATTGCCCATTTACCATATTAGAGCCCATCATGGCCATGCATCACAATACAACATTGAGAGTGAGGCTATCAAAGCTGGTCTGCTGTCTGAGGAAATCATTACTAAGGAAGGAGGTAAGCAGGGATGCCCGATGGCACCGGCACTGTTTTGCTTTTTTCTTGCAGACATGGCTGATATGGAAGAAATAAATAGAATCTTCCACCAAAAATAGGGGGGTCACATCATTCCGCGTCTTCTGTACGCAGACGATGTAGTTTTGATTGATCAGACCCCATTGGGATTGCAACGCCAACTGGACACATTAAGTGGCTACATCAAGTCAAACAGTTTGGAGATAAATAAAACAAAGACCAAAATCCTAAGCCTGGGAAACTCAAATCGAGGGAAAACAGTTTCTCATGGTTTCTAGATGGTGAGTGTATCGATCAAGTCTCATCTTTCAAGTATTTGGGTGTCTGGCTCAGCGACACTAAAACGGAGGCACCAATGACGACACAACTGCGCATAAAAGCGAAACACCTGGCCACTCAGGCGTGTGCAGTAAATCGGAAATACAGCAGTTTCTCAATATCACCGGTACTCCGATTATACAAAGCCATGGTTATACCGACCCTAACATACGGCACAGAAGTTACGCCAAACATCGCAACAAACATCTGGGTACAGTTGGAGGGAATTTTTTGAAGGAAGGTGTTGTGTCTCCCCTCTTCAACACCAATCCCAGTAGTGCGTCGAGAACTGGGGCTGAGCTCCTTGACAATAACTGTAGAATGGAACCCCATGGCCCTTTACAGGTAAATCCTCCTTCAACCATGTTCCAAGCTCTTGGAGATGTTGAAGAAGGACATTTTCAAAAGGAAAAACCTGTTGTTGACAAATTGGCAGCTGAAGATTTCCTCACGATTGGATGAGATTGAAGCCTCCCTGGATCTGCTGCTAACATATCCCACTAGGGTGAAGAAGGAACTAAGAGAGGGATTGGATCCTACATTGGAAGCAGCAGCTGCTCATTGGCCAGCAGTACTGTGGAGTGTGGATCCTGTTTGCAAATACTTGACCCAATTCCCCGATAGGAATTACAGGGATCTTTTCTTGCGTCTAAACATCCTCCCCAGAATGAAGTCAGAGCGATTGGTGGAGAAACAGACAGGAACACAGGCCCCCAGTGCAAGGATCGTGAAACATGGAAACCTTAACACATATGATTATGGTGTGTCCGGCCTTATCGCTCATGTGTGTTCCTTGCAGACACAGAATCATGGTGGGATGGGCTTTCTACTTTCGTCTCCTTCTCTTGCTAAAAAAGAGTTTTCTTCAATTATTTGCAAATAAAATAAAAAATAAAATAAAATTAAAATACCATACAGAGCTCTTTGTATTTCATACGAGGACCTCTGTATGTTGTTAGTGGTACTGCAGCTGTCCAAAATATAATGGCTGTAATTTATTTATTTATTTTACAATTTGTTTAGTGCACCAAACCCGGAGGCATCTAGGCGCTGTTCTTGACAATAGAAAGACAGTAGTTACACTGCTAAGCATATGCAAAGAACTGTGCCTTCCATCCAATGTCTTAAGTTACAAAGTGCATATAGATTTTACTAGAGTACAGAGTGTTGACAATGAGTTCGTTTTGTCCCCCTCGTCTGTCCACAACACAGGGCCAAAGAGCAAGTCACAGGCACTACACCTGCGCCATTACCACAGCCATTTGAGGCCAAGTAAGTGTGTGCTGCCCCAGTCCCATAGACTGCCCCAAAATTAGTATTTGTGCTTTAAGAAGCACGTTGAGTGCAGCGTGACTCCATTTCCATGCCCGCTTCCCTGGCACAATTATCTCACCTCGCAGCCCTCCCTTGTGACCTGATTGGTCATCCTCGCCACATAACACCCATCCCATGGCAGCTCTCTGCCCGTGCAGACCCTGCGGTGAAGGACCCTGAGGCAAAGGATGGCTCCAACAGAGGCGGCTCCAGAAAGTGTCTGCAGGAGTCAGCAGGGGAAGCCTGTGGACAGCCATCAACCGGCAGCAGCCACCAAAGTAAGTGTGGCATGGGTGGGGAGTAGAGCAATTACTCTACTCCAGAAAACCCTGCCACTCTACATTACCCTACCTTGGAACTGTGAATGTTAGCACGTGCCACATTTAGATGGAATTGTGAACATTAACCTCTAATGTCTAACGTCATACTAATGTGAACATTGGCCAGCATCGCATCTGGATACCTTTGTGAATGTTGGCAAGCGCTGCACTTGGACGGAGTTGTGAGCGTGGGCCTGCGTCGCATCTAGATAGATTTGTGGGTTTTGGGGGGCACCACACTTGGATTGGATTGTGAGCATTATTATCCTGCGTCGCATCCACTCTGCAGGATTCTCAAATCTAGGTGTAGCCTCCATCTCTGTCTATTATATGTTAAAACCCACTCACTGCGGAACCTAGGCTTTTCTCCCGCTATACAGGACACTCAATCCTGGCACAGCGCCCATCGATGTTTACTGTATGGTAACGTATTGTGAAACCTAGGCCTCTCCCCCACTCTACATAATCATTGAATCCAGGTGTAGCCACCATCTCTGTCTATCATATGCAGAGAACCCACTTACTATGGAACTAGTGCCTTTGCCCAGGACTCTGAATTCTAAGTTTAGCCTCCATCTTTGTCTATTGTATGGTGAAACGTAGTGTATTGTGAGACCTGGGCCTCTGCCCCACCATACAGAATTGTTAAACCTAGGCATTTAGCCAAACTGCGAAGGTCAGTTGCGAGACATATAACCCACTAACCAAAAAGTTAAAACTCTGCATACCTAACTCATACAAAAACCTACACAACCACCTCTCACACAGCAAGCTGCACACACTTCACCACCCTACAACAACAAACAAACAACACATAAGCCACACCAACCTCACACGAGGCCTGACATCAATCAGATACTCGCACCAAAACTCAGTGCACAGTGTATAGCGAACTGGAGCCGCCAACAGGACACCACTTCTTTCACTATCCTACTCCCTCTTCACCTTACTAACCCACCCCGCCTTCTCGTTTACAGATCCGACTAAGCGCCTGGGGACCAATTCCGTTGGGGACGGTGCGCGTTACAAATAGCTTTAACATTAACATAACATTAACAGTTCCTGTGTGAATGCAATGTAAAGCACAGATCCCAATGTTTTCTTATGAAAGTGTGTTGTGTAAGTCAATGAAGCTTTTTCTATCTCTGTTGGAGGGATAGAAATTATAAATGGCATCATGGGGTTAGGAATGGCCTGGATATGCATTGTGCATTCCCTTGTGTGATGCTGGAAATGCATCGGAGGGACATGGTCTCCGTATCCTTGTCCTTTACTGCTTTTTATTGTGTGTTCTGTCGTGTTATCCACGCAGGAGGTCATGTGGGACTCCTGGCAGTGCAGCTCTCTCTTTTGGTTTGGTGTACAGACCCATGGGATACCCTTATGGCACCCATGGGTGGGAGTGCAACCCTGTGCCCCTAGTGTATGTTTTTGGGCACCTGTGTGTGGTCCACAGAGCAAGTTATGGGCTGGTGGCAGCTCCATGCTGAATTTGACAGGTGCTCTGAATATCCTCCATTTTGGGATACTCAGGCCCTGGCATTTGAATCAGTTGATTCCTGATAGGAAACAAGATGGCCCCTGTGGCCTATAGCTTTCTATTGCCTGTTACCTTGTTTTCCCAAAGTCCTGGGAAGCCCTGAGATCAACAGTATATCTGGGGACCTCTCACTGCTAGAATTCGTGTTCAGAAGCTGAAGTCCACTCCGAAGAGTAACTGGAGTAAACCTGAAGCTTGACCTTGAAGCCCTGCTGGAAGAGAAGTCTTGCTGCTGCTCCACTTCGTCAATCTGAAAGCTGCTGTGTCTCCAAGGACTGACCCAGGGAGGACCTGGTTAGGCGCCCTCTTCCCGAGATACGAGGGACCATTGTGCACAGCTAATCTTTGCCAAAGCTCCCTGGTAGACAGACCTACGACAGGCGGCCGACCGGAGACGGGGTCCGCAGCGGAATCACAAGGAGAAGCGCCCAGACACTGTTGTCCATTATCGTCGACGACCGCCTTCGCCGACCGGAGCCCTTTGCCTAAGTAACATTTGAACCAAGGACACGCTCGCCTGCACTGTCGACCGCTTTGTCCTGCCGCAGGGAGTCGAGGCTGCCGACGCGCCCATGAGCATCCGCCGGTGGGTTTCCCGCCACCTATAGACCACAGAGACGCCGACGACTCGACGCCCTTGCTGGGCCACAGTTCTTCATCATCTCTTTGCGGTCCAGAACTATCATCATCGAGGTGCCCCGCACGCCTCTTCCTTGCAAGACGCCAACGCTCCATCGTCGACGAGCACCGCCAGGAAAGAAGCTGCCACTTCACTGCCGTAGTTCACCCTGTTCTTCATCGGACGTTCAACGACCCGTGACTCCTGCCTTGAAGGGAGGGCACTCAAGAAGGGCAGTTGATTCACTGACGACGAACGCTACAATTCCAGGTACATTGGGGTTGTAGAACTATCATAGAAGGAAATAGGACTTATAGAACAATATATGGACTGGGCTTGTGGTATAACTTTACTTTACAGGTTGCCCAGGTGGGGGGATCTCCACACAGAACTGTGTTTAACGGTAGAGGCCAGTAATCTGCCAATTGTCCTAACCCACTGCTTTCCTCTTATATCTATTGCTGGTTTCCTTTACGAACTGATTTGTGTGACATTTAACCGTACAGTTGATGCACTTTAAAGAGATCTACTAGTAATTGTGGTACCACGTAGAACTGTATATTTGCCATTATAGATAAACGAGTACAAAGTGAGTTATCGTGATATTGTACATAACCTTGAACATTAATTATATAAAGACTGTGTTTTAACTAATACAGTGTGTGGACATTCCTTTGTGGGGGCTTGGGGACTACACTGTACTTAAGAACCAGCCTGCATCACCTCCTGAGAAGCTAGGCCTTGTTTCCTCGACCACGTACCAATAATAGAGAATCTTGGCTGGGGGTCCTCTGTGCCTCTCCTCTACCATATAGAGAGCAGAAGTACAGACCCCCTCTACAGTCTTTACACCTGCTTCCAATCGAAACATGATTTTTGCTAATTTCAAAGCACATCCTATATCTGAACTTTGGAATTCACTTTGAAATGGGTAGACATGTCCTTTGTCCTACTGATTTGTTCAATTACATAAAAAGTGGGACAATGGTTATCAGAATGTGTACATTTAGGACTATGAAGAAATGTCAGATTTATTTTGAGGACATCTGTGCCGGGCCAAAAACTAACCCCATTGAGAGCAAAGCTACAGTATCGGACAACTACAACCAGGTTGCAATTATACATACAACCAACAGATGTCCTCGCCACTTGCGCTGTTGCTTCTTTCCCCACTTGCGCTGTTGCTCCTTCCCCCTTGTGTTGTCCCTCCTCCCCTCTTCAGCTTCCACCCTCCTCCTTTCTGCTGTCCTTCCTCCCCCTTTGTGCTGTCCCTCCTCCCTCACTTGTACAATCCCTCTTGATCCCTTGCACTGTCACTCCTTCCTCCTTGCGCTGTTGATCCTTCCCCCTTTTCTGTCACTCCTTCCCCTCTGGGCTGTTGCTCTTTTCCTCTTCCTCTTTCATTCCTTCCCCTGTGGGCTGTTGCTCCTTCCCCTTTTTCTGTCGCTCCATCCCCTGTGGGCTGTTGCTCCTTCCCCCTTTTCTGTCACCCCTTGCCCTGTGGGCTTGTAGAGAAGGAGCCAAGTACCCCAACGTCAATCGTCCGGCCTGTATTACCTGTCTGTTGGAAACCAGAGTATGAGACATAAACAGAGCAGTTGAACAGACAAAGAGCAGAGTATGGACTCTGTGCAGTACCAGTGAAAGTACCAATACCTAAGACAATCTGGGAAGCAAGGCACCCATTAAGAAAACCGTACCTGCATACAAGACAATATGATGGCCATTTGAATGAGATTCCTGAAGAAGCAGAGCAGATAAATGGCAAAGACGATGGTGATGTCATACAGAATCGAGCGGACGTCTACAGAAGAGATGCAGAGACCAGAGAATGCAGATATTCTATAAGGAAACAAGAAAGCACCAAGGATAATTGACAACTTGGGACCAAGATGAAGAAGCTTATGCCATAGAAACAGATGAAGATATTAAGCTACTTTATACGTGTACAGATGCATCAGAAACGCAAGCAGACAAAGTAATCATGAGGCTAGCTTTATAGTGAATAGATTGCGGCAATCGCCAATATATATATATATATATGCATATGGACGAGTAAAAGATGGATGTTTCCACTATGCATTATAGGCAGTGCTGGACATTAGCTAGAAGGCCTCATTTCAGTGTGTCACAGTTAAAAAAGCAAATTGAATTACAAAATGAATCTCAGCAGAGGAGTTGGATGAGTCAAAGAAGCCACGGTCTTATCAAACTGGAGTCAACAGACATTGGATACAAATCGTGTGAAAGAGCAGAGACTCCTGTTCAGAAGGCATGAGCAAAACAAAAGACGTCAGAGGTTCATTAGAAAATTGTATTTTAATACACTAAAAGCTCAACTTTATGGTCTCCAGTCACGTGGAAGAATGAAGTTGGACGATCGAGGTGGTCACACGTACGCACGAGGGCAACTACTTAAATTTCTCAGAGCACAATACAAACTCAAGGCCGAGCTTCAAAGCACATATTGACACTGGACCACTGAGGAGATAATGGATTGATAGGCTAATTGGTGGGAACCTAGTGTTAAAACGAGCTCACCAGCACCTGGATGTTCAGTCTGCATGCTGCTAGATGTAGGTTGAAAAGTACTGACGGGGGTTAGAAGCCAACCAATTGTAGAGGACAGCGTAATTAAGGGTCCTATAGTTTGTTTAGCCAATGGGACATCGTGTATTTAGTGACGTTCATAGTGGCCATTTTGAGGGGAGGGCTTAGTTGCCGCACCTAATCTTAAGTACCCTATCACTTTCCTTCGCTGTTCTATAGTGATATGGAACTTTTACTTAGATATTAACTTAGACCCTATCACTTTCTTCAATAGGTTTTTGTAGTTTGCCACGCAGGATGATGTTGGTAAGTGACGCAGGTTACCATCACTGATGACAAATTTTCTGTATAAATCATCTGTTTAAGATACGTTGAGTAAGAGGATCGAGCGAGTGCTGATGTTCGTTGTACTTCCTGTTTTAGATAATTGAAATTAAAACAGACTTCCTTTTGCCAAACTACGTGTGTCATTTTGATTATTGATGTATGAATAAAATCTGCATCCCCATCTATTTCCAGGGTAATTGCTACTCATCAAAGGGGCTGGGATATCCAGTTCACTTGGTAGCAGAGAGATGATTGTTTATTAAAAATCCATCGACATAAGTAAACTTTAGAGTACCGGAAATATCACACGACTTTTGCCATTTGGCTGACAAGACGTGAAGCTCCCCGTCGATAATGGTTAGTGTAATTACCAAGACCTTGCAAGGCGGGTGTGACGGGTCCCCTGATTTCAACAAGATCCCCTCCCACGTCTATGAGAAGATGATTGGATGACAGTTTGAAGAGGTGGTAAAAGAAGCGTACGATTCAGAGAATCAGAAGAAAAACATGCGAGTAGAAACTGAGGAGAGTGTCAAATTGATGCATGTGTAGTACATAAAGGGAAGTGATAAAGGAAAAAGAGAGTAACGGAGGGAGGCGGGATAAACATAACGTGAGAATAAGAGTGTTAAAATGTTGAATAGATATTGGCTCGAGTGTTGCAGACCAAAAAAAAGTATCGTGAGAGAGGCCACGATAAAGAGGATATGCCCCATACCTAAGTTTTAAAGAACGTTAGAAGAAATATTAATCTAGAGTCCCGTAGCGGATGATGTAGAAAATGGGTCTGATTTAAGACAGACCTAAAGAGATTGATTTAAATTCCGTAACAAGCCTTTTTTAGGGGGGAAGACAGATCCCAGAGAAGGGCTGTGGAGATAGATATATGTAACCGGTTGCGTATGTCTGTTTGTCCGTTCGTTTTATGTATTTAGGTATTGATGATGACATCATAACTGAAGAAAATTGATGATAAATAGAGAAGCACAAAGTTGAAAAAGAAATTGATTGTTTTTAATTGCACTTGATGGTTGTTTTTTAGCAAGATTAAAGTAAAAATTTTGATTAAAGGTATTGGAGCTTGCAACGGTTGGTGTTCGCTCATACTATGTTGTTTTCTTGAAACATATTTTTAAATCTGTGATAAAAGCCAACAAGTGATTAGCAGGTTAAATTGACAAATCGAGAATGGAGTATTTTACTCCACTTGTGCACCTCTGCAAGAAATTGCTGAAACTTGCACCTAAACTTAGACAGTACAGTGCAGAATGGTCTAAAGGAACTGTGGATAAAATGTTCATGCTGTGGTCACAAGAAGGATCACTATCGAAGGCATTTCTGCAACATATGACAACATATTTAAATGCTGCATATACTGGGAAGAAGCTAGACAAGCGACTATCAAGCTTAAAGCTTTGGAAGTAGTACCATGAGGAGCGAGATGAGCCACCTCCTTAAGATTGGATACTTAATGTATGCAAAGAGGGGGATGAAGAGCCTTCTGCTACACCCGCCCCGTCTGAAATAAAAGACGAGAATAAGAAAGACGATGGGTCATTAAGGCAACATAAAGCAGTAGCAGGGTATAGCAACCCCGCTTATGAGTCACCTACACGAAGTAGTGACGAGGGCCCAGAGAAAAATACTGAGAAAGATGTAATCTCTAAAGTCCCAAGAGACAAGGAGAGACGCAATAAGGAAAGAAGCGATCGAGCAAATACATCTCTAGATATAGGAAGAGAAATAAAAAGATGGCAAGGAGAAAGAGATAAAAACTGATGATATAGCGCTCTTACAGACCGAATGGATGGGTGGACATATGTTGCTTAAACTCGATGGTAAAAGCATCGAAGATGTAGGAAAAAGAGAAGATCAAGACGAGCAAGATAAAAAAGACAAAGAAAGGGAGGAAAGATTGAAAGACGAAGGGGCAAAAAGGAAAGATAGAGACGAGAGCAGTTATATCAAGACGAGCAAGAGAAAAACAAGAGAGAGCAGAGGAGCAAAAGAAACGTGACAATAGACAAAGAGCAATTGATGAGCAGGAATGACTAGAAAGGAAAAGAATAGAAGAGGAAGAGCAAACGTTAAGCGAAAAAAGAATACAGAGACGAGAGCAGTTATATCAAGACGAGCAAGAGAAAAACAAGAGAGAGCAGAGGAGCAAAAGAAACGTGACAATAGACAAAGAGCAATTGATGAGCAGGAATGACTAGAAAGGAAAAGAATAGAAGAAGAAGAGCAAACGTTAAGTGAAAAAAGAATACAGAGACGAAGGGATGAGGAGATACGAAGGGAAAATGAGAGAAGGGATATGAAGAAAAAAGAAGAAGACAGACTGATAGAGGAAGCGAGAAAGCAAAGAGAATTTGACGATGATATGGAACGCAAAAGAAGGCAAAGAGCACGTTATTTTGATCACCTGGAAAGGAAGTAAGGAATCCTAATACAGAAGTAGCATGGGAGGATATAGAGGAATTCATTTCAAAATACGAGTCATTATCAGGCACATCTAGAGCAAATCTAGAAGACGAGTTTGACTCTAGGATCACTGGGGAAGCGATCGATAAAGTATACAATGAAATTAGAGCTCAGAAAGAATTGAAGGGGAAGGGAAAAAATGACCGCCTTGAGAGCACTCAGTTGTACGACATGGAGGAAGCCTCATGTAGTGTTAAACATAAGGAGCTGTCTTTAGACTGACTCTGAATAAAGATGAAGAAGAGAGAAGTTGCACGAGTTGGACACAGTAAATGTCAGATGAAGACAGGGAACCCTTCCATGGGGAAGAGAATGATGACGCATGTGGTCCTGAGGGATGCTTTCCTATGGATAAGGAAGTAAGATGGTTGGATTTAAACGCACCTATACCTAGGGCGTCAGAACCATTGACACAGTCAGACCAACCTAAAGGGCAACTGCATGGTGAGAGGGGGAATCACCACCATATGTGAGCAGATTAAGATCATTGCCAGGTAGAAGGCGATGCGGGAATATCACCCCTGCGGTGGATAGACAAATGATGAGAAATGAGAGCGAGTTTAGAGCTTCGCAGTTTCCCGTGCTAGAGAAAGGAGGAATTATACCACAGTATATACAATGGCCCCAAATCGATAGAGATAATCTAAGGAGTAAACTCCTGAGTTTAACATCAGGTGCTGGGAAATGGATACATGAGATAGAAAAGATGACAGGGGGAAATACATTGGCTATAGGGGACATTAAGGGTCTTCTAATCGCCATACTTGGTGAGAGAGCTGATGACGTCTGGACAAGGGAATAGTACCCTGGTGTGACTACAGTCAACACTGCGCATGATGGAGCACCATTCAATAACTGTAGGGCGGCAGTCTGGAAAGCGCTTAGAGTACTGTATCCGGGCACATCCAATATGAGCTATAATGACAAACAAAATGCTGGAAGGGGATGATCCGTTGGTTTACATTCAAAATTTTCAGGAGGCTTGGGCCTTGGAAACGTGCAAATCTTGGGGAAAATCTATACCGGTATTCTATCATATATTATGCCAAGGGCTGCCAAAGCCAGTACAGAAGCAGCTCAAGAAGTTAGTGGGTATAGAAGCCAAACCGTGGTCAGAGATTCAGATAACCATGGCGCATTACTGCAGACTCCTGCAGGAAAAGATTCGCTAAAAAGATGATGTTAGGAAAGGCGAAGAGGCAAATCTAGTGCAGAAAAAATTGTCCAAGTACACCATTGAAGGGGCAATGTTGACCAGTGTAGATGGATCGCATTCACAGCAGACAGTGAACATGCCGCAGGTGAATAATCAAAGGCAGTTCGATCAAAGCAATAGTGGATTTGCTCCACGGGGAAGAGGATTTCGAGGAAGGGGTTGGCAAGGTAATCAAGGGAATTGGCAGAATAATCAGGGAGGCTTTCTGAACAATCAAGGTGGGATTCATAATATGCAACATGGTAATCAGAATATGCAAAATGGGCAGGTTGGGAGACCTCTGCCTATATGTTTGACTTGTGGAATGACAGGGCACTTTGCTCGCACGTGTAGAAATCAAGGGTTAGTGCAAAATGGACAATATTTAAGAGGGGGAATGTAAAATCCGCCTGCATATTCGCAGCAGAATGGAGATGGATTTGCGCAGAATCAAACAATGCAGCAGCCAGCACCGAGAGTGCAGCAAAGCTTGCAACCACAACAGGTAGCAGTTTATCCACCACAAGGACAGTCGCAGCAATCACCTATGCAGCTTGAGCAAAATACAAGCACAGGACAGATAATGATTCCTAGGATAGGGGATGTCACTGCCGATGGAGGGAATCCTTTCACGAGTAATGGAATGAGACTGTACCCGCAATAGGACAGCTCACTGGGAGACCTGATGTGTTCAATACTAGCCGTGGCGCCGAATCCTCATGAGGAACCAAGTGTAGACATCAATATAGGAGGCAAACGTTTTTCGTTTGTGGTAGACAGGGGCACAACGTGCTCATGCATACGAGAGGGAATGTTTTCAATGTCTGGCAATGCCATGAATACTCAGGGGTTCACAGGAGCTACAAGCAGAGTTCCTTTCACTGAAGAATTACCAGTCTCTATAGGAGAATGTGGTGTCCGGTCAAATGGTCGAAAATAATTGGTCGAATGACCATTTGATCGAATCAAAATGGTCGAAAAAAAAGGTTGCATTTTTTTATTTATTTATTTATATATTTTTTTTAAGTTTTGGTTGCTTAAAAATATTTTGAATAAAGAAAAAGGGGGTTGGGGGGAATCCGCACATAAAATAAAATAAAATTTAAAAAAAATTCGACCTTTTTTTTTCTACCATTTTACTTCGATCAAATGGTTATTCGACCATTTGGTTTTCGACCAAATGACTGGTAACCAGAGAATGTGACATGAAGGTGCCACTGCTATATTCGAGGCAAACACCTGTTAATATATTGGGACGATATTTAATGACAAAGTTGAATATGACAATTTCGTTTATTGATGAAGGCATAGAGTGTTCAACACCAGGAATGCATTATTTAAATGTGTATGAATTTATTTTGGCATTTGCAGGACAAATAGCTATGAGAGCAATACCGTTAGAACCATAGGTTTTTCAGTATGGAGTATGCATTCTGTTGTCATGGCTTCCAGGCCTGGCAGGCAGAGCAATGAGAACACCAGATTAATTTTTGTTTAGATCAAGAATACCTATGCCCAAAGAGAAGGGACGAGTCTTTCCCTTAGAGATACAAGCAGCCATAGTGCGAGGGGAAATGGTTTGCTTGATGGACATGATGATGAAGGAAAACAATGGCGCGCAGTAATCGCCTTCGGAGAGGGTTACAGATTGACTGACGTCACTGATAAATATCTGTTTAGAGATCATCCATTTGACGATGAAGTGATATTTGAAATGCGTATTACTTACTGGGTAAGAGCAATTAAAAGAGAAGTTCCTGAGAAAATGATGATAGCACAAAAGCGTTCTGAGTATTTTGATGAAGACATGACGAAAGTGCCAGTTTCATTATGGACCACCAGCCCCTATGATGTAGACCTACTAAAGGGGGTTGGAGAAGTAAAGATTAAATTGAAACCTGGAGCAATTCTACCTCAAGCACGACAGTATCCTATATCTCAAGAGGCAGATGAAGGTATTTTTTAGACGATTTCCGCCATGATGGATCAGGGCATTTTAGGGGCCGATTCATGGAACCAACGTGCGCCGAAAATCTAGGCGCAAGCATGCGCAAGCATGCGCAAGCGGAAAAAAACAGGCGCACGCGCACGCGTGCGAATCATGGAAGTCCCTGCGCGTGTTCACCGCGGGATGTGCGCCAAACCCGTGCATGGCGCACAAGTCACTGCAACATCGCGAAAGGCGTGCGCGACGGTGCGCGACGCGCACAGTGAAAGCGCACAACCTCAGCGCACACAGCAGAAAGTGGGCGGGACATGGGGCGTAACGCGCGGAATGGGGAACAACACGCGAAAATAAGGGCGTAACTGGGGATGCACTGCACGGAAGCAGAGGTAACGCCCACACGCACACGAACCACACGTATTCATGGAATGGAATAGGGCAAACCCACGCACAGCCAAAGCCGCGCACAAGCTGAAACACGTCCGCCACACGAAGGCAGGCGGTAGAGTCCCAGCGCATCAAAAAAGTGGCGCCGCGGGAAGTAAAATACGCGATTGAGCGGGGTACGTGTATTCCGGGTGTGTGCGGGAAGTGACACACGCGATTGAGCGGGGTACGTGTATTCCGGGGGTGCGCGGGAAGTTACACACGCGAATGAGCGGGGTACGTGTATTACGGGGGTGCGCGGGAAGTTCCACACGCGATTTGGCCGGGTACGTGGATTCCAGGGGTGTGCGGGAAGTTCCACATGCGATTTGGCCGGGTACGTGTATTTCGGGGGTGCGCGGGAAGTGACACACGCGATTTGGCCGGGTACGTGGATTCCAGGGGTGCGCGGGAAGTTCCACACGCGATTTGGCCGGGTACGTGGATTTCAGGAGTGCGCGAGAAGTTCCACACGCGATTTGGCCGGGTACGTGGATTCCAGGGGTGCGCGGGAAGTTCCACACGCGATTTGGCCGGGTACGTGGATTTCAGGGGTGCGCGGGAAGTTCCACACGCGATTTGGCCGGGTACGTGTATTTCGGGGGTGCGCGGGAAGTGACACACGCGATTTGGCCGGGTACGTGGATTCCAGGGGTGCGCGGGAAGTGCCACACGCGATTTGGCCGGGTACGTGGATTTCAGGAGTGCGCGGGAAGTTCCACACGCGATTTGGCCGGGTACGTGGATTCCAGGGGTGCGCGGGAAGTTCCACACGCGATTTGGCCGGGTACGTGGATTTCAGGGGTGCGCGGGAAGTTCCACACGCGAGTTGGCCGGGTACGTGGATTTCAGGGGTGCGCGGGAAGTTACACACGCGATTGAGCGGGGTACGTGTATTTCGGGGGTGCGCGGGAAGTGACACACGCGATTTGGCCGGGTACGTGGATTCCAGGGGTGCGCGGGAAATTCCACACGCGATTTGGCCGGGTACGTGGATTTCAGGAGTGCGCGAGAAGTTCCACACGCGATTTGGCCGGGTACGTGGATTTCAGGAGTGCGCGGGAAGTTCCACACGCGATTTGGCCGGGTACGTGGATTCCAGGGGTGCGCGGGAAGTTCCACACGCGATTTGGCCGGGTACGTGGATTTCAGGGGTGCGCGGGAAGTTCCACACGCGAGTTGGCCGGGTACGTGGATTTCAGGGGTGCGCGGGAAGTTCCACACGCGATTGAGCGGGGTACGTGTATTTCGGGGGTGCGCGGGAAGTGACACACGCGATTTGGCCGGGTACGTGGATTCCAGGGGTGCGCGGGAAGTTCCACACGCGATTTGGCCGGGTACGTGGATTTCAGGAGTGCGCGGGAAGTTCCACACGCGAGTTGGCCGGGTATGTGGATTTCAGGGGTGCGCGGGAAGTTCCACACGCGATTGAGCGGGGTACGTGTATTTCGGGGGTGCGCGGGAAGTTCCACACGCGAATGAGCGGGGTACGTGGATTCCGGGGGTGCGCGGGGAGTAGCACACGTGAATTGCACGTGTGGGTCCTCCCAGGTTTAGTTTAGTTTAGTTAGTTTAGTTTAGTTTATTTATTTAGTATAGCGCGCAAAACCCAGGGGTAACAGGGCGCAACAGAGGTCAGGAAGATAGGATTGCATAAAAACTTGGTTACAGAATAAGATAGGCATGAGAAAAAGAGCATTGCATTTACAGTTACATTGTGTGGGATGTGCATATATACATATAATTGAGCGAAAGCTTACAGGTTTACATATTAATACTGTGCATAGGGGCAGTTCGGTTGCATTTACATATTTACAAATTAAGGCTGTACATGGTAGTCAGGTTATAGCACTGGCATGATCAGATTAGATGGCAGGGTTAGTCGTGAGGATCATTGGCCCGCAGCCAAGTGAGGGTGTTTCGCCTGAAGCTAAAGTAGGATTGGTCAGTCCTAATGTGGAGTGGGAGGGCGTTCCAGTGTTGGGCTGCCAGGACAGGGAAGCTGCTGCCGCCGGTTTTCTTTTGTCTGAAATTGGGTACTTGCAGGCAGTAGGAATTGATCGATCTGGTGGGGCGGGAGGACGTTTTTTTCTTTATTCTGGATGCGAGATAGGGGGGGGCTGTGTTGTTTAAGCATTTGTGGGTGAGTGATGCCGTTTTGAGGGAGATGCGGTCATGGATTTTAAGCCATTTGTGTTCTCTTCTTTTGTTGGAGATGTGTTCCTTAGAGGGTAGGTTGAGGGCTGTTCTGAGAGCGTTGTTTTGTAGTGTCTGTAGTTTGTTGGTTATGCATTTGTTGGCTCCTAGGTACATGGCGTTGCAATAGTCCAGTCTGGATAGTATTAGGGCGTTGGCTATGATGATGCAGCTAGCTTGGGTGAGGAAGGCTCTACTTGCCCTAATTAGCTTGCATGTGTAGGCGGTGGAGGATGCTAGTGAGTTGACTTGTTTTTTTAGTGACATGGTTGCATCAAGGTGAAAGCCTAGTGTTTTCACTGTTTTGGCCACTGTGATGGTATTGCCATCAATGTTGAAGGCCTTGTAGTTAGAACTGAGTTTTTTGAGATTGGTATTGGATCCGAGGAGCAGGATTTCGGTTTTCTCATCATTTAGACATAGACCGTGTGTGGCCATCCATGCCTGAATGATGAGATATATTTTGTTTACCAAGGCCGTATCTGAAGCGTAGTTGCCTGAAAGGGGTATGAGGATCTGGGTGTCATCTGCATAATTGGTATATGAGACACCCAGTCTGTCCAGCTTGTCAAATAGGGGCTTGGTAAAGATGTTGTAGAGGGTGGGAGAGACGCAGGAGCCTTGGGGCACCCCACAGGTTATTTTAATGGGGTCTGCTGAGGCTAGGGTGGAGAAGACCCTCATAGTTCGGTTGTCCAGGAATGATTGGATCCAGGCTATAGCCTCTTTCGAGAAGTGGGCTGCTGAGGCCAGGTGTTCGCACAGGACTGCGTGATCCACCAGGTCAAATGCTGCCGACAGATCGAGGAGTAGTAACATGGCAGTGTTCCCTTTGTCGTTAATCTCATTGATCTGGGTTTTAAGATCGATTAAGGCTGTCTCGGTGCCGTGCTTCGGTCTGAAGCCTGATTGGTGGGTGCCTAGTAGTTTGTGAGTTTCAAGATATTGCTGAATCTGCAGGTATGCTACTCTATCTATTATCTTTAACAGGAATGGCACCGTGGTGATGGGCCTGTAATTGGTGGGGATAGCGGGGTCTAGGGTTTGCTTCTTGAGGAGAGGCAGGACCCAAGATTCTTTGAGGTTGCTTGGTATGGTGTTGGAGGAGAAAGATGCGTTGATCAGCTTGGTTATAAAGGGGGCTAGATCCCTAGCAGCATCCTTGATTATCTGGGGAGGGCAGTTGTCGCCTTTGCAGTTGGATGGTTTAAGTGAGGCTATAATTTTTTCTGTTTCTGGGATAGATATTTTGGTAAATCTGAAGAGATTATGGCCTGGGCGGTTGGCTGTTTTATCGTGGTTGCTGGGAGATGTTTCATTGGTGGTGAGAGAGTCTTTTTTCAGAGCGATTTTGGTTTGGAGACTTTTGATTTTATTAGTTAGTGCGTTTTGGACGCTGGTGCACCATACTTTATCCTTAATTATATTGTCTGGTGGGGGTATCGGGGATTCTAGTTCCCTTAATATAGCAAATAGTTCTCTGGTGTTGGAGATCGATTTTTCGATTCTTTCATTGAATAGTTTCTTTTTGGTGAGTAGGATTTCTTTTTTGTAGTTGTTTGCACAAAGTTTGAGTTGTGATTTGTTCTCTTCTGTGGGGGAGTTGCGCCATTGGCTTTCAAGTTTCCTTTTGTGCAGTCTAAGTTCTTTCAGATGTGGGGTGAACCAGGTGTTCAGGTGGGCTTGCTGTTTGCTTTTTTGCAGTTTTAGAGGGGCAATGATGTCTAGTCCTTTTTTTATGGTATTGTTATAGTTTTCTACTAGGAGTTCTGGTTTTAGATTATCGGGGAGAGCATTGAGGGTTGGCAGTAGTAGTGGTAGGAGGTTGTCGGGGGTTATGTTTTTTTTTGCTCTAGTGGGTAGTGGTGGTGCCATGATTTTTCCTTTGATGACTTCTTTATTGAGAGATAAGGTGAAGTCAATGAGGTAATGGTCTGTCCAGTGCTGGGGAGTGGTTTTGGTAATGACGGTGTCGCAGTTTAGAGTGGCGATCCAGTCCAAGGTCCTACCTTTATTATGGGTGGGGGTGAGCACTCTTTGGATTAGGCCGTGTTCATCTAGCATGTTGGCTATGGCTTGTGCTGATTTGTCGTCAGGGTCGTTTAGTCCTAGATTCAAGTCGCCTAGCAATAATATTTGGGTGGTGTCTTTTATGTTGTTGGCTAGGAGGCTGGATAGGTCTGCTTCGAATGAGCCAATGGGGCCGGGTGGCCTATATATTAGAAGGATGGTTAAGGTGCGACAGTTGGAGATGGGTAGTTTGGCTGCTAGGAGTTCGCAGGATTTGAGAGGTGCTTGAGGCAGTGGTCTTAGCTCGAGGTTTGTTTTAGCTATGATGGCTAGGCCGCCTCCTCTGTTGTTGGGCCTGTCCATTCTGATTATTTGGACCCTCTACACCCTCCACGGCCCCTGCAGGTGGCTCACACCACAGGGGCCTACCCAGCACATGTCCTGCAGGCACCCCATCCACCATGGCCATGCCCACCAGCCAACCCACATATCAACTAGCACTACTGCCCACCAACGCATGTCCCCCTGCACCCCCAGCCACCAGGGGCAGCCTCCAGCAGGCCCCCACCCATGTCTCCCCCCACCCCCACCCCCCACCAGTGCAGGGGCAGCCTCAAACAGGCCCCCACTCATGTCCCCCTGCACCCCCACCCCCTAGCATCCAGGGGCACCCTCCACCAGGCCCCCACTCATGTCTCCCACCACCCCCACCCCCCAGCATCCAGGGGCACCCTCCACCAGGCCCCCACTCATGTCTCCCACCACCCCCACCCCCCAGCATCCAGGGGCACCCTCCACCAGGCCCCCACACATGTCTCCCACCACCCCCACCCCCCAGCAGTGCAGGGGCACCCTCCACCAGGCCCCCACACATGTCCCCCTGCACCCTCACCCCCCAGCATCCAGGGGCACCCTCCACCAGACCCCCACTCATGTCACCCATCACCCCCACCCCCCAGCATCCAGGGGCACCCTCCACCAGGCCCCCACACATGTCTCCCACCACCCCCACCCCCCAGCAGTGCAGGGGCACCCTCCACCAGGCCCCCACACATGTCCCCCTGCACCCTCACCCCCCAGCATCCAGGGGCACCCTCCACCAGACCCCCACTCATGTCACCCATCACCCCCACCCACCAGCAGTGCAGGGCACCCTCCACCAGGCCCCCACACATGTCTCCCACCACCCCCACCCCCCAGCAGTGCAGGGGCACCCTCCACCAGGCCCCCACACATGTCCCCCTGCACCCTCACCCCCCAGCATCCAGGGGCACCCTCCACCAGACCCCCACACATGTCTCCCACCACCCCCACCCCCCAGCAGTGCAGGGGCACCCTCCACCAGGCCCCCACACATGTCCCCCTGCACCCCCACCCCCCAGCATCCAGGGGAACCCTCCACCAGGCCCCCACCCATGTCTCCCACCACCCCCAACCCCCAGCCACCAGGGGCAGCCTCCAGCAGGCCCCCACCCATGTCCAACTCATGTTCCCCACCCAACATGTCATCACAGTCCAGATCCCTGGTCTCTATGGTCAGCCCCCAAATGCAAAACACCCACCCGAGTATTGCATCCACCCACTCATATTCTGCAATTACATCACAGAACACCAATTGCAAGTTCCAAAACAAACACATGTCCCTCACATACACCCAATGGGTGTCAGTGATTCTCTAAACACATAACATGAAATGCATGAAAACAATGAAACACCACACATTGAAGTGCAACAAATAAATAATGTATTAAAGGAAAGATGAATAGAAACAAAAATGAAGAAACAGAAATGTGAATGGAAAAAAATGAAAAGAAGCATGTCCGTTCCAAAAAAGAAAAAAATTAAAGAATATAGAAATCCAAAGTAATGTAGTACAAAGTCAATGTCCACCAAACAAAATCCAATGTGAAAAAAAAATTATAAGCCATTGATCCATGGATAATGTCAAAAAAGAAAGTATGTACAAGTCCACAACTATGTACAATGCAAGAAGCCAGGGTCCATCATCCCAACAAAATAAAGGAAACCTAACTAACTACACTAACTAATAAAAAAAACTATATACAAAAATGTGGCCAATGTCCAAAAGGTCCAAATGAAATAAAAACAAAAATGAAACTTAACACTACCTACATAACTATGTACAAGGGCAGCGGGCTAGTTCCACGGCTCACTTCTGGATGTGCCGGGCCAGGGCATCATCGAACTCCTCCTCAATGTCCCGGAGGCGGTCCTCCTCCATGGCCCCGAGGGTCCGCAGGGCCGTCGACGTGTCCACCTCCAAAGCCCTGCGGATTGCCTCGAGGCACTCGACCCGCCTCAGGGCCCTCTGCATGGAGTTCTCCGCCCTGACCATTGAGAGCCGTGCCTCTTCCGCCCGCTGCCGCTCCGCATCTATGGCGTGGCCCAACCGCTGCCACACGGAAGACACTTTTTGTCCTGGGTCCTCCTGCCCTCCGGCCGATGCCTGCCCCTCCGATGTCGAAGGCCCCGAGCCTTCATGGCTCCCACCATGGTGCTGCTGCTGCTGTGCCTCTGCCCCTGCACTGCCTCCTGCTGCCTGCACATCCTCCGCCGGCTGGGGTGCAGTCGTTGACGTGGCCACCCCTGCTGGACGTCCGACTCCCGACTGTGGCAGGGATGCCTCCTCCACCAGCCTGGCCGCACCGTCAGAGGCAGCTCCACAGGGCACCCAGGTGACTGATGGGTGGGAAGATGGCACAGAGGACGACTGGCGCGTAGGGGGTCCAGCTGAGGAGGGGGTCGTGGCAAGCCCCATCAGACGGAGGAATCCGGCCTGGGTGACCTGTCCCAGCAGGCTGACGTGGTCAACGAGCCATTCGAGATGACCTGCAGTCTCTTCATGAAAAGACTGCAGGTCACC